>NW_026901130.1:0-600000 GCF_033783945.1 Neopsephotus bourkii | reverse complement strand
CGGAGCAGGAACACCTAGATAAGGTTACACAGGAATGTGTCCAGGCGGGTTTTGAATGTCTCCAAACAAGGAGATTCCACAACCTCCCTGGGCAGCCTGTTCCAGTGTTCCGTCACCCTCACTGAGAAGAAGTTTCTTCTCAGGTTTAAGTGGAACCTCTTGTGCTCCAATTTGTACCCATTACCCCTTGTCCTTTCATTGTTTGCCACTGAGAAGAGCCTGGCTCCATCCTCGTGACACTCCCCCTTTATATATTTATATACACTAATAAGGTCACCCCTCAATCTCCTCTTCTCCAAACTATAGAGACCTAGCTCCCTCAGTCTTTCCTCATAAGGGAGATGCTCCACTCCCTTAATCATCTTAGTTGCCCTGCGCTGGACTCTCTCCAGCAGGTCCCTGTCCTTCTTAAACTGAGGGGCCCAGAACTGGACACAATATTCCAGATGAGATCTCACCAGGGCAGAGTAGAGGGGAAGGGTTATCTCTAGCATGGATTTACTGATCAGGAAATCAGCAGAGAGCTGGCCAGCATGGGTCTAACAAGAAATACAGTACTGATTTTCCTCAGTGGGTCAATCTTTTTCAGAACTGGCATGTATATAAAATACAGATAGCTCAATGCATAGGGAATAAATAAAACAGATATTCCTGCTACGGCAGTGACATTTTTCAAGAACAAAGAATAACTTCTGACAGAGTAGTCCAGCTGTTATCTGTTATGTCCAATAACAATACTGTTATCTCCAATAGCAGCTACTGAGACAAGGGGACACTTCCATGTTTTTCATGAGAAGCCTGAATTGGCCTCTGCACATTACAATTCTAGCACAGAAACAAAGGCTTCTCTGACACCACAGAAGTCATTCATAACTGAAATACAGTCAACACAAACACTCTGAAGACAGTATTACAGGACGTTGTGGTAAAAGAATAAGCTGATACCACTTAGAAGTAATTTCACTCAAGAAGCTTTTTAGAGTGCCACAGAATATTTATAGTTAGCAGTTTCAACATTTTTTGCCTTCTATGCTTACCTTTTCTATCTCTGAGATGTTATCTAAAAGTTTATCAAGGTTGACCACACTGGTTCGCTTCATAGGTTCTTCAAGTCTGTGACTCATTTTTTTCCCTCAACCAGTGATCACTGTATACGTGAAAAAAAGATCTGTGAATTTATACACTTCTTATTCACATGCCGTCAAAAGATTTCATGTGTACAAATGTGATCAGAATAACAATTTTTTAAAATCTAAAACTTTCAAACATAAAACTTTTAACATTTTTTTAAAAATAAGATTTTTGCATGTGTAGCTAAACTTGAACCTAAGATCTTGCATTTCTAGAAAATATAATGAATTGTAAAAAAGTGCAAGGAACATCTACCAAACTGTAAGATGATACAGATGAACTGGGAATTCTTTTCTGCAATTAAATATAAACCTGAATCCAATTCCATCGTGGACGCAGTTTTACATAAACATGTCAGTGGTGTGCACATAGGATGCTTTTAAAACATGTGACTAATTTCTCTTTAGATACCCTGTTAAAACAGATTTGTCTTCCTGCCCTCACTTTAAATGAACAAAAAACAATTACTTGCTCTCTACTGTGCCTAATTTGTTGGCAACAGATGAAAGTTTGTTAAGTTTGATCAACTTCAAAAATATTGCTTAAGCAATAAGATTTCACCAGGCACACATTAATGCAGGATCTTTTGTCTGTGTAGATTCTTTAATACTTAACTACTCATGTTTCAAATTACTTACACGTTTTCTTAGAAACAGTTTGCATTAATGCCAGGGATGAGACACTGCAGCACAAAAACCTTATGAGTAAATAGACAAAATTTTTGAAAAGCACCCATATCTTCCAGATAAATCCCTATTTTTAGCAGACATTCTACTTACAGAATCTTCAACATGTATTTGTAAGATGGATCTGAAAGACACAGTATGAATCCTTCTAAGAATACTGAAACTATGTCTGAGCATCAGGCTCCATGAAGCAAAAAAAAAACAAAACAATGCCAGGCAAACCATGTATTCCAGATAAAATCATCACTTTTATGTGTTAATGTATGAACTGCCTTTTTACAAGTAAGAAAAAACAGCAGTGAGAGATGGAGCAGAAGTTAGAAAGCGTGCACTACCCAGAAACTGAAAGGGTTTCCAGGCAGAAATACTTACGTAAAGTTAGGAGGATCTGTAAATGAACAATTACTAAGCAGGAACCAAAATTACATAATTGAATCATTTTCTTAGTCATTCAATATTTGTAAGTCTTCATGTGTACATAACTTTTTCACCAAAGCAGTAATATGAAGATATCAGTTCTGTGTGTTTAACACTATTTTTTCTTTTGTATCCACTGTTTCCCCAGAGTGATTAAAACTAATTCATTAAATAAAGCTATCTTTTTTAAAATCAATATTATTTTAGAATGTGTGTAACATTCAAGAACTCACATTTCTAAGCTAAATTAGGGAGATTTTTACAAAGTTAGCAATCTTACTGACTTCTCTTATTACTATATAATCACTTGTTAAAGTGTATTTTAAAATACTCAGTACATTCAATTCTGCAAAACAATTACATATCTTAATATTCTATGAATTGATAAATTATCTAATCTATTCTTCACACTATAAAGGCCAAGCCCTAACCTTTCCTGGTTAGGGTCAGTATGTGATCTGTCAATCACCATTCCTTTTTGTCATGCTTTTTTACCCTTTAAATTTTGACAGAGGATGGCAGCTGCCATGTTGCATGCTGTTTTACTATTTCCTAGTTCCATGACATCACTTGTTTCCTCTGAAGATAGAACTTTAAGCAACAGAGCCAATTGTTGAAAACTCCTGTTGAACTGTAACACTAAATCATGGAATCATACAATGGTTTGAACTGAAAAGGACCTTAAGATTATCTAGTTCCAATCCCCCTGCCACAGACAGGGACACCTTCCACCAGACCAAGTGGTCCCAAGCCCCATCCAACCTGGCCTTCAACACTTCCAGGGATGGAACATCCATCCACAGCTTCTCTGAACAACCTGTTCCAGCGCCTCACCACCCTTACAGTAAAGAGCTTCTTCTTATATCTAACCTAAATCTCCCCTGTTTAAGTTTGAACCCATTACCCTTTGTCTTACCACTACAGTCCCTGATGGAGAGCCCAATATGTTGTCCTATTAATGCCTTTATTAATTTATTAATGTCCTGTTAATGTCCTATATTGAATATATTCATCTTCCAGCAGGAAATTGAATCACTTTTGTGTATGTAATTACTGTGTATATTTTTGAAAATTTTTCTAAACCTCCCACCCCTGCTTTGAACTATAGTATCTCTCTAGGGGGAAAATCAAGGATTTAAAATGTACTTTTGTCTGTCATAAAATGGACAATTTTACTTAATCTTTCTTTAACCACTTGCTGCCCATGCTCTCCAAGTAACCTCTCTTAAGTAGTGTAGCTGGTTACCTGATTTTGGAATTTAAGGTTTCATTTTTACGTCATGTAACAGTGAAACCTGTATTTATAAAAAGAATGTTAGTAAACACTAATTTTTAACTGCATATCTCAATCAACTATCTTAATTACTCAATAACAGGCACTCTAGTAGTCTTTGGACTCTACCCTTAAGACAGTTATCTGTGTTGATTATAACATCGTTTCAACTACTCTTCAAAGACCCTGGGCACACTTAAAATATCATTTACAGCTCAAAGTTACTGCCACCCAAGTGGCACCTACTTGTGGGCCCCACCCATCGACTCATCCGGTTCCCCAGATAGCTCCAACAGTGGCACCACTGCAAACCCCACCGCCGGCGCCCACGAAGCCCTGGCGACCTCCTTTCCCTCTCCCACTTCTGAAATCAGCCTACAGACAGTGCAGTGCGCTGGGTAGACGTAACACCTTTGCACAGCCTCAGAAGCACCACGGGGCCAAAGAACCACCTGTTTCTCCTCAGTGCGTTGGTAAAACCCGCAGACAAAACACGACACCTCCTTACAAACCACCTCAACACACCCACCGGAAGGCGGGAAATCAGCTCAATGGAGCGTACCACCACCGACCGTGGCGGGGGGGGTAGAGGGGTCTCTCCCCCTCCGCGCCCATCCTCTTGTGGGCTCGACCGCGCGTCTGCTCTGGGACTTTGTTTGAGGCCCTCGAGGAGAGAGTGCCTGAGGGCTGAGCTGAGGGGAATCGAGGCGGTGCGGGTGGCGCGGTCCTCGGGGCGGCGTGACAGGTGAGTTATGGGAGTGCGCCCCGATGCTGCCCTGACACAGCCCCAAGGGCAGTGCAGCTGCTCCCTGCCTCACCAAAATGCCCACACAAACCTCTACGCCAGCAGAGCACCTGTTGACGCCCTGTTTTCACTCCTCTGTGTAGTACGTGAATTGTTTTATAAATGGCTCCTCACATTGACATTAACCTCAGCTCAGGGGGGACTTCGTGTGTGAGTGAATGTTCCTTTGAACAGCAGCAAATAAGCACTGGATGGAAGCCCTTCTCTGAGTGGTAGATCAATCAATCGATCGATTCCTTTTATCTCAGGTTTCTCAGTATTTATACTGTGCATGTATCTATGGCGACCAAGCTGTGATACTCCCTGGTCTATCACTCCTTTTCCTGAGGGAAATTACCACAAAAGGCTTCTGAGAAAAGTTTCCAAGACATAGAATCATAGATTCAGTTAGGTTGGAAAAGATCTTTAAGATCAAGTCAACCCTTAACCCAGCAATCCTCCAAATCTGAAGTACTGAAGATGTACGGAGCTGGGTTTCTTTATTCCTTTCCTTTCTAAATGTTCCATTTTCTGAAGGCAAGAAGACAGATCAGCTTTGTGAGGATTATGCTGTTTATGGAGGGAAGAACCATGTCCTGGACCCTGTGCTCTCTCCAGGCTACCATGTTGCTTTGTCTGTACCAGGGCAATGGGCTGGGGGCAGGGAACAGCAGGACCCAGGTCTCACCAGCCCACAGACAGCAACCAAAGCGGCAAGAAGCGATTCTGAATCCCAAGGTTGTGGAGCTGGAGGTCAATACCACAGGCAGGATGCTGTCTGCTTGTGATGGGCACTGTATGCAGATGCTGCTGGTGGTAATGGATGGTTATGCTGCTGAGGATTTTATTGTTCTTCTTAAATATGAAAAGGAGCAAGTTAATGCCATTATTTTCTGTAACTGAAATTTAGTAGCAGGTCCTGCTAAGGTTACTCTGTCCTAAAACACTTAGTATTGTGCTAGGATATCTTTTTTTTTTTTTTTTTTTTTTTTAATTATTAAATAGACGTGAAAGACTGGTAGTTACCCACTGATTGCTGAGTAGCATACCCATGAAATCAGATGCATTCAAGCCATGTGGTCCCACAGGAAAACGGGGGAATCCCACTTCAGCTCTTCGCACCCTTCTCCCAGGCAATGGATACTGGAGTCTTATATCAACCCTTTCCACCCATCTCTGAGGCAGTGGATTGGTGAAATTTAATCTTAGCTTCTCATACCACTCTTTGAGACAATGGACAGTGGAGTATGATTTCAGATCAGTCTCTCACTTTTTATTGTCATTATGAGCATCCCTGTGTGAGAAACTTCTGTGCCAGAGACCTATGAGATGGCAGTCCCAGCCATGTTTCCTGTTCAGTTTCTCACAAACAGCATCATCTGTGTACATTAAAAATGTTGTGGTTAGTCACAGGCTTGAGGAATTTTTTACTGACCTTCATGTTATTATTACATTTTTATGGTCTTTAATACCCTTCCTTACAACCCCAGTCATGCCAGGAGAATGTGGCAGCTTCATTTACAGAGTTAAAGTTTGCCAAGATCCAACTCAGTTTACAAAATGATTGTTTTCTCTTACTCTGAAGAGCACATGGAAACAAGACTGTAGGTTTTAATCTGCTCTAGACTGCTAGAGCACTCATCACCATGTTTAAAACCCTGTAGTGTCAGGCTGCAGAGTAGCTTGGTAAAACAGGGATAAATTGTAGTATTATACGTCCTGGGCACCAGCACGCTGTTTGCTATGTTGTATTCCTCATGCTAAAAAGATTTATTCTTCTGGTTTAAGAGGTGAAAGTTGTCTGTCAGGAAGGATATTTGGTACAGAAGCACCCATTTCTGTTTCATTGTCCTAAATGTTCTATATTTGTCCAAAGAATGAAAAGAAATATGCACAAATACGTAGAAATCCATCTTTAGTAAGCAGGTTAATATACTGGAACACATTTAAGTATAGATATTTAAATAGAGATACATAGCTGTGTAGACAAATATATCTATTAAAATAATACCTGAAGCCATTAAAGTGACCTCAGAAAAAATAGTTGATTGCATGTTACCATCACTCATGCATGTTTGTTTCCTTGGAGTTTAAGATTTCAGGAAAGAAAAAAAAATATACTACGTGCCTGACCTTATCCTCATAGCTGGAGTCATCAAACAACGTAAAAGGCTACTTAGTTTCAGCATGTGCTTGAGCTGTTATTTTGTTCAGAAACAAAAAAGAAATGTGCTTCCACAAATTATTTTTTCTCATGTTTTTGTGTCTTTTTGCTTGGCAAAGAATGACCTAATCTTTTCTTTATAGCTTCAGTAATTGAAAAAATAATGGCTTAGCATTAGTGTTTATGATATGTATCAAAGTATAAGTTTAATTATTTGTAACAGGACACTGGTAGGCAGTAAACTTCTGACGTTGCTTATATGAATTGCATATTCTTGTAATTTCAATAGGAGTGTTCTGTAAGGCAGGATGAAGAAAAAAAAAGCAGGTAAAAACTAGGTAAATTGTAAATGAAATCTTCTAAAATGTGTATCATTCTGTAACTGTGCAAAAACCTGGATTCTGTAATCTCCAGAAGGAGTGGTCAGGGTCTGTTCTAAAAATGACATGATCTTCTGTGTTAGCTGTATGACATACCAGTTTTAAATGGCTTTGGTTTGCTTTCTGAAATAACTTTATCAATTACTACAGATGGAAAAACAGCTCACTTTTATACTGTCTACATGTCTTTGTCTGGAGTAGCCTGTGTTTGTCTGCAGTATAAATATTAAGAAAATATTTAGCCATGTGGTATTGAAGGTAGACATCATGTTCCAGCACTTTGTTGCATAGACAGACTAGTATGTGCCGTTTCCAAGAGGAGAAAAGCCCCTCATATGTCATTACAGCCTAAGAGATCTTTGCAGTCATTTAGTTTGTCAGAACAATATTTTTGTGCTAAAAAATCTCAACCGTCACCCAAGCAAAAACAGCACAAGGAGTAAAGAGCGTCACAAAGGAAATCCAGCCACTCCAGCCAGTAAATCACTTCACTGGGGGACCCAGCTTAAATGCCTGTATGCAAATGCATGTAGAATGGGGAATAAACAAGAGGAGTTAGAAGTGTGTGTACACCTGCAGGCCTATGGTCTTGCTGGCATGGAGACATGATTGAGTGATTCCTGTGTTACGTTGGAGTGTTGGAATGGAAGGATACAGGCTCTTCAGGAAGTACAGGGACAGGAGGTGAGGAGGGGGTGTCACCTTTTGTGTCAGTGACCAGCTGGAGCATGTAGGGCTCTGTCTGGGAATGGTTGAGGAGCTGACCAGGATCTTATGGTTTGGGATTATAGGAAGTGCAGGGACAGGTGACATTATAATCAGGGTGTGCTACAGGCCACCCAACTAGGAAGACCGAGCAGATGAGGACCTTTATACACAGATAGGAGCAGCCTCATGTTCACAGACCCTGCTCCTCATGGGAGGCTTCAATCAACTTGTTATCTGTTGGATTCACAGAACAGCAGAGCATAAGCAATCCAGGAGGTTCCTGGGATGTGTTGATGATAAATTCCTTCTCCCAGGAATAGAGGAGCTGATGAGGAGAGGTGCTATGCTAGGCCTTCTTCTCACTAAGGAGGGAAAGGTGAAACTCAAGGGCAGCCTTGGCTGCAGTGACCATGAAATGGTGGAGTTCAAGATCTGTGGGGCAGTGGGGAAGGCACACAGCGAGCTCAGTGCCCTGGACTTCCGAAGGCCTGACTTTGAAAGAGTTCAAGGCCAGGATGGACAGAACTTTGAGCAGTGTGGTATAGTGGAAGGTGCCCCTGCCCATGGCAGAGGGGTTGTAACTAAATGGTCTTTAAGGTGCTTTTCAACCAATCCATGATTCTATGAAAACATTAATTTGTAGCACAGCTTCCTTGCACTTTGTTTGAGACAGATCATTTTTGTTGAGTTTGTTTAAATTTTCTCAAGAGTACATAGGTATCCATGCCTAAACAGAAATCACATACTTAGACGTAATAATTTAATTACATTAATGCAGAAGTTTAGCCTGTGCCACAGGGAAGAAAGTTTCTATCTGCACAGTATATTTATGCCCTGTGTTATTCATTAGAGTCTATTAATATAATTTACAAGGAGTCAGTTTCAGAAATAATGTAATTATGCAAAAATAGATTGTTGGTTTTGATAATTTGCTTCTGTAAAACTTGAAGTCTCTAGAATATTTTTCTTAAAAGATTTTCACTTTACAAATTAATATTTACTAATTATGCTGCAGCCATGTCAGCATTCCAGCCATGCCAAAGCTCAGTCCTTCAAGCCATGGTGTGAGCCTACAAAAAGAAATTTTTGCTTGGAAGCGTTTAACAGATAGATATTCTGTACAGTTTAAATAGGACATGACAAAGATGACTGGTAAATCTTAGGGATGAATAATAATAGGAAAAGAAGTCAAGAAAAGTAATCGTATTGCTTCCACTGGCTTCCTAAGTAACCTAGCCAGAATCCCTTTGCTTTCCCATTTGCATCAGATTTTTCTGTTGTCATACTGATGGGTCAAACTATTGTAATTTCATTTGTAAGCACAATTATTCTAGTTATAATTTTATAATTTATTTGTAATTCTGGATCTTTTAAAATAATGCTGAAATTCTGACCTAATCTTCTTCTACTCCTAAAAAAAATATCACAATGGTAGTGAGTGTTTGAACCACAGAAATGTGTGCATATGTGTCAGACTGGCAAGGAGCATGTTTTCTTAAATACATCTAGTACACCACAAGAACATACTTCTGTGTTAGGCGCTATATTTTCCAAACACTAGCAAATCTGGTCTAATTAATCCTATATTAAGGAGTCCATTTGGACAGTATTTTGTTTGCTTCTTTTGGATTTTGTTTGTTTGGGATTTTTTGTTTTTTACTTTTCTATCCATTAATTTCTTCTTCTGTGGAAGTTAAACAGCTAGGGGTAGCCTTGTGATAAAGGAATTCCTGTTTCTAAAGCATCATTTGCTGCACTAAGGAAGCGGGATGACAACTTGTAATACACATGTGCTTCTGGTTTGTTGTATTTGTTTGTGTCAGTGCTCAACTATCAGTGTCAGGTTAAAGCATGCATTTTACATCCAAATAGTCATTTAATACATTCCTCAGTGAAGTGAATTCAGAAGGTTTTTATAATTGATTGATTGCTGATTGGTAGAAATCAGATCATTAAACCTAATCACATTCTGAAGAAAGTGATACAACTTTGCCATTACACCATAAAAGCAAAAGACTTCGTATCCTTACAGCTTTTCATGAAATAGAATCAAGTAAGTTGGAAAGGACCTTCAAGATCATCAAGTCATCAAGGAGGTGATCCTGCCCCTCTACTCTGCTCTTGTGAGACCTCACTTGGAGTATTGTGTGCAGTTCTGGTGTCCTCACATAACATAAAAAGGACATGGAACTGTTGGAACAAGTCCAGAGGAGGGCCATGAGGATGATCACAAGACTGGAGCACTTCCCATACGAGGATAGGCCAAGGAAGTTGGGGCTGTTCAGCCTGGAGAAGAGAAGGCTGCGTGGAGACCTCATACCTCCGATACCTCCAGTGTCTGAAGGGGGCTTATAAGTATGCTGGGGACAGACTATTCATTAGGGACTGTAGTGATAGAACAAGGGGTAACAGGTTAAAACTTAAACAGGGGAAGTTTAGATTAAATATAAGGAAGAAATTCTTTACTGTGAGGGTGGTGAGGTACTGGAATGGGTTGCCCAAAGAAGTTGTGAGTGCTTCATCCCTGGCAGTGTTCAAGGCCAGGTTGGACAGAGCCTTGGGTGCCCATGGTTTAGTGTGAGATGTCCCTTCCCATGGCACGGGAGTTGGAACTAGGTGATCTTAAGATCATTTCAACCCTAACTGTTCTATGATTCTGTGATTCTACAACCCCAGACCTTGACTGAGCTACGGAATACGTGAAAAGATTTCACCCATCATCCAGGGGAGCACATCATCACCTGGTTGGTCCAGTGCTGGGACAGTGGGGCTGACAGTCACGAACTAGAAGGCAGGGAAGCTAAGCAGCTGGGTCCCTGGAGCGGAGGGGGGGGGGGGGGGTGTCTTTTTGAACGACATTCAACTGTCTTGTGGCCAAATTTGTCACATCTAATACATTTGTCTGCAAAACCAGTAACACCACACTGAGGGGGTGGGTTGCTGAACTGATTTTCTTTACAGTACACTGTTTCTTTTCCTTTTTTTTTTTTTTTAAATGTCCCATCTGTCCACAATTATAACATCTCATACCTTTAGTACCCCCACAATCACCCTGACCTTGTTGTAGAAGGGGTTTAACAGCAGCGGTGAAGGCAGTAGCCATGTATCCAGCGTATTCCTCTGCTGTGTCCACTTTAAACCATATCTGAAGGTGGGGAGTAAGCAACAATTGAGCTATCATATGGATATCATATGGTGCTAAGATATGTGCAGAAAAATATGTGCAGTAATTGCCTGAGTGTACGATGATTTTAACCCGTAGGATGTTACTGGTTGACGCGCCTCCTTTACTACCTTTAAATCCAACGCCTCCCACTCCTTTCCCCCCTGTGGAGTGTTAAACACCCGAGGGATCCATAGCCAAAAATTCCCCCATAACAATTGCATCTTTGATCATCCCACGCCAATGTTTAGAAGGGTTATCACCATAATCCCGTACCCCATGCCCAACACCCCCCTCCCACTCCTCTTTCTTTACTACTGGATTGTAGGAGGGTGGGGCAGAGGGTTCAGAGGTTTCTTTTGTCTCCAATGCTTCTAATTTCTTCAGCAGCTGTCGCAGTTGACCATCACTGAGGCCGGTTTGCATCTACAGATGAGCCGAACTGTCTAAACCGTCTGAGTCTGAGTCGGGGAGGGTACAAGTCCGGTTCTGCCGGAGACTCTGGGTCTGGTTCCAATTTCGATTCGGGGTCTCCTTCCTCTGGGTCAGAGGTGACCGCGTTTGCACTCTCTGCTTCCCCCCCCCCCCCCCATTGCATGAGGCTTGGGGGTTCAGGGGGGGCTGAAGGGGTCTCCCTCTCCCCCACCTGTGAGGGTTTCTGCAGAACTTTGTCACTTTCCTTGGCCACCTCTTCAGGCGTGCCCTTAATAGGGATAATAACGCCTTTGGCTGTATCGGCCAATAGGTGGTCAAAAACATGCGTAACAGACGGGGGGGGGCCCTTCTGATCTCAACAGCTTAGTGGCTGCCATAGCCGTCTTCTTCACTGCCACCATCTGCTGCAGCTGATTTATGACCTCCCTCCAGGTGACCCCCAGGTCTTTAGCGGGCTTATTCCCCCCTATGGTAGCATCCCACAAAGAGTCCCCAGTTTCCTTCCATTCAGCAATGCTGAACATTAGCTGTGGGTCCTTAAGATGTCCTTTCTCTTTCACCCACCGACATAGCTCTCTGAGCTTTTTCGTGCTCACACTAGCCTCTCGCTTAGCAAGTAACTGTCCTAAAAGTGTGAGTGCCACCACTCAGTCCATGGTGGATTTTAGAGTGTGGTCTTACCCATGCAGGTGTGGGTGTGCAGGCCACATCAGCTGTCACTCCTAGCCGAGCTTCACCACTTTTGCTGGGAGCCGAGCTTCACTGCTTTTGCTGGCAGCCGTTTCACCGCTTTTGCTAGTAGACACTTCCTGCACCGTCATCTCCGCTGCTCCCCCCGTCTGTGCCTTTGCTGCAATGGCCGGACAGTTTGGAGAAGTCTGAGTCCAACCTGGAGTCCCTGTTTGGGCGCCAAATGTCAGAGGAGCAACCCGAATCAAGAAGACAATCTCAATATGAGTTAAGCTTCTTGTTCGATTTATTACACAAGTTCATGTAATTTATACGATAGTTCACGTGACAGCAGTGCATTTTTCATTGACTACATACACATGTCCATGCACCTGTCTATACATTGCTATTGGCTAAGCTAAATTTTACACACATATCTCTGCAACAGCAGGGTGCATGCCTTGTGATAAGCGGTGCATTCCTTGTGGCCAGCAAGCTCCTGTTTCAGCGTTCTATTTTCATTTTTTCGACTCCAGGCTTCCCCGGTTCAGCTGTGTCACAGAGAGCTCAAGGCTGTCTCACTCAACTCTAATCCTGGGTTGAGCAGACCTTCATGTGAGCCAGAATTTATGTTACCCAGCCCTTCATAATTCATATGCCCACGTTCTGCTAACCACTGTTCCACATAAACCCATCTGGGCTGTTGCACTGTGACAAGATGTCACTTCCGGGCTGCAGAAGAATCGAGCCTCTGAGGAACGCCAGAACAACTAACAGGTGGATAAAGCTGCTAAGATTGAAGTGGCTCAGATGGACTTAGATTGGCAACATAAGGATGAATTATTTTTGGCCTGGTGGGCCCATGACACCTCAGGACATCAGGGCAGAGATGTGACATACAGGTGTGCTCGTGATCGAGGGGTGGACTTAACAATGAACACTATTGCTCAGGTTATTCATGACTGTGAAACATGTGCTGGAGTTAAGCAAGCCAAGCTGTTAAAGCTCCTTAGGTATGGAGAATAATGGCTGAAGTACAAATATGTGGAGGCCTGGCAGATTGACTGTATGACACTCCCATCAACCCGCCAAGGCAAGTGCCATGTGCTTACCATGATGGAAGCAACCACCGGATGGCTGGAAATATACGCTGTGCCCCACACCACTGCCCAGAACACTGTCCTGGGCCTTGAGAAACACAGTTTGTGGTGACATGGCACCCCAGAGAGAACTGAGGCAGACAATGGGACTCATTTCTGGAGCAACCTTATAGACACTTGGGCCAAAGAGCATGGCATTGAGTGGGTATATCACATCCCCTAACATGCACCAATTTCTGGGAAAATCAAACAATACAATGGGCTGTTAAAAACTACACTGAGAGCAATGGGTGGTTTGACTTTCAAACACTGGGATACACATTTACCAAAAGCCACCTGGTTGGTCAGCACTCGGGGGGATCTGCCAATAGGGCTGGCCCAGCCCAGTCAGAACTTTTACATATTGTAGAGGGGATAAAGTTCCTGTGATGTGCATAAAGAATTTGCTGGGGAGACAGTCTGGGTTATTCCTGCTTCAGGTAAAGGCAGACCCACTCGTGGGATAGCTTTTGCTCAGGGACTTGAATATACTTGGTGGATAATGCAGGAAGATGGGAATTACAATGTGTACCTCAAGGGGATTTGATTTTCGGGGAGAACAGCCAATGAACCCAATTGTATGCTATTGCCTGCTATGTAGCACTTTCATAGTCCACCAAGTAGATGTCTTAGTGTCACCAGCCACTGGGCCTGTCTACCCTTGGATCATCATCCCAACAAAGAATGAACTTTGATGAAACCAGACAAGCTCAGCAGTAATCAGATGAGCTCTGAGGTGTCATCAGCAGGCAATGATCCAACACTGCACACCATCCCTCCTGCTCTGAAAGACTGTTACAAGACATGGAGCCTGACATCATGGAATGGATGAATTCAGCAGCTTTATAGGGTCCATGGACTTCAGATATAAGTTTATTGGTCCATGAACTAAGGAATGACATCTCTCTTTGTGTGTGTGGGAGTGTGTGTATATATGTATATATATACATATATATATATACATGAGACAAAAGTGATGGTACATCGAAAATTGTGGGATCTAAGCATGACGTGAATGGTATGGAATGAGGGGTGAATACTGTCCTGGGTTCAGCAGTAGCAGTCATTTTTCTTCTTAGTAGCTGGTGCAGTGCTGTTTTTTTGACTTTCAGCCTGGGAACAGTGCTGGTAACACTGATGTTTTTAGTTGTTGGTAAGTAATGATTACTCTGATGAAGGACTTTCTGAGTCTCATGCTCTGCCAGGGAGGAGGAGAAGCCGGGAGAAATCAGAGACAGGACACCTGACCCAAACTAGCCAAAGGGGTATTCCGCGCTACAGCGTGTCATGCCCAGTGTATAAGCCAGGAGAGTTAGATCACTGCTTGGGCTGGGTATTGCGCGGTGGGTGGTGAGCAGTTGTATTCTCTTCCCTTCTTATTTCCCTTATTATTATTGGTGGCAGCAGTAGTGGTTTTGTGTTATACCTTAGTTACTGGACTGTTCTTAAGCTGTGGGAGCTACTTTCTTTCGATTCTCTTCACCATCCCTCTGGGAACTGGGGAAGAAAGGGAGAGAGTGAGTGAATGGCTGCCTTGTTCTGAGTTACCGGTTGGGCTTAAACCACGGTACTTGCTTAATAGAGTTATGCCAGAGTGTTTAATTAATAAGCAAATTATGGAAATGGATTTGGGCTGCATCTTGGTTCTGTGTGGCCTGAGGGCATGTTTTTTATGGCAGTTACAGCACCAACTATATGAAATTAATAGTGATTATTCAGAGGATTAGTCTCTGAAGTTTTTCATTCAGAAGGGAAAGTTTGGTATTTCATTTGTTTGTAACTCAAGATTGCAGCACTGTACACACTATACAGACAGCTGCTGTGAAACAGATCAGAAAATTTTAACTTCTTAGTATGAGAAAATTACCTGATATTTTATGTCTTTGTGGTATAATGTTTTGAAATTTCAGATGCAAGTAAAAAAAAAAAAGGAAACTACATGTTCTATTAATTTTACTACTGAAGAAAAAGTTGTGAGGAATCACTTTCCTGGCATGCTGTCATGGTTTAAGCCTAGACGGCAACCCAGAACTGCGCAGCTGCTGTCTCACTGTTCCCCCTTCCTCCCCCTGCTCCTGGAGGGATGGGGAGGAGAATCAAAAGAATGTAACTCCCACGGGTTGAAATAAGAACAGTTCAGTAACTAAGGTATAACACAAACTGCTACTGCTACCACCAATAATAATAATGATAAGGGAAATAACAAGGGAAGAGAATACAACCACTCACCACCTGCCAACCGATATCCAGCCTGACCTGAGCAGTGATCTCAGCTGTTTGGCTTCCCTACCTTCTAGTTAGTGACCGTCGGCCCCATTGTCCCAACATCGGAGCAACCAGGTGATGATGTGTTCCCCTGGTTGATGGGTAAAATCTTCATATATTCTGTAGCTCAGTTGAGGTCTGGGGTCGAAAAGTCACCTCTTCTTCCTCTGATTCATGCAATAGTAACTCCTGATCAGATGCTGTCCCAGGTAGTGAGTGCATTGTTTCTTCTTTTTGCTTTACCTTTCTTTCCTCTTTTTTGCTTCTCCCCTTGCGTACAGTATTGGGCAACCAATATTGGCGCGAATTGGTCCTCTGGTTTAGCTGTAGTGATTATCACTGTGGTTGGAGTGGCTGCAGTATCTGTTGTAGGGGTTTGGGTATCTGCTGTGCTTGTTGCTGGGGTTATAGCTGCTGTGGTTGGAGCTGGAGTAGCTTCGCTGTCTGTGGCGGCTGGAATTTGAGTAGCTACTGTACTTGTTGCTGGGGGTGGTGTAGCTGCTGTGCTTGGAACTGGAGTAGCTGCATTGCCTGTTACTTTGCCATCAGATCCAGAGACATTTTTTTCCCTTTGAAGGTGCTGGACGATGTTGAACAGGGCTCTGTAAGCATAGGCCAACCCCCAGCATGTTGCCATGATTTGTCCCTCTCTGGTATGTTCAGGATGACAACACACCTCAAGTGTTTTACTAATTTTTCTGGATTTTGCACTTGTTCACTGGTGAAGTTCCAAAGCACTGGAGAGGCCCACTGACCTAGATACTTGCCCATCCTATCCCACGCACCCTACTACTCATGACTGTCCAGCCTTGGGGAAAATCTCTTGGTCCTCCTGTATCATTGTCTAACCCTAGACAAGACCCAAACCCAACTCTGCTTAACTTTCAAGGTAAGACAAAATGGGTTTTGGTAAAACACACTCTATGCCTGCCAACATGGTGATCCCCGTCACAATCAGCAGGTATTCAAAGGCCATTCAAAACCTTCAGAACTCTCAAATGATTCTGTAAATGGTCTGTTGGGGGGACCGGGTGTGTAAGGGAATGTATCCTTCATAGATTGGCCACCCAAGGAGGGGAAAATATACGTGTAATTGCTAAACACTTCATTATGTACCTCCCAAAGTATAAAGGTGGTGACCACACTGGGAACGCAAGCCAGACCAGTTGCATGATCAAGGAGTCTACTGTATTATAAGTCACTACCATAAAGTACAGTGAAACAAAAACCTTAGCCCAAGGCCTCCCAGCCGATAAACACTAACACAGCAAATAGTGGCTGTAAGTAAGGTGCGACATGTTGAAACTCTGAGATCAAGAGTTTCGGAGCCAGTAAATCAGCATTGTGATGAGTGGCTACTAACCTGAAGCAATGAATGATAATCACAAATACAGTTAGACACAGTCTGGTCAGATTTGTTGTTATCTCAACCCTTTGTGCCTCATGTTGGGTGCTAAAGCCTACAGCACCCAGGATTCCTAGGCAGTCTCCCATTCAAGTACTAACAGAGCCCCACCTTACGAGCCCTGTGCATGCGTGTGCTCTGCAGTTTTGAAGGCGGGGGGAGTGAATGAGTGGCTGCGTGGTTCTGGGTTGCTGGCTGGGCTTAAACCATGACACATGCCTAGGCCTCAGGTGTATCTTGTACAAATTTTTTTTCCTTCAGCAAGAGCTTGAAAGCAGAGCAAGGACAGTATTGGAAGCATCATTTATAGCATCTGTGATGGGAAGGTACAGAAAGTTGTCAGCTCTTCAGCTTTGCTTTTACTCTCACTAAACCTTCTGTAGACTTTTATTCCTTCTGGTTTGGAGGAGGGATGTTCAGCTAGTTTCTCTCAAACTGATGTGTAACAAAATGTGTAAGGATCCTCTCCTTTCTCTTGACTAATTTCAGGAAGATAATGTATCATTAGTCATCTAAATTTCATATATTAGGATAAGGAAGTGTATGTTACACAAAAGAAATAACAAAGCCTGCAGTAAAAAAGATTAAATCTATCAGACAGTTGTGTCAGTTTAAATTTACGAGATGCATCGATTTTAACAGCTACATCTGCTTTTCACTACAGCTACTGACCGCAGTTGTCATTCACAGCACTCCTACAGCTCCACCTACAGCTAATTACCCTGTGCATAGTGGATCCTGGCAGCTACCACTGCACCTGGTTCTGTAACCACTGTTGCTGTTTCTCTTCTTTTCCATCTGTTTCTGAATGTCGCCTACTCTCTAAAAGCCCTCATTAGAGAAGGTGCGGAAATGGTTGCTCAAGAGAGTTATGCCAGAGTGTTTAAGTAATATGCAAATCATGGATTTGGGCTGCATCTTGGTTCTGTGTGGCATGAGGGCATGTTTTCTATGGCAGTTAAAGCACCGACTCTGTTAATAGTGATTAGTCAGAAAGAAGAATTTGTACTGTAAAAGTACGTTTAAACAGGAGCAGTTCCAAGAGAGAAATACATCCACTGATACTTTCTCAAAGTCAACTTGATGTAAGAGCTAGTTAAATTCTTACCGATAACACTGTTGTGGTGAACCAAGATATTCTGAATTAGAACTGAAAAATGGGTCATGAAAAATTAATTTTCTGTAGTGTTTATCTCTTTGCTTGCCCCCAAGTTTGCATTGCTTCTTTAATAAAAACAAGAACATGGTCTGAATGTTTTCTCCCATTTCCTCTCAGATCAGGCACTCCTTTTTGTAGTGTATCTGGTAATGAACCCCTGAGACAGCACATCTCAGTGCAGGAAAAATGTTTGCCTGTGGCTCCATGTCAAATAGTTTTAAGTTTCTCTTTGAAGCAGAGCATTATTTCCAGTTCTTACAACTGTGCTGGTGCATACGCGGTGAATGGCAATAGTGTTCCCAACACAGACTGCCGTAATTAACTTGAGGCATTTCTAAAAACTTAGAACACTCATCACTTCTTTAATACTCCTGCTATTTTGAAATACAAAACATACCTTTGATAATGCTAATTTTGAGGCAGAAAGAGTGAACAGCTCTCATCTGTTGATCTCACCTCCTATGTCATTAGTCAGGAAAAATATTTCAACTGAAAGTAGTAAAGAGTAGAAGTATAAGTCACTATGTTTGACAAAATTGTTTCTCTTAATGGAAACTGATCTAGATGTTGCTGTTTCATTCTTTTTTAACAGTAACTTGAAGCCTTGGAAATGCACATTTTCTTTGATGGAAAAAAGCAGCTCAAAGCCAAAAGAGGCTCTTCCAAACTGAATGTCCTTCTTGATGACACCAAAAGGCAACCAGTAGAGCAACTTGAGTCCTCCTTGCTTTTGATATCCAACATGGTTTCCAAATACAGATCTGCATATAGAGGTATACATGTATGTATATATCTCCTGTATATGGAGATATACATATGTCTCTATAGGCAGAATATTTGTATATATTGCCCGGCATGCTAGCCTCTGCCAGGTGATATATGAATGTCATTCCAAGAATGGGGAGAAGTTTGTCTGGTTTATGTATGAAAAGCTTCAATTCAGTTAGTTGCTAGGTTTATCCCCCAAAACCTCAATGTCCTTCTGTGATGTGTTTCTTTTCATCTTGTACATTCTAATCATTGATTCAACTTTGGAAGTATTGTTTTAGTAGGCATTTCTAAAATTATGAATTCTGTCACTTTGACTCATATGTGTGGTAGTGGGACAATATGTAGCATTATTTAAAAGTGTGAGTAAGAAGATAAAAAATTACTGGTCCAGGGGGCTCTTTCTGTAGAGCAGCTACATATTTGCCCACTTCAAGGAAAAGGATAAAGTAAACAAACAGGTTGTTTTGGAACCACATTAATTCAAGCTTTCCTGTGTCTGGTGAGTGAAACATCTTGAAGTATCTTGAAATAATAGGTTGCTGCGTTCTGTAGGAAAACAGTAGATTGCCAGCATAAAATTTAAAGTTCACAGACAACTGTGAGGTTGACACTTGGATTTCTCTTCTAAGCACCCACATACGAACTGTACAGAGACTACAGTCATTAGATTAGGCATGCGATTACTTGAGCTGCACTGCTGCTGAAGGTGGGAGGGAGCTCAATCTGGCTTTCCAAAGTCACTTTAAGCTGAGCTAGGTGATAGTTACCATCAAAAGAGATCATTACACTATGTCCCTGCAAACACACACTGACCTTGAGCTGCGTATTCTTCCTGTTTCTTGACTGCATGTGTGAGCTGCATGAGGGAGCTCTTTTCACCAAGAAGATACTCTTGGAAAGATCACTCTGGCTTCCCATTCTTTTGCTCCTGGCTATGTGGTGCTGACTTTCTTCCCTTATGCTCATCGGACACTTTGCTCCATCAGTTTAACTCATTATTCAACAGCAGGTAACTTCTGATACTGCCCAAACTTTTGCAGGCCTTAGGAAGTTGGATCAGCTCAGGGAAGGGCACTGGCAGAGAGCACTGGAACTGGAACAGGTGAGACTAGTGGGAGCAGGAGTTCCCCACACAGTGCTGGTGTTCCTGCCATTTCTTTAAGTCCAACTGTGAATCCTCTAACTCCCACTTGAGCTCAGGTATTTTTAGAGCCTTATTAAAGGCATAAGCCTTCTGAACCTTAATTCTGCAAGCAGCAGGTATAAGTAAGCATATGTATTCATAGTACTTGCTCATTTGCACTGAGTTCTACAAAGTTGTTTCTACAGACAGTATAAACCATGAAAGAACACCAGTACCCCTCTCTGACTTACCCTGTCCAACCGTTAAGGTGAAATTTCCATCAAGATACCTTAATTAACACATATATTTGGTGTCTGAATGGAAGCAAGATGCTCATGCTCAATGCAAGAAAACTACCAAGTTTTGTGAGAGTATCTGATTTGTGGGTTGAACTGTATGTGTAGATCTTGAACTAGTGTGGCTTACTTATTTGCAACCTCAGGCTGTTCTAGCCAAAGGTAAACTGGTCTGCTAAGTTAGTATGCTTTGGCCAGTTCTGGGTACACCATGTCCTATCTCCATCTACAAATTTAGGTTGTGTT
The DNA here is from genome assembly GCF_033783945.1 of Neopsephotus bourkii. Lineage (NCBI taxonomy): Eukaryota > Metazoa > Chordata > Aves > Psittaciformes > Psittacidae > Neopsephotus > Neopsephotus bourkii. The sequence goes on along the minus strand of NW_026901130.1, from coordinate 579,786 downwards.
TCTATTTTTAACAGTATACATATCAATCAGTGAAAAGACTGATCTCATTAAGCATTGCTTCTATTCCAAGAACAGCTGCATTTTACTTTATTCAATGAGAAATACTTGATGTCTCCTAGCAAAATATCTATTTTCCATAAAAAAAAGAAACAAACAATTTACGTGCAATAAAACACACTGTGTCAGGACAGATCAAAGACAATACATTTATTAAACTTTGAGAAAAACAAACAAAACACTGACATAAGGGAAGTTAAATAGAAACCGAAAGATACATCTTCTGACCGGCGTATAATGGCTTGTGTGACCAGTAAAGTACCAAAATGACATTCTGAGTTTGACTGAGGTATTTAACTATTTTTGGCAATAGAAACAGAATAAGAAACTTCTTCCAAACACACACATAGGCATTACTTGCATTAGTGTCTATCATCTATAAAATTTTATATGAAACTAAATAATGCAGCCGTTAGAAAAATATAGCAGCAAATTAGCAGACTAATGCACATTTACCATAGAGTTCGTGCTAAACTTAAAAACCCCACCCAATGGTTGGGCCCAGTCCTGTAGCGCTTGGTCACAAAGAGAGCATGAGTGAGTTCAGTGGGAGACACCATGAGCAAGACCTGCATATGCTGCACTTCATACACTTCTGTTAGGTTTAGGGAAAGGAAATTAACATCCTTATTTATTGTCTAAAAAGAACCCTGCTATGATGAAGACATGGTCTAGGAAGGCAACTTCTGAAGCAGTGATAGCTCATTGCAAAGCTCCATTAAGTTCTTTATAAACACAAGAACAAAGGGAGTTTTCCCACTGAGTTTCAGTTTTCTCTCCTGTCCTTCTGCAAGTCTGCCTAACGCTGTCAGAGGAGATGCAGTTAGGCTGCAAAACCAAACATTTTTGAACAATACTTTATTCAATCCCCTTGTTCCACTGAAGTATTTTAATCCTGCTGTATCTTTAAAAATGAACTGCTGGCTAAGTCCTGAAGTCCTTATTTTATTTTTGTAATCAAGTCTTTATGTGGCACAAACTAGTAAGTGTAGCAATACCTTTGGCTGTAGTAAGGGTTTACAAGTTGCTCAAATGTGCAATTACTGGAGCTTATTCATGTATTCTCAAAAATTTTCAGTGAAAATACAGATGCACACTGTTTAATGCTATAGTCAACAACATTTTGCTTATAAAAAGGTATATTAGTAGCATTAATCAGAATCTGATGAAGAACAGAATAATCTGCCCACATTTTGTGTATTTTAAAGTTTTCTACAAAACTTTAAAGTGAATGTGTATTTCTGTTTTAGTTATAAGAAAGTAACAGAATCAGTTACTTTGTTTCTACAATATTTCAAAATTACAGATTTCTTTGGAGGTATAAAATGGCTCTGTAAAAATCTTTTTTTTTCCTTTTTTTTTTGCTGCAAAGAAAACTTTTATAAAACAGAAAACTCCTTAAGACTGCAGCAACTGCATTCCTTAGATGGGCTATCGTAATTGGATTACAGTGTGTAGTGTAATAGAAAGCATTTGGTTTATGACTAAAATATTAAAATATATTTTATTAATTTATATAAATCAAAATAGATGTGTTATTTATTCAAGTTACTTCTGTGTTTTTCACCTATATGTTCAGTTCCCAATTACAGATATAAAGATCTCTGCCAACAGCATGGTTTTTACTAAGTTCTTAGACTTTAAACCACCTGAATTTTTAGCTTTATCAAAATGTATGATTTACTGTACATCAAACATAGTGATTTCAATGTTTAGTATCACAAAAATCAACACCCACAAGAACAAGACAGTCACTGCTAGTAAAACAGTCTCAAGACAAATTCACAGATGATATTTACAGAGCACAATAGGAATATTTTGATGACTATTTTATGTTGCAACATTTCAGGTAAAATTATAAGAACCACGAGAAACTTTCAGACTTCATTTTGATTTCAGCACAGAAGCCCGAGCTGACTCTCTGCTGTGAAATACTGCGCACATCTAGTTGAAGAAGAGTTATGGCATGATTTTGTTCAGCTGGTCTGTGCTCACATAGCCACAAGACATGTTGAATTCCTTTTCTGGCACAGGCAGTGCGGTTGCATTGAGCACAAGGCCTTGTGGAGAGTGAACAATATGAATAGATGTATAGTCTGGGACAGGCAGCTCTGAACTTGGGTTTTCTGCTGCTGAAGCTCCAAGATTGACACCAGTAGTGGTAAGGCTCTCTGTGGTGAAGTAAGCATCCTCATTATAGCTTTGCTCCTGAACACGTGGCTCATCCTCTTCCTGGGAAGTCACAACAATACATTTTTTCACATCTGCCTCACAGAAGTAGGTATTGTCCATGGTGAAGTTTTGTTCTGTGCAGCCTTCACACTGTGCTCTCCCCATCTTGTATTTCTGGCCTGGCGAAAGTACAACTCTGCCTGCTGGAGTAATATCACTCACTTGCGCGTAAAAATCAGTACTTGTCAGTGAATTCTGGTTACTTAGCTGGGTATGGACCGATGGACTAGCTGAATCAATGCTGTCTGCAAAAGGTGACCATGGCTGGCTATTTTCGGACTGGGCACTCATATGCAGATGTCTGGTGTCTGTGTCGGCAAGGCTTGCAAATGACTCATCTTTTCTGTCAAGGCACAAGAGATCATCTTCTTTTTCAGTTACCTTTTTGAACTGATCAGTATCAGAGATGCCATCACATGTGTCGCTTGCACTGAAGTCTGTCTCTGGAATATCTGGTTCACAACAACTGGCCCGTCCGGAATCATCATCCTTTGCTCCCAAGCAACTGTGTGATTTCAGATGATCTTCACTCAGGAGCCTGTCAGTATCTGAGGCTCTGTTCTTTTCATCAGGGTCTTCTATGTCCAACTCAATAAACTCAACCCACAAGTCGTCATTGTAAAGCTGTGTCTTGTAGTTGTCATGGCTGGCTAAGATGGAGTTCACTTCATCTAGCTTTCCTTTCTACAAAGCAAGAAAAAATAAGTATTATACAGGAAATAGTAAAAATGCTAATGCTTTTTATGATGATAACTTAAGGAAAGGTAACTGCAGCTGATGTAATAATTGCAAGGGTTTTTTTTTATTATTTAATGAAAACAAGTTCTGTGGCAACTCCCCCCATGTCATAACTTTTTCCTACAAAACTGTTCTGACTGAGGTAACAATTGTCACCTGCTGCTAATACAACGATCTCCACTGTAGATTTCAGAGTGCAATATTACCTTCAAGAGGTCTGGGTCAATCCCTTTAATCTTTGGAACTGGCACAGGAGGAAAAATAAGCATTTTTAACCTGGAAAAAATAAATGACATCTTTTAATTGACAGAGGTCCTTTTTGAGAAAGTTAGAAAGAGAGCCTTACACTGCATTTACACTGAATTTCTTCAAAACTGACATGTTTGCAGATTCAATTTCAAATAGTCCTAAGGAAAAGAATGATTGTTTTATCTCACTGCAAATAAGAAACCATGTTTTCTGCAACCTTCCTTCTTGAAAACACATATATTTACGTGGGAATCTGTTTTGTAGTTCAGTCTTTGATATTTTAATGCTTCATAGGAAGATAGCAAACTCCTAGAGCTCTTTCAATAGTTTCCGTTTTCACATAATTTTGAAGGGAACCTGATACTCACTGTGCAGACTGACTTTGCCAATTATTTTTTTCAGGGACACAGTGTACTGTCTTGCATAAACCAAATAAATTTAAACAAGGGGTCAGAAAAAGAGAGTTGTGAGAAAGAGTGAATTACCTTAGAAATAATAAATAAAACAGAAACACAACTGCAAAACCTAGTATTTTGCCATCTTCATGACATTTCTGTTTTCTGAATTATTAGCGTAACAAGTAACATATAATAATGATAGGGTTTTATCCTTGGGGAGCAAGGACTAATAACTTGCTTATGCATTTGCTCACTGTGAAAATACATATTGTCCTAACTCTTCATGAAGTGAATTTTTAATTCGGGGGGGGGGGGGGAGTTCAAATGGAAGGATGATTTTCCATTAAATAATCCAACACTAGCAGGTCATGCCTATGTCCTCCATTTTACCTCTCTGCTTCTTTTGCAAACTGATAAACAGTAGTTCCTAAAGGAAAATTCAGCATTCTCTCTATAGTGGGTTACTAGTTTATATTAGGAAGTAAGCTGTGGGAATGGTAGATCCAAATCCAAGTATTAGTTTTGCTGCATTGTTAATGACTTTGGCAAGGTCCAGAGAAGATCAGGGAAGTCTTAAAAGAGTGCTAGAGAGGAATTTGGACAGGTTCTGCATAACTATGGCAGGTTAACATTCCCCAGCTGTTTCTGTTTTTGGCAGACCCTTGAAGGTCTGCCCAGCAAGCCTCAATGAGAGCCAGAAATCGAGTAATTTTTCATCTAATTCCTGGAGGCACTGTGCTAGCCGTGCACTGGCTGGGCTCTCAGGGTACCAGTTGAAGACTTGCACTTACAGTTGAATCCACAAACCAGCTGTTTTGACATGACTGGGCACTGCTTCTAATGAAACAGACACAGGATTTTATCACTTGCTTCCTGGAGAAATCAGTCAGGAGGAAGAAATACACTCTGCTCCCTTCTTAGCTTTGCATAATTCAAGCTTGCATCTCACATCTAAGAGTATGACCTAACTCTGTGGCATCTGTTCTACAGAGCCTGGTTCAGATCTTGTGAGATCAGAATCGAGGAAAATATGAATTACTATATTTTGAGGTACAGGAGAAAACTGAACCTGTATATTTTGCATGATGGGAAACCCACGCAGCCCACTCATCTGCAGGAGGCGTTACCACTCCCACCACCATGTGCACCAGTTTGAAGGAAAGGGTGCGGGCCCACAGGTCCAGAAAAGCTTTTGAGATGAAGCGTCCTTAGAGGAGGAAGGCCTTCTCCAGCAGACATGATTAGCATGGAACATATTATTAAACTCTGATCACAGACATGCTTCAGCCCTCAAGATCTCTGACACACTGTAAGCTCAGGCGGCTGACCTTAGTGAGCTCCTGGTCCCATGTGCTGGTTGTTCTTATTCTATTCTGACGCATCAAGCTTTTGTCATGCATTGTATCAGAAGCCTTGGTCTTAACTCTGGGACTGGGATTCCTTTGCAGGGAGTGGCTTCCTGAAATGAAGCTCTGCTGAAGCATAGTGCTGCTTGCCTGAATTATTTATTTAGAGCTGCTCCAATTGTACCATATTGTTTTCTCTTCAATGACTTGTCCTTATGCTGGTATATGCAGACCACCTTAGTGTTAATTTTTGAACTGTATACACCAGACCACTGACAACAACCATGTATGCACTGGGACTTGACCATGGTGTTGCTCCATAGTCTGGGACAGTCCTGGGATGACAACCAAGCTGAATTATTCAGCCAAAACCTATCGCTGAACACACTTATTATGGGATGAATTCACTTTGAGACCATTTTGTCATTTTTATGTATGTGACACTGTTTCATTTTTATAAATGAATACAATTTTGTAATGTTCATAAACAACACAATCCTGTGCTTTGTTTTATTTTATTCCTTTGATTTCGTAGAAGCTGCAGTCTATCCACAGAGACCAAATATTCCCTTATGCCTCAAGCTCTTCTCCTATGCTCAGTGAAGAGATAGAGATTAGTGGAACAGTCTAGGAACAAAAAGAAATGTATAGACATATGTTTGTGTGAAACTTTTGAACAGTATGTGAGTAAAAATAGTATTTACAAAACTAGAATAGGCTAAGAAACCAATCCCCTTCAAAGCCTAAGTAAATTAACTACATAAATGCTGTAGAAGATGTTCTGTAACCCAGAAAGGAGATGTCGATGTAATCAGATTCCTACCACTGAAGGCCCAGAATGTATATATACCAGCATCCATGTAGTTTAGGAGAGTGGACTACAATGCTCAAAATAGCTTATAGTCCCCCAGATTTGAAACAACTGAAGCCCCCTATTTTTCAGGCTACAAGTACATAAATTCTGACAAATAAAACTTCTCTACCTTGGTTGTTTAGACAGCAGGATCAAGATCACTGTTACGGCCAGCCCACATGTTCCAAAGATAACAACTAAGAACCATGGAAACTCAATTTCTGAAACAACAGAACAAAATAATGTTAGCAGGAATTTGCATCTCTGTTGCACCTTTAATCTCATCCTCCTCTTTCACCACTTGAGGATTCCATAATGGTAAAAACCGGTAGGAGAACTTTTTGTCACTTAACTGTGAAAATTCAGTTTTAAGAAGAAATAAAAATACCCTTTTGATCTTAACAGTTTCCACACTGCACTTGAGAGTCCACTCAAACTCCTTGCAAAACCAGAATGAGTTTTTAAATATAAACAAGATCTTAGTACAAACAATATATGTAGCAAAACCAGCCATGAAGAACACTCTGCCTGCTTGGAACATGCAATCCTGTAATCCTGTTGGCATATAATGCTGCAGACCATGTTAGTGCTTGTTCGCCCAAGCTGAGAGAACATTATTAATAGCATACTAAATCATAGGCATACTATTATTTTCTCACAGAAACTAAATATGTCTAAAATATGGTTATGTCAAAAAGCATACTCCTCCTCCTTACAAAGGCTGAACATGAATTATGCTATGAACTGCCAAGTAAAAAATACAAATTTCTCCTTTTTATTTACCTTGCAGGTGGTTACAAAGAATTTAAGTCATTGAGAAATCCAGTTTGGTAGGTATGAAGAACAATGCTGATAAACTAAATATTTTATTTTTTAAAGAATGGCAATTCCAAGATACTTAAGCTGACACTGTAGAATACAATGCATAGAGAAATTTATTCTGGCTGTAGTCTTAGATTCTTCTCATTTGTTTCCAATTTTAAATTTTCCATTCATTTCATTTGGTTTTGGGCCCAAAGAATACTGGACAGAAAGCTTTAGAACGGTATACATAAACATTAAAATATGTATTTTTTTGAAAAAAATTGAATAAAATTCAGGTACCAGTTTTACACCTGTGCTCCAAGCTTAGATTTTGACTGGACATGTTTTCAGGCATGAGTAAAATCCTGTCTGCATATGTCTGTGTTAGACAGGCCCCTATTTTAATGGAGAATCATTAGCACCTTGTCATGTGAGACCTGTGAACGGCCAGCTGCTTCAAAAGGTTAGAATATTGCATTTAACTACTTTATATTTCTAATACACAGAAAATTTAAAATTTAATTATGTGTCCCTAGAGGTGATATATAAACCAAGCAAGAATAAATTCTCAGCCAAATTAGATCACTGCTGCTGTGTGAGATGGATGGATACGGATCAACTTGCAGAATCTGGGTTGTAGAAACTGAAGAAAACTGTGCTTGTATGATGGTCTTAGATTTTCACAGTATTTTAATTCTGTTCATATGAAAACCATGACAAGTTAATGCAGCTGGGGTTAATAAAATAATGCCACATGTCCAGAACATTAGCTGTTCATATAAATTAGGAATTGTAACTAGTATTAAGAGTTAAAAAAGGGGAATCTAAAGAGATTTGTAAAGGTAAGGCTTATGAGTGGTTTTAACACCTTGACTAATACCCTGGAAAATTAAATGAAGCAGCTTGTTAAAATGATTTGCTGATGAGCTCATATTTTAATGAATTAATTTAGTTGCTCAGACCTGAGAATGCTTTAGGAAAAGGCACTGTCTCACGCTTTTAAAAGAAAAAAAATGTGGCACTCAATGGCTGCTTCTTCTGTGTTGAAGAGCACTTTAAAAACAAGTACAAGACAGAAACAAGAATCAGAAAAACACTGTCTTTGATAGCATTGGTCAGATCAGAAAAGCACAACATTCTGGTAACAAACTTAGCAGTATAGCACTTAATTAGAAGTGACTGTTCTCTTCATTATCAGAGTACTTATTTAAAATGAAGTATGAAATTTAGCTGCATTTTAGGCTCTATGAGATGTGCCACAGCAGTTATTATTTCTGATACTTAACCCATCTTTATTTTTGCTCTCTGATGAGCTGTGAAATAGTCTTGCTGAGTTTACTTCTGAACTTGGACATTCTCAATCTCACCAAATGATTTTCACATAATAGGCTGAATTATCAACCTATTCAAGCATATGACATCAACAGTAAGAAGAAAAGCAACACCACCAGAAAGGCAAAAGGACAGCACCGTTATAAGAACAGTTTGCAGTTTACTTACCTTCAGCACATTGAACAAGTTCAAGGCCAGTTTGAGAAAAAGATACAAAAAGGATTTCACTGAACTCCCCAAATTTCTCGGAGGTACGTTGTCTTGATCGAACTCGTATCTCATAATCTCTTCCAATCTTCAAAGAGTACAGTGGAACCATTGTTGAGAGCCTGGGTTCTAACTGTAAAAAAAGAAGTTTGAGTTCTGTATTAGAGAAGTTTTATTTGTTTTGAGTTGTACTGGCAATTTTTCACTGCTTCTTGACCTCATAAATAAACATTTGAAGGTGTTTTTGCTACTTTGAACTGTACGTATATTACAAGAAGAGTTCAGAGAAAATTCACACCCTTTACTTTTGACTTACTAGCCATCAGACTTTGCTTTGATTCAGGGGACCATGAGTGGAAAATCCAAGCTCTCTGTATATACTGAAGAAAGACAGCAGCCCCCACTTAGGTACTTGCCCTAAGTAGTTGGTGTGAAACTGTCTAACTTATCAAATTGTAAATCCCTTTTACTGTTGTAATACAACACTACTGACTTCACAATGCCAAGGTCAACACGGGAGTCTTAACAACTAGTGCAGTCAACTACTGAACTAATTTTAAGAAGAAGAATGATTGAAAGGCCTTCTAATCAGATCTACTGCATCTTACAAATGTGTTCATTTGGGAACACTGCATAGATCCCAGGAACTTCAAATATAAATAAAATGTGATAATGGAAACTCTGTGAGAATTTCTGGCATCCAGTTGTCAGTTTTAAGACTTCTATATTAAGTATTAACTACAACATACTTAGACACTGCCACACATCAAACTATACCGGAAGTTACATTAGAGGTCTTATTTTGCGAAACCTCTCTTCTTCTATTACTACTCTGGTAACACATATTTTAGCTCCAACAGACAAGCAAATGTGTGTAAAAATAAAGAAAAATGTGCTCAAAATAGAAATGCACATGGCCGATGTTACATTCTACTTTCACTTCTGAATTAAGGATGATACTGGCTAAGAATTAAAAATGTTTCATATTTTGTGCTATGAAGCCACACGAAATGATACAAAACCTAAAGTTTTACAGGTAGCTTTTTTGTGTTTATTTTGTTTCTTTCTTTTTCTCCTTTTTTTTTTTTCCGCCTGATACAATTAGTGGGGGTTCTTAGGGATGCTGGACAATATAAAATTTTATGTACCCTAAATAATGGCAGCACTTCGAAAAAACAGTGTGCAAGCTAATTTAGAGCCCTGAAGAATACGAGGTAAAGCTATTGTAGCTATGTATCTGAAATTGCAAATGTTGCTAAAGAACAGATGACTGATTAATGGGCAGGATGTCCTTAGACCATCAATGAATTTGCAAAACTTCACGTAAGACACCTGGATGGAACAAGTTGCATGGACTGGGGAAGGTTCCCCATGAACTGAATAGATATATGGCATCTGTCATATGGATTAAATCAACTAAAAGCTGTACGAGAGAGACATGCTAAAAGATAACTAATAAAAATGCACGACAGCAAATTGCAAATTCATGTAAAGTATGTGAAGGGGAGCTTGGAACCAGACTCCTGGGTTGCTGGACTTAATGCAGGCTGTTCAGTCCGTGTACATGGCTTGTGATCGCCATACTGAAGAAACGCGTGACAAACCTGCTGCCACACTGAGGTGTGTGCCTGCGCTGCCTGTGTGAGACTAGCCCTGCAAGGGAGTGTTAAGGCAGACTGCAGAACAACTGTTTGTCACTAGTCAGCTGGAGCCGCTGGGATGCTGACAGTGCCCACTGTGATGGGAGTAGGAGAGGCAGAGGCTGACCCAGGCATGACAGGCAACACAGCAGCCAAAGGCAATGGCTTTCACCAGTTTTAGCAGAAAAAAGTGGAAAACTGGGAGATGGGCACTACCAGGAAGGTTCAGAGGCACCCTGGGTAGGTAGGTCTTATCACTATAACTTACTGTTATAATACTTTCAATTCGTAAGTTATTTTCAGTTAGTAAAGGGACTGAAAGAAATGAATGCTATAAATGAAAAATCAAACAAGGACATTCCAAAACATCTAAAAGAACTGCAATCAACTCTTGGTAATTATGAGGCTTCGTACAATTTCAAGTACTATAATTTTTTATCAGTCATATGTACAAAGCACTATGGTGTCTTTAAGCAGTCAAAGACTATAATTTCTGTAAAAAACTAGTAATAAGAGTATAACTGAACATCTCTTTGCTGTTTCAACGCTCATTACAGAAGACATTTGTAGCAAAAAATACAGAGTTAAGTGAGTTCTGCTATTGTCTTATGCCAGACCAAGTTTTTGTTCAGAAATTTCTTTTGTGCTCTGATAGTGTCTAAGGGAATTATGCCATGTTTATGCTTTTAAACTGAAAGGCACAATAACATACAATATATATAGCTGGAATGTAACATAATCTACAGTACTATTCTTCTTGAGGCAAGTAGAGTACTCAGCAATTCATTATCTGTTTTCTCAAAGAAAAACACTGAACTTCAAACCTTTGCACTCCTGAGAAGAGCTATTCTCAAGGCATGCTGGAATTATTGATGGTACATGAGCAAGAACAAAGCTTTCTTAGGGTATTTATGCAACTGATACCTAAATCCTCATAAAAAAGTAAAAAATGTGCATTTTTAAGAGGTATTCCATATTGCCACTTGCTTTTGTAAATCCTATAAATGTTCTGTAGATTTTTAAGTTCTTAAGGAGTACTGATTTATTGCCTAAACTTAACTCATTTTTTATAGGGTTTAAAATACACAGGCAATAAAGTAAGTGAAGCTTAAACCAGTATATCGAGAAATTCAGACAAGTATTAGGAAAAAGCAGACATTATAGGTGATTTGGCTGTAGACTTGCTAAGAAGGAATAGTTAGCACAGAAAGTGCTAACATCGAGATGGATCAGAAATAACGAGAGGTCCAAGGTCTTTCAGAGATGAATGCAAGCAAACCTGTTTATGTTTCAACTGGTAATTTACCTTTTGTAGATTATGACAAATTCATAACAGTATTATCTGCCTTCCGTCAGTTAGCTCATACTGCTAAAAAAGCAAAGGAAGGGTTCTGTTCTGAAATGATGTTCTTATTGCATTGAAATGGTATTCAGGAAGAATTACCCATGTGCAAATATAACCTGACACTCTGGCACTTGATTTGAAATTGCTGAGTGCAATTTCTTCCCCATATAGAAAAACAGACTATATAAAAAGCTAAGAGATTTTCAAAAAGAAAACTGAAAAGATTTGGGTATATACGTTTAATATTTTCATGGACTATCCATATAGTCAGAAATTTCCCATTGCTATCTGGTATGAAGTCTGTATATCTTATCCATGTCGATTTATTTTTATGTGATTATTGTATTAAATTTTAAATTATAACCCAAAGATTTTTTTTTTAATCTACCTAAATGATTATATAAATATTAAAACTCTACAGGTATCCCAAAGAATCTGGACTGACATGGTGACATTTTCCAAGCAAAATATTCCTGTTCCAGCTACTAAAATTACCAAGCACAGTTTCAAACAACTGAAATTCAGAAAAAACAATTTATCAAAAAACTTGCAGATATCTGACTATTGCTACTAAACTTTCTAATCCAACACAGGGATTCTGGGGTTTGTTGTTACTATCCTGTATGCTCACTATCTTGACACATGAAATTATAATTTTTGCTAGAAAATTTCAGAGGAACATGGGTCTATTGTGTAAGACTTAAGGTTATCATCTAATTAACAATTACAAAGCTTTTGACTTTTCATAGTAGTACAGAAGTGTCAGGGAAAGAATGAGCCTTCACTGTACTGTGACTACTGCATAATAAATATTTGCTTCATACCTCCTTCCATTTTGTCTCATTAACTTCTTTGTACTGCAATTCATACTCCAGAGTAATCCATCCTTTCTGAACATCTGCAGTTGGCGGTGGATCCCATCTTACCTGGATATCCCCATGGATCCCAGTCTGACTAGTATTTAGCAGAGTCCAGTTAAGGTGGACAGGGGGATCAGGTAGTACTGTTTAAACAGAGTATTTGGAATAAAACAGCCAGTTTTCAATGTGAAATGATCATTTTTACTATAAACTGTTAAATGATTCCAAGACTAAAAAAGCATACTAAGCATGTATTTGCTGATTAAAATCTAAAGCTATGAGTCAATGACAAGTCACTACATGTTTGATAACAAGAAGGCACCCTGCCATTGGTGGTAGAGTTGCTCTGCATAAATCTCACTTGAGTGACTAATAAAGAAGACTCAGAATGTTAGGCCACATTTCCTAATAACAGCTTATAAAACACTAAGACACAAACAATTCTTCATCAAAATTTAAAGTTAGGGTTTTCACTAGAAATAAAACCAGCAATTGGAGTAACACAGTAAGATAAATTAAATATTTAGTAACTAATATAGATGTACATTGAAACACTTGTGTCTGAAAAATTAATCTAAATTTGCTCAGCTGAAGAGAGCAGTGGGTATTCTAGTCATGTGCAGGAATAAATCAATTGCAAATTTGTACACCACTGCTCTGAAAAAGCAATAGCATTTGTAAAGTGCCAGTGAGTTACAATTCATATTGCTTATTCTAGCTTATACATCCTAAACATCCTGATTCTGTAGATTAGTGTTGATTCAGGAACAAAAAGCTGTTTAGTTCCAGAACTTTGCAGAATCAAGATTTTCATGCTACCATTGCTCAAACAGAAGAAGGGCACGTAGCATCGTTTAGAAATGGCTCAGAGTGACAACAAAGGCAAGCTCAGATGAACACGTTTGAGAGATCACTGGTGTTCAGAAAGAGAAACCATATATTTGCTTTTATCCTTTTAGCTTTCTTCTGATTTGGGCAGTATTTTCTGGTGTGGATCGCCTTACATTTGTTAGAAACCCAAATCCCTTCCTATATATATTTTTTAGAAACTAACCTCTCTGCAATGGAAAATTTAAATGAAATAATATAAAAGCTTACAGCATCACACCTACTGCAATATAAAAATATACAGGTAAAATGCATAATGAAATTATACCTATTTCATCAACGCTGAAACATTTTTCATCAAATACTTCATCTTTATTGGCAAGCTTAACACAATATGGTATCCAAATAGAGGTGTAGGATGTGTTGAAATAACAGCTATTTTCTCCTGCAGTGATATAATCAGGGCATTCTTTCCAGTCTTCGTCATTCCTAGAATGACAACAAAAATGTAATATACGTGAAAGTGGGGCTTATAGATCTTACAAAATACAAAGTATAGATGTCAGAAGACACATTGTTGGTAACTCGTAACTTCCACAGAAGTGAGACAAATACATCAATACTGATTATGGTTTACAATGAAACCAAACCACTACGTAAGTAACTTGCATAAATGTGTTTAGGTTCTCATGTGCTGTAAGTGGCATTTCTCTGCTTTGGATGCTGCTTCCAAAAAACAGTCAGAAAGTGTATCTTTCAGATACCAAAGGTACAAACAGTGGCATGAACTCTCAGACTGAGAAAAAGTGCTACTTGCGTAGGGTCATTTTAAAGCAGCCAAGCTGAAACTACTCAGCAGGTTCAAAACCAAAAATGTCTTCAGATAAAGCAAAATGGGAATGACCAAAGTGTTAGAAATAAGTCTATAAGAAAAGTGACAGATATTTATTCAATATTTCTAAAGTCACTTTAGAAAAACAAATCTAGTAGCAAACAGATCTGCTATTGCTATTCTTTACCTTGATACTATCTCTCAGCCGAAATACAGACTGAACAGGAATCTTCTAAAAATTCAGTCTTGGGTTGTTAAAATATACTGTAAATGCCTCTTCTTATCAAGAGGAACTGAAGCTGTACAGGAGGAGGATTAAGCTAAATCAATTATGCCAAGTGCAGCCTTCAGTAGTAAAGTGTGTGCTTAAGGAGTAAAAAGGCAGATGTTACATAAACTGCCAGTAAGCACCGATCCTGTGCTTAGCTGATGAGACCAGACACTTTTTTAAAAGGAATGCTCTACAGTTAGGACTTGGTAAGGGTGCAAGTGGTTAGATACTATGCCTTGTGTTGAGTAGGAGGCTGGGTTAGGTTGCAGACTTCAGTCCTGAGCCTTAAATGTTGCTCACATGTTGAAATGTAAATACTTTTAATGTGGATTCTTTATTCACATCTTTCATTGCGCTACCCTAATTTCTAGTACAAAGATGAAATATGTGGTCTGCTCAGTGTACATGGTACTGCTTTATCATGGAGTTAATTTTTAAAGTCTGAACCCTCATAGTACAAGCACTGACAACAGTCAGCTAAACATTTACATTTAGATGGTGATTCTAATTTGTATCCTTATTATCTCTGAGAGATCCCAGAAAATTAAGGCCATCCTTGCCTTTAGGCTTATGTCTGCCGCAAACTTATCATCACTGGTAGTATGAGTCTGTAGATAAAACAGCCTGAAACTCTGGCCATTAGAGGGAACAAAACTTTACATCCTGCTATTCCTGTAAACAAAAGGCCTGTTTTCCTAAATAGCCATTATTGGTAATGTCAATGTCCTCTTTTAGTTTAATCTTTGTAAAAACCTGAAAATTGCAAGAACTTAAGTAGAAAGTGAATCAGACTTGAACAGAGCTCAATGAAAGACAATCCCCAGTCTCAAAGCATCCTTCTCCCCTGGACCTACACATAGACTTTAATCTAGCGACAGATCAATAAGAGCTTTAAAAAGCTTTAATAAAAATTTGGAATGGTCTTGTATCGAAACTCCATATCTGTGCACAGATACAACAAATTTCACATTTCTAGATTAGGTTGATAATGAATAAACGGAAGCTCTATTAAAATCTCATTTCGCAAGCCATACACTGTTCAGTTTTGGATTCTGCAACCTGGACCTAAGTGTAGTAAGATCATATTCTTAATTATCTTCAAGTAATGCTTCTTACCACAAATAATTTCATACTTAACAACAAATTTTGACATTGAAAAATATGCACTTAAAACACAATTTAATGCCCCTAGAAAAGTATGGCTCATGTCATAGCAAAAAATTAACAGCAATGAGCTAACAGGCATAGCAAAATATATGACTTCTCTCTTTCTCTCTTTTGTTGTTTCCATATCATTACCTTTTCATGTACAACAGTTGTATTGTTCCTGGAGTAGTGAGGTTATAAAAGCTGCCGTCAGTCCAATAACATGAAAATGTCTCCAGTTCAGGTGATCTGCACTTGCTGATTTGTGGCCACCGTGAAAGGTCTGTCAGGAAAAATGGCAGGGGACAGAAACAGACATATTAAACAAATCCATAAGCCTGACTAACATGCTGTTAAAATTAAACTCAGCATTTTTTATGAATAATTAACATTTTTTCTGAATTTTGTATGTACAATGAGTCAGGACTTAAATTCTTCTTACGTTCATATATGTAGATGACTGTACCTGTAGGAAGCCATATTTGAAAGATGGGGCAAGGTCTTTATTGTGCAGTGTAGAAGTGTTAGTATCACAACCTGACACACAGCCTGCGGATCTGCCAACCCCATCACTGTAGCGGAATGGAATCGCATAGGCTATTTCAAACGAAAGGGACCTGCAATGATCATCTTGTCCAGCCAGCTGCCTGACAGCTTCTGGTTAAAGCCTTTGTTAAGGGCATTTTCCACAGGCCTCTTACCACTGACAGGCTTGGGGCATCAACCACCTCTCTAGGAAGTTTGACCATTCTCTTGGTAAAGAAATGCTTCCTGATGTCCAGTCTGAACCTTCCCTGTACAGCTGTGAACCACTCCCGTGTGTCCTGCCACTGGATACCAGGGAGCAGGGCTCAGCACCTCCCTCTCCATTTCGCCTCCTCATGAAGCTGTAAGGGATCAAGGAGGTCACCACTCAGCCTCCTCTCCAAACCAGACAAGCCCAGAGCCACCAGCCACTCCTCACAGGACATTGCCTCCAGCCCTGTCACCAGCTCTGTTGCCTCCTCTGGACACACTCAAGGACCTTCATATCCTCCTTAAATGGTGGGGACCAGCACTGCCCACAGTGCTCCAGGTGAGGCTGCACCAACGCTGAACACAGCAGGAGAAATCTCTTCTGTTGACCAGCTGGTGATGCTGTGTCTGATTAGTTCAGTACAGATAAATCCGAATTAGCCCTGCACTTGATGTAACTGTAGTATTGCAGAGTTTGGTATTAGACTAACCACAGCTTAGTATTTACACAGCTGAGCAGTTTTGCAATGTGCCTACTCATTAGAGTAGCTACCTTGAACTGAGTTTAGACTTGTGCATATAACACTGTGTAGATACAAGCTTGCTCTGAGAGTGACAAGGGAAGCTGTAAGCATGTGCCTGTTCTGCACACGTCACTTCTATATTCACAATTTCTGTTTGTCAGAACTGCAGTGATGGAGGGCCATGAAGTGACTGATACTATTTGGCAACATGTGCATAAAAGATGAGATAGAGATCACGTGCATAGAGATAAATGACAGATGAGATAGAGATCACATGCATATAAGTGTCAACTCTGTTGTGGTTTAAACCATCCTGTGGCTCTATTTGGTTATATTTTGATAATACTGTGTTCAAAACATTTACACTCAGAGTTGGAAAAAGTATTAAGGTGGAGATACCCACACCAGAGGCTTCCTCCTACACGTAAGGATTTTGTTGCCTTCCTGCATGTCTACTTTATTTATAGCTCAGACACAGCCACTCCACACCAGAGCAATCTGCATTTCTTGAGCTAAGCAGTTCAAATGATGTGCTCTATATTACATGCTGCCAAGTATCCAAAAATATATGAATATTAGGAATTTCTGGTTTGCTCATCCCATATTATTGCCTCATTTCACACTCTGGACGTTCCACAAGGCCTGAACATATGCATGTTAATAACAGATTTCATGAGTTGGGTGGTGGCTTATACCCCTCACCTCCACCCCCAAAGCCTTAAGAATTCTTCTTGCCAACCTAAAATACCTGATATTTGCTTGGAAAGATTGAAGCAGTAACTTTTTTTCTCTTTCTTAGCCAGCATGTTCCACTTCACTGAACTTTAAATAAATTTTGGAATTTAAACAAATTTTGAAATGAAGTCTTGCAGCAAATAAAAAATATTACAGTTCTTTTTCAGAAAATTTTGTGACAATTTTTAAAATTATGTGTGATTTTGTTTGGTATGGAACTCAATATTTAACAGCTTTGGACTAAATCCCAAAACGCTTTTGACTGACCTGGATTTGAGCTTTTACACATTCTTACATCATTTATGAAACAATTTTCATGTGGTAGATATCTTTGTTAAAACCAGGACATGACCATGAAATTACAAACTGTCATGACATACATCCAAACTAAAACAGAATAAAAGATTCAAGAACAGCATTGTAACTTTTAAAATATGTTCAGCTTTCAAACTTAAAAACTTTCTGTTTAACTGAAAACAAAATAATTGTTTAAAAACAAAACAAAGGAAAATAAACTAAATTTCATGCCTTTACTTTGAAAACATAAGTAAAGTTGCCTCAACTGCATAATAGCTATAATCAACAAAAGAGGAGTCTCTCCCTTTTTCTCTAAATAGTTAGTGTGCAAGGAAGTACATGTTACAGCTTTCCTGTTTCTATCCTCAGCTACATGCATCAAGAATAAATATAGCTGTTTTTACTGAAACAGGTTAAGTATTTCAGAAAATGATACACTGGAAAACCCTCTTAAATTAGAATATTTGTGTTGATGCCTGCACCATATTATAGCTAGAACATAAAATATCTAAAGCCCATGAAGACCATGTCCTCATCTCCAGGGATCAGTAACGTTACACTGTCACTTTTTTATATGATGAAATGAACTGAATAGAATAAAACTTCCATTTTGAGAGGTTCAGCAGGATCTTAGACATAAGCTCTACAATGTCTTAATAATGAATTCTGTTGAATTCATCAGCCTCATACTCAAATTAAAGACTGCAAGATGTACAAACTCTTCTAGGAAAATGAATCATAACACAGCCAGAAGTGGCATCAGTTACAATGGGAAGGATTAGCAACGCACACAGAATACACATCAAGACTTGTTCTCTTACACTTTAAATTCAGAGGAATGTATCCTTGAGGTCCGACTCTCTTTTCCACTTTCTCATGACAGGACTTTTCTTTGTCTCACAAGTATTCCTTCAACAGGCACAAGAGTTTTTGAGCAGGAAGCAGTTTGCTTGGGATTCAAATACTCTTGGTTTACTGTGGGTTTTTTTTTAATATGCATTCATATATATTTATGACCAGTTGCATTTGTAAGAAAGATTATCTTCTGATGGCTTGTTTCCAGTATCTATGACAAGTTCCTAGCCTCCAAAACATCAGGCTTTTGTGACTGACTGGAGAAAGCTTTTGTTATATTGACATATAACACTTGGCACTTTTGGGATATATCTCCTGAATTCCTTGTTTCTCATGCAAGTGAATTACCAAAATTGTAAGCTGTGTGAGCTCTATTTCCTGAGCAAACTGTGCCAGAATGTGATAAATGAACACAACAGCACACAGCTGAATGCATTTAGGCATAAGGGCAGCAGGGTACGGAAAGTAAAGGCTGTCAAACTGAGATTTTAAATAGGCTAGAAAAGCAAAACAAAACATGGATAAACAATTGCTCTTTTCCTACCTGATCCAATAATTTCTGGTCAAATTGTCATGAATAAGACCACGCACTTTAATCAAGATAATAGCTTTGCAGAATATGCAGATTCAGTGGTAGAACACATGGGAAAACCTGTGGTTTCCACTGTGACTACAACGAAAGACTGGTACTGGTGTGGTTTAAGCCCAGCTGGCAACTAAGCACCATGCAGCTGCACGCTCAGTCCCCCCTGACCATGGTGGGATGAGGAGGAGAAATGGAAAAAGGTAAAACCCGTGGGTTGAGAAAAGTACAGCTTAATAATGAAATAAATTAAGACATAATAATAACAATAATGACAATAATAATGAAAAAGAGTGAGAGGAATAAACCCTAAGAAAAACAGGTGACTCACAATACAATTGCTCACCACCCACTGACTGATGTCCAGCTTGTACCCAAGCAGTCATCAGTGGTTCCTGGCCAGCTCCCTCCCCCAGTTTATATACTGAGCTTGACGTGCTGTGCTATCTCTTTGGCTAGTTTGTGTCAGCTGTCCTGGCTGTGCTCCCTCCTGGCTTTATTCAACATTATTTTCATAATAAATGCAAAACACAGCACTGTGCTGTACCCAGCTGCTAGGAAGAAAATCAACTCTATCTCAACTGAAACCAGGACAGGTAGAAAAGTTCCTAGTCCTGTGCCTCAGTTTGGCTGAAAGTAAATGTTCAGCTGCCACAACTGTGCTGCAAAAGAGTAAAATCTCTTCACATTCTGCTCTCATTATGTTATGACCACAGATTAGCTATGGTCTGAACGCTGGCTCAGACAGAAGAAACTTTGCCAAAACAGTAGCAAAGACAATAGTGTGGTTTATGGAAAGAATCAGTAATGCAGATGTGCCATCTCTTCTACTTATATTTGTTTGTGGGTCACCAGACTGCAGTTTTCCATTTAGCATAGTTTCGATGATATATATTCTTTTTTTTTTTTTTTTTTTTTTTTAAAGAACACAGTATTTAAGTGTAGCTTACTGGAAGTTATACAGAGAGGGACTTTAAGACAAAAAAAAACCCTATAATCTGGAGGTGTCAGAAGGCTAATTCCTGTACAGATTAAGTTCCCTTAGTCTTTTTTTCTTAAAGTCCCTCTAGTAAAATTTAACTTCAGAGAGAGCTAGCCTTGAGCATGGAAGAGTAAGGAACTGAAGTTTATAACCAGGGTGTAACAAAATAGGTTATCATTATCTTGGGGAAAGTCCTACTGTCACCAAGGCCCTCATACTTCTGTAGGAGCAATGGTGAAGCAGTATGCAAGTTGTATGGAAATGTCTCTTCTTACTATGGAAATTAGTTGAGACAATAATGAGTATATGAATGATCTCAAAATAATCAAGCTAACTAAACAGAAAATAAAAAAAAGAGGATAATTTCTTTTTTTCCTGAACAAAAGGCAGTCCTTCTGGTTGTGGTAATCGTAGAAGGTTTCTGTACAATTATCAGTTATCATAACATAGGATACCTATCAAACCTAGTGCAAACTTAAACTTAGAGAAGAGTAACATGTTCCAATGTGCAAATCAATGGCAAAATGACCCTTATGCAATAGTGTATATGCACTCTCAAAGCATACACAACCCATCATTCTACAGCATAAAAGAAAAAGATGGAAATGGAAACACAAACAGGGGAATTAGCAACATTTAAAATGAGAAACAGTTATGAAGACCTGGAATGTTATTTACTGTAGCTTGTATTTGTATATTGAAAGTGAATACTCCATCAACTAGGTTTTTCTCCTGAATTCACCAAGCTCAACAAACGTTGGGCAATTTACTTTAATAAGGGCAGGTGGATTTCTCTGGTACCAGGAAATTCCGAGTCTTTCAAGCTGTGCAGCAAAATGAACGTTTGTTGTCAAGCGATGATATTTTGAATAGGTACATTCTAGTACTAATAAATTATCATACAACACATATACAGGGAGAGTGGGATGCAGTAAGTGGAGACAAGAGCCAAATCAATTCTTCATCATGCTGCTTCCTAGTCCAACTCTGCTTTTGCTCTTAGGTACAACTTGTTCTTGGAGGGCCAACAGTAAAGTACTGGAACAACTTGGGGAGAAGGACATATTTATCACATCAGTACCAGAAAGTACTCAACAGAAACAAAGCAAAGTTTTGCAACTCTTAAGATGCTATACTGCAGTGCAAAGTGAAGACAAATGCTGCACAAGGGATTTTTTGACCATGGAGTAGGTCTAAATACTGTAATACTTCTTGATAAATATGGGTGTTTTGCTAAGGAATATGAAAGAGGAGTATGTTGTCACTTGTGCACTGAAAATTAATTTGGTGACAGCTACTTTGAGCAATCATCATCATCATCATGGCTTGACTTTGTGAACAAAGATTTGGGAAGGGCTTTACCAACGCGTACTACAAGCACGCTGATGACTAAAAAGGCCAACGTGGGATAGGCAAACCTGGTTGCAAAAAGCACAACAAAAGGTCTCCTTGGGTGGTACAGGTGGGGCGCGATTCTTTCTGCATTGTCTTTTCTCCTCAAGACTAGTTCTGCGTGTGTTCTCAAAGGAGGTAACGGCATTATGTATGGTGTGCCTCCAAGTCCACTGACTGGAGGCCATGGTGGACCACTGATGATAATCAGTACGGCCAAGGCTAAGGTGTTGTTTCGGGGCGTCCTTATGTCTTTTCTTTGGGGCACTTCTCTTGTGGCAACCGGTGGCAAGTTCACCATAAAACACGATCTTAGGAAGGTGACGATCCTTCATCCCAGAGACGTGCCCTGCCCAGCGCAGCTGCAATTTCAGCAATATGGCCTTGATACTGGTGACCCCGCCTGTTTGAGGACAGTGACATTTGACACAGAGTCAGTCCAATGAATATTTAGAATTGTACTGAGGCAGCGCTGATGAAAGCGTTCGAGGTGATGAGGGTAGATGACCCATGATTCTGACCCATATAAAAGAGTAGACAGTACAATGACTCTATAGACACTTATCTTTGTGCTTCTCTTCAGGTGTTTATTGCACCAGACTCTTTTATGGAGTCTCTGAAGGCTCTAAGTGCCTTTGCTATTCTGTTGTCTATCTCCTTGTCAGCTGTGGCATCTGAGGAACTAATGCTTCCCAGATAGCTGAACTGCTGACTTAATCTCTGACTCACCAACAGTAATGTGAGGATGGTGATAATCTTCTTGCGGTGCAGGTTGGTAGAGAGCTACTGTCTTCTTCAAGCTGACTTCCAGCCCAAAAAGCTGAGCTGCCTCCGCAAAGCAAGATGTTAAACGCTGCAGAGCTGCTTCTGTGTGGGCAACAAGGGCGGCATTGTCAGCAAAAAGCAGTTCATGGACAAGATGATTTAGGGTCTTAGTTTGGGCCTTCAGCCACCTTAGATTGAATAGGCTCCCATCAATACGATATCAAATATAAATGCTGTTTTGTTCGTTGAGGTCTACCGTAGCCCTTTGGAGCATCATGCTGGAGAAGATTGTGAATAAAGTTGGTGCGAGAACGCAACCTTGTTTCACATCAGTGATTATTGGGAAGGGCTCAGAGAGTGCATCGCCATATCTGACTTGGCCTTGCTGGCCCTCATGTAACAGAACAATCATTTTGAGGAACTTGGGAGAGCAACCTAATTGTTCCAAGATCAGCCACAGGCCTTTTCTGCTCACAGTGTCAAAAGCTTTGGTGAGGTCAACGAAAGTTACATAGAGCTCCTCATTCTGTTCTCTACACTTTTCTTGCAATTGTCTGAGAACAAATACCATGTCTGTGGTACTTCCATTAGCTCTGAAACCACACTGACTTTCAGGTAGAAGTTCTGTGGTAGCAGGTACTAGTCTGTTCAACAGTAATCTTGAAAGAATTTTACCGGTGATGGAGAGAAGAGTTACACCTCAGTAGCTTGAGCAGTCTGACCTGACACCTTTTTTTCTTATGCAGAGTGATGACGATTGCATCACTAAAATCTGATGGTAATTTACCTTGTTCCTAGCAGTGCACAACTAGCTCGTGAAATTTAGCATGAAGTGCTTGGCCTCTGTGCCTCCAGATTTGGGGTGGGATTCCATTGACCCCATCTGCCTTGCCAGTTTTCACCTGCTGCATAGCAGTAAGAGTCTCTCCCATGGTAGGGGATGTATCATTTTTCACCGGATGTTGCAGAATGTGCTGGATTCCTGAACCTTGGACTACACGATTAGCACTAAAGAGGGTTTGAAAATGTTCAGACCAACGATTCAGGATGAAGATTTTATCTGTAAGAAACGTTTGGCCATCTGCACTAAGTAAGGGGCTTTGAACCTGAAATGTGGGTCCATACACTGCTTTCAGAGACTCATAGAATTCTCTTTGGTCACCCAGATCTGCACATAGTTGAGTCTTTTCTGCTAGGTTAAGCCACCACTTGTTCTGGATGTCTCAAAGTTTCTGTTGGAGTTTACTACATGCAAGACGAAAGGCTGCTTTTCTTACATGGCACAGTGGCTGAGTGAGGTGTGCTTGATGGGCAGATCTCTTCTTTGTCAGCAATTCCCGGACCTCCTAATTGTTATTGTCAAACCAGCCTTTTTCTTTAAGGAGAACGCAAAGGATTCTACGGAGGACTGCAGGATGCTATTTTTAATATGTTGCCAAAGTGCTTCAGAAGAATGTATAAGCTGGTCTTCAAGGCTAGTTTGAAAGTTAGCCTGAAAGCTGTCCCTCACTGCAGCTATTTGGAGATTATTAACATTGAGCCTCCTCCTCGGAATGCCACCCCTCTTAAATCTGGGGTTGAAGTGGAAGTTAAGTTTGCAATGCACAAGGCGGTGGTCTGTTTGACATTCTGCACTAGGCATCGCTCTGGTCTGGCAGACATCATGAACATTTCCCTGGCGCACTAAGACATAATCAATGAGGTGCCAATGTTTAGATCAAGGATGCATCCAGGTTGTCTTCCAGCTGTCTTTCTGCTGGAAAATAGTGTTGGTGATGGTAAGCTGCTGCTCTGCACAAAACTCTAGCAAGAGGCGACCGTTATCATTGCAGTTGCCAACACCGTGCTTGCCTAGTACCCCTTTCCAGGCTTCAAAGTTCTTACCTACTTGGGCGTTGAAGTCACCAAGGATTATGATCTTATCATCTATAGAAACCTTTTGAGTGATGTGACGCAGATCAGGGTAGAATTTGTCTTTTTCTGCAGGATCGGCTTGCAGAGTTAGAGCATATATGCTGAAAAGAATAACATGTTGCTTATTGTGTAGTGGAAAACGTAAGGAGATAAAATGGTCGAAATGACCTATAGGCAAATTTTCAAGTTTACAGACGCTGGAGTTTTTAATCATGAAGCCAACTCCAGAAAGATGACTTTCAGTTTTGGGTTTGCCTGACCAGTATATAGCCGGCACCATGTTCATTAAGGCTACCTTCCTCATGAAGGTGAACTTCACTAGGAGCAGCAATATTGATGTAGAGTCGTGACAGTTTGTGGGTAATTAGCGCAGAACAGTGCTTGGGACGCCCACTGTTCACTGTATCAAGCATAGTTCTGATGTTCCAACATGCAAGTGTCAATCTGGACACACCTTTGGAGGCAGGTGTATGCCTTTGTCTCTTTATCTTTAATCAACCACAACAGAAGATGCCCGTTGGCTGCAGATAGCCAACCAGGTGAAGGGGGAGATGAGCTTTGGTTAGGCCACCTTTTCTAGGCCTCTCTCCATATGGAGCAAGCAGTGCTCTCCCTGAAAAAAGGCTGCTTGGTCATTTAGGATGCTGCTGAACAAGACTCTCATCTCCTGGGTCAGTCTTGAGCGACCAGTGTTCTGAACCGCCTGCATGCAGGGTTGGGTTTGCGACTTCCAGTGCACCTTATCACCTGCTGTTTCATCCCTCGCCTGTCACTGCAGGGCTTTGCAAGTGTGGGCCTGCGCAGTGGTTTTTTTCTTTTGAGCAATAATATGTAGGCACCCCCACTTAATAGATGGAGGTGTGCACAGTGTTTGGGGAATGCTAGAAAGATTGTTTTTAGCAAGTTTTCAACATTATCAATGAACAAAAGAATAAAACCCCAACCACAGAGCTTGGTGACACTGAATGAAGAGGCAATGGCTCTTCTATATCATGTTGTTCTCTTTCAAAACAAACTTTTCCCTTCTTTTTTTTTTTTTTTTTTTCTGGTCAAGTGAGATTGATACAGTTAAAGAATAAAAACCTTGCCGAAGCAGAACTTTTTCACAGCATCAAAGCTCACTGGTTATACTACTAGTTTCCCCCACTTTCTGTGTCCACAGACTAGCCATCAACGTAGCTCATGGATCTGGTGTCCATAAGGGTACACACAAAAATAAGTAAGGCTCAGGGCTAGGGAGAAAGCACTGCTGTTCAGTAGTCCTGCCCACAAGACAGTACATGAACGAGCGAGGATGTGAATAAACATGTGCCATGTTCCATGGTCTTGTGTGTGTGCTTTCCAAATCATGCCTTCCCCTGTGCAGTAGTGGAATCTCATGATTTCTGTCACAGGCAAGCTGTATCAACTGGCCTGCCTAGATATATAAGGAGGAGTAGAACTGGAGGTCACAGTATTTGTAAATGGAAGGCAGTTAATGTAACAACCCCATTTCCAATTATCTCTTAATTGCTTACACAGTTGTAACTTAAATTGAAATTACATTTTCAATAAAGTGTGTATAAAAATAATAATGAATAATTATTTTATCTGTTATGGCCATTGCTCTTCAGTATTGACTCACATTATGTAGTAGGGCATATGAGAAAATACAGAAGCACTAATGAGGTCCTGCAGGCAAACAGCATGTGCAATAAGCAAACATCACAAAAGGTCTTCCATGCCCTTCTCATAGCAAACAAATACAGTACTGACAAAAATCTCCAGCAACCTTCTTTCTTCTGCACGTGTACTAGCATTCCCAGTCTGAAGCCCAGTTCAAAGCTAACAGCTGCCTAAAAGCAAACCCATTGCTCACCCCAAGGAAGCCTCCACACAGTGGTGAGGGGATGTGCTAGCTGAGACCCAGGCCCTCTAAAGCTGCCAGGTATGGGTGCTTGGAACCAGGACTGCCTTCTTCCAGAAAGACAAGCTGAAGTATAATCCAGCATCCCCAAATTGGGCTCCAAGCTGACACTCACCACCCCAGACTCAGGGGGTGAGGGAGACTGTTAGGTATGAAAACAGGTTAAGGACTACAGCTTTACAACCACCTTCATGGAAAAGTCATGCTAGGGTACTTCTTTATGGTCCTGGCTAAATCAGACAACTCGGCTCCGTTGTTTTAACATTACTCCACGTGCTATCAACAAGACACTGCGCAGAGAGGGGGCTTCGACAGCACTGGTGTGAATGCTTGCACAGGACAGCCATGATCCAGCCTGACCTGGGACAAGACAGCTCCAAGCCTGGCTTGAGTGCAGGTGCGCCTGGGGCTGCCAATAGCACAGCTGCATGGAAGGTGTTTTTACAAAGGAAAAGTTACAGCACAACTAACATCTGTGGTGGGAGTGGACAAAGGGAGCAAAAGCAGAGAGCACAAAGTAAAGAACAAAGGCACAGAAAGAAAAAAGGATGAGAAAAGAAGACTGTATGTTTGGAAAGAAAAGCATGAGAGGACACGTCAGTGTGTGTGAGAGGGAGACAGAAAAGGGTAGCAAAAGACTTGAGGTAAATGCAGAAGAAAATTAATATTGATAAACTGCAACTGAAACGTGTAAAGTGACGCAAGCTTGCAATCCCAGTGTCAGCTTGAACAGCAAAGATGACAGTTTCCCGGTCTAGCACATACATATTCTGATAGCACAGAGAATAAATTGCATGTATCTGGGACCACCGAAAAGAGATTCTGAGGTAAGAGATGAGGAGAAAGCAGGTGGCTGTAACAATGTGAAAAGAAACACGCGAGCAATGGCACAGTGCACTGCTGTTTAAGGACACCTTCAGAATAATGGCAATGTGACAGAAACTCTGAGGTTTTCCTCACAAATCTAGTAAGTTTTCAATAACTAGGTGCCCTATAATCAGTGCTCCACAAAAGCAGGGCCATGAACTTGCCAGGTTTCATTAGACAGATGGAGCTGTGTATTGTTGATTACAATGACACTACATTCCAAACTCTGTATTTTATCACTGAAACAGTGCTGGTTATATACAAATGCATACTGATGTTTCTGGTTATTTATCCACCACACACACCCTTGTTACATTTGAATTAAGTAACTCATGAAGATACTGGCCCTCAATCTGGTCTCTTTCTTGACATTTGGTCTTTTAATTCATGCTGCTTTTGGAAGAGCGGTATAAACCTGTAGATTTTTGTACTTCCCATTGCTGAACTTTCAAGCTACTTCTGGCTTTTGCAGATTTTAACCAGTCTTCAAAATAATGACTGCTGAATTATGTGCAGTAACACACAACAGAAGAATCATACCCAAGTACTCTACAGAGACTGTCATGGAGTACAAATCATCAATCTCCATTTGAAATTTGGTAGTACAGTTTGGTGTGGTTTTTAGTCAAATGAAGTAAGTGAAGGGAAAATGACAGTTTTATCCACAGAACGACTATCTGATGTCCTTGAAGGATTCTCCCAAAAGTCAGCAGCTATCTTGTTCCTCAGTCTAGAGGTTAAGTTCCCTGTTACAGCCACCACATATATACAGTCAATATAGAAACTAAGGAGGCAAAAAACATGCAGGAGCTGTTATCAGGAGGATCATTTGTTACCTTCCAAATGTGGACTGAAACTCCAACGGACATCACTGACCTGTTCCATTCAGAGACTCCTCGGAGAAGTCCTGCTACAAGGCCACGTGCACTGAATAAAAGTTGAACCCCCACAGCAGTCAGAGGAGGTCCTTCCCATACTCTGATCAGTGACAGTGACAACTGAAAATTATCTGGCTTTGAATACCCGGACACTGAAAGTCTTGATGAATCTTTAGAATTCATCATGATAAGAACCATCCAACTTAATCTTTGCAGAGACTGTAAAGTATACAGGGGCTTATATGGTATTTTCACTGGTTTTGCATGTTGGGACCATAGTAACTTTTCTTGGATCCCAAAGAAAACTGAATTGATTTTAGTATTTTAGAGCATTCTAGCATGCAGTATTTCTCCTGTGCTTTTTAGAGTGTCTGTTTTATTACTATAGTCAGGATATTTACTCGTTCAGTAATTAACAGCTTTATTATTGCAATAAATCATGAACTATAAACTACCAGCTTCAAGGAATCACAGAATCATAGAACAGTTAGGGTTGGAAAAGACCTTAAGATTGTCTAGTTTCAACCCCCCCTGCCATGGGAAGGAACACCTTACACTAAACCATGTCACACAAGGCTCTGTCCAACCTGGCCTTGAACACCGCCAGGGATGGGGCATTCACAACCTCCCTGGACAACCCATTCCAGTGCCTCACCACCCTCACAGTAAAGAACTTCCTCCTTATATCCAATCTAAACTTCCCCTGTTTAAGTTTTAACCCGTTACCCCTTCTCCTATCACTACAGTCCCTAATGAAGAGTCCCTCCCCAGGATCCTTGTAAGCTTTGCACAAGTCCAGGTAGATGACGTCAGCTGCTCTACCCCTGTCCATCAGTTCTGTAGCCCCATCATAGAAGGCCACCAAATTGGTCAGGCAGGATTTCCCCTTAGTGAAGCCATGCTGGCTGTCACCAAGTACCTTGTTGTTTTTCATGCACCTTAGCATGCCTTACAGGAGAATCTGCTCCAAGATTTTGCCAGGCACAGAGGTGAGACTTACAGGTTGTAATTCCCTGGGTCATCCATTTTTCCCTTCTTAAAAATGGGGTTATATTTCCCTTTTTCCAGTTGTCCAGTGAAATTTTAGAAACACCCTAGAGAACAGCAAAAGCATTGTTCTCCACTTTATTTATCCTCTTTGCATTTTGCAGTGATCTTGTAAGAGCATCCTGTTTAGTTGGGTTTCAAAAGGAAAATATTTCTCACAACAGTTCTGTCCCCTGTTTAAACAGACTTACAGAATCATAAAATGGTTTCGGTTGGAAGGGACCAGATTGTCCTTTTAACATTATTTATAAAGCATAATCTCCACTCTTAACTGTTAGAAATTAAGACAGTATAGTGGTATATCATGTAAAAATCTTGCTAATTTACAAACTAGGAAAAAACCCAACTAACCAACCAGAGTATCAGTCAGTTCTTGGCCATGACTCTGGATCCCAGCTGGACTCATGCACATGAAAGGAAATGTATTTGACACATTTAAAGTTACAAACAGGGAGTATTTGACCTTCTTCCCAAAATGGGAAAGTTGCTGAGCTGGATACATTTTAACTTACTCTGAAATCCAGGATGATGTAAATACCAAATGAGAGAGAAACCATGCCAATGATATTAGACTGATGGAATTAAGTTAGCAGTGGAAAAACAACACTCATCCCTCCTCCCCCGAAGTACTGGCGATCAGCTCTAGGATGAACAAAGCACCAGAGAAAATGCAAATAGGGAGGATTCATGACTCAGAAGGGAGTTGAGCTTAACAGAATAATACATATTTTCCTTCAGCTTTTATTTCTATGATCCAACTATAAGTCTAAAAGAATCTTCTGATCCTCTGTATGGTGCTGAGTGCCCCGAAGTAAGTCTCCAGACTCATTTCACTATTGCAGAGGAGATTTGGACAAAACAGTCATATTCAAAAGCACAGTGATCTATAAAGGGAATTTTTCTTTTTTTTCTGACCAACTGCCAAAAGTGATTTAAGTTGTATGTATCCTCAGCTGAGCCTGACTTTCTCTAACACCCACTCCCTCTTGGTGGGAACCCAGTGCTGTCAGTCCTCGGCTTCAGAGATTAGTTAGGGAAGAGTCGCTGGCAGAGGTGGTGTGGGCTTTTCTTCTCAGTATTTGAAACAGAGGCTCCAGGGACAGATTTGAAGTTTTATCACTATTAAAAAATGGGCATTTCTCATTTGATTTGTTTCTCATTTTCTTCCAGTGTCTTTTCAAATAACCATAGGAGGAGTGTAAAGAAAAGACCTGATTTTCATTTGAATAAACAGCCATTTCCTTACTGGACAAAATAAAGAGCAAACATTCAAGTTAACTAATGACCAACCTAGCTCTCTATAATTATTGTTATATTACTCTTTAGCACTCCCAAGAAGACTCCACTTCTGACAAAAGCACAGACTTAAAGGATATTATGTTCATTCACCTGAGTGACATTCATGCAGAAGCAACAGAGTCTTCACAGTTTATTTAAATTAGCAAAAGACTAATAGGCACTGTCAATAAGAGCACAACTAATGACTGTTTCAAGCAATCAAAGAAATATAGGTGAGTCAAAAAATCATCTTACATACCACCTATAACAGTACTTGCTTATCACAGAATCACAGAATCGTTGAATCATAGAATAGTTATCCTCTAGGAGCCTTCCAGTACACACTTGCAGGTTCTGGACATTCAATACACAATACAGTAAGAGTACATGTCCTCATTCAAGCTGTCATTCAAATAATCACACATAATCTCCCTAAAATTATGGTGACATACGCTTTTTTTTTCTTTTTTTTTTTTTGCAGTGGGAAAAAGGGGGAAGAAGAGAGTTCGTTACATAAATACAAACAGAGCTCAGAAAGTGAGAAGAAAGAACCGCTGCCAAAGCCAAAATGATTACTCAGAAAATCCTGGCACTGACAAGTTGCTTTGGTGTGTTAGAACTGCACTGCCAATCAGTTAGGAAGCACCATTTACATTCAGGTTTCTAAGTCCATATGTTAATCACTGATATATGTGCTATAGATTGGTATGATGTATTACTACTGTGAGCTACACCTTTTCTGCTGTGGAGACCCTCTAGCTTTGGAAAGCCTGAGAGCAAGTACTGCAGAACTCATCTCCTACAGTGACTGTGTGTCACTTCACTTCTGGCCCAACTTTCCTTGTTCTCTTAATTTTTCTTTTGGTATCCCTCTGCTATTCTGCAAGTGTCAACAAATGAACCATTTAAGCTGGCAGTCTTTCTGTTGATTTTGCTCCAATGCCTTAGTAAGAGAAAACTGAGCTTACATCAGCCCACAAACCCCTAAATCTGGCATTTTGCTAGATTTTGGTATCTTGACTATAGCCTCAGCAAGTGTAATTCCATCAACATTCCCTGCACAGTAAGAGAAAGACTTTGCTACTCAGACAGGTCTCAAGAATAAAGTTATAATCACACTATCTTCTCAGCAACAACTGCAAGCTGTAGTTATGTAAAATGACCAAAACTACATTTTTTGCACACTGAGGGACATGCGAGTCAAGTGACTGATTCACCCCCTCTACAGGTGAGCAGAAACATGATGAGTGCAAGAGGTTTAGTCTTTAAAACAATAAATGGAATTAGCTATAAGGATAATTCATGTGAGACCATCCTTGAGTGATGCTATTAGGTTTTACTTTAGGAAACTGTTCCACTTTGGTGGAAGATTCCTCCCTAACTGGCGCTGGATTTACAATTGTATGAATCAACATCAGCAGGTAAAATGGATTTACTTGAGTGTTTTACACTTGTGTAAACAAAGACAAAGAGAAACAAAACTGAGATAGTTTATTTTTTGGTAGAAGGATACTCTACTACATTTAATTTTGGCAGCCTTATTTAATACCCCATGTGATTTACCAATTCTGCTCAGGAACTTTAAGTTTCTCTAAAAACTTGCCCTGGAATGTGTCTTTAAGGAAGTCTCATAGATGTCATCATGATGCCACAAAATCACAGATATTTCACATTTGTCCTGGTAGGTCCAACTGCAGTGGACCTCAGTTTAAGACAGAAGTTATCTTCTTTTTCAACAGGAAGATTTTCATAGTGATGTTTTCCAAAATTTTAAGGGGTAGTTTTAAAAATCTACAATAAGCATATGTTCACCGATCAGATTTTAAGGATAAAGCAGTACCTGAAGAGGGGGAAACTAACGTTTACGACGTCTAACCCAGTATATTTTCTGCATTATACTATGTTTCTTGATTGCAATTTTAACTGGATTCAAGAAGTCTTCTTCATTATTGCCGTGCTTACACTATACAGACAGCTGCTTTTGTTAAAAGAGTGACCTTGTGAAATGTCACCCTTTTACTTAGATACAGTTCTTAATTATACACTAAATCATACTGCCTCAGTTTATTTAAGCAAATGCTAAACCTTGATGGCTCTGCAGGGCCAGCACAAGTGTGGAAAGGTGAGATGAATTATACATTATGGGCCATATTTCAACAGAATTTGTCAGAGACAGTTGCAGAACCTCTACCTTGAGAATTATAGTGCTGAACCCCTCATCTAACCTTTAAATAACTGTATTTTCAGTTACTTCAGAGGTTACATTGAGCTACAAGCAGCCCAGAATAAGTAGGTGGAAAAAGGCAGAGGAAAAAAAAAGGCACTTAGAAGCAAGACAAAAAAATTGCAACCATGAACTATAAATCCTGACACCTATACTTGGAAGCTGCTTCTTTTTAAATGTATGCTATAGGAAGCAACTGGTAAAAGCGAATGGAAACTTTGTGATTCTTTGTATCCCAAAGAGCTGTATTTGCAATGAGAGGTTTGCTTTTGCCTGACGGTGGGGCTCGTCACTACCCATCCCTGCACTAGAAGGCTGTTTGGTTTCCCGTGCAGTCTCCCTGTCCCCTGTCCCTGTCATTTGGGTGAATGCCACCTGCCCCAGACACCACACTGCAGCTCTGTGCAGCAATTCTGCTGTCTCTCACCACACACAGCAGCGGAGCAGGGTGAGGTGATGCTTCTCATCCAGTGGGGAATGGGTGCTTGGTGCCAAGTTGATTTCAAGGGTAGGAGATTTGAAGCCATTTACAACTGTGGACAGCAAGAGAGCCTCATACAACCTTGATGGCACAAGAGAGGTCAGCTCTTCCTGCTGCCTTACTTGGTGAAACAAACACTTGGCTGAGCGCTTGAGTAAGCATCAGAGAGCCAGAAGCTATAAAAGGAGATTTTCTAAATAATTTTACATAAGAAGATAAGAAGGTCAGATTCAGTGACGTACACCTGCCTGTGGACAGAAAGCCCACACACAAATATGCACATAGGGTTTATTCAACTGATACTGACAGTGATACCGATTCTCCTGTATTCCAGCCACAGGTAATACTTAGTCTGTTTTTTCCAAAAAGTCAGAAAGTAAAAACTGCACAAACTGGTGTTTGCCTTAAGAATCAGCCTAAAGCTCATGCACAAGCTGTCACTGACAGACAAAAAAAATCCTCATCTGAAACAAACGGTGGTTCCTTCAGAAAATTCAATCTTTTCTATGCCAGGTAGCCTCAGAACTATTTTTCAATGAAAACAGAAAAAAAGAAAGAGCGAAGTATTTCTGTGGAAGGTTGACATTCAAGAAGCACAACACAAACAGATTAGCTACAGCAAAAGATTAGGTCTCAGAAAGCTTAGGACAGAAGTAGATGGCAAAAGCAAACAAACAGTCTGTATATGTTGCAACATTTCAGACCCACTTGTACTTACTGGCATGTCTGAAAAGTGAACTCATCAATAAAAGCCCGTAATGTTTGCTCTTCATCATTGATTGTGAGGCTAGAATGATTCCGAACAGTCAGACAGGTTTACATCAACCATTAATACTGAACCCTGCAGACTATGAAAAACACGGCTTTGTCTCCTGAAACACTGCAGTAGAGACTTTACCAAAAGAAAAACACTATTTCCACTAAAAGCCCTTCTTCAGCAGATGTTCACTAGTGCTAAATGCCGCTCACAGTGCTGGACTAATGTCAGGAAAGCTGAGCTCAGCACTTCAAACTTGGATGCTTTCTCTCTAGAGGCAAATTCTTCTTCAGCTTGCAATCCTGCTGCTTTTAGTGATGCAAGCGTAAGAGGGTTTGCCCCACGGCCTGCAAAAGCCGAGCTGGAAGCCCCTGAGTGAGGCCCCTCCTGTGACTTCCATCACCCTCTTTTTATAGCTGAGCTAAAAGTAATCCTAGAACCAGGAATGCATTTATGTTTTGGAAAAAATAATTATGCCTAGGGAGGCTTCTACCTACTCTGAAACACTCAGCACCATGCCACACACAAAGATCAATGTCCTGAGGGAATATGCAAACTGCACAGGGGCTGTTTAAGGCTCAAAAGAGCACTGAAATCCATGAAGTTTTGAGTTTATGAGAAATGTCAATGTTTCTGTCAGCCTGTTTATCTCAGTGACCAAGACAACACTGCAGTGAATGACATAAGCCATCACATTCTGATAGCTACTTCTGAAATAAAATACAAACCACTTCTGCTATATCTGCACAAAATATGGTAGTAGGATGTATGATTACCGACTGTGTGTAGACCTAGCAGAGCAGAGTCAGGCCCAAGACAATAAAAATACAAAGAATACTATTTTACTTATAAAATATGAAAAAACCTGTTGATAATTTAAGAAACATGAAAACCTTTCTTTCTACAGCTGCTCTTAGAAAAAGTAAGCAAAACCATGGCTCTTATCTGGCAGTGTCCAGGCAATCACACAGCTCACTCTTCATATGCTTTGTCCTGCTGAAAGTCTCCAGGTGTTACAGAGGAAAAGAAATTGCAACAGTTGTGAGAAGAGGGGACAACTGAGCTGTGAAGGGTTGTGATCCTGATGACAGTGATCAGGAGCAGTGTTCCCCGTACTGCGGCATGGGCGGCCAGGATCGGCTCCGCAAGGGATTTCTGAGTACATGCTGCTGCTCCCAGGCTGTGTAAACTTAAAATTAACGGTGCAATTACAACCCACAGCTCACAAGGTTCTTCTTCGCGCTTACAGGACCTGCAATGCCTTTTGACACAACTGTCTGATGCAGTATTATCATTATGTCAAACTCCCAAGAACCTCATTTATGAAGACCTAGCTCAGTTTGGTCCCCTGATTGGGATCCAATGCTACCATGTATTTTTCTTGACCATGAGAAGGCAAGAAACTTAAACAGTAAATTAAATCATGACCTAAAATAATGTATTTCCACTACGAAGGAGGAATAGTATATGCAACAGCTACAGGCTAGCTAATGTTTGTGGGTTCCCTGCTAGTATCAAAGCAAAAGAGAGCAGGGAATCTTTCCATGCTCCAATTTGTTGTGTCTGATCTCTACAAACAAGTCTGACGTGTCTTCTTTAACAATCCCCACACAGTGTTGTGAAAACTCCCTCAACCAAAAGCCTCCCAGGGTGTTATGGACACATGCCATGAATGCCATCCCAAAGCCTTCCTTGTTCAGGGTGGGATCTACCACCTTTCCTTTCCTTAGGCTTCTAAGCATGCTTTCTGGGTGTGAAGATTCTTGCCTTCTAACTTCAAAGACCGTAATCCATGCCCCTAAGGCAGGAGCTGAGGTGCTCTGATCTGCCACAGGGAGACACTGCTCTCTCCTCCTTGACTTCAGTCAACTCCTGCAGAAGGCATGGCTGGCTGTGAAAACAGGGCTGGAATAAGGAGGCTCCAGGGCTACTCACTCTTGCTCCAAGAGCCTGTATGACCAGGTGGCACACTAGACCAGGGAAGGGAAGCAGGCGACAGATAGCACTAAGGGGGAAAAAGTATTTTTCAGTCAAATCGGTTTCTCAAACCATCTTCCCATTTGACTGCAAAAAGGCTTGTGCCAGCATGTGTGTGAGGCACCAGTGAAGGTTTGGTAATGAGCAGCCAGGCACAGATGAGCCCAGTTCTTTCACTGGCTCATCTTTGGGGAAAAAGCCAACCACCCTTGCTCGTTATGAGGTGCCCAGCGCTGAGTGCCAGCTTAAAAATGATGTGGGGCATGTGGTATGGAGTAAGGGGCTCAAGCAGAAATTGATTTGCTCCCTTGTCCTGACTAATGGTGTGACTCCAGCAGCAGGAATGAGCAGAAAAAGATAAATCAGCTTGCATGTTTTGCACTTGCCACACATGGACTTACGGACTGCAATTTATTTATATTGATCAAATGAACCTGAAATTTTGGGTAACTGTTCTGTGTTGACAGTATAACCATCTCCAGCAATTCTGACTCCAACAAATTTGAGAGACACATATATTAAAGAGGAATAAGCAAGTCAGTTTAGGAAATAACAACAGCATGAAGTTTTATACAGGCTTACTACCCAGCTTGACTTTGTTTGAAATCTGAAAAACTGAAGGGTTTTATTTTTACTCTTGGAGTTTTTCTTACTCTTTAACTATACTTTTTAGCTATACAAGGACGAATAAATGGAAATGTCAAATTATCATTAAAAAGATACATATCAAAGTATGAATTGCTCCAACAAAGAACGTGGGAAATACATGGGAAATGCTGATGTATTAAAAAACAGGTTTATTTCTAGATGATTAAGCTTGAGGTAATCATCCAAATTAAATCACAACACTTCAAATGAGAAAAAAGAATTATGGTAGTCAAGAGACTGTAAAAAAACCCCTCAAACTCCACTGTTTTTGGACTTTTATCTTAGCATAACAGAGAAAAAAATGGGAAGATGGGAAGTTAGAGTAGTAACAGGAAAGATGGGAAAGAGAGTAGAGTAGTGTGGGTAGACATAATGTCCACGTGACAGAGCAGAGGTATGAGAGGCCAGAAACAGTAAAATATGTATGAGTAGCAGAACAGCGCCATCCGCTAAGTCTTCCTTGTATATCCCACTACAAAATCTGGTATTCAACTGCTGACGTTTTGCTGTAATTTATTTGAGATGACGATTTCAGTATCAGGCACCTGTTTCTTATGGAAATCCTAAACAGATCAGAGAAAGCGGTTTGCTCATGCGAAGTACTTAGGTGTTCTTGATTTTGAAAACAGCTTTTCAATTTGGAACATACCATCATCTGGTGGAAACCCAACTCCATTATTCACCACAGTGAGGGCTTCACACCGTGCCTAGATTTGTAGTTTCCGCTTGCACAGGGCATAGTTTTATCACAACAGGCGCAGACATACCTATTATGTTTATTAAAGTGACTGCTTATATAATGCTATTGTAGGTCAGCATAGGTCTCAGTCTCTTGGTGAGATGTTTGTGTTGTTATCTGAGCTGGGAAACCAAGCCCAGGAATGATCCCTTTTGAGCCCTGAGGCCACAGAACATGGTGGCACATGTCAGAAATTCCTATAACAGTGGCAAAATGCTGACAGAAATCTACACCTGGCCCCAAACATACCTAGTAACTTTCACCAAGCTATAAATGAAATATGTTTTTACAAGTTTTCTTCTTTTAGAAATCACTCAGCAAATACTTTGAGCTTGAATCAGGATCCTTTTTCTCATAAAAGTGCCAAACCCTTTTCAAAACATGTTAACTGATGAGCAGATTAAAGTATCAGTTGCTTAAGCATTTAGAAAGGCAACACTACAAAGGAGTGTCTCTAATGTTGCCTTGCAGAAGATAAGTCAAAGAGCCATTACCTATTATCACTGAAGAAAGCCCACGAACATCTTTCAAACAGCTGCCATTGTATTTGCAGTGGGTTTGCATAATTGGGCTCTCTGTGCTGTGGTCTGCCCTCCCCACTTGTGCTGTGCCAGTCCTACAATGGTGTTACCTGTGAGTATGAAACCACCATGGTGCAGAGGGCAGGAGTGTATGTACACGTGCATGGTCACATACACGTATCTCTTTTTTCTCCCTTCAGCACTGCTGGAAAGGAAAATGATTTCCTATCCTGAACTGGTTTTCAGACAAGGTGATCAAAAAAGCTAAGGAAGAGATTTTTTATGATTAAATAAGCT
The DNA here is from genome assembly GCF_033783945.1 of Neopsephotus bourkii. Taxonomy (NCBI): domain Eukaryota; kingdom Metazoa; phylum Chordata; class Aves; order Psittaciformes; family Psittacidae; genus Neopsephotus; species Neopsephotus bourkii. The sequence goes on along the minus strand of NW_026901130.1, from coordinate 542,246 downwards.
AGGGCTTTCCAGCCTGGAAAAGAGATAGCTTAGTAGGGAGATCTTTCTAGTTTTAGGAAGAACAGAAGAGATGACCAGGGACTGACTATCCACTGTTTCTTGAAATAAATAAAAGGGCAGATGCTAATGCAATTTGTAAGTAGCAGATTCAACGGAAAAAAAAAAGACACATTTTTCCACTCAACTTGTAGTTGAGTTGTGGAAGTCCTTATGACATGACATTTGGGATACAAAAATTTTATACATCTGCATGTTCAAGAAGACAATTGTCAATTTCACAGGGAAAAAAACCTCACAGGTGGTGGGTGATAAATATCAAGGCACCACCTCTGGTTCCAGCCTCCCCTACCCAAACACACAATGCTGGAGGAAGGCAGAATATTCAGTGCCTAATCTATTCTTCTGCTCTTCAGTGTGCATTTAGTAAGCAACTCCATACGGGAGATAGGTTACAAGGCTGAAGGAATTTTAGGTCTTGCTTGGCACAGTTATTACTGTTTTACAATGCTTTTGAAAAGAGAAACCTGCTAGGAAGACAGACACGAGTATGTAGTGGTTTAAAGTATTTTTTCTGGTACAAAATAATTTACACATTCATCAGTCAGCCTAGCTTTGTCATCCCTCATCAGTATGTCATCCCTCATCAGTAACAAACTCGATAACATCTGTTATGTAGCACCAACATGATACAAACTTTCTTTTCTACTTTTATTCAGAGAGTACTGGGCAAGCTCAGATCCATTCATACTTCCCTGCCAAAACCTGCTATACAATTTTACTGCTGCTAGGAAACCTGAGTTATGTATGATATATGTAGAGAGAGCTGACAAAGAGCAGTATGGCAATGATAGTGTGAAATTAAGGGTTTAGAAAGACGTGAAGTCCTGTCCTCTTCTTTTGAACTATACCCTGTCTCCTCAGGCTTGCTTCCAAGTTACTATATAAGCATTGCTCTGGCAGTGTAGCCAAGCATGGGGCATTCTAAGCCACATCCCCATGTTCACCCCATTGGCAAAGTAGTTTTTTTGGTCTTTTTTATAAAAGAAGGAAGAATGTCAAATGGGATGACATACCAAATTGTACCGAAAGCCAGATTAATAAAGCCCTTCAACATCTAGTCATTTAGCACTAGCAAGGCTGTTATTCCTGATGCTGTGAAAACAAAAAAAAGCTAATTTGTCAGCTTACCAGAATTCATACAGCATTCATGGTGGTTTTTAGCTTGCTCCCTATGCAGAACTGTGAAAAGCAAAAGCGACTCAAAGAACTTTCGTAACTATTTCCTGAACTTTGCCATGCACTGATTCTGCTGCTGAGACTGCACCAGAGAAAGATGGAAAAAGATTTATTGCAGGCTATGATCTTTCCTCCCCAGCCTCCTTGTAAATCTTACGGAGCAGTTCATGCAGCATTAACTCTCTCTCTGTGGCTTCAACACTACACATGAAGGTAAGGCAAAGGATACACAGCTTTGGGAATCCAGTCACTCACGATACACCACGATCAGTCTGAGAAATGAACAGGAAAGCTTAACAAAGGGAAGGGGCCATCGTGGCTTGTCAGAAGAGCCAGAAATACCTCTCGTTTTCAAGCTCTGAAGAATCAAATACGTGGTATTGTTTGTGAGTGATGTGTGATAATGCAGTGGGGCGAAGCACACACTAGTAAGGAGATGTGATTAGTGGAATAATCTCATCCAAGTACTCAATTAACTTTTATACATTGAAGTTGAAACTGAGCACACCTGGTGCCAGCCTCCTAGGAGAGCAAGAGTCAAAGAAAGGCAACACTGGCGTTTTTTAAGTCCAGTTTGCAAAGAGTAACATCCACATGATGGGAAGATCAGAGAACAAATTCCCTTTCATGCTGTTCCAGAACAGTGAAGATCTCAGATTTAATCACTTAACCTAGTGACAGAAATCGTTCTGCACTTTACATTTCCTCCTTTTTGTCTTCTCTTGTTCCCTCTTTCCCTCCCCGACTTCTTTGCTTCCATCAATGAATTCCCTGCCTCTTTTCCCAAAATGCTTTCCCTTTACATTTATTTTCTTTCCTTTCCTTTTCTCTTTGATATCCCACGCTTCCTGACTGTGATTCTGAATTGATTTTCACCCCTGACAGCATGCGATGCACCACTGCTGAATGCCCAAGAGAGCAGGCTGCTGCCAAGGGACAGACTCTGGGACCCTACCAGCGTGCAGATCTGTTTTCTGTTCAGGGCCAAAAGTTCCCAGCAAACTTTGTGAAGAGGGAGGCTGGAAACAGGTTAGTTCAGCTCAGTCCAGGGGGAAACAAAACACCCAACCAAACCCAAAGATTTCTGAAGGGATCTATCTTGGCATCTCGACGTAGTACAATTAGGGTACATTTGACAACTGTGTTGCCTTTTCCACAGAAACCACTGAACTTTACTATCAAGACAACAAAAACTCAATTCCTAAAAAGTCAGAATTTTGGTGACCATTTGTGTGAACTTTATTGTCCATTTTGAAGTCCAGAAGGGCCCATGAGAACTACAGCTCTGCTTTGTGACCATGAGCTCTTACTGAAGCCTGCTTGAAGAGCAGAACACTAAAAACATCAAATGAATATCACAAATATTGTAAGCGAAAAGGCACCAAGTCCCTAAAATTCTGCAAAGCTCTCTCCAAGCTGTTGACACAGAATCCTTGTCATCCTTTCTAAAAGCCTTGTACAATGAGCATTTAGCCATTTGTTACAGAATTTACAAATGGATTTACCTTTTGACACAGTCGTTCTGGTGAGAAACCTCTTCTTGACACAGACAATGGCAAATTCCTTCTGTGTAAACCACCTTTTAAGTTCACATCAGTGGTACACTGAATAGCCATTAACATTTCAACAGCTTTTTAGAAAGCTGGCTTATAAATTAAAAATGCCAGGATCAGACTGACTTCTGAGCAATTTAAGTCCTATCACTCACACTAATAAAGACACTAATTCATGATGAAATGAACAGAGGGTGGGACTGGCTTTACCACGCTTACTCATGCTGAACAGGGTGTACCTAGACAATTCCCCCACGGCACCCTCTGCAAAATGTAATACAGGCCTGTTCCGATTAAACTGAAAAAATAACTGTAATAAAATGTTCCCTTTTTAATGCCTTAAAATGCTAATCTGTTACTTCTAATGAGACCAAACTGGTGCACGTCTAGCGCTGTGCCTACATGAATCTCAGTCACCAGCAGATTTATGTTTTTTTTTTCCTGCAGCTCTAGTGCACAGTGGAAAAGAGATGTATGCACAGAGGAAGAAAACATGCAGTAAATATGAGCCAGTCTTCCTGAAATGTCAACTGCAGCAACACTGCCTGGATGGGAAAGGACTAACTGCTGGTGCTCCATAGCTGGCTTGCACTGTGCTTTGTAGTGAAATTTTCATCTCTTTGGTATGAAGCAGCAGCCTTGTAAGACAAAGAAGTCCGGTTTTAATTCAGGCTCTGGAAGAAAGTGGGCTATAGGGCTTATGCAGAGCATTTCTGTGAATTTCTTTGTGTCCTGGGTTCAGCAGTAGCAGTAATTTTTCTCAGCCTTAGTAGCTTGTGCAACGCTGTGTTTTTTGACTTTCAGGCTGGGAACAGCGCTGATAACACCGATGTTTTTAGTTGCTGCTCAGTAATGTTTGCTCTGACCAAGGACTTTCTGAGGCTCATGCTCTGCCAGGGAGGAGGGGAAGCCGAGAGGAAGCAGAGACAGGACACCTGACCCAAACTGACCAAAGAGGTATTCTATACCACAGCACGTCATGCCCAGTATATAAACTGGGGGCTGTTACCTGAAAGGGCTAGATCACTGCTTGGGTCAGGCTGGGTATCAGTCGGCGGGTGGTGAGTGTTTGTATTCTCTTCCCTTGTTATTTCCCTTATCATTATTATTATTGGTGGTAGCTGTAGTGGTTTGTGTTACAACTTAGTTACATAACTGTTCTTATCTCAACCTGTGGGAGTTACATTCTTTCCATTCTCCTCCCCATCCCTCCCAGATTTGTGGGGGGAGGATGGTGGGGAGTGAGAGAGCGACTACATGGTTCTGAGTTACTGACTGGACTTAAACCACGACACTTTGCCAATGTGACCCCTGGTGTCTCAGTATCACACACCTCTCATTTGCTTCTGACTTGTCCTTACCGCAGGATCCAGTCTTCAACCTCTTGTGCTCAGCCCCACTTCTTCCATTACGACAACCCTAATCTTTTCCTTCTTTGCCACAGTGGTCCTCCAACACACAGAAAGATGCTGTACAGGTGCCTTCTTTCCCACCCCATCTAAACCAGTCCAACCTAGCTCCTTGGATGTATATCCTTCACACTTGCTGTCCTGCACTGCCCCTGGATGGAGTACTGCATGTCTCTTTTTAACAGGAAAACTTAGACCCTGTCTGCTTCTTATCTCATCTGCCTGTAAGTTTCACAATGCTAGATCACCTTTAGGGAATATCTGCATGATGCCAACAAGCCAGCAACAGATAACTCAGGTAGAGACTGTACAGAGAGTTGGATTCAACTGCATAGCAGGTAAGCTTACTCTAAAGCTTATCCAAACAAAATTTCAATACTTTCAGGAAGCTTCCCCTGCAGCACGTAGAAAGTCACTTCAGGAAGTACATGCAAGAGGCATGCAAGCAGGTAAATAATGCAGACAGGCATCTACACGACTGCTAGGACTCCTTCAGCTCATGTGTAAACAGTTGCATAAAAATAACCCTTGCCCTTATCCCTTTCCCCCAGTTTGGTTCTTGTCCCCACTAAATCTGAACCTATTCTCTCCTCCAGACTGCACTGGCATCAACAAGGGGGTCACTGAACGCACACAAGAGATGGACTTCCTGCTCTTGCTTCAAGGGCTTGGCCACAACCCAGCCTGCAGCAGCTGGCTGTGGCCACTGCGAGAAACTCTGCTTCATTTCTGCAGCCCTGGGACAGTGTGTGCTCAGACACCCTCCATCTGCGGCACATGCAGGCTCATCAGCGCTAATTGCTAGGACAGCCTAAGCAAGCTGATGTCAGGATCTTTGGAGATTTCAGTTACTAAATGAAAGCAAGTTTCTACTGAGCACACATACACAAACCTGAGAATTCCTGTGAGAGTACCAAAATCTGAGCCTGTTTTCACAAACACAGTAAAAAAAATCCCTGGTGAGCTACAGGCAGAAGGGAACATTTCAGTAGGATGACTTAGGTAATCATAATCACACAAAGTGTCAGCAACACTGCCTGCAGTCATTCTATCATCAGTGAGCTTGGAAGCACAGAGATGCACATAAAATTGTGCTTACGTATGTGCTGTGGTTTAAGCCCAGATGGAAACCCAGAACCACGCAGCTGCTTGCTTCCTCCCCCCACTCCCAGAGTGGGGAACTGAAAGAATGTAACTCCCACAGGTTGAGATAAGAACAGTCCAGTAACTAAGTTATAACACAAATCACTACTGCTACCACCAATAATAATAATGATAAGGGGAAGAACAAGGGAAGAGAATACAATCGCTCACCACCCACCGACCAATGCCCAGCCTGACCCAAGCAGTGATCTAACCCCTCCGGGTAACTGCCCCCAGTTTATATACTGGGCATGAGGTGTTGTGGTATGGAATACCTCTTTGGTCATTTTGGGTCAGGTGTCCTGTCTCTGCTTCCTCTCGGCTTCCCCTCCTCCCTGGCAGAGCATGAGCCTCAGAAAGTCCCTGGTCAGAGTAAACATTAATGAGCAGCAACTGAAAACATCAGTGTTATCAGCGCTGTTCCCAGGCTGAAAGTCGAAAAACACAGCATTGTGCCAGCTACTAAGACTGAGAAAAATGACTGCTACTGCTGAACCCAGGACAGTATGATGCATTTATGAGAATGACAGAATAATTTGGGTTAGAAGGGGCGTCTGGGTGTCATCTATTCCAACCCCGTTGTCAAAACAAGACCATCTTCAAAATTAGATCAAGCTGCTGAGCGCCTTGCCAGAAGATGGAGATCCTGCGGTCTCTCAGGCAAAACCTGCTCCACTTGCAGGGGGAGAATTCTCTTCCTTATGCTCAAATGGATCATCTTTTTTTTGAGTCTGCAAGTCGCTACTTTTAGTGTGTACATCTCAGAAGAAACCAGCTTTACCCAAAAGCCCCTGTAGGTGATGCAAAAAAAAACCCTTGTTTCCCCTTGTGTATTGTGTGCTCGTGCCCTCTATCCAACCCAGCGGGCTTCTGCTGGACTGCCTCCAGCTTGTCAGCAATATTTGTAAGTATTTGTAAAGCTCTCCAGATGGCACAGTCCCACAAGAAAACACTGACTTAACAGCAGTAAAGTAAGTATTATGAATGCGTATTATGGATCCTTCATGATTCATTAAAGAAAATGGTTGCTAGCAAATTAATAGATCTGGGTAGTAATTACAGCAGAGCAGAGAGCAGTTTCTGCCGGTATGTCCTACAAAAAGGTTAGAAAATAAACCTTGTGTCAGAATATAAATATCAGGTAGAAAATACACTGAGAAGTTTGGGAACTTTAGAAGGGAGTCACAGACAGTACATTTGTTGTAAGTACAGGTTACACATTTTCAGTTTCAATTCCTTTCAGTTATTATTCAATACCGAACCTTGGGAAATGCAGCTGATGAGAACTCCTCTGGTACAGGGAGGGCAGTTAGCTTATCCTACAGTATTATTCTGTAGTCCTCACACATGGTTTTATGGGTTGGCCAGGTCACAGTTGAGTTTTTCTTGCCACCATGAAGCCTGTCTTTCTTTTCATTATGCAGAGAAATGATGGGGAAAGCAGGGACCATGTAGCACCAGTTATGATATTTCCCAAGGAGAATAAAAATGATGTATTTCTGACAATATATGCCACTGCAAGGAGCAGGGCCACCAAAATCCCTCTCATATCTGAGTTAGAGATCCTAAGGACAGTGAAAAGAGCGTTCAGCAAACTCACTGCCCTGGACTTCAAGAGAGCAGACTTTAGCCTCTTCAGGAACCTGCTGAGTAAGGTTCCGTGGGATATAGCCCTAGAGGGCAGGGGTGCCCAAGACTCTTGGTAGATATTCAAGGATCACCTGCTACAAACTCAGGAGTGTTGCATCCCAACTAGAAGGAAGTGCAGCAGGAGGGCCAGGAGACCTCCTTGGATGGATAAGGAGCTCCTGAGGAAACTTAGAGGGAAAAAACCAGTCTTACAAAAGGTGGAAGCAAGGCCAGGTAGCCTGGGAAGAATACAGGGATGCTGTCCAGGAAGCTAGGGACAAGTCAGGAAAGCTAAGGCCCAGTTAGAATCAAACTTGGCTAGGGATGTGAAAGATAACAGGAAGGGATTCTATAGGTATATTGTGAATAAAAGACAGAGTAGGGACAACATGAGCCCTCTCCAGAAGATATTAGGAGAACTAGCTGCCCTGGATTTGGAGAAGGCTGAGGTTCTGAATGACTTCTTAGCTATGGTATTCAGTGGCAGATGCTCTGACTGCACCACCCAAGTCTTGGAAGACAGATGCAGGGACTGTGAGAACAAAGATCCCAGGCCCACTGTAGGAGAGGAACTGGTTCGAGACCATCTTAAGAACCTGAACAAGTCCATGGGTCCTGATGAAATCCATCCGTGGCTCCTGAAGGAGCTGGCAAATGAAGTTGCTAAGCTGCTGGCCATCATATTTGAAAAACCATGGCATCAGGGAAGTTCCCGAGAACCAGAAAACTGGTAATATAACCCCCATTTTCAGGAAGGGAAAAATGGACGACCCAGGGGACTACAGACCCGTCAGTCTCACCTCTGTGCCTGGCAAAATCTTGGAGCAGATTCTCCTGGAAGGCACATGAAAATCAACAAGGTGCTTGGTGACAGCCAGCATGGCTTCACTAAGGGGAAATCCTGCCTGACCAATTTGGTGGCCTTCTGTGATGGGGCTACAGAACTGATGGACAGGCGTAGAGCAGTTGATGTCATCTACCTGGACTTGTGCAAAGTGTTTAACACTGTCCCCCTGACACCCTTGTCTCTAAATTGAAGAGACATCAATTTGATAGGTGGACCACTGGGTGGATAAAGAACTGGCTGGATGGCTGCATGCAAAGAGTTGTGGTCAATGGCTCAATGTCCAGCTTTTGTCAGCTCAGTGTCAATGACCAGGGACTGGTCTTGTTCAACATCTTTGTTAGTGACATGGACAGTGGGATTGAGTGAGCCCTCAGCAAGTTTGCCGATGACACCAAGCTGGGTGGTTCAGCTGATAAGCTGGACGGAAGGAATGCCATCCAGAGGGAACCTGACACACTTGTGAGGTGGGCTGATGCCAACCTCATGAAGTTAACCATGACAGTGCAAGGTCCTGCACCTGGGTCGGAGCAATCCCAGGCACAGCTACAGGTTGGGCAGAGAGTAGGTTCAGAGCAGCCCTGCGGAGAAGGACTTGGGTGGTGTTGGTCGATGAGCCAGCTTCACTGTGTGCTCACAGCCCAAAAAGCCAACTGTATCCTGGGCTGCATCAAAAGGAGCGTGACCAGCAGGTTGAAGGAGGTGATCCTGCCCCTTTATTCTGCTCTTGTGAGACCTCACTTGGAGTATTGTGTGCAGTTCTGGTGTCCTCAACATAAAAAGGACATGGAACTGCTGGAACAAGTCCAGAAGAGGGCCATGAGGATGATCAGGGGACTGGAGCACCTCCCATATGAAGACAGGCTGAGAAAGTTGGGACTGTTCAGCTTGGAGAAGAGAAAGCTGCATGGAGACCTCATAGCAGCCTTCCAGTATTTGAAGGGGGCCTTTAAGGATGCAGGAGAGGGACTCTTCATTAGGGACTGTAGTGATAGGACAAAGGGTAATGGGTTAAAACTTAAACAGGGAAGTTTAGATTGGATATAAGGAGGAAGCTCTTTACTGTAAGGGTGTTGAGGCACTGGAGTGGGTTGCCCAGGGAAGCTGTGAATGCTCCATCCCTGGCAGTGTTCAAGCCCAGGCTGGACAGAGCCTTGGGTGCCATGGTTTAGTGTGAGTTGTTCCTGCCCATGGCAGGGGGTTTGGAACTAGATGATCTTAAGGTCGTTTCTAACTCTAACTATTTTATCATTCTGTGATTTTGTATACTTAACACCAAAAACTCTGCTAGAGCGTTTGCGGAAATGCAAGACCAGGTTTACTGCAAGCATCCTTCCTCCACAGAGCACTTCAGAAAGGGAAGCAGACATCAATACTGCTTGATGCTACTTATCTATATGATATCACAGGTGACACTCTTGGTCATGCTGTGTGGGTCAAGTGCCCATCAAATGCTCTGCACTCTAATTTTCATTCATAACCCATAGGATCAATCCTACTTCTCCAACTGTATTTAAAAATACGGTTTTAGTTTATTTTTCAGATGGTGAAATTACGCTGTTTTGGATAAGGCTACAAAAGCTGGTAAAAAAATGTACTGAAAACATCAGTATTTGTAAATCAGTCTATCTGGTAGGTAGAAGACTGTAGTCATGGTGTTGAGTGAAACAGATAGAATCCTTGCAGTGTAACTCCAAATACTTATTGGTGGTACTACCCTAAAATAAAAATACACCCCACCAAAAAAAAAAAAAAAAAGAAAACCAACTTATAAGAACTAGCATTATGATGTATTTGAAATTGAAGGCCTATGTATGCTGAGATTGGAGCAAGTACGTTTAAGGGTTCAGTAACAATTTCAATTAAACATATACTGTATTAATTCATTTTTAACAGCATTAGAAGTAGTGAAAATCACTTCTAACAGCATTAGAAGTAATAAAAATAACAACAGTATAGTAGCAGCACTGCTAACAGAGGTGATACAAAACTCTTTTTTCTTTAATTCTGTCTGTCTCTCTGTTCTTTGTAGCAGGAAGTTCATGTGTCTGTCTTGGTACAGTCATACGAAGACAGATGTTTAATATCTTTGCAGCTGGTCTGCTTTTTACACCATATGTGATAGCAAGAAAGGAAAATGAAAATTTGAACAATGTACTGCTATAAGGCTTCTGGACCTGGGGACAGGAGGAAAATTTGTAAATGTTTAAAACATACTTTTGAGGATGAATTGTGGAGTTGTCTCTTGTATGAATTTCTGACTTATCTAAATAACAGATAAAGACTTCTGCTGAAGAGAAGTGTGGGTTATGTGCTTAGGTTACCTAAAAGCCCATAAATGCTCTCCCCCTTTCCTGTCTATCTTCACAAAACAACTGTTAAACTCTCCTAACAAATGCCTGTTTCAGCTTCACATATTCCTTTCCTATCTGGCATGGTACCTTCTTCTATGATTTCCAAATGTCCTCTTGACACACACTTGTGCACGTACTGCTGCATCTGCTACTGATTAGGGAGAGATATTTAGCTCGTTTGAGAATGGGGCTCTTCAGCAGGAAAAGGAAGCTTGCAAGTTAGAAACAACTTTTCGCTCCATCTCTATTAATTTTTATATACACTGAAACAATAAAAAGCACCCATGCACCTTTTCCAGAAGGCCAGAGTATCTGTGCAAACAGATTCAGGTTTCTTCCCAAGATGCTGGAAAGTGAATTATTTTGCTTTCCTTCAAACTCCCAGTCAAACTGGCATTTTTCCACATACCTGTCCATGATGGACCTTTTCTGTCAACAGTTGTTAAAACTCTGTCTAGGCTTGCACAGACTGAACAACAGATTCATCCTGCCTAATCCAGCCAAAAATTATAGGATGTCACTGTGGAACAGAACCAGGACACAAAGTTACCAACACGTCAGCAAATATGCACAAAAAAAGTGAAAGCCCTTATAACCTACATTAATTTAAAAGGCTTAGCAAATATTTTTGAGCAAAGGAACAGGATATTTAGAGCCAATAAAAGTGCTGTGCTACACTAGAGTACATTCTACTGAATGTTAAATTAATGTGAATATTAAACTGGTAAATATGGTGCTGTTAATGCCATAATAACATTCCCCTGTTGGAGAGGTACTTCAAAATACAGCATCTATCATATTCATGAAGTTTGCATCCTGACTTGCAGAACGGATCTCAGCGTCCACGAGCAGCAGAAAGATGTGGTCATCTACATAGGTTAGCAAAGGTGAGATTCATTTAATCCAGTTTTAGACACCCATGATGCACAGAGCAAGGTCAGCAGCCTTTAGGAGAGAAAGGCTTCTCTCTCAGGAGAGAACGGTTTCTTTCAGTGGAGAGCAACAGTTGCAGTTCACACAGCATTTTATGGTCATCTACTTTAGGATGAACTGAAACAGGGTTGAAGCATGCCCATCATTCTTGTGTTGCTGTCCATCTATCTTTTAAAGCATTTCTAGCTACAGATACCTAAAATTTCCCCAGAAATGTTGAAGAAGGCACATTACTTTCAAAATCCAGACAAACTGACTCCCAACATGACAACTTATTACTGCAGACACTGGTCGAGGCCAACTGAATGAAATGCTTTGCAAGGCCCACAATTACGAAAGAGCTCATAGGAAATGTGAAGTTCTACAGGAGCTTCAGAGCTGGTGAGGTGATAGAACCTGTGCTAAGTGAAGTTCTGGTTAAACATAAAGATCGATTTTTAGCCCACAGTGGGGGTGGTCAAGGACAGCAACAGGTCTGACACAGAGTTGGTGGAGTTTCCATTGCTGGAGACATTCAAAACTTGACAAACCCCTGAGAAAACTGGTCTAACTTCAAAATCAGCCCTGCTTTCAGCAGTCAGTTGAATCAGAGACCTGGAGAGTTTTCTTTGATCTAAGTTCTTCTGTGACCAACTAATTCCATGACTCAATAGGGACCATTGCTTAACTGTAAACTAAGCAGGCTGTGGTTCCACAGTTTCATAATACAGGGTTCACAGATTCAACTTTGAATCAAAACAGCAATATCTGGAGACACAATGAGAACTTGTAGGGCTTTTCTCAAAGGGCAAGGTTTCCTCACAGAAAGTCACTCCTGAAACATTTGAAGACGCAAGATGATTTCTTCCCTGCTGCTGTGAAGGAACACAAAATCGGTAAAACTCTGAAGAAAAAAAAAAAGGAGAAGGCAATCTTACAGACTGTGCCCTCTTGATAAGCCAGCATGGTATACAACATTTTTTTAGAGGCTGCCTGAGTTTGATTTCTCTCAGATCAGTATTCTTACCCTTCCTACTCCAGCTCTCAATCTTACACATTTTTAATCTACTCCAGCTATACTTTGCTGTCCAGTTTATTCTTGACGTGAACAGCAATACAAAAAATGACTTTATTTACTCTCTCTATATTCATGTGAAGATATTAAAATATCCAGGTGAAATGCAAAACCATATAGTTAACACTCACGTATACACACTTGCTGCTTCTGTTTCCATCTAGTGGCCAAATGATACTGTTTTTTTCCTCATCTTCCATACACTGGTCTACTTTTTGTCTTATTCCAAAGAGTTTTACACAGTTCATAACAGAGTTAGAAAGTGGGTATTTGTGTAACAGTGTACCAAACTATGGTGATTCACTGCAGGTTTTTCACCATTCTAACATTTAGAAACAGTATCCTTAGACATCTGGCAACAAGACTAGGAAAATGATAGTTGCACATCTCTAAACCCATGAGGAGTGTTTCCAACAGTAAATCTTACTGTGTCTCTGGAGCACCTTGCTATTCCTTGCAAAAGAAAACAAATCTGGAAAACATTATTTTAAATGCTTTTGCCTCTGTAAGTAAAAAGTGGTGCAACCCATTAAGAAGGCCATAATTAGGAGAACTAAGTCCTGTTGACAAACGGAACATCTTGTCACGTTCAGTACAAATGTAATAAATTAACAGTTAGTTATGACAAGCAGAGGTTTAAGGTTCACTAGTCTGACACAGAAACAAACATCTCCAATTTCCATGACAATGCTGCATGTAGATTCCAGTTGTGTCTGCTCATTAAGATCTTGTTAAAGCATCATGAGCCTGATAGACTTAAGCCATGACTTGTTCTTAGAGTAGAATGTCTACTTTTTAGAGAATCATCTTAATAAAGATGCTTTATCGTTCTCCAAACTGTAAACAAGACTATCCAACTTGTGACTGCAGGCAGAAAGATCAAATCATTCAGCATGGCGAGTGTCCTGGGTTTAGCAGTAGCAGTCAATTTTTCTCCTTCTTGGTAGCTGGTGCAGCGTTGTGTTTTGACTTTCAGTCTGCGAACAGTGCTGATAACACTGATGTTTTTAGTTGTTGCTAAGTAATGTTTACCCTGACCAAGGACTTTGTGAGTCTCATGCTCTGCCAGGGAGGAGGGGAAGGCAGGAGAAAGCAGACGCAGGACACCTGACCCAAGCTAGCCAAAGAGGTATTCCATACCACAGCATGTCATGCCCAGAGGGGGGGTAACTGGGAGTTGGTTATTGTCATATGGCCACACCACCCTGAAAACGCCCGATCTCGTCTGATCTCGGAAGCTAAGCAGGGTCGGGCTCAGTTACTACTTGGATGGGAGACTGCCTGGGAATCCCGGGTGCTGTAGGCTTTGGAGGAGCCGAGCCTCGTGACTGCCAAGAGCATTCCCCGGAAGTCACCCGCCGAGCCCCAGGAGGATGCAGGAGACCCCGCAGCATTTCCCAGCAAGGCAGAGGAGGGAGATCTTGACTCAGAAAAAGAAAAGCTGGTGGTGGGAGAGCCGGCAAGCACAGCAGCTACACCAGCCCCAGTGACAAGTACAGCAGCATCCTTTGAGAGTTCTGAAGGTTTTGAATGGCCTTTGGGTATCCTTGGGACCTGCCTCCTGATTGTGATGGGGATCAGCATGTTGGCACACATACAGACTGTGTTTTACCCACCACCATTTTGTCTGATCTCAAAAGTTAAGCAGAGTCAGGTCTGGGCCTTGTCTGGGGTTAGATGACAGTATGGGAGGACCAAGAGGTTTTTCCAAAGGCTGGACAATCATGAGTGGCAGGGCATGTGGGACAGTATGGGCAAGTATCTAGTCCACTGGGCCCCTGAGTGCTTTGGAAGCATTGGAGATGGAAGGCAGCTGTATGGAGACCCCAGCAACAAGCTGCAGAAACTGATGGAGGGGACAGTGAATTATTTTGAGCCTAGTGGGCTCATGGCATTTCAGGCCAACAGAGCAGAGATGCAACAATGAGGTGGACTGCAGGGTTGGAGGAGGTATCGGTTGGTGCTTGGTTGGGCTGGTGGGGGGAGTTATTGGTCACCTGGTGATAAGGTCTTGTATTCTCTTCCCTTGTTATTTCCTTTATCATTACTATTATTGGTGGTAGCAGTAGTGATTTGTGTTATACCTTAGTTACTAAACTGTTCTTATCTCAACCCGTGGGAGTTGTATTCTTTCTGATTCTCCTCTCCGTCCCTCCAGGAGTAGGGGGAGGGCAAGAAGGGGAGGGAGTGGGTGAAGAAGCTGTCTGGCTGGGGTTAAACCACGACAGTTATCTGGAAGTACATGGGGTCTTCTGGGTCAGACTCGTTTTTCGGTGAGTGGTATCGTATTCCCTTCCCTTGTTATTTTCTCTTATCATTGTTGTCGTTGGTGGTAGGTGTGGTGATTTGTGTTGTACATTGGTTGCTGGCCTGTTCTTGTCTCAACCCGTGGAAGTTGCATTCTTTTGATTCTCCTCCCCATCCCTCCGGGCGTGGGGAAGGGGGGGTGGGGGGGAAGGAAAGAAAGAGAATGGAAAAAAGGGGTGGAGTGAGCGAACAAGCTGTCTGGCTGGGTTTAAACCACGACAGTTCTTTTTGGCGCCCAACGTGAGGCACAAAGGGTTGAGATAACAACAGATCTGTCTGAATTAATAGTCACTCGTCACAATGCTGATTTATTGGCTCTCAGAGTTGTTCCTCTTGATCTCACAGTTCCAGTATATCGTACCTTCCTTTCAGCCAGTATTTGCTGTATTAGTGTTTTTCAAGTGTGGGACTTGGGCTAAGGTTCTTGTCTCATTGTACTTTATGGTAATGACTTGTAATACAATAGAATCACTGATCATGAAACTGATCTGGCTTATGTTCCCCGTGTGGTAACCACCTTTATACTTTGGGAGGTATATAATAAAAGTGCTTAGCAATTACATATCTTTTTTCTCCTTCTTGGGTGGTCAACCTGTGAAGGAGACATTCTTTTACCCTCCCAGTCCCGTCCCCCCCCCCCCCCCCCCGAGCATTTACAGCATCATTTGAGAATTTTGAAGTTTTTTGATGGCCTTTTAATGCTGTTGAGACTCGTTTGCTGATTGTGATGGGGATCACCATGTTGGCATGCATGCAGAGTGTATTTTGCCCATGACCATTTAGTCTGATTTTAAAAGTTAACCAGAGTCAGGTTTGGGTCTTGTCTGGGGTTAAACGATATAGGAGGACCAACAGATTTTCCCCGAGGCTGGGCAGTCATGAGTGGCAGGGTGTGTGGAATAGTATGGGCAAGTATCTAGGTCAGTGGGCCCCTCCAGTACTTTGGAATTTCACTACCGAACAACTGCAAAATCCAGAAGAATTAGTAACACACTTAAATGAGGTGTGTGGTCATTCTGGCCAAACCAGAGATGGACAAATCATGGCAACACGCTGGGGCTTGCCCAATGCTTACAGAGCCCTGTTCAACACTATCCAGCACCTTCAAAAGGAAAAAAAACGTCCCTGGATCTGAGGGTAAAGCAACTGTCAGCGCAGCCACTCCAGCTCCAAGCACAAGCAGCTACACCACCCCCAGTGGCAAGTACAGCAGCTACTCAAACTTCACCTGCAACAAACAGTGCGGCTACCCCAGCTCCAAGCACAGCAGCTACACCACCCCCAGCAACAGGTACAGTCGCTACTCAAACCATAGTGATAATCACCACAGCTAAACCAGAGGATCAATTAGTATCAATATTGGTTACCCCTGTATGCAAGAGAAAGAGCAAAAAAGAGGCAAGAAGGGTGAAGCAAGATGAAGAAACAATGTATTCACCACTTGGTCTAGCATCTGATCAGGAGTCATTGTTACAGGACGAAGAAGAAGAAGAGGTGGACCTCAACCGAGCTATGGAATATGCAAAAAGATTTTACCCATCAACCAGGGGAGCACATCCTCACCTGGTTGCTCCGATGCTGGGACAATGGGGCTGATGGTCATGACCTACAAGGTACATAAGTCAAGCAGCTGGGATCACTTGCTAGAGAAGGGGGAACTGACAAAGCAATTGCAAGAGAGAAAAAGTCCCTCAGCCTTTGGAGGTGGCTCTTGGCAGCTGTGAAAGAAAGGTTTCCATACAAGGATGACCTTATGAGCCGTTCGGCCAAATGGACTACTTTAGACAAAGGCTCTTTCCTCTGAGGGAATCAGCCATCGTAGAGATGTTTATCACATCAAGCCAAATAATGGGGATATACCCATAGACCCAGATGAAGTTGAATGTACATGACCCATGTGGCAAAAACTTACCCGGAATGCACTGTCATCATATGCCTATTCATTGGCAACAGTAACCTGGAATGACATAGTACCACTAACAGTGGATGAAATGATTCATAAACTCCGAGAGTTTGAAGACAATATCAATCCTTCCATCATTTCAGCTGTGGAAAACCTGTCCCAGGATCTCAAACAATTGAGAGATGATCGATAGATTTATCCAGCTACTCACATGTACCAACACACGTCTCAGCTATTAACAAAAGGCGCTCTATTGCTCGAGAGAGGAGATACAGGAGGTATACGCCACAGGCCACCCCATGGTTTTACCTGTGGGATCATGGAGAAGACATGACGAAGTGGGATGGAAAACCTACTTCAGCTTTGGAGGAATGGGTGAGTGAATTGAAGAGGGGAACAGGGCCAAGACTGATAATCCCATGAGAACTACGACTTCGGTCTCTCGTGAGCAGGTTCCTAGATGGAGTGGAAGAGCTGATTTTACTCCAGCTCCTGTGATAACAAAGAATAATCCCTTTCAACATGACTTACGTGTCCAACGTTGTGATGACTAATAGAGGGGCCCTGCCTCCAGCCAGGTGGAGGTAAGGGACAATTGGATTTAATGGACTGTGTGGATCAGATAGCCTGGCACATCAGTCCCACAGAAGTAAAAGGCTCTAGTAGGTAACGGTGCACAGTGTACCCTGATGCTATCAAGCTGTCAAGGGGTGGAACCCATTTATATTTCTGGATTAACTGAAGGATTCCAAGAGCTGATTGTACTGGAGACTGAAATCAGTCTGACTGGGAGGAAATGGCAAAAGCACCCCATTGTGACTGGTCCAGAGGCTCCATGCATCCTTGGCATAGACTGCCTCAGGAGAGGGTACTTCAAAGACCCAAAAGGGTACCGATGGTCTTTTGGTATTGCTGCTTTGGACACAGAGGAAATTGAGCAGCTGTCCACCTTGCCTGGTCTCTCAGAGGATCCTGCTGTTGTGGGGTTCCTGAAAGTTGAAGAACAACAAGTGCCAATTGCGACCACAACAGTGCACCAGTGGCAATATCGCACCAAGACTCCCTGATTCCCATCCATAAGCTGATTCATAGACTGGAGAGTCAGGGAGTGATCAGCAGGACCCACTCACCCTTTAATAGCCCCATATGGCCAGTGCGAAAGTCTGATGGAGACTGAAGACTAACAGTAGACTATCGTGGCCTGAACAAAGTCACACCACCACTGAGTGCTGCCATATCGGACATGCTAGACCTTCAGTATGAACTGGAGTCAAAGGCAGCCAAGTGATTATGCCACGACTGATACTGCCAATGCATTTTTCTCAATTCCTTTGGATGCAGAGTGCAGGTCACAGTTTGCTTTTACTTGCAGAGGCACCCAGTTCACTTGGAACCAACTGCCCCAGGGCTGGAAACACATCCCTACCATTTGCCATGGACTGATCCAGACTGCACTGGAACAGGGGCAAGCCCCAAATCACCTGCAATACATTGAGGACACTATTGTGTGGGGTGATACAGTAGAAGAAGTCTTTGAGAAAGGGAGAAAAATAATCCAAAGCCTGTTGAAAGCCGGTTTTGCTATAAAATGGAGTAAGGCTAAGGTACCTGCACAGGCGATTCGATTTTTGGGAATAAAACGGCAAGATGGACGTCGCCAGATCCCCACAGATGTGATCAACAAGGTAACAGCAATGTCTCCACCAACTAATCAGCAAGAAACACAAGCTTTCTTGGGTGCTGTGGGGTCCTGGAGAATTCACATCCCAAATTACAGTTCGACTGTGAGCCCTCTCTACCACGTGACCTGGAAGAAGAATGATTTAAATGGGGCCCTGAGCAACAAGAAGCCTTTGAGCAAATTAAATGCGAGATAGTTCATGCAGTGGCCCTTGGACCAGCCCGGACCGGGCCAGATGTAAAAAATGTACTGTACACCGCAGCTGGGGAGAATGGCCCTACCTGGAGCCTCTGGCTGAAAGCTCCAGGGGAGACTCAAGGTCGATCCCTTGGTTTTTGGAATCGGGGATACAAAGGATCTGAGGCTAGATATACCCCAACTGAAAAAGAGATACTGGCAGCCTATGAAGGGATTTGAGCTGCTTCAGAAGTGATTGGCACTGAAGCACAGCTCCTCCTGGCAATCTGGTTGCCCGTGCTGGGCTGGACGTTCAAAGGCAGCATCTCCTCCACACATCATGCAACCAATACTACATGGAGTAAATGGGCTGCACTAATTACACAAGGAGTTTGAATAGGAAATCTGAGTCATCCAGGAATTCTAGAAGTCATTATGGACTGGCCAGACAGCAAAGGTTTTGGAATGTCACCAGAGGAGGAGGTGATATGTGCTGAAGAGGCCCCACCGTATAATAAACTGTCACAAAGTGAAAAGCAGTATGTCTTGTTTACTGATGGGTCCTGCCTTATTGTGGGAGGTCACTGGAGATGGAAGGCAGCTGTATGGAGTCCCTGACGACAAGTTGCAGAAACTGCTGAAGGAGAGAGTGAATCGAGTCAGTTTGCTGAGGTGAAAGCCATCCAGCTGGCCTTGGACATTGCTGAACAAGAAAAGTAGCCAGTACTTTATCTCTACACTGAATCATAGATGGTGGCAAATGCCCTGTAGGGGTGGTTGCAGCAATGGAAGCAGAGCAACTAGCAATGCAGAGGTAAACCCATCTGGGCTGCTGCACTGTGGCAAGATATTGCTGCCCGGGTGCAGAACCTGGTGGTGAAGGTACATCATGTAGATGCCCGTGTAACCAAGAGTAGGGCCACTGAGAAACACCAGAACAACCAACAAGTGGATAAAGCAGCTACGATTGAAGTGGCTCAGATGGACTTAGACTGGCAACATAAAGGTGAATTATTTTTAGCCATGGGCCATCAGGGCAGAGATGGAACATAAAGATGGGCCAGTGATTGAGGGGTGGACTTAACAATGGACACTATTGCCCAGATTATTCATGACTGTTAAACATGTGCAGCAGTTAAGCAAGCCAAGCTGTTAAAGCCTCTTTGGTATGGAGAATAATGGCTGAAGTACAAATATGTGGAGGCCTGGCAGATTGACTATATCACATTCCCACCAACCCGCCAAGGCAAGTGCCATGTGCTTACCATGGTGGAAGCAGCCACTGGATGGCTGGGAACATACACTGTGCCCCACACCACTGCCCGGAACACTGTTCTGGGCCTTGAGAAACAGATTTTGTGGTGACATGGCACCCCAGAGAGAACTGAGTCAGACAATGGGACTCATTTCCCGAATAACCCTACAGACATTTGGGCCAAAGAGCATGGCATTGAGTGGGTATATCACATCCCCTAACATGCACCAGCCTCTGGGAAAATCGAACGGTACAATAGGTTGTTAAAAGCTACACTGAGAGCAATGGGTGGGGGAACTTTCAAGCATTGGGATACACACTTACCAAAGGCCACCTGGTTGATCAACACTCGGGGGCATCTGCCAATAGGGCTGGCCTAGCCCAGTCAGAACTTTTACATATTGTAGAGGGAGACAAAGTTCCTGTGGTGCATACGAAGAATTTGCTGGGGAAGACAGTCTGGGTTATTCCCGCTTCAGGTAAAGGCAAACCCACTTGTGGGACTGCTTTTGCTCAGGGACCTGGATATACTTGGTGCGTAATGCAGGAAGATGGGGAAGTCTGATGTATACCTAAAGGGGATTTGATTTTAGGGGAAAACAGCCAATCAACTTAATTGTATGCTGTTGCCTGCTATGTAATACTTTTACAGCCCATCAACAAGATGTCTTCAGGTCACCAGCGACTAGCCCTGACTTTCCCGCAACCAGCATCCCAACAGAGAACGAGCTTTGATAGAACCAGATGAGTTCTGCAGTAAAGGAACGATCAGCATCAGCAGGCAACAACCCAACACTGCACACAGCCTTTCCTGCCCTGAAAGATTGTTACAAGAGATGGAACCTGACATAATGGACCGAATGGGCTCTGCCGCATTCTAGGGATTGGTCCATGCACTAAGAAATGATCTCATTCTCTTGGTTTGTGTATGTGGATGTACATATATGTGACAGCGATGGTATATTGAAAATGTGGGATCTGAGCATGATGTGAATGGTATGGAATATGGGGTGGATACTGTCCTGGGTTTAGCAGTAACAATCAGTTTTTCTCCTTCTTGGTAGCTGGTGCAGCGTTCTGTTTTGACTTTCAGCCTGCGAACAGTGCTGATAACACCGATGTTTTTAGTTGTTGCTAAGTAATGTTTACCCTGACCAAGGACTTTGTGAGCCTCATGCTCTGTCAGGCAGGAGGGGAAGGCGAGAGGAAGCAAAGACAGGACACATGACCCAAGCTAGCCAAAGGGGTATTCCATACCACAGCACATCATGCTGGGGGGGTAACTGGGAGTTACCCAGAAGGACACCGGGTATTCTGGGTCGGCCTCGTTTTCGGCGGGTGTTATCGTATTCCCTCCCCTCGTTATTTTCTCTTACTGTTGTTGTTGTTGTTAGCAATGGTGATTTGTGTTGTACATTGGTTGCTGGACTGTTCTTGTCTCAGCCTGTGGAAGTTGCATTCTTTTGTTTCTCCTCCCCATCCCTCCGGGAGTGAGGAGGGGGGGGGGGTGGCAGAGAAAGAGGGAGGAAAAAGGAGGGGGAGTGAGTGAATGAGCCGTCTGGCTGGGTTTAAACCACAACAGTGAGAAACTTACTATTTCCTAAACCTGAACAGAATTTGTTTGCATGTTTCTGGAGCAACCCAAATTTCAGAAGCACAGAAATGGGTAGCTATGCTGATTGTGGTATACATGGAGCTCATATATAGAGCTTTGGATGTTCATCAACTGAAAATATTGCTTACCTTGTCATCTTGATTTAAGTTTAAAAGATGCAGTTGCTACAGATTCCTTTTTTTTTTTCAGTAGAAAAGAAAAAGCCTAAAATACCTTTTGCTGAATCTGTTTTTCCATTCATATGCAAGAAACCCAGTATCACCCTTCTTCATGTATTCCTCCCTTTTTCCAGAAAGTTCCATACTCAGTTCACTTTTTTAAACTGTTCTGGCCTTCCAGTCTTTTATCTGTTTTCATTTCCATGTTTTGCTCAGTGAGCACTCAGAACCATGGATCTGGCAGAATAGCTGTCCCTCACCATAACTTACCATTTTCTAGCATTACCTTCCCTGAGTCACTTAACAATCCTTGCAATTTCCTCCCACACAGGAAAATAAATCCAGGAAGAACCCTTAATTTTTGAGTGTTGTTGGGTGCAAAGTGTTCTCAGCTCCCTGTTGAGTGAAATTAGGGCCTGACAGTCATACTTAGTCCTTTGAAATGTAAATGTACTGTCTGAGATTAATAAATTACCTTGATAGCACTGCAAACTGCAGTACAGAGCACTGGTGAAGTCTTGCTCCTACAAGTATTTACATGCTAATGTAACTGAAACTCAGTAAACTCTGCATGATTGTTCTCTCAGAACACAGATATGCTGTTCCTAGCTTTCAATGCAGTATATATAAGATGATGTATTTGTCTAATTAGTAAAAGAGTATTGCAACCTGGGCATACCTACATACAACACCGCCTTATACAATGGGCTTGCTTGCTGTTTATGGAATGGCTGGGTATCCGGTACTCAACAGAGGTCACCTCTGAACACTCACCATCTCAGCCTATCTGGGATCACACAAGTACAGAATAATTAAAATGTTAAGTCTCTTTGGTGGCTATCTAGTTCACCTTCAAAGCCAACTCTGAAATTATATCAGGCTGCTAAGGCCCTTCCCAAGCCAATATTGAATATATATGTAGCATGATCTGTACCATAATACTTTTTTTTTTTTTTGCACGTTTTGCATTTTTTTTTCAGGTTTCAGACATCGTTCACATAATTTCATAAACACATCCCTCTCAGAAATGCCAAAGTATTCTCATAAATTATATATGGTAACTAAGTGAAATTGTCAAGGTATTACTCGCCAGGAGTTTCTGATCTCAGTGGCCTAAGAGCTAATAAAATCTGAAGAGTGATCAGCACCGTACACAAAATCTTTCTCTTTCTCTATTTCATGCTTTCAGTGAGGAGAATAGTATGTGTAGTTAAGTAAAACATAAAATAAAAACAAACACATGAGAAATTTTCTTTCGCTGCTTCCTAAAACACCAGATTTGACTTGTATACACAAGGTTCCATTGATCTTCCCTTTCAATAACTGAAAAGTCAAGTAAGGGTGTTCGCAGTATGACTGGATTCCAATCTATCAGGATAATGCATACTATAAAAACATCACCTTTACTACTAATATAAAAGAAAATGCAAAACCCAATAAAATGAGAAAGCTTTCTCACCATTAGGATTTTATTTTTCTCCACCACATTCTCCTTATGATTTATGGAAAATTATTGTTTGTCTGTATCTGTTCCCCCCAGCAGTTAAATGAAAATAATACTGTGAAACATGTTGTGATTCTATCTTAAATCTCCATTAAGTATTTTGATATTCTCAAACACAAGCAGCATACATCATGGATATTTTAATTTATATATATGGTTCTGTTTCCAAATCTGCACTGTATATGAAGGCATCAAGAGCTTTCTAAAGATAATTTACCATAACATGCTATACTAGTACCACTGCTGCTGCTAAATGATTTCACTTATTTTAAATCAAATTTTAACACTAGTATAGGCTAGGGATTTTTTGTTTTCAAATTACACTGCACTTGCCTCGGATGGGTGACCAGATCATAATCCTCCCAGAGAGGCAGCTGGTGAGATTGCTTTAAATTAATGGGCACTGCAAACAATTATTTGAAAGCAGCTCTCCCTATTAAAATAATGTGGTGATTCAAACCTCACAATTATATTTTTTCTCCCTGTGGCAGATGTGCTGAAGCTTTACTGATAATGATTTATCCAACATTATGGTTAGCTGTACAACTCTGCTTTTAACACAAATGAAGAAACTGGAAAACAAGCTAATTGCACTTACAAAGAAGTACAAAACAAAGACTGAACATTTATTTCAATGACTGATTTTTTTCCACATTATTCAAAAAGGCAGAGAGAGAATTTGGATTTCACAAGTGACATCAGGTTTGATACAATTCCCTATGCCCTGTATTGTATTTGTGGGCAAACTGTTCAGCTGCTTATTTCTGAGAGGAAAGAAAAAATTCCACCCAAAACAAAACCCCACTCTCAGCCTCCAATTCCCTTAATCACACAAAATATACTAAAACCTAATAGCATTGGATAGTCATGCCTGACGTCTTTCAGGTCTGAAGTTTTTCCCTTAAATTATTTTGAGTTCTCCAGCTACATCAGATGGCACCAGCTCATTGCCAAGAGCGTGTGTTCTTGGACGTGTCTGCAGTTCCTGAGGAGGGATAAAGCCTCCTCAGCTGGAAAAATCTGGCTGCAGAAGGATCTAGCAGAACAGTGATGAGGGCTGTCCATCCTTGTTCTGAAATATTCTGAAGCTTTTCTTGTGCTGTTTTACCCCTTGTCCCTCTTTTTTTCTTGTATATATATATATATATATTTTTTTTTTTTACTCTAACTGGAATGGTACTCATCTCATACCAATAGCAGAAAAGGAGCCAAGGACTCCCTAATGCTGACTACTGAGTCAACTACTTCCAGTATTTTCTGTGGAAATAGCACAAATACCAGAATGCAGGACGACATACCAACATGGGAGCTGCCCTTATTCTTCACTGCATTTCTATTGATCCTGCTCAACAACTGAACCTTTATCTAGGCATAATGCCTTTAAACTCTAGCACAAGGTTGGCAGATAAAGGAAAGATCCATGGAAAAATAAGTCTTTTGAGACCCTTATGCTTTTATTGCTTTCTTTTAAAAACTAGCTGTGAAGTCTTTATCTCAATTAAAACTATTTTTAAACGTGTTACTTCAAAAAACTTGTATCTGATTCAGTAGTTAGTATAAACCGGATTAGATCCAACCAGAATTACTTTCACTATTCCGTACACACTGGAACACAGTGTAAAATTAACTACACCAGTGGGCTTCTTCCCTCCAGGGTATGGCTTGATGCAGCCTGCATGCTGCCATCAGGTAGCATCTGCACTTAGCATCCCAGCTGCAGTCCAGCAGAGTGCATGTGAGAGACACCTTTGTTGTTGAGGCTGTTGGTTCTTCGTATCAGGACATCAATTATAGCAGCATCTGAGGAGTAACAGCTTAGGGAATGCCACACAGAGGGAGACCTCCACAGAACCTGTTCCACAGCTTTGACCATCCTTGGTGACATTCTCTGCATTTTTCCAGCTCTGCTGCATGTTTTTGGGGTGGGGACGAGCGGAACTGCGACAAGCAGTGAGCTGACCTCAGGAGACAGGGTGCCACAATGGCAAAATCTCAGCCCCGAGACATAACTTTCGGAGCCTGCGGATTTACATGGCACATTAGGGTTATATTTTGATTACAAGCATTGTTCTACATTTCACAGAATCATAGAATGGTTGAGGTTGGAAGGAACCTTAAAGATCATCTAGTTCTGAACCCCCTGCCATGGGCAGGGACACCTTCCACTAGACCAGGTTGTTTAAAGCCCCATCCAACCTGGCCTGAACACTGCCAGGGATGGGGCAGCCACAACATCTCTGGACAAGCTGTTAGAGTGCCTCACCACCCTCACAGTGGAGAATGATTTTCCTAATATCTAATCTAAATCTCTCCTCTTTCAGTTTAAAGCCATTACCCCTTGTCTAGTCACTACATGTCCTTGTAAGAAGTCCCTCTCCAGATTTCCTGTAAGACCCTAGAGTAGGAAGGCTGCTGTAAGGTCTTCCCTAAGCCTTCTCTTATTATCCTATTGACACAGAGTTCCCTGATTTACTAACCAGGCACTTGCCTTGTCAGGCTTTTCTGCAGCTCCTCAGCTAGCCCTTCATGGTTTAGTGGGGCATCAGCAGACTTCTTATTTTCCAAACTTCAGCATTCAGCTCCTTTGCAGAGTTGCTTCTGAATACGTAGAGAAGAACAGATCCCAGCACAGATGCCTCCAGCTCTCTGTCTCCTAGCCTGCTTGTCCATGCAAGTACTGCCTACTCTGTCTAGGAATTAACTTTTCCTTACATGGATTTGGATGGATTCCACCCTACTATGCTTGCTTCTTAAGTAGCTATTGTTTTATGCCTGCACCCTAATGATAATTCAAGATGAAAAACCATTCCAGTCGATCACAGTCAATCAACTAAAATCTATCTACTTTCCTGAACTTGTGCTCTCCCACAAGGCTTTACTGGTTTTGCCTGCTGTTTTTAAGGATGGACTGTCAGGCTGCATGCAAAGAGAAGGCTGTGTGTCTGGCCCAAGAAATGCAATTTTTCTAAACATTTTAATTTACCAATTCTGCATGCAATGTGAAATTAAGCTGGAGGTCCTGGGAAATAACAGAGCGAGGTGAGACACCAATTCAGCAGGAATACTGAACCCTGTTTCGTGAAATGGTTGTGACTTAACCTTGTGCTGGAAGAATATATTCTAAACTTCCCATGACAAAAGAGGGATTTCAGTTTTCACAGCTTTCAACACACACCATATCAAGTACAACAAAAGCAATTTTAAATACAAATGAAAACACACAAATGGTAAAAGCCTTACACCCTTCCAGTAAAAAATCTCCCACAACACCATATATATATTTTTTTCCAGTATATATTTTTGTCTCTTTTACAGAGATTTCACCTGCTGTATTTTGCTGTGTTTTACGAACAACAAACTATTTTAAGCATCTAAATTGCCACATGATTCACACTGATGATAAAAGCCAGCAGAACACATTTGAACTTTGTACACATCCATCTCCTCTTGTTTTTAATGGTTTAGAACTGCCCTAATGTATTTACACAGGTTAGGCAGCTTAAAAAGCTGGAACAAGGAAACCTTTGGGCTAAGCTCAACATGATTAAAGTTCACAGTAAAGGATGAAAAGAAAACAAACCCTAAACCAAACAGAACATGACACAACAAAAATTTCAATCTGTTTTCCAAACCTGCAAATCTACAGAGTATTTCTTGTTGAAAACACAACTAAGTCCAGTTTTCTCAGTTACTACAAAGGTTTTCACAGCTACAGGTTGGGTGGAGAAGAGATTCAGAGCAGCCCTGTGGAGAAGGATGTGGGGGTGTTGGTCGATGAGAAAATGAACACTAACTAGCTTCAGTGTGTGCTCGCAGCTCAGAAACCAACCAGGTTCTGGGCTGCATCAAAAGGAGTGTGACCAGCAGGTCGAAGGAGGTGATCCTGACCCTTTATTCTGCTCTCGTGAGACCTCACTTGGAGTACTGCATGCAGTTCTGGTGTCTTCAACACAAAAAGGACATGGAACTGTTGGAACAAGTCCAGAGGAGGGCCACAAGGATGATCAGGGGACTGGAGAACCTCCCATATGAAGACAGGCTGAGAAAGTTGGGGCTGTTCAGCCTGGAGAAGAGAAGGCTGCATGGAGACCTCATAGTAGCCTTCCAGTATCTGAAGGGGACCTACAAGGATGCAGGAGAGGGACTCTTCATTAGGGACTGTTGTGACAGGGCAAGGGGCAATGGGTTTAAACTTAAACAGGGGAAGTTTAGATTAGATATAAGGAAGAAATTCTTTACTGTGAGGGAGGTGAGGCAATGGAACAGGCTACCCAAAGAAACGGCAAATGCTCCATCCATAGCAGTATTCAAGGTCAAGTTGGGTGGCATGGTCTAGTGTGAGATGTCCCTGCCTGTGACAGGGAGTTGTAACTGTATGATCTTCAGATCCTTTCCAATCCTAACTATTCTGTGACTCTAGAATTCTGTGATTACAAAGTTTTCTTCATGTTTCAAAGGTAAGTTTGGCAAAAGGATTAAATATGACATCTAGAATACGTTCTTATATATTACATTTATTGCTTAAAGTAAACCATGCTCCTTAAGAATCCATCTTCTTCCTGAAGGTATTTTACAAAGTGAGAGTAAATGAAGTCAATTAGAAAATCCCATTTTGCCCACAGTTCTACAAACGCATCTATAAGATGACAGATATGTGGTTACTTTTATGTAATTTCAAGGAACTGAAAGCAGAGGTTTATCTACTCAGAGATCCAAAAAAAAAAAAAGAAAAGTGTTTCAAGTGGCCAACATAGCACATACAAAATATTAAGGTAACTCATCAGAACACAGATAACAGTTACACTGTCACTATTACAGTTACCTTGAGAGTGGAAAAGACAACTAAAATTATTCTCTTTCGAAAGCTACAATATTGATTTTTCACTGAGAAAGATCCTTTCTAGGATCATTAAAATATTTTGTAACTTGAACTGTCTTCTGCCTTCATTTAAGCAATTCAGTTTAATGAATTCTTAAAATTCTTTAAGATGATTTAAAAAGGTAAAACTTCAATAAAATGTTTTATATTCACATGCTTTTAGTAATACCTTTTCTTCATTAGTAAACTACTCAGACTAAGAAAGTGAGGTAGTATGCGACAGCTTCATAAGGAGATGTTTAATTTCTTACTTTCACTTTCAAGATTGTTAAGACATTACTTTCACAATGATACGTAAAGAATTTTAGTCCAATGAGATCTCCTCATTCAGTATGGAGAAGATAAGACTCTGGGGAGACCTTATTGTGAACTTTCAGTTCTTAAAAGAGGCCTTTTAAGAAAGATGGGCAGAGACATCAGGGGCTGTTGAGACAGGATGAAGGGCGATCATTTTAAACTAAAAGAGGAGACATTCAGGCTGGATGTGAGGAAAGAATTCTTTACAGTGAGGGTGGCAGAACACTGGAACATGCTGCCGAGAGAGGTGGTGGATGCGCCATCCCTGGAGACATTCAAGGCCAGGCTGGATGTAGTTCTGGCAATCTGATCTAGGTGAAGATGTCCTTGCTCACTGCAGGGGGCTTGGACTAGCTGACCTTTGATGGTCCATTCCAATATGCTCTTCTATGATTCTTTGAAATATAAGCACACAAACCATTAGATGACAGTTAAATATCTATCACTTCTCAAAATCCCACTAAGCATCTAGTCATCTGTAGGTATCTTCTCATCTTCAAAAATCAAAAGCTACAGTAGTACTCCTATCATAATCAAATCAGATTAATAATGTGTACAGTCTCCATCCTTTCATAATAAAACAGGGAAGAGAGGAGTGGAACAACCTAATAAAAGGCATAAAGCCACACAGTTACGGGACCACTAATGTCCATGCCTGAGTGACAACTGCAGCTCATCCTCTATTTAGCAAAGGACCTGCTGGTGCTAAAGGCGCTCACACACACCACAGAAGTGTCAGAAAGGAACAAGTGGTTGCTTGCTGTCCTAAATGATGACATTTATATTAATCCAGTCAGTATTTGGGTATGCAGAAGGAACTGGCAGGTTAGACTGTTTTGAAGGCAGGGAGGAACCCAAGCATTGTACTCTAGTGCTGGTGTTTCTTTTGTCTCAATAAATGGTGCCAAATCCACAGTCCAAAACAAATGTGCAGCTCAGCCAGTGACAATGCAGTGCTTTCCACAACATTTCATCAGTATGTTTTAATGTGCTTCACATAGATCCTGACAGGATGGTGGTGCAGCTACACTTAGGGTGCAGCTATATTTCAAGAATGACACATAAGCTGACACATAATAGTGAAAAAATTACATTTCTTGACCCTAGTGATTTTCTAATGCAGCTTATTAGCAAGCACCTTGGCTTCAACAGCATATCTAAAAGCTTTCTGAAACCAAGCAGCTTAAAAATAAGCAGAATTTAACATGTCAGAAAGTGTATCTAGAATTGATACAGGCACCACCTTCTTGTACAAGCAGCTTCCACAAGCACCATTTCCACTAACTCGTAGTTAGCAGAAACCACAGACCTGTGACACTCCTTCTCCTGTCCCAGCAGAGATGTCTCAGTCACTACCTGCTGCCATGGGCAACTGGGCCACTCACAGCTTCTCCACGTATTAGCAACCTGAGCTGAGATTTTCTAAATCAGGTGGATGTCTCATGACAGAAGTATTTTAGAAAAATCACAGAAGACAACACAGCCTTTCTGAGTACAAGGGGAAAATAGGCTCATAATTCATAATAAAATACTCTGTTCTTTGAAAAGCTCCATCTTTCCAATTTCTTGTTTGTATCATGTTATTGTGTGGGGAGAAGGGATGCAGGGTGACATGGACAACCACACAGGACACAACTGAATAAAGAAAAATGAAATTCTTAGAACTGGCTATGTCTTTCCATATGCTAAGAGCACATCAATAAACTGAAGCAACACAAAACAGTACTGTGGGCATCTCAGCCACTTGAGCAGCCCCACAGTGTTCCAGGTGCTGCTGACAGAACCAAAATCTTCAACATCAAAAGCAACCTTTTGTAACTCAACCATGCTACACCAGGGAAGAAACGTATACACACACACACACACAGAGTGTGGACTTGACACACAGACTGAAGACTATGTCTGAACACAAGCTCCATTCAGATATAAAGTGTGGGTGGCTGTTTCAGAGTTTTCCATGGCAACAATCAGTTATGGGCCCACTTTAGCACAAGTTCTTGCCTGCTGGAAGAAACTCACAGTTTCTGCAAGTATGCAAATTTATACAGAAAAATACTCGCTGATCAAATGTCAATGTTTTCTCTGCTTGCTGGTGGTGTTCCCTGCCTCATGAGAGCCACACCGACACCTTCCATTGCCTTGGAGGTATTGTGCCAGCTTTGTGAGCGCTGGAAGAAGAGATATTTTTCTGTCGTTTTGCTCTGCACAGTAAATGTAATCTGTTGACAGAGGATATTGCACAACCTCAGCAGTTTCATCACCATAATATCTGATCAACTCAAACTGATTAAGGAGTTTATCCTTAAAGAGCCTTCTCACTTTACAGCTACGGACACAAATATTAATCAATTTTCCAAGGACACAGAGGAATTTCTGTGGCACAGCAGATGCTAAAAGCTTGTTTCAGACCAATGTCATTATTAGAGAACTACTACACTTCCTGGAGTCACAGGGATTTTTCTCACTTTAGGACAAGTAAGTGGCTTTGGAAGCTCACCCCTTCCTGCCAACATGCCTCAGCCTCAATTGAAGAGCTTAGCTTATTGCCACCCCTTTGCCTTTCTGCTGAGACCCATGACTTACGAGTGCGAGTGACAACTCAGGTAACTGGGGCATGCTTCCTCTAGGAAAAAAAAGAACGAAAATGTCAATTTCACACCACTTGTGTGGGAAATAAAAAGAATCCCAAACAAAATAGGCTTAATCAGTAGAACAAATCTCACATTTTAGCACCAAAAAAAGCACTTGAGAACTGAGTATAACCAAAGCAGCTCTCCTGACACATCCCATATGTTGTGCTGCGAGGATTTGAATATGACAGCTCTGTTCCTTTTAGAGACATGTCCATTCTGTAGTCATCCCAAATATGGAACAATTTTTATTCCTTATCTATGACCTAAGCCTTGCCCTGATTTATAGGAAGGTATCTTTCTAATGTGCTGCATTTAAAAGCTACAGTGTATTATGTTGACAACAAGGAAATGCTATGGGACTTTCCCACCGGTATAAGAAGTCAGGGCAGCTTACCTCTACTTCACCCCCAGTATAGCAGATATATGATGGACTCAGGGCTTTTCTAAAAGTAATTTGGAAGAACACTACAGAAGCTTTTCATAAACAGCAACTTAATGCGTGATGGGATTGCCACAGACAAGTAGAACAACATACAGAGACCATTTCTCATGAAATCCAGGATCCTATCAATATAAGACATATTTTTATTGATTTTTATTGGACACTTCTGTCCTTAAAGAGGGTTGAGTCACATACTAAGTTTAATATTCTGTTTCCCTTAGGGATAGCTACGACTTTGGGAAAAATTATGCTGTTTCTAGAAAGCCATTGCGTGTATACAGGTATTTTGGAATTACTGGAGATCTTAATTGTATTTCACACATCTTTGCAAGTTGCTCAGATGTAAAAGCCATGAATCATTAACAAGGTCATAGATCATGTTTCTTAAGGGATTTCTTAAGGGATTTCAAGGGGATATAATGAAATTAAATAGCAAGACATTAACTGTTGACACTTCTCTAAACAAGAAAACAACCTCATTCTCTTAAGAAAAATTGCACTTTTGGCTTAAGAAATTGGAAGAAAAAAAAAACCTGCTGAATTCCAGTGGTTAGAAGATCTCAACTGAAAAACAGCATTTAACAATAATTTACAATCAAGTCTTCTGTTATAAGGTTGGACAACACAGACCAACCACTAACTCTGATAGATGTAACCCTTGCACAGTCTTTCCTGCAACTAGAACTGCTACTTAAGTCTATTAGCTAGATAAACTGGCATGGCAGAATATCAAACCTACTGTACTGAGGGGATAAGATAACATGCCAGGCTGAGAGCTCTGCGAGGACAATATGGTTGCTTTGGTAATACTGAGATGGTCTGCACTTCTGGAAAGAAGCCTTCACCTCCTGCAGAACAATGACTGGAAGCAGTCACTCACTTATCACAACAAAACATTCACAAGATTGCACCATATGCAAACATGCAAATTCTGTAACGCATGTTCCTCCTGGTAAAAAAAAAAAAAAGTTTCTTGATCTGGGGAGGAAAGAAAGTGCAACCCAGAGAAAAACCTACTTCAATGAGCAGTGTTCCTGGCCTTGGAAAAATAGATAACAGCAGCTGGATGTTTTGGGCAATCACATTAACGTTTGCTGGCTTTGTCGTTGCTACCTCTCTTTAACGTGAAGTGCTGGTCGGAAGGGTTCTGCAGTATTATTTTAAGTTTTGTAGACAAGGATGTAACTACTTCACTGGATTGGTCAGGAATGGTAGGTTAAACAGTCTCAGCTGTGGCAGCTCGATATGAAGGGCTCGCAGTGCATCATTTCAAGAGCCAAGTCTTGCCTTCTACCTCTGTAAAGAATGGCATAGTCCAGCCAGGACTTTAATTTAGTACTCAAGGGCCCTAGGTGTGTTGAAAGACATGTGCCAAGAGTAAGAGGAGATACCTTGGTCTTTTTTTTTTATTAACTTCTACAGCTTCCTATAGTGCAAATGCTACAGAGTCAGAAAGGAAAGATAATAAGTTATTGATCTCACATCCATTTCATTTTTTGTGGAAATGCTCTAGATGCAAGTGTTTTTCTTGTGAAATGCCTTGATAGATCTTCACAGCATGAAGAGCTGAGCTCTGGAGCCAAGCGAAGGCATCCTTGGGTAAGAGGGAAATCTCTGACTAAAACAGTTAACGCAATTGCATTCAAAGCTAACTCAGCTAGTCAGCAAGATGAAATATCCCCTACAAATCCACTGAAGAACACACTGGAAAATGAAATAGTTCACTAGAAGATAAAATTCTTTTTCTACATTGTTCACCATGTATTTTATATCCCCTTTCTAATAAACCACTCCTATTTCCTTTCCCTTGTGAAATAAACGGACTCAATTAAGTGCTGGAGAATAATCAGAGAAGTGAGTTATACTTCCAAACACCTCACTGGGATGAACCCTAAATATCAATACATAGATTATGATAGCTTTACACCCCATCCTCAACCATTTTCAAGACGGGGAAAACGGAAGACCCAGGAAACTACAGACCAGTCAGTATCATCTCTATGTCTGGCAGGACCATAGAGCACATTCTCCTGGAAACCATGCTAGGGCACATGAAAAACAGCAAAGTGGTTGCTGACAGCCTACATGGTTTTACTAAGGGCAGATCATGCCTGATCCATCTGATGGCCTTCTATGATGGGGCTACAGAACTGATGGACAGGGGCAGAGCAGTCGATGTTGTCTACCTGGAATTGTACAAAGTGTTTGACAGTGTCCTGCACAACATCCTTGTCTCTAAATTGGAGAGACATCAATTTGATAGATGGACTACTTGGTGCATGAAGAACTATCTGGATGGCCGCAGGCAGAGTTGTAATCAATGGCCCAATGTCCAACTGGGGACCAATAATAACTGGTGTCCCTTAGGGACTGGTGTTGGGACCGACTCTGTGCAACATGTTCCTGTTTGGGGCAATACCAGGCACAGCTACAGGCTGGGTGGAGAAGAGGTTCAGAGCAGCCCTGCGGAGAAAGACTTGGAGGTGTTGGTTGATGAGAAAATGAACACTAACTGGCTTCAGTGTGTGCTTGCAGCCCAGAAACCAACCAGGTCCTGGGCTGCATCAAAAGGAGCGTGACGAGCAGGTCGAAGGAGGTGATCCTGCCCCTCTGCTCTCATGAGACCTCACTTGGAGTACTGTGTACAGTTCTGGTGTCCTCAAGATAAAAAGGACATGGAACTGTTGGAACAAGTATAGAGGAGAGCCACAAGGATGATCAGGGGACTGGAGCACCTCCTGTATGAAGACAGGCTGAGAAAGTTTGGGCTGTTCAGCCTGGAGAAGAGAAGGCTGTGTGGAGACCCCATAGCAGCCTTCCAGTATCTGAAGGGGGTGCCTATAAGGATGCTGGGGAGGGACTCTTTATCTGTAGCAACAGGACAAGGGGCAATGGGTTAAAACTTTAAAGTTCAGGTTAGATATAAGGAAGACAGTCTTTATTGTGAGGGTGGTGAGGAAATGGAACATGTTCCCCAAAGAAACGGCAAATGCTCCATCCCTGGCAGTGTTCAAGGCCAGGCTGGACAGAGCCTTGAGTGACATGGTCTAGTGTGAGATGTCCCTGCCCATGGCAGCATGGTTGTAACAGGATGACCTTAAGGTCCTTTCCAACCCAAGCCATTCTATGATTCTATGATTTCTGGTGTTAGAAGCCCGCAAAAACATACACTAAGAACTTTAAAAGGCATTTCTTTTTCTTGCCAAACCATGAACTACTAATAATTTCCATTCCTTTAATAATTACTTTTTCAACTTCCAGAAAAACACTCCACTGCAAGCAAAGATCAACCCGGGATATATGCAAGTGGATTAAAACAGATGATTTGAATAAAATCCAGCAGAAACAGAGGGCTCCTGCTCACTCACATTCTTCTCTTCTCTTGCCACCATGAAGGACTGCACTGGTTTTTTGCTCCATTCTGACAGGGAGCTTTCCTAGCAGCAGAGATCCTGTTGATTTAGTTTCTGCTTGTATGGTCTACTAAAGGAGAACATGCTTCAGTGTTTCTGCAGTGGGAGCTCATAATTTGGTCCTTTGTTTCCCGTTTTGGTTAATTTTTAATCCATGTAAATCCTTCCATTTTACCCCCTGGCATCTTTTTAAGGAACCTTTACTATGGTGGTGTATCACAGGCTCTCTGAAAATCCACATTGGAGGAATGGAACCACCACTTGCTGTGTGAATGCTGAAATCTCTTTTTGAGTCAGTAGCTACAGGTGACAGACACTAAGTGTCTTTTGAAAGAACCGTAACTTACACAGACTCCCAAATATATAATATTTGCCAATTAATTTACCAATATAAGCTTTTGTCATGTTTCTTGCCACTTGCCTTGCCCAGAGTACAAATTTTGTGATGTGTGATGTCCTTAAGTCCTTTATTTTAAAGTTGGTGTGAAGTTTGCTGCATCTCACTTCTTTGGTGCAAGGCTGGTAAAATATAAATTCCAGCTACACAATATTTAATAGTTTCCTGTTGCTTTCTTTGAAAATCCCAGGAAAATCTCCTTGAACAACTTAACAAGAATGAAATATGGGACTAAATTGACATAATGCATGGCTCTTTAGATAACAGACCAATCACCCTACTTTATGGCTATTCTATACCCTTTAGCATGGAATTTCCTACTTTGTAGAAGGTTTTTAACTATCTATAATAAAATCATTCTCTCTGAGAAAGAGTCTTCACCACATTATGCAAGAAGAATTCAAAATCCGTAATAGGATGAGTGTTTTCTAGAAGTTCTGCAGAAAACTAATCATTGCTGTTACTATTCAATTTTACAGCACGCTTCTGCAATAGGCGGGAATGTTCTCTGCAAAGTAGAGAAATCTCTAATTTGCAGAAAACAAAGTAGAGAGTCCTTACAGATAGTCTGCAGCTCTGCTTCCCACCTGCAGCATCATAGCTTATTTGAGCACTTCTCTAATAGCAGAAAAAGAAACAGCCTAGGTCAAGTATTTTTATTCCCCACAGGGAACCTGCCACTGTGGAGAGAAACACAACAGCCAAGTTCCCAGCACTATCTCATGACCCTTCTCATTTCTGTTACACTCAGAAGCAGATAAACACCTGGGTACCCATACTCTGCTGGAGTGCAACAGTAGTAGCTGAGGTTGGAAACAAGCAAGTGGGGGACTCCGTGGAGCCCGGCTGACAAAGTGTTCTGCAAGGCTGGACCCAGGCATCCTCCAAATGGCAGCTCCAGTTCCTGAAGTATCCAACCATGCTGGAAGTGCTGCTGCAACCCTGAGAATCCTGTTTCTGATGGGGGTGGTGACCAGCACAAAGCTTTCAGGGATGCTCTGTGTGCTTCAAGGATGGCATCTTGTGAACTTCTACGCTAAGATGTTTCTCTTTGATGTCTGATCCATTGGAATACCTTAAGAGAACCCAGGTATACCAAAATATTGCTGAGATGCACACAATACTCCCTCATTTATACTGGTT
The DNA here is from genome assembly GCF_033783945.1 of Neopsephotus bourkii. Lineage (NCBI taxonomy): Eukaryota > Metazoa > Chordata > Aves > Psittaciformes > Psittacidae > Neopsephotus > Neopsephotus bourkii. Next base: position 506,287 of record NW_026901130.1, on the reverse strand, counting down.
GGAACCAGGTCTGCTCAATGATGGCTCTCCAATTCCCAGTCACACTGCCACTTTTGAGGAGCAGGGCATAGAAAGAAAAGGTGCAATGCTGTAGACAGCCTCTTGGTTCTAAAAGTCTCTGAAAACCTGCAAGTTACTACACAATAACTGCATCATTGTTTAAATGAATGAAAAAATGTTACTCCTTCCCATGGTCACTTCATTGTATGCCATGAACGTGCAGTAACAAGGATTTGTTTTTCCTGGTACAGATGCGTGGTACTGAAAGCAATTTACTCTGGGTGTGTGCTTTGCTGCATGGAACGATTCATTGTAACCTATGCAATATGCTTTTATAATATAGATTAGTGTTTGCTTGAGCTACTTTTCCTTCTCCTGCTGCACAGTCCCTTTATTAACCAAGTCCATTTGGCTATTGCAGTACAAACTGTTCGAATAATTCACATAAAATAGAATCATAGAATAGTTAGGGTTGGAAATGATCTTAAGATCATCTAGTTCTAACCCCCCTGCCATTGGCAGGGACATCTCACACTAAACCATGTCATCCCCAAGGCTCTGTCCAACCTGGTCTTGAACACTGCCAGGGATGGAGCATTCACAATCTCCTTGGGCAACCCATCCCAGCACCTGACCACCCTCACAGTAAAGAATTTCTTCAGTAAAGAATTTCTTCCTTATATCCAATCTAAAATTCCCCTGTTTAAGGTTTAACCCATTACCCCTTGTCACAGTATCACAGTATGTTAGAGATTGGAAGGGACCTCAAAAGATCATCTAGTCCAATCCCCCTGCCGGAGCAGGAACACCTAGATAAGGTTACACAGGAACGTGTCCAGGCGGGTTTTGAATGTCTCCAAACAAGGAGATTCCACAACCTCCCTGGGCAGCCTGTTCCAGTGTTCTGTCACCCTCACTGAGAAGAAGTTTCTTCTCAGGTTTAAGTGGAACCTCTTGTGCTCCAATTTGTACCCATTACCCCTTGTCCTTTCATTGTTTGCCACTGAGAAGAGCCTGGCTCCATCCTCGTGACACTCCCCCTTTATATATTTATATACACTAATAAGGTCACCCCTCAATCTCCTCTTCTCCAAACTATAGAGACCCAGCTCCCTCAGTCTTTCCTCATAAGGGAGATGCTCCACTCCCTTAATCATCTTAGTTGCCCTGCGCTGGACTCTCTCCAGCAGGTCCCTGTCCTTTTTAAACTGAGGGGCCCAGAACTGGACACAATATTCCAGATGAGGTCTCACCAGGGCAGAGTAGAGGGGAAGGAGGACCTCTCTCGACCTACTAACCACCCCCCTTCTAATACACCCCAGGATGCCATTGGCCTTCTTGGCCACAAGGGCACAGTGTCGGCTCATGGTCACCCTGTCGTCCACCAGGACCCCCAGGTCCCTCTCCCCTACACTGCTCTCTAACAGGTCGTTCCCCAACCTATACTGGAACCTGGGGTTGTTCCTGCCCAGATGCAGGACTCTACACTTTCCCTTGTTATATTTCATCAAGTTATTCCCCGCCCAGCTCTCCAGCCTGTCCAGGTCTCTCTGGATGGCAGCACAGCCTTCTGGCGTGTCGGCCACCCCTCCCAGCTTAGTGTCATCAGCAAACTTGCTGATAGTACACTCAATTCCCTCATCTAAATCGTTGATGAATATATTAAATAATACTGGTCCCAGTACCGACCCTTGAGGCACTCCACTAGATACAGGCCTCCAACTAGACTCCGCCCCATAGACTACAACTCTCTGGCTTCTCTCCTTCAGCCAGTTCACAGTCCACCTCACTACCCGATCATCCAGACCACACTTCCTCAATTTAGCCGCAAGGATGCTGTGGGAGACCGTGTCAAACGCTTTGCTGAAGTCAAGGTAGACCACATCCACCGCTCTACCATCATCCATCCACCGTGTTATTTCCTCATAAAAGGCTACGAGATTGGTCAAGCACGACTTCGCCTTGGTGAAGCCATGTTGACTGCCCCTCATAACCCTCTTATCCTTGATATGCATTAAGATGGCACCAAGGATAAGGTGTTCCATCACTTTCCCAGGAATGGAGGTGAGGCTAACCGGTCTATAGTTACCGGGCCCTCCTTCTTGCCCTTTTTGAAGACAGGAGTGACATTTGCTTTCCTCCAGTCCTCAGGCACCTCTCCCGTTTCCCAAGACTTGGTAAAGATGATGGAGAGCGGTCTAGCAATGACCTCCGCCAGTTCCCTCAGCACCCGCGGGTGCATCCCATCTGGACCCATGGATTTATGGATATCCAGATTGCTCAACTGGTCTTTAACCCATTCCTCATCGACTAAGGCAGACCGCTCCGTTGACCTATCTTCATCCGAGGTCTCAGCGGTACAGGGCTCTTCAGGACTGCCTCCGGCAGAGTAGACAGAGACAAAGAAGTCATTCAGTAACTCTGCCATCTCTGTATCTTCTGTCACCAGGGCACCTGTCCCGTTCATCAGCGGGCCTACATTGCCTCTGGTGTTAGTTTTACCTGCCACGTATTTGAAAAAGCTCTTTCTGCTGTCCTTGACCCCTCTCGCCAGCTTTAATTCCAAGGAGGCCTTAGTCATCCTAGCAGCTTTCCTACATCCTCTAGCAGCAGCCTTATATTCTTCCCAAGTGGCCAGCCCTTCCTTCCATGACCTGTAAACTCTCCTCTTCCACTTGAGCATACCGAGCAATTCCCTATTTAGCCACGCAGGTCTCCTGACCCTCTTCCTTGACTTCCTACGTGTCGGGATGCTCTGATCTTGAGCTCGGAAAAAGCAGTCCTTGAACGTCAACCAACTATCTTGGGCCCCTTTCCCTTCAAGCAGCCTAGCTCATGGGATTTCCCCTAGCAATCGCTTGAAGAGGCCAAAGTTTGCCCTGCTAAAGTCCAGGGTTGCGATTCTACTTGCTATTCTACTGACCCTACCACACAAGATCCTGAATTCCACCATCTCGTGGTCGCTGCAACCAAGGCAGCCCTCAACCTTCACTCCTTCAACCAGACCCTCCTTGTTAGTGAGGATGAGATCCAGCAGCACACCTCTCCTGGTTGGCTCATCCACCATTTGCATGAGGAAGTTATCATCCATACACTGGAGGAACCTCCTGGACTGCGGCTGGGTTGCCGAGTAGTCCTTCCAGCAAACATCAGGGAAGTTAAAATCCCCCACGACGACCACGGGCTGTGACTGTGAGGCCGCTCTCAGCTGCCTGTAGAAGGCCTCATCAACTTCCTCACCCTGATCCGGTGGCCTGTAACAGACCCCCACAACAGTATCGCCCCTGCCAGCCTGCCCCTTAATTCTCACCCACAGACTCTCGACTCGCTCATCATCTGTCCCTGGACAGAACTCAACGCATTGTAGCTGCTCTCGCACATAAAGAGCAACCCCACCACCCCGCCTGGCTGGCCTGTCTTTCCTGAAAAGGACATAGCCCTCCATGACTATATTCCAGTCATGTGAGCTGTCCCACCACGTCTCTGTAATTGCCACCAGGTCATAATCTCCTGACTTAACACAGGTTTCTAGCTCCTCCTGCTTATTTCCCATGCTGCGCGCATTGGCGTACAGACATTTCAGGGAGCGAGCCGAGCACACCGATTTCACCCTAGGATTACAGGAGGCCTCCCAGTCTTCATCAATTCCGGAGCGCTGTCCCACTGAGGCAAGCCCAGCTACAACCCCATCCCCCTTCAAATCTAGTTTAAAGCTCTCCAAATGAGCCCCGCTAATTCGTGCCCCAGCATCCTTTTACCTCTGTGCGATAAACCTTTCCCACATGCCATTGTCCAGACTGGTGCCCTATAAAACCAGCCGTTATCAAAGAATCCAAAGCCCTGCCTGGAGCACCAGCCTCGAAGCCAATCATTTATGGACTGAATTTTCCCATTCAGTCCCACATCATCAACAGAAGATGGAAGGAGCGAAGAGAAGATCACCTGAGCCCCAGAGTCTTTCACCATCCGCCCCAAGGCCCTGTAGTCTTTCTTCATCTCCCTCAGACTGCGGGAAGCAACTTCCCCCTCACCCGTCTGGAAGACCAGCAGCGGGTAGTAGTCTGTCGGGCGCACCAGGTTGGGGAGCACCCTGGTGATATCCCTGATCCGGGCTCCAGGCAGACTACACACTTCCCTGTGATGAGGGTCAACTCTGCATATCGGGCCCTCTGTTCCTTTCAGAATGGAATCACCCACTACAATGACCCTTCTTTCTTTCTTACCAGAGGCAGTCTTGAGGTGCGAAGTCGACCGCTTTCTTCTATGTGGCCTTGTAGGCGGGCCTTGCACCACATCCTCACCTACCTCTCCTTCCAGATCCAGGGCCTCAAACCTATTACAGAGGGACACCTGGGGAAGCGGGGCAGGAAGGGAGGAGGGCTGCCCACGACGCCGAACCGGAACTCGCTTCCAACCCTCCTCATCTTTTTGGTCCCCTACCTCCGGGCGACAGCTACATGACAGGGGCTGTCTCAGGCCATCCCCCTCTGTCTGAGAGGGCAGGGGGTCCATCCTCTTTTGGGGGGTATCTCCCTGGAGCCGTACCAACTGGCCAGCCAGGGAGTTACTCCAGCAGTCGATCTCCCTTTCACACTCCCTGATGCTCCTCAGCCTCTCAACCTCCTCCTTAAGTTCAGCCACCAAGCTAAGCAAATCTTCCACCTGCTCACACCTCACACAGGTGGAATGCTGTCCTCCCTCCCCCGGCAGCAGCAGGCTCTGGCACTCCCTGCATCCAGAGACCTGAACAGCCACGGTTAGGGCCGGGGTCTCTGTCTGCATTGCTACAGCCCTCTTACTGGTAGCTCTCTTTCTGGAGGCGACCATATTGGTCAGCACAACGACCTACCTGTTCTTCCCTGCACCTGGTGGGCAGCTGCCCTCTCAAAGGCTTTTTCAAGTCAAGGGGCAAGGGAGTGGTCGCCGTTCGCCGTGGGAACGCCCCCCGCCACGTCAGCCGCTCTTTCGCAAGGGCTGCTGGAACTTCGGGAATCCGGAAGTGTTGGCTAATGTGGGGAATCGCGGTGGCTCCGCTCTATCCCCTCTGATTTTCCTGATCTCGGTAGAAGATCGCGGTCGCTGTAGCGTGCCGGCTGCGGCTCTAGCTAGGCTAGCTCCAATCAGCTGTCCTACCACTACAGTCCCTAATGAAGAGTCCCTTCACAGCATCCCTATAGTCCCCTTTCAGATATTGGAAGGCTGCTATGAGGTCTCCATGCAGCCTTCTCTTCTCCAGGCTGAACAGCCCCAACTTTCTCAGCCTGTCTTCACATGGGAGGTGCTCCAGTCCCCTGACCATCCTTGTGGCCCTCCTCCGGATTTGTTCCAATAGTTCCATGTCTTTTTTATGTTAAGGACACCAGAACTGTACACAATACTCCAAGTGAGGTCTCACAAGAGCAGAATAAAGGGACAGGATCACCTCCTTCGACCTGCTGGTCACGTTCCTCTTGATGCAGCCCAGGATACGGTTGGCTTTCTGGGCTGCAAGCGCACACTGAAGCTGGCTCATGTTCATTTTCTCATCGACCAACACCCCCAAGTGCTTCTCTGCAGGGCTGCTCTGAATCTCTTCTCTGCCCAGCCTGTAGCTGTGCCTGGGATTGCTCTGACCCAGGTGTAGGACCTTGCACTTGGCATGGTTAAACTTCATGAGGTTGGCATCAGCCCACCTCACAAGTGTGTCAAGGTCCCTCTGGATGGCATTCCTTCCCTCCAGTGTACCAACCGAACCACACAGCTTGGTGTCATCGGCAAACTTGCTGAGGGCACACTCAATCCCACTGGCCATGTCCACCAACAAAGATGTTGAATAAGACCGGTCCCAACATTGATCCCTGAGGGACACCACTCATTACTGGTCTCCAGCCGGACATGGAGCCATTGACCACAACTCTTTGCATGCAGCCATCCAGCCAGTTCTTTATCCACTGAGTGGTCCATCTGTCAAATCGATGTCTCTCCAATTTAGAGACAAGGATGTCGTGCGGGACAGTGTCGAACACTTTGCACAAGTCCAGGTAGATGACATCAACTGCTCTACCCCCGTCCATCAGTTAAATATACAACTACATTTTAAAAAATCAAAACAAGTTAAAGTAAAAACTGAAACTAGGACTTTTTCCCACTTGTTAGCTTCTTAGACAATGGGCAAATGTTCATATTTCAAACCAGCCTCACTGCTTCTCCTCAAAAATCAAGACACAAGGGGCCACCACCAGCCAGCAGTTTTCGATACAGCTCATCCCTGGTGAAGGAGGAACAGTTCTGTTCCACAGGAGGAACAGTATGCATGTTGACAGCTTGGCTGCATTCTATAGATCTGCCTGTGAGAATGAAGATGTACACTGGGATTACAAATATTGCAGCTGAGAGGCAGAAAGACTGATTTTACTTCATCTGGCACTAACCACAGAGGTGTGGCAATTCTTGCAGATGACCTCAAAACTAGCAATCAATAGACAGCAAATTGGCAAGTTTGTGTTCAAAAGAGAAGAAAATAATAATGGCAGCTAGAGAGCAATGAAGGAAATAAACACAATAGCACGAACGTTAAAGATAACAGAGATAAGTGAATGGGATAACTACGGCAAGTACGTTATTTTGCAGGGTGTCTGACTAAAGCTGATTGCTCATGAAGTGCTTTTGGCAGGTTTGCGGGTGAAGATATCCAGAGGCTTGAAACTTCAGTAAATGTTGGAGTCACAGACGTAGTTTGGAGGAGCTGACAAAAAGAGGTAAGTCTGTGGCAGTACAGGTTAGCATTTGAAACACTGGATGCACTCAGTTACTAGCTCAGTAGATTTTTGGGGGCATAATTTAAGATTACTGTGACTGAAAATTTCAGCACTATGTTTTTTTCCTGTGTTTTCTCACAAAATATAGGCCTGTCTGTAATTGATTTCCAGTATGTGTCTTCCACTCTTAAGAAATCCCAAATCCCTTCCTGTTAAAGTCTATGTATGCTCCCAACAGAGAAAAAAGAAAGGTGAAATCCTTTCTTACCAATATGAGAGCACACATACTATCACAGAGGTCAGAAAAATGGCTTATTTGAAATATAAACAATTGGCAAGGAAGCAAGAGTGGTGAAAGTAACTCAGAAGTGCACAGATTTAAGGCTTTCCCTTGGATTTTTCTGCTAGCCATCAAAGCCATGCCTAATCACAGTGGAAACTGATGATGGAAATATTACTCTGCTCTCTGCCAAAATGAATCTTACCTCCAGCCAAAATGGGTTAGCCAGAGCAGAGTGGTATAACTTACACCTCCCTGTGCCAAGCTTTCTGATCCTGGCTCCTGGAATGACTCTATAGCAATTTCTTCTACACTATGGAACATATTTCTTGCTCAGAAATACTTGAAAACACTGGAAATAGGGCAGGTATTCCGAAGGCTCTGTCTGCAGGTACAAGTTTCAAATTTACATTCTCGACAGTTCCACCCCTGTCCACGTAAACCAGGATGTACTACGATGGATCACAGTTTTGAGCTTTTCAGGTTTTACTGCCAGGTCTGCTTTGGCTTGTGTTTCATACTTAAATAGTTGCCTATGCTTGAGAAAATATGTAGCGCAGAGAAAGGCCGTAGTAAAGACACACTAGTTACAAGAATTAAGATGAGTAAATGACCACAATAAAAAAATGACTACAAACTATATTATGGCACTACTGTTTGAGAGGACACAAGAGAGTTCATAGCTTAAGCTAAGAAAGATTCTTCTCTTTTCCATTACCTTTTGTCCCTTCCTAACAAGATCAGAGTTGTTCCATATGCAGGTATGTCTAGTCTTTCTGATCATCAAAAAATAATTAAAAGAATGCTCTTCATGTGTGAGAAACAGTTTGTCGTTACACTGACTCCAATCTATAGAACTAGAGTTTTTCTAAATCATAAAACGTTTTGTCAGTTCCACAGACTGACTCCACAGACACACTCCACACAGCTATTAATCTTTCTTCTGAATATTTCAAGCCAAGCCACAAAGGTCCTGGTCCCTCCTGACTCCATGAAGAGATAGACAAATTTCCCTTTGTCAGCAGATAATATGCTGCAATTCAAAGGAACCTACCTGCTTAGACAAAGAATTTCTCCATGTACCACGAAAGTCAAATCTATGCCTTTACACAACTCCCATCTGCCACTTCATCCCACTGCTATCCAGTAAATCCAGTGAGAAGACCCCTCATCTTGGCTGTAGCTAACGGCCTACAGCTTGTGACTGAGCAGCTGGGGCCTATAAGGATACTGGGGAGGGACTCTTCATTAGGGACTGTAGTGATAGGACAAGGGGTAATGGGTTAAAACTTAAACAGGGGAAGTTTAGATTGGATATAAGGAAGAAATTCTTTACTGTGAGGACTTCTCCTCACCATAGAGGCATGCTCGGACCAGCAGCATCCTACAGTAGTGAAATTACATACTTCTAGAGCTCAGATGTTGATGAAATATCACTCATCAGGGTGAAATGCTGTCACTGGCAACTTTGAACATGAGAGTTATAGGACACACCTCCCAGGTTACCTAACCCCTGGGAAAGGAGGAAAGGTGAACTGGATTACCAAAGCTGATTGAGTCAAATCCAACGATGATGTCTGTTAAACAGCTCCCACATTTCTGAGGTCTTCTGCTTTGCCAGGAGAAATCACTGTATTCACCATTCCCCCACAGTAACTGACAGAGATGCTGCAGGACCACTGTGTGGAGTAGCTTCTAGTAGGGAAAACCAGGGAGATAATGAACAACTGTCCAGTTGGAGGGATGAGGCTCTTCGTTTAAATGACCTTGAGGTGTGTCAGTCACAAGGCAAAGTCTGGCAATGATGCATTCATCTTTCTCTCAGCCTCTGCCCAGACCATAATCAGAGGTCATGCCACAAACCCTGCTGACCTGGGAGCTTTGCTGGTATTTATCACACCAGCAAATAGTACACTTGCCAGCCCAACAAATCAAGTAGCTCTAAGGTGAAGTTGCAACATATGAGGCGCATTAGCTTATTGGGAAATAAGCAGAATGTTATGGAATAGCACAGATTATCAGAAAAGTACCCCTCTGCTCTTGTGAGACCTCACTTGGAGTACTGTGTACAGTTCTGGTGTCTTCAACATAAAAAGGACATGGAGCTGTGGGAACAAGTTCAGAGGAGGATCACAAGGATGATCAGGGGACTGGAGCACCTCCCATGTGAAGACAGGCTGAGAAAGTTGGGGCTGTTCAGCCTGGACAAGAGAAGGCTGCATGGAGACCTCATAGCAGCCTTCCAGTATCTGAAGGGAGCCTATAAGTATGCTGGGTAGGGACTCTTCATTAGGGACTGTAGTGACAGGTCAAGGCATAATGGGTTAAAATTTACACAGGGAAGTTTAGACTGGACATAAAGAGGAAGTTTTTTACTGTAAGGGTGGTGAGGCACTGGAATGGGCTGCCCAGGGAAGCTGTGAATGCTCCATCCCTGGCAGTGTTCAAGGCCAGGTTGGACAGAGCCTTGGGTGATGTTGTTTAGTGTGAGATGTCCCTGCCCATGGCGGGGGGGGGGGGGGTGTTGGAATCCCTTACTATTCTATGATACTACACAGAAAAAAGAATGCGGAATTATGCATATTCAAACAAGGCAGCTAAAGGTGTGAAGTTTAGTTCAAAATGAAGACAACTATATTTAGCTCTCTCTATGCAAAATAGGACAAAAACCAGTTGCCTAAATAGCTTAAGGTATTTTAGACTGCCTAGGATATTCTTCCCGCTTTCGAGTGTCTGCTCCAAAAGGCAAAGACATTCTGACTACAAGTCTCATGCAGATTTTTTGAGTACCTAGAGAATACCCATGCAATTAACACATAGGTGTTCAAGCTCCCACTAGTCAATGGAGAGCTAGTCAATACAGTCTCTGGAAAAAAGGATAGCAAATAGAGTTCATTGAATTGCCTGAAAACAGACGTTCAGGTACATATGAGATGCTAAGGATTAAGGTTTTTATGGAGTTCTTTACACTTCTGGCCATTAGAGAAGGTTGTAGGTATCTTGCAGGTCCTGTGCTATCGCTGTGAGTCCCATGCAGATGTCTTGCCCTGTGGTATTTCTAATGACACTTAAGTCTTATGCATGGGACATGGATTCCACCCCAGCTCTGTAAGTGGGAGCTTTGATACCCACTGCACATCTACACTTAGATGGTTTAATCTGAATGCATAATGCATGAAAAGCATCCAAGTTCAAGAAGCAAGCAGACACTAGCATAAAAGAAGGATATTTTTATGGAAGTAAAAACTGTATTTTGATATGTCTCAGAATGGAAAATTATTAATCCTACTTCGTATTTAAAAGGGAGGAAAATAGAACATGCCAGCATAACAAAAACTGCGTTTCATACAAGAAATAAAAAAAAGTTGCGATGGAAAAAATAAATAGATTTCTAAAATTAGATAAAGTGAAAAATAAATTCAGGCTTGTAGTTCTTAAAATTACCACTGTAAAAAAACAGTTCACTCAAATATTTTTATTGTTCTATATTAAATATGAATGTCTCCCCAAACCTGCTTCAGAGGCTGCATTAGTGTAGCTGTAACATTCTGGAATTAACTTTGATCTAGTATAAAAAAAATGATAAAAGACATTTCCCACTTTTCACTGGGAAAAAAATAGTTTTGGAACTATGTAAGCTTATGTATTGTTTTATTAACTGGGACGAATTCCCAGATTATTCCTCTATGTCCTTATGTGACCTACACTCATAAATTGTAGAGAAGGAACAAGCAGACAAAAATTGTTTCTTAAAAATTTTGCAATCTGTCTGAAGCAATTCCCCTCAAATACTTTCGAGGTCAGCAGGTACAGTAAACAAAAATACCTAGGTGTATGCTGGGTATGTACTTGAAACACCACAGTTAAACCAATATAAATAGCTCAAATACAAATTGTGTATGCGTACATGAACACAAGCTTTCTTTTTTTTCTTTGAGCAATTAATATTGCATAGATGTAGGTAATCTCTCTTGAAGCAGTACTCTTTGTTGCTCATGTACCTAATTAACTAAATTAAATGAAATTTTACAATCACACAATTCTGCATCCTCAAAGCAACCTAAACTCTCAAGAAGAATAAATTTTGTTGACTTAACAAAAATGTCTTCATTGGCTGTGAATATGGGCCTTATGGTTTTTGAACCCTTAGGGCACAAACTCCATTTACCTATAGTAATACAAATCTATTACAAATTACCTTTCTATTATTGTGGCCTTTACACTTAATTTCTACCACTGCCTCTGTTCTTCTCTTAACCATTGTGCTGCATGCACCTTGAGGACATGGCCAGTGTGTGGGTCAGTGTGCCCTGGTAGGATGCTGCAAGTCCCAGACTTGCTCAGCTCTGAATTACAGAAGACCTGAAGTAGACATGCACCAGACACATTCAGGATCACCATCTCAGAGATGGGGGGTACCCCTGTCAGTTCATGCTAGCCACAGCCTCAGTTTAAGAAGCTGTCAAGTCAAGCTCTTTGAAGGAGAGCATGAAAACGAGCTCAATCTATGGAAAGCCTCCAGCAGAACTTGGCACAAGCCTGGGGACAGCAAATAGGTGACTAACTGCAGTATCTAGTCTCAAATGCTGTGCCGTTGCCTGGCCAACTGCTAGCCTCACACACTCTCCTGCCAGGAAGAAATACGTATGGGATTTCACTGTGTGCCAAGGGTGGGTCCAGCCCTACAGTAGAAAGCCAGCATAAAGCACAAGCTCTGGTAAGGCTGCATGTAAGCTTTACTTACTTTCAAGACATAAAAGCCTTCATGTACAAGTCAGTGTTACACTGTCTCAGTAACATGCTTTGGTGCAAGATTAGCAGGTTTTTTTGCATGTGCTGCCAGAAGGAATGTAATTACTGAAGTGGATTTTTTAGGGAACAATGAGACTGTAGATCAGTCCCTCAGGCAATGTATCAGATACCATGAAGGTATGGAGCACATCTAATTAAGTTTATGGGAAGGCCTCTGCAAGACTAAGCTGGGCAGAACTCTGTAAGACGGGCAGAATACATCACCTGAGTGAGGCTGGATGCTCTTAAGAACTTTTGCAGGTACAAGCACATTCACATGGAGGATAAAAAGAACAAAACATCTAATAAACAGATATCATATAATACACTGTTCCAAATCACACAAGAATGGAAAATGGATGTTCTCTCAAATATTTCTGTTCAACTTACACCTTTTTGTCTGACTTTTTCTGTAAAGCATTTCTGCTACTCAGAATAAACATGTTCTAGTATTACAAGCAGTTTAGAGGTTAGAAATTTATTCTTGGGACAACAAACCTCATCTCCCTTCAATGCACACAGTCCTTTAACAATGCAACAAAAAGGACATAAATATTTAGTATTGTGTCTTAGATTTAATCACAGGAACACAACTTAAATATTCACCAATTTTGTTTCTGAAGGTAAGCTCATGGAAATTATTGTTTCACCAGTATAAACAATGTCACGCAAAGGCGAAGTTGTGGTTAAGTTTTATTCATAACACAGATTTTTACTGAATGCAGGACATCTGGACCACACCTCATCTGCCAATGATCAAAAAATCCTCATGTGCTCTTAAACCTCGAGAGAGAAATCAATTGGTTCAGCAGACTGCATCTGGGCAGGGATTATTTTTGTCTATTGAATGAACGTACTGTAAAATGCAGATGCTGTGGGGTAAGGAGCAAGTCAGAACACACGCGTTTTTGTTCTACTGACCATTCTGTATGAGGCAATGAATAGAAGCTGGTACATGTATCATATTTCACTGTGAAATACTGACTTTCGACATTTGAGCAGAACCAAGGAGGAATTGGCAAATTTTATTTCAGCTGATAGGTTTAACTAAAGAGACTGGTTACACAAAGGGAGAAAAAGCTTTATTCTGCAAATTACTATCTGAAAATTCTTCTTTTAACCTAATCAGAAGGCATAGAAGGATTCAAAACACATCAAAGGCCCCATATTGTTTCATCCCGATTACAATATGAAAATAAACACTGCCCCAGACTTCCTTAGACACTTCTTAAACAGGCACTCTTATTTCCCAGAATGAAGTCCTGCTGCAAGTAAGAAATGAAAGTAGGGAACAAAAGTGAAAACGTGATTCATTCATTGCCTTCAATGGTTGGATACACTAGAAACTAAAATCAAATTTGGTAAACGCTAAGGAAAAACCCTTCTAGGGAGAAGAGAATCTCTTCCTGGTAACACAGAAGACAAGTGTCTGAGCCACATAACAGAGAATAACAGAAACTTGTGTTTTCCTTATCCAAGCCCCTTTTTTAATAAAATTGCCTTTTTGGAAGAACTGCCTGAAAACTGATCATTTTAGTTCTAATTACATCTTATTTCAGCTTAATGTCTCCATTAACAATGAGGTAATACCTCTTCTATCTCTCCAGTGCTTCTCCAAATATCCGCACCCAGAAGTTTTAAATACACAACTCCAAGAAAATGTAGACTGTACCAGTGCAAAGGAGGGCACTTATACCTTTAAACTCTAGCACAGCTATGCCTATTGGCCACTACGCCATAGCTGTTTGGTTCAGTAACATTCTAAAACTATCATTAAAAATGCTAATGAAACAGGGTTCGCAACTCTACAGGTATTTAATTTTCATTCAGTTACATGTAAAGTATGGACCTAAAGAAAAAAAACCCACCAACAAACACTGAGAGATGTCAGAAATCCTCACTGACTTGCAGTTTGTTGTGGAAGCTGTTTCCAACCCAGTTTCCCCAAAAATTACTTGTCAAACTGCCTTTCTCTGCTCACACGATTTTGGTTAGGAAATGAGGAGGCGCTTAAGGAGCCACTTTTCTGCTCTATAGCTCTGGGAGAAGCAGTGACACGTTTGCATAAAATTAGTAACTACGGGAAACTGTTACTGCTCTACACAGGCCAGAACAAGGCAGAGCAGACCAACTTATGCTGCATTTGCTTATAAGAGCAGATCATAACCAGCATAAGCAGATCAGTTTAACACAACCTAAAACTCCCACAGGACTTAATGGGTATTTTTTGTTAAATGAGTAAAAGACCAGTCCCAGAGGACCCACCAGACTCAGGATGACACCGAAATGGTTTTAAATCATTGCTGTTTACAAGAAAAAACATCAGAGAAAGTTCAGCTCAACCAAATACTTTCTAGCCTGGCATTTAATTCACAAGACGGAAGAACTGAGGTGGATAAAGACTGAAGAACAACTGTGGAAAACCAGGGAAATATTCAGTGGAGTGAACCCTGAGCAGATCTATTGAATCATGGAAATGACAGGATGTGCCTTCAGAGCTTCTTGCTAAAAAGGCTTCTGCTCGCTACCCACAGCCAGCTGGCTGGTTGAGGCTACATGTTCTTTTCAAATCCCTTTTATAACCTCTTCTCAAGAATTTCTAAGTGTATTTATGAAACTTGTTCAGATTGGCCTCAGACCCGGAGTGTGCAGACTTAAAAATGCTTCCTCTGTGCACCCAAATAATTCTGTATTCAACATACTAAAAAGACTTAAGGTAAACCCCCACGTTTCAATTAAAAAAAAAAAAAAAAAAAATTAACCCCGTACAACTCTTTCATTATTTCAGAACCTGATCAAAGAAAACACAGCTATCTAAAACCACGTTGATCCAGCCTGTTCACACATTACACATCTAATGCTATGAAACTCAGCTTCGTTCTGCAACATATTTTAGTCGCAGCCACTATCTTTACAAGATCAACTGATGTGTTTTTCACATTTCAACATTATGTACCCAAGTTGCTGAAATCAAGGAACCTGCATAGTCCTGACACATACAATATAAAAATACTTTTTATATAAAGATATATATGTATGTACACACACAAAGGCACAAAAAGGTATGATAGAACTTACCATCACTTGCAGAAAGTAAGTCATTTGCACAGACCAGTGCCAAAGCAAACAGCAGATGCCGAAGATCCATACCTCTAATTCTGTAATAAAAGATGGTAAGAAAGTTTCTTTATATACCAATATTGCTAAGTAATATGACATGACATTTAAAATATGATCTAGTTTTATTGAATTTATGATTGGATTGAAACCAGAAGGGTATTTAGTTTACAGTTTACTGCCCCATAAAGTTGTAAGTCATCTTGCAGTCTAGGACAGAGGGTAAATAATATTTTTATAAGAGAACTAGCTTTATGAGTTTCTAGTTCATTTAATATACAGGGAGAAAAAAACCCAAGTACTGCTGATCTCTAGCCTGCTTCCAAGCAGTAGCCACACTCTCCCCCAGCAGTCCTTGGGGGATGGATTCCAATGACTAAGCTAGGGTAAATGTCAACGTAGGAAAAGGACAGTATCTCCTTCAGAGATCCCTGCTCACTGCAGGGAGGCTGGACTGGATAACCTTTAAAGGTTCCTTCCAACCCATGCCATTTTATGGTTCTGATATGATGACTGCGTTTCTAGCA
Organism: Neopsephotus bourkii; assembly: GCF_033783945.1. Classification (NCBI taxonomy): domain Eukaryota; kingdom Metazoa; phylum Chordata; class Aves; order Psittaciformes; family Psittacidae; genus Neopsephotus; species Neopsephotus bourkii. The sequence continues at coordinate 490,835 of NW_026901130.1, read as the reverse complement.
CGTGTTCTGCTGAAGCTGTATTCAACTTTTATGCTGTGTATAATCCTTCCTGGATCTAGAACTAACTACATGCAATAAAGCTGAGAGGAGTGGTGGTAGTTTAATAAGCCAGCTGCCACACCAGAAAGCCAAGTGGGTGCTAACAGCACAACACTAGCTTAGTACCTACAGTCACTGCCCATGGCAGGCAGCATGCCAGGAGTGGGGAGGGCAGCAGAAGCTATGGTACTGCAAGAATGAGAGCTACCCAGGCTAATTCTCTGGTCTGTTCCCTAGTGGCACCCTGCAGAACCTGGAACACTGGCCTTGGTGCGTTTTGGGGGCTGCCATGGAGGCTGTCTGATGCTGGAAACTTCTACCTGTGATACTTCTGGGATGGCACTTTCTCATGGACGTGAGCACATCCATACAAACTTTTACAACCCAAACATAACCCAACAGGCCTTTACAGGCTCCCCACACTCCTCCCTAATTTACCTGGATGACACACACATAGCCTACAAGCCCACCACTACTTTGCTCCTGCCATCACCAGCATCTGATAACAACAGGGATACACTAGACTTGTGGACAGTACAGCCTTCTGCACAGAATTTTCCCATGCCGCAAAAGATCACCAAGTCACCATATGTGGTAGGGTTAAACATACGTGGCATAGATCACTTTACAGCCAAGCTAGTGGAGCAGAGAGACCACTGGAGACTTTCAAAAAACAAAGCTACAACACCAAAATGAACACAAACGCCGAAGCAGCTCAGGCAGCAGTTTCTTGTTCTGTGGCACAGAACTGCCAAGGTATAGTCACCCCAGCTCAGTGAGGCAGCAGAGAGTGAGTCTATTAGCTCCACTTTCACATTTGACAATACATTTGTATGAAAAACCTTATTTCTACACTGGAGTGTTTTCAGCTGGACATTTTCTTTGACCATCTAACAGGACGCTAAATCACAAGTGTTAAACAACCAAGCCCATGAATAAGTAACAACCTCTAAGTAGACACTACTGACTAACACTGGTACTGTCAAATCTGGGTATCAAAACCTAGTCATCATAGAATCATAGAACAGTTAGGGTTGGAAAGGACCTCAAGATCACCAAGTTCCAACCCCCCTGCTGTGGGCAGGGACACCTTGCTCTAAACCGTATCACCCAAAGCTTCGTCCAACCTGGCGTGGAACACTGCCAGGGATGGAGCATTCACAACCTCCCTGGGCAACCTATTCCAGTGCCTCACCACCCTAACAGGAAAGAATTTCCTCCTTACATCCAATCTAAACTTCCCCTGTTTAAGTTTTAACCCATTACCCCTTGTCCTATCACTACAGTCCCTAATGAAGAGTCCTTCCCCAGCATCCCTATAGGCCCCCTTCAGATACTGGAAGGCTGCTATGAGGTCTCCACGCCGCCTTCTCTTCTCCAGGCTGAACAGCCCCAACTTCCTCAGCCGATCTTCATATGGGAGGTGCTCTGGTCCCCTGATCATCCTCGTGGTCCTCCTCTGGACTTGTTCCAACAGATCCATGTCCTTTTTATGTTGAGGACACTAGAACTGCACACAATACTCCAAGTGAGGTCTCACGAGAGCAGAATAAAGGGTCAGGATCACCTCCTTCGACCTGCTGGTCACGTTCCTCTTGATGCAGCCCAGGATACGGTTGGCTTTCTGGGCTGCAAGCGCACACTGCTGGCTCATGTTCATTTTCTCATAGACCAGCACCCCCAAGTCCTTCTCCGCAGGGCTGCTCTGAATCTCTTCTCTGCCCAACCTGTAGCTGTGCCTGGGATTGCTCTGACCCAGGTGTAGGACCTTGCACTTGGCATGGTTAAACTTCATGAGGTTGGCATCAGCCCACCTCACAAGAGTGTCAAGGTCCCTCTGGATGGCATTCCTTCCCTCCAGCGTACCAACCGAACCACAAAGCTTGGTGTCATCGGCAAACTTGCTGAGGGCGCACTCAATCCCACTGTCCATGTCAGCGATGAAGATGTTAAACAAGACCGGTCCCAACACCAATCTCTGAGGGGACACCACTTGTTACTGGTCTCCAGCCGGACATTGAGCCATTGACCACAACTCTCTGTGTGCGGCCATCCAGCCAGTTCTTTATCCACCGAGTGGTCCATTCATCAAATTGATATCTCTCCAATTTAGAGACAAGGATGTCATGTGGGACAGTGTTGAATGCTTTGCACAGGTCCAGGTAGATGACATCAACTGCTTTACTGCTGTCCATCAGTTCTTCAGCCCCATCACAGAAGACCACCAAATTGGTCAGGCAGGATTTCCCCTTAGTGAAGCCATGCTGGCTGTCACCAAGCACCTTGTTGATTTTCATGTGCCTTAGCATGCCTTCCAGGAGAATCTGCTCCAAGATTTTGCCAGGCACAGAGGTGAGACTGACTGGTCTGTAGTTCCCTGGGTCATCCATTTTCCCCTTCTTGAAAATGGGGGTTATATTTCCCTTTTTCCAGTCGCCGGAAACTTCACCTGACTGCCATGATTTTTCAAATATGATGGCCAGCGGCTTCACAAATTCATTTGCCAGCTCCTTCAGGACCCGCGGATGGATTTCATGAGGACCCATGGACTTGTGCACATTCAGGTTCTTAAGATGGTTTCGAACCAGTTCCTCTCCTACAGTGGGCCTAAGGTCTTCATTCTCACAGTCCCTGCGTCTGCCTTCCAAGACTTGGGTGGTGCGGTCAGAGCCTTTGCTAGAGAAAACCGAGGCAAAGAAGTCATTCAGAACCTCAACCTTCTCCAAATCCTGTGTAGCTAGTTGACTTGAGAGCTTCCTGAGGGGGCCTACATTCTCCCTAGTCTGTTTTTTGTTATGTACCTGTAGAATCCCTTCCTGTTACCCTTAATATCCCTAGCCAAGTTTAATTCTAACTGGGCCTTAGCTTTCCTAACCTGGTCCCTAGCTTCCCGGACAACATCCCTGTACTCTTCCCAGGCCGCCTGTCCTTGCTTCCACTTTCTATAAGACTCTTTCTTCACTTGAATTTTCCTCAGCAGCTCCTTATCCATCCAAGGAGGTCTCCTGGCCCTCCTGCTGCACTTCCTTCTAGTTGGGATGCAACACTCCTGAGCTTGTAGCAGGTGATCCTTGAAGACCAACCCTTTAGGGCTATATTCCATGGAACCTTACTAAGGAGGTTCCTGAAGAGGCCAAAGTCAGTCTCGTCGTAGAATCAGCAAAGTTTGAATTTAGTCAGAAACTGTAAAACACATGCACACTGAGTATGTAAAACTCTGCTAATACTGCATTTAAAAGATAATTTCCTCCTTCATCTTCTTAATCCAAGAGAACAGGTTGAATCACAGTACCGAAAAAAAACCAAAGCTGTTACCTGATTTCTCATTCATGCTGTTCAGTACAAAACTGGAAAATCAGAAGGTATTTCTCACATCCTCATTACTGCAACTGTTCAACAATTCTTGAGTTTCAGGCCCAGCACACGAAGCATTTACTGAACCTGCTCAAGGCTGGCAGAGTGTAACCGAGACTTGCAAAGGGAAGCCAGGGGATGTTCCCACTGCACCCTGCCACCAGTGTGAGCAGGCACAGGGCCGCCTGAACAGACAGAAGAGCTGAGGGAGAGCTGGGGATATGCCAGGCTTTGGGCAGGGCTCTCCCCTGGCCAAGTAGTGCACGGGTGTCTCCAGAGGTGACAATCTCAAGTGGATGGGGAGGAAGGGAGGGATACGGTGATTCTAGAGGCATGTTAGGGAGGATCTGGGGCAGTGTGAGAGAGAAGCAGCCTGAGCAGCAGGACCAGGAGCAGTGAAGGCTGCAGCTGCTGGGAAGAGTTAATAAAGCAATCACAGGCCAACAATGCTCTTGCAGAGCAGCTACACTCTCACAGCATGAAGTTCACCTGATACCAGCTACACTTTCAGCTAGCGCAATCCTTCTACTGCTCCATCTGTACTCTTGTCTAAAAGATTCTTATTGTCTCTTATTATTAAATCGCTGAAATGCTCATCTGTATTTGCCAATTCCCCCCTTTTACATGATTTCTAACCCATCACACAGTATCCCCCCCTCTCCTTCAGCCCTTCTACTTTTTCCTTACAGTTTTGTTTATTCTTTCACAGGCCTAAGCACAAGGTCACCTTATTTACAGCCCTCCTGCTCCCTCCCTGTATCAATACCCAAGCATTCCCTGCTGGTCCATATTCACATGTCCCTGTTCTCCAAGTTCAGCAGCCTCTGCTGATCTTCCTACTGCTCTTCTTTGCCAAGCTTTCCTACTTCTTCCTGCCTAACAACAGCCACAAGAAAAGACCAAACCTTCACAGGAATTCTCCTGTGAGGAAAAAATGTCATCAACAGAGTCGATCATTCAAAGCACATCTGTGAACACTGTCTCATTTTTCATAACAGCATCAAGCCATTCTGTGGTGGGACCAGGATGAGCCCTCATGTGCAGCTGTCACAGCACGGCTATGCCCTCTGTCCCTGCACTGCAACTAGCAGCCATCTTGGCTTCCTCCCAGGAAGAGTGGTATGACAGCTGGGACACCAACCCAAGAGCCTGGAAATACATCCCAGCAGTCAAAAATCATGTTTGAACTCTGGAAAGGTCTTGCTGCTGCAGATAAAAACAATCTCATTCCAGTACTGCTCTTCCCCTTGTCCTGGAAGACTTGTTTACATGGCTGCACGCACTGAACTGCCAAAAAATTGGTCCAGCTACAATTAATCCATAAACATTTATTGTAAGAAATCTGTTTGCTGACCAGCTTTATCAGGAGTCCACAAAGGTGCACATCAGGAGCAGCACAGGCGTGAGAGTGAGCAGCCAGGTTGGAGTAGAGGACACAGCACCCCACCAGCTGCTGCTACTACTTGTTTAAGAGGGATTCTGTAATTACTGCACAAGTTCCTACTGAAACAGACTTCAATTAAAACATCTAGGTCTCTGAAAGAGGGCACAAGATTAGTTTGTGTTCCTAAACCTCAAAGATGATCGAAATTGTTGCTTAATTCCTGGCCTTTTTACAAGTAAAATGTGGTATAGAAACAAATTATACTTCTGTGGATTTTCACACATGCACTACCTTAGCAAGGCAAAGAAACAGTGTCTTTGCTTGGCCTAAATCCACATGGCATCCTCCACTGAGTTATACATTCAGACAAGTTGCCATGTGTGAGAAAAATCCTACCGGTGTACTTTGAACCTGCCAATAGGGACACGACTGAGCTCAAAAATGGTAACTGCTCTCCTTTGAAAATATGGATAGGCCACGCTTCATCCTTTGTACAACAGCCTCTGGAAAAGGCAAGTTGAGCTAGTTTCCTTGAGCTTAAACCCAGAGGCCCTAGGGCAGTGCTCATATGCAAGGTTTTTCTCACTCTATAGGGGCTGTGAAGCACCAGGAACTTTGTGACTGCTCTGCACCAAACACGGTGCTGGGCTGCAGGTACAGCTTACACATCCAGAGGTATCGGAGGCCAAGGGAGAGCTACACAGACACAGCTCCATCATGGAAGAAAACCTAGCACAAGGCAGGAGCTGCCCCAGCATGTACCACTTCTGGTGGTACAGAACAGAACTTCTGAAAGAAGAGCTCTCTGAAGTGCCATATGCCTCACCACCAGCTGACTACTGCCTTGCACAGTTCTCACGAATCTGTCTTGTCACTACTCATTGCTGTTCCTCTAGGGCGCTTGCAAGCTTGCTGCCAACAAGAACAGTATTGTTCAGAAGCTGCACTGTTAATTTAGCAAGGAACAACTTTTCCATCGGCTCTGGGACAAAACCGACCTTTTAAAATCTAGTCATATTTACCTTCCAACACTATTCCTGTACGCAAATGAAAGACACATGCCACTAATGAAGTCCTCTTATTTAGTAGGAAAAAAATTCAGTGTCTGCAATACACTTTTCTAAGGAATAATGTTCTGTATCTTACCAACTCCAGCAGTTTGTCAGAACGAAGAGAGCTAAAACCAGGGGAAAAAAAAATAAAAAATACAGCAGCTGACTGTCCTCAAGCCAGCTGAAACTTGACCACAGGAACATTTGGCTAGGGGTCAGCTCAGGCTAATTGCTTCAGAACAGAAAGGGAGCCAGGAGTTATAAAAAGGATAAAAAAAATTCTTGGCCCTTTTCTATAGCGATGCTGGAGTAAGGCCAATCACAAGTGATTTTAAACACGACATCTCTCCAGTGGGACATGAGCGTAGTCAGCATAAATAGGGGAAACCGGGCTAAGAAAATCCCTGAGAAAAGAAATAGTTTAGTCACAGTGTACCGAACAGTTTGCATCAACTCTGGTCAGGTAACAATGTTAACACTCAAAGTAAACCATCAGAACTTCTGCTTATGAACAAAACTATTGTTTGAGGTGAGACCTTGACGTTTAAATAGCTCCTTAACCTGAAAGGACCTAAAGGATGGACAAAGACATTACACCTTGTTAAACTGAGCCTGTGAAGGGACTTCTGCTTTTGTAATCTCTATGAACTCACCGTACTTCAAATACAAGAGACTTTTTCCCCTGTAACCACCCCCAGTTTAGCACTGCTTGCAAAGCCGAACAAATGCAGCTAGTCCAGAACCAGAAATGACCTCTCCCTGCAAACCTAACCACAAAATTAATGAGTGAAGCATTAATCTGAGGAGCTTTTTTGTACATTGCTACATTTCAGCATTCCATCAGATCACAGACAAGAACACAGGAGACTGCAATGCAGGTGAATACATACCAATACATACATCCACTACCAAGTAGGAACAAGTTCTGAGAAGGGAATTTAACTGAAGGCTTTCTAGATCTGTCCTTCATCTTGTTTATACATCTATAAATTACAGACACAGATACATACATACCCTGGCCGAACTTTTCTGGGTGAAAGGCCTTTATTTTTCAGCGTGAATATTCCTTATCAACTACCTCATAGCATGAATAGTGACACCAGAGGAAATCTTCTTTCTGTGCTTGCATAAAAACATGCACACCGGTTTGACTGATCACACATAGCTGAAGTAATTTTGCCTGCTTACCCTCACCCCCGAATGCCAACAGGACAGAGTCATTCTGCAGACGAAATGAGTTACAGCCTTTCCAATCAACACAATCTAAAACTGCCACAGACCTAAAGACTTCTTCCCCTGCTTGCTGATACTACAGCTTGATTGAGTCATCAGTGGCAGTTGGATGAACGCCTGTTTTTATAGAACTCTTGTCAGTGCTATACACTCAGCCCTGTTAAGAAAGAGAAATAACAAATTGTCTCAGTTGGCATGAATAACACACCGTTCACCTAGTGTGTGAGGTTAGTTGGGATATGAAAAGAACAAGGAATAATACCACAGAAGATAAACTGAAAAAAACTCAGATCGTGTAACAGGCACATTTCATGGAAAATAGAAAAGAAAAAAACAAACAAACAAAAAAAAAACCACCCCAACCAACCAACCAAAGCTTAACAACAAAAGACAGCATCACTAGAACAGAATGAAGGATGCTGGCATAAAGCTGCGTTTATTCTGCATGGTTTGACACAAATTTCAATTTATTAAAAGGTACGTCATTCTGACTAAAACTATGGAAAAGACTTTTATGTTATTAATTAAAGCTCTATTTAAGCTAAGTAATTTACAATAGTTTCAATTGTTAAAATTGAATCTAATAAAGTAATTCCTCACTTTGGATTTAGAAAACTTGGTTGCTTTTCACCTGAACAACCTTTTAGCTTTGGAATAGAGACTATATGAAAGCTTTGTTTTAACACCAAATTTGTATCCCCACTGTAACAGACACATTCAGTGCTTTTAACAGAGACGACTCCTTTTTCCCTGCAGACAGATGTGTCAGCTAAATACTCTGTTTTAAACTGCACTTAAACCTGTAACAGGCAAAACAGTTATCAGTTCTTGGATGTAGTTAAGGAGCCCAACAATGAATCCTGAGTTTGGATATTGCGCTGGGGTTGCACAAAAAGCTGCTCTAGGTTAAACCAGCTACAAAGTCATACTCCAGAACTGGGCTACGAAGTCCAAGGATGGCTGTGGCATATGGCATATCAATTCTTTATTTACAATAAAATCTGTTATGCTTTGACAGCAGTAACATAAGGGACTAGGTAAACAGAGGGAGGACTTTAACTGTAAGACTAGTAGATTATCTCCATGAGAATAAAATTGCTAAAAAAAGAATGGAAGTTAGCATTTTAAGTTTTTGTCTTCTGCATAGATGATTTTTAAATTGGAAGAGGCTTGTTTGCCTTTCAGCCCCCAAAACACATTGAAGCAGTGAAATACATGCATCTCACCTGAAAGAAACTGCAACATTCAGCTGCTATCATGCAGATGTGAACTGCTGAGCTGACACTCAGCTTTACGTGTACTTGTATGATTAAGAAAGAGGATGTAGGCCTGTTTATGAGAGTGGTAATTTTTTCAGGCTATAAACACTTCTCTCAACTTTAGTAGTAATTTTTCCTAGGCTACTTTTTTTTTTTAATTATTATTAATACTTAGCTAAGTCATCCAAAAGAAATAAAATAGCTTTGTTATTTTTACGATCAATTGCAAAGAAAAGAGAATTTCTCTATAGAAGCAAAAAGTATACTCCAATTTGTCAAGAAGTATAATACATTAACTTAACGTCAAATATCATGACAAAAAAGGAAAAAAAAAAAACAATCAAAACCTACCCCATCATAATCTGTACTAAAAATGTGTTTTTACTCAAAGAAAAAGATTTCACTGACACATTTCTTCACACTTTATGATTAAATATTTCCAGTGCTGTAAAACATTTCTGTGCCAGTGTAAAAAAAAATAAAAAATAACCAAATCATCAAAACCCTCCGAAAAACCCCAACAAAACCAGCACCACCACCAAAAAACCCCAAGCCTCACAACCCGAAAGATCAAAACCAAAAAAACTCTTCAGTGTCTTTCTAGCATTGAAGTTTAAACCCTATCAGGACTCAGCAGTGTGAGGCCAAGCCAGCAAAGCAGTTAAAGACTTTTGATTTTAAGCAGGCAAGGTTAAATATTTAACAAGAGGACACAGCCAAGTAATTCCCCTAGCATAGCCAGGGTCCTTAGCACACTGCAGAAACTATGAAGAAATTATGAAGCACAGAAATTGTGGTGGAAAGCCACCTATGTGACATTACCAGGAGTAATGCTAGAACAAGATGGAAAACAAACACGATTTTTCACATGCTTAGTATTACGTAGCCTTCTTATATGTGCTGCTGGATTGCCACTGTTACAACTGGCATTTTCTTTGCAAGCCTTCTTCAGTGTGCTAGTATCTGCGTATCACTCAGATTAAAAAAACATATTACCTAGTAACTTGGGCAAATATGGTCAGTTACATTTCTGCACACACTATAAATCTGCATCTGATCTCTTGGAGCTTTTCTGTAACATGAAAGATCTGCACCCCGTGATTCCCTGGAACTGTTAACTTGTTCAAAATGCTGGGCTACAATCAAACCCTGTTTTACAGTAGCTCAGCAGGAGCTTTGTCATTTTGAAACAGTGTTTGGTTATACACCAAAGACATATTGAACAAAGCATCCTCAATTTCTTCTTCACCTTGAAGTCAAACCTGCTTTTCAGACCTCAAACAGCAATTTCAGGAAATCAGGGGAAAGCAGGGTTTTAATTTTAAGCAATATTTTATATATGAAAATATTTATTCAAGGAAAAACATCTTCAAGAAGCTGTAAATTTAAATTCAAAACTGTAGTATTTACCTTAGACTAATGAAAGCACTTAATGGTCCACTACCATGAGCCAAATTAATTAAATGATTTAACTGCATGCTAAATTATTCATGCGTTCCTAATCAGACTAAAGACTACATAACAAAGCCTGTATGGCATGTACAAAGTCATTAACTTAAATAGCGGATTAAGTGAAAGCTGGAAAACGACAGACAAAGGACTTGCGCAGCATTTCTGGACAGCCACTCATGACTCAAAGTAGTCACGTATTTACAATCACTTGGTCAGCATACAAAGATCAATCAGGTAGACAGAAGGTACAAGGGTAAACAGTACGTTTTAAATTGGTGCAATTGTGCATGTCCTGAAGCTCACATCAGTTTAAAATATTAACTATACTGATTTAATTTGCATCTGTAATTTACAGACTGATACTAATTTTAAATCTCATTCCAACCAATGTAGAGTAGCATGCCTACTCAAAACCATTTTTCAGAATAACTGCAAGTCAGTATCTCTTTTTAAGAAGGTCTCTGTTAATGAGAAACAATGAGATTGCAATTTCTTTTTCTGTGCCCTCTGTACGATCATACTCGGTGCTGTTTCTCTGCTGATTCGATGCTTTAAGTCTGTACAAATCTGAATATAAAACCTGTGGACACCTACCAAAAAGTAGTGTATTGCATTCAGCAACTATAAACTACTTCATATAGCCATAGACAAAGATTTTGAGGTAGATCTTTATTAATGTAAATCAGTGCTAAGTTGAAAGAGATACTAAATGAGACCAATAGCAGATTATTCAGTATTTTTAAATGCAGTGTTACCAGAACAAGTTTTCATGAGGTAAGGAATAATTTGTGAAGAGAAGATGATCTCTGTTCAAACCTTTCATAAAATCTTAAGAAGGCACTTAACTTCTTTCTCCACTTGGTAAGATCTGGAAATTGAAACACCCAACTTTTAAGCTTAAAGTATATTTTGATTAAGCACTTCACATACGAAAGTAGACAATGTCCACACTTAACAAAGTGTGACTTAAAAAACACATCAGCACTTTTAGTTAGCTTCCAAATATCTCTAGATCTCTAGAACATTTATACTGAACCAATCAGTTCTGATACACATTTTTATAATACAGCTGTTGACACCTTTAAATCAGGAGCCACAGGAGAGATCCTGTTAAACTGTTTTAACTGGAGACTTTTCAAGGTACAGGGAGACAAATCAGATCATTTCACTAACTGAATTTATTCAATGTAACGAATATACTGGTTATGCTGATTTATTTTTTAACACTTTCAAGCAACTTTTTCCCCCAGATCACATTTTAAATCATATCATGGCACTATTTCAGCCAATTATCACAGGTCCTGAAACAATTCTTCTCAAGGAAGAAACAGCAGTGGGGTCTGGTTTGTGTGCATGAGCTTGCACACCCAGAACATACACACATGCATATTTTTTTGCTGAAAGTTGAACGTGTAACTTGACTGGCATTTAGCTTGCTATTACTTGCCATGGCTTCACCCCATGAGGCAAGTGAGTGCAAGGCAGAAGACAAGACCTGATGAGGAATAAGTATGGTAAAGATCACAGTGGGCAATCAAGCCAGCCTGACTTTTAAGGGGAATCAACTGACCAGGCATGCCTGATAATTGCTAGATTTAGTGACCCATTGAACAGTTACTGGTTTAGTGAAGATAAAAATTGGCCAGTGTAACCTTCCAAGTGGATGAGTGCAGCTGGCACAGCACTGCAAGGAAAGCTATCTTCTGGAATAAGGAAGATGTCAAACTGCAGTTAAAAATTCAGACTGAAACTTGAAAAAGCTGTCTCAGTGCCCAACATCTGCTATAAGTGAACCCCATCTATCAAGAATTTAAGAAGTGTCTGCGAAACAAGCAATAGAAACAGCCATATTAATTTTAAAGGTAATGTGCCAAAACTATTTCTAAAGAGGTTTTTTAATGCTGTTAGACAATATTTTCCATCAGCAAACCCTCAAACAATGTGCAGTGGGGTAAGTGGCATCATCCATTTTGCAAATGGGAAGATGGAAACACTAGGAAGAGGAGTGGCTTGCCTGCATTTACACCACAGCCCAGCAGCAGAGTAAGGCATGGACTGCATCCCTTTCCAATGCCTTACCTACCACAGAACGTTACAGAGTGGATTTATTGCCAGCCGTCTTAGCATCACAAAATAAGGCTACAATGGATTAAAAAAAGAAAAAATTAAAACCTAACAGTTTGGATGTAAACTACTTCCTCCACATTTACCAATCCTAAAATGTCAGAGACTAAAAGAAGCACAGTCATGCATTGCAACTTTGCCTTTAGACATCATAGATAAAATACATAAATTCTGAATTGATCAACTCAAAATGGGATACACTGCAATAGGTGCTACAAATGACAGTGCTGCACAGTGCAAAGCTGGCTGGCTGAAAGCACGTCTACCACTACTGATGCTAAGACTCCCTCCTCTGCAGGAACTCCAACACGTTACAACTGATTAAAAAAGTGCAATTTTGGAGCAGATTCAGCTGTCTTTTATTAAAACAGACTAATGCATTCACATTTCTCCACTGCTGTTTTGTTGTTTGGTTTGGGTGTTTTGTTTGGGGTATTATTATTTTATTTTTTTTTTTTTACACAAGACTGTGGTGAAATACATGTTTACAGACAAAATTCACATCACTACCACAAGTAATTCTTAGACTCAAACCCATTTTGTGAGGGCTACCCTCAAAAATAAATCCCACACCAAGCTAGATCTCAGGACTTCCATTAGACACACAGTACAATAAAGACAAGCAGACTAAAGGGGAGGACTGTAGCCACAGAGAGTTTTGTTAATACCCGGCTGAAGGCTTTGCTGATCTAAGCATGATACCCAATTCCTCTGAAGCCTGACCAGCAGTCTTGCCTCAGTACCCAGTTTTATACTGAAATAGGGAGTGAGGCTGCTTGCACAGGGGCTTGTCAGCAAGTCTTAGCAACTTGCTCTCTCCAGTTTAATTAGTGCATCAGTAACCATCCCACTCAACACTAGGCCCTGTAGACTAAACTGCAGTCATTTTAGTCTCACACGCGTGATAATGTGTGGAAACTGTCTATGTAGAAGGGAAAGAGTAGGACAGCTCCTTTTTATGGTTCTTACGCTGAACAGCTTTAATATTATATTATAATGAATACCGTTAGTACAATATAATTCTATGATCCTATAGTATCACGGGGAACTTTATTTTTCGAGAGATAAAGGGTTCTGGTTTTAGAAAACCTTACCACATAAAAAAATCTTTTTTCTTTTTTTTTTTTCTGTAAGAAGTCATTAATGATGATAACCATCTGCTACTAAAATATAAATAACACTTACCAACCATACTTGACTCCTGTATAAGCAAAAATGTTCACAAAAAGCATTGATGGGACTGACTGCTCTGATGTTCTACTACAAAGTGTATGGCAGCATTAGATAAATCACTTCTGCATAGACTGTAATTTTCCCAACATTATTAAGACTATGTAGTATCATAGTAGACAGAGGTTTGAGTTTTGAATTGCTCTGATACATAAATATTTCCTGATTTTTAGTTCACTATTGCATACAAGTTTTTCTCAATTATTAATTGCAAGTCTGACTGCTCATAACGATTATCATCAGCAATCACACTTGATAACAGGCAAATGGACTCATACATTACAAAGAATAAAAAAAGGGTCACACTTGAATGCAAAGGTTTTGAGCTCTCCCCGGGTAACACAGTGTCAGTATCACATCAAATAGAACAGATGATGTGTAAATAACAGCATTTCCTAAGGATCGGGATGCTTTGGTCCTTTCTGGTAGTTTAGAATTATTAACCTGATTCATTCACTGATAGGAAGCTGAAACACAGAGAGGTTACAGAAGGTGGCAGAATCCCTGAGTGAGCCCACGGTGGAGCTCAGAAGCAAGGCCAGACCCCGTGTCCAAGTTGTGTGCTCCCACCATTGGGCATGCTTCTTGCACTGCTGCTTGCAGAGGAATCAGGAACAGACAGGTTAGCTAAAGATTGACTGACTCACTGGGCATGGAAAGCCAGGAAAACAGGCCACAGAAGCAGCTTTTTGTATGGTTGTGTTGCCATGCTTCAGCTATAAAATTAGAGAAGTCATTCATAAACTGTTTTTCTGCTGTGCTTAACTCTGCATGAGAAAGCATGGTAACCACAACAAAGGCAACTGTGACTGAGGAAGTCCATAATGACTCTTAAGTTATGCTTATCTTACAAGCACTTCTACAAGAAATTTTTCACTACTCTTACCTTCTTATTTTCTTAGTGAAATTAGTATATCATTAGACAAATCTCCCAAGCAGAGATCCATGGTGCAATGAATGCACTTAGGATTCCACCATCTGGTTTCAGAAACATTAAAACGTGGGTGGCAAGATTTACCTTTTGTTATCGCAACCAAAGCAAAACATCTCTACAATTTCACTTCCATTTAATGGCATTACATTTGCGTACACTTAGAATGGAACAGCAAGCTAAGTCTCATAAAACTGCTATAGTACACAGACAGTAGCTGTAAAGTCTCATGCAGCCATTTAACACCAGATAACAGCTTTTCAGTTCCACAGCATGAGCAAGTATAGGTCTGAATCCCTTACACCACAGTGTATTTCTGTGTGATGTTTGATTCAAGTTTACCCCACTGTAATCTGATTAAGCTTTCAGTAATACACTCCAGGTATAAATTACATTCAAACATTACATACATTTAAACTAGGTATCATTTAAGTGTCATTTAAACCAGGATTTGTTATCGACAATGCTTTGATATGCATTTTAACATTCTCACTCCCTGGAAAAACATTTTTTTTTTTTTCTCCAGTTGTTTGAGTATTGTGCATTTTGATAGTCAGGCAAATAATATGTCAAATAACATAAATGAAAAATAGCTCATTAAATACAATAGAATTCTTCTCTGACAAGAAAAAATGGCTTTGAAGCACTTCTAACAGTTGCCAAGCCCTTTGTCTCAAATGCTACCAGAGACTGGTAGAAACGCGCTTGAAGTCATCAGTTTATATTGGGACTGAATGTGACAGCCTTAATTCAAATATCTTTGTTGTCTGGAGTACTAAAATACAACTACTGGATCCCAGTCAGAATTCTGTATACTGCGTATTATTGTTACCACCTTAACGGATTACAGATCTGTGAGGATTATCTGCAGAGCACAACAGGACACTATTGATCACTCTACTTAGCTGACTTTCACCCTAAAGTCACTTGCAGGTAAGATAAAGGTTATCACACTACCTCAAATGTCAGCAGGGATGTGTGATGCTTCACGCCTCCCTCAGCTCAGCTGCGAATTGTGACCTTCTCCAGCCATCCCAGCACCTACACAAATCAGGGAAAACATAAAAGAGATCGGCAAAGGTCACAGGCAGCAGGAAGGCAACACAACAAAATCCAATCAGGCACCCTGGCACTGCTGTCCCCCAGGAAAGGGCACCTCAGGAAAGGCCACCAGCTGGGCAGCCTGCAGGAGCACCTGGGCTTCTCACTCAAAGGGCAGCGGCTGCCTGAAACGCCTCATGCTACCAGGGGCTTGCCAAACCGTAGGATCCCATGTTAACCTTGACACTGAAATGCACAAAGGCAGATTTAAATGGCAAAGAGAAGTCGGGGTGACTGATCAAGACTCATTTTCAGGGCACATCCACAGTGGAAATGGGCTGAACTGGAAGTAAACTCAGTTACCAAGAAGAGGGTGTGATTGAGTAGTATCTCACTACTAGTACTTTAGACAATTAGATTACAGTGTAGTAACTTATAAACTGGTGATCTGAAGACAGCAACATTTCCTTTTTTTCTAAAAGGACTGTGTGTAACTCCCAGGAAGATAGCAAGCTGTTAAAAAAAAGAAGTACACCATTTGTTATGTTCAGAATTCCCAGGCACATTATCACTCCCCATGATATTTGGCACAGCAGTAGCATCTAAAACAGTTTTGAATTAGTAGTACTTCTGTGTTTTAATAAAAACAACATTAATTCAACATGGAAGGTCGCTTTTTCTCAAGGATGCAAGTCAGCTTTTTAAAGCACTTTGAAAAGTCAGCGATGGTGCCCACATTAATTGAATAACTCATAATAATTTGGTTCCTAGTGGGTGGAACTATGAAAAAAATGACCGGATTTCACAGTACCTGGCTCTTTAAATAACCAGGAAAAGAAGACAGTTTGCAAAAACCCCAGAAGCAACATCTAAAGAAATGCTGCATATATTCAGACTGAATGCCTAGGGCCACAGTGCCCCAGCCTCAACAAGGAGGAAGTAATATTTTAAAAGAGAGTTTTCCTTGCTGAAAGTATGAGCACTAGCTTAAGAAGAAGCAGCACGATTCTTGATTTTTACCAGAAGATTTCTCTTCTTTTTATGTGTTTCATGTTAATGTATGGCTAGATCCTTAAACAACAAAGAACTGAAAACAAAATGTGACTGTGAGTGAAAATTTCACAATACTTTTCAGCAATCCTTCTTCAGTGCAATGTGTAAAAGGCTAAGTGTCACCTCTGCATTTAATTTAAAAACAGAACACCCTCTACAACTACCAAAAGAGAAAATCATTGAACTGAACTCAGACAAAATAAACATTAAAAAAATAGGAAGTAGACAGTTGGAAACAATAGAATGTATTTTCCATGCAAAAAAAAAAAAAAAATAATGTGCAGGTATTATAAATCACTCTATGTGTGGCTAGCTGAAATGAAAATTGCAAGCAGGGTTCTCTCCTGGTTCACATCATGAAATTAGGATTAGACAGGTCCAAACACAGTAAGTGTTTATCTAGTCTATCCCATCATATGCACAGCCAAGTTCTAATATCCCACTTTTCAGAAAGAGCCTGCTCTCATCATGTCAGAATCTAACAGATTGTGTGCCCCAGTTACCTATATTCTACAAGGAGTCTTATGTTGACTTAAGGGATGATTTTCAAAAGAACTCTTAATTTCAGAGAGAATAGTTGACCAGGAAGACACAAATCTCTTCCCCCAAAACAAAGGGACAGCTTAGACTGAAACAAAGCTGTGAAGTTTGAGGCAGCTGCTGACTCAAGTTTGCTACCAAGGACTACTGACAAATTCCTGTTTCAAAACACTCAGTAGTACATTAGCAAGTGGAAATGAGCACATGACAAAACCAGAATCTTACTACAACGCAACAGAGAAAACTATTCCAGTAGCCTTTCCAAAATATTCTGAAATCCTGCTTAACAGAATAAAAGATCTCTTAGCTACTTTATGAGCAACAAAAAGAGTATGTCATAACTTCTGATTACCTGACTGTACTCAAGAATATTTTGTTTCACTCTTCGTAGCAAGAGGTGATAGCACAAACTGCATGTAGTGACAGTGTTTATCCGCAATACTGCAGTTTAGAACAAGCCACACAATCATGAAGAGAGTTAGTTATATTTGCACTTGGCTCTGACACTTCATTATGTGTGAAAAAGAGGCACACAAGGTAGCAAGCTAGATGTTTAAATGGCAAGCAGCCACCTTTTAAATGATTCTTGGAAAAACTGCAACTTCAGCAAAAGGAGAACAGATTCATGTGAATAAACTATATAGGTGAGGTTTCTTAAGACACATTTTCTCAGAAACACATATGATTACTCTAATCCACATGGCAAGCAAAAGGATTGCAGCACCAAGTTAAGACAGGACCCATCTGATATGCAGAGAAAGGACATCCAGGACTAGCTTGTTTCACGAACAAAGAGACTTGGACTCATCGCTCCCTTGATAGGGATCCATGCCCATTATATCTTCTCAATACATCCTGTGCTAACCTACCGAAGAGTAATATACTGGAGAAGATGAGAGGTTCCCAAATATGAGAAAAGATCTTTTGATCTTCAATAGAGCATCCAAGCAAAGGCCCAGCGCTGAAAAGATATCAGAAAAGCTTTTGATACTGTAAAACTTCATTGGCAAATTGATGAAGTACAAACCGGGTAAGTGGACAGTGGACTGAAAACTGGCTGAAATGCCTGGCTCAGTGTTTCAATTAGTGCAGCTGACAGCTAGTCACTAGTGAAGCAGCCCAAGGGTAAATGCTGTTTAATATCTTCATTAAAGACCTTCACTGAAGAGATAAACAGTGGAACAGGTTGCTCAGAGAGGTTATGGCATCTGGAGATACTCAGCACCCGTTGGACATGGCCCAGGACAAGTGCACTAATGAAACCCCACTCTGAGCAGGAGGGTTGGGCTAGATGATGTCAAGGGATCCCTTCTAACCCCAATGATCCTGTGATTCCACGATCCTGTATGTTTAGGTACAGAACTGAAAAGTTGCTGGCAGCAGGCAAAAAAAGAGGAGGCTATAAATGGCATGCTCTGAAGTTGGTAAAAACATGGACACCCTATGATTGCATGGACCATTGAGGAAGGATGAGTTATTTCCTAGCAGAAACATGACTTGGTCTTGCAAGTCCTTACAGATTGCTTAGAAGTCCTCTCCCCAACCCCTCAAACTGGGCTACCAGCATGAGAGGATCTCTGGAATTTGAGATAAAACTATTTCCAGGTTGTTTGTTCTCGTAAGATTTGGCCTAGGAAATCCCAATTTTCTCTTTATTGTATTTCTCTTGTATTTTACTTTTCATTTCAGTTAAACAACCTTCCATCAACTTTCACTTTTCTTCCTCTATTCAGATAGCTAAGGCTTTTAACCTGCTTTCCTCCTTTAATCCTCCCACTTGCCTGACCAGTTGCTCTTGTTCATACTCTGGACAAAAGGTTACAGTCTAATTCCAAATCAGAACCTCCCCCCCCCAGTCTCTTCATATACATAGCAGTGTAACAATAAATCTTGCCATTCACTTTTGAAATATTTCACTGAACCGCATTTCTTTCTTACAGATGTGGCATTCTTTGCCTCTTCGACATAACAATAACCAGAACATTTTCTTTGTAGCACTAAGCTAACAACTGATAATTTGTTTCCGCACTTGTAGTGGGGATGAAAGGTGAATTTATGTTTTCCACTGCATTAGGCTTACAAGTTTATCTGTGGACAGGATAGCTCAGGAGGCCTGCACTGCTGTGCAAAGCTAAATATAGGCATTAATACACCTCTCTGGGTTTTAAAAGGAACCATCAGCATTGTGAAGGACATGAACAGACAAAAAGTTCAAGCTTTGTGAGTAGGTAGCAATTTCACTTGACATATAAGGTAGCTCTTGTGGTATCAGAAATTCAGGCTGTCTTCCATGAGTGAAGTATGTCATATTCCCAGCTACAACTATCTACATGAGGTGGAGGAATGTTATGAGGTAGAGTTTAGTCAATGTTTATATATAAAGTATTTTGAGATCTGGGCAGCTGGACATCCAGAACTCTACTAGCTGAAACTGTTGCTGACATATCAGTAACTTAAATGAGAAATTTTCTTGATAAATTAACAGGGAAATGCCAAATATAAGCTGAGAACGTATTACTGGGTTACTGTAGCCAGTTCTCATGTCCACACTTCAGAGACTAAAAAAACTCAAAAGGACCTAAAAATATTATTTGAAGTCTTCCACTTGCCACATCTTTTTGGTTTGAGAAAAATATGCAATGGCTCACTCAGTTGCAACTGATAATAACCCCTACATGGAAGAAGCTATTTAATGAAGTAGAAGAGATACAGAGAAATCCAGAATGGAAAAAAGAATGAAACAAATCTTCTACAGGCTGAAATAAAGTGCAAACTGGAAGTTTTCTGTACTGCTGAACATTCTCACAGCTTTCCTCTAGACTCCCTCTAGTTAGCCCAAGTCTGAAATAGCAGTTTGAGGCTTTATCAAAGCTAATATGAAAGGATTACCCCAGGCAGTTCCCTTTCAGCTTTATACATCCCACCATATCTGTCTTTCCACAAGAGGACGCCATTGTTAACTCACAATCAGCCAGCTCCAGATGATTTTCTGCAAAAGTGGAAAGCCTGGCTTTTGAATAATATGAATACCTTTCTTCTCACTGTCTCCCACTCCTTTCTGATTAATCATTTCTAAATATGCAAATAAAATATAAAAGGATCTGGAAAGACAAAGCTGTTAAACTAACTAAAGATGAAAATTGTAGCTCAAGGAACTAAGGCTGTAAAAAGTTAGAACAAAACATTTTTCCAAAAGGAAATCGAGCCTATTAGGAAAATATTAAGAAAATCACCTATTAATTGCATGCTGCCAAAACTGTCACTGTTCTAAGGAAAAACACAATATATGAGACAATTTGGCAAACTGTTAAACATACAAACAAAATTTAGGGGATCAAAAAAGCTTATGACTAATCAACACTGTGAGTGATCAGTTTATTGCTTTAAAGTACAGGGCTTAAAATTCACAGACAAAGATTTTATTTTAGCCTGACTGGTGCCTTAGTGTGTAACTTCGGCAAAGTTAAAACCTCGACTGCTCTCATTTCTTCCCCACTTTTGGAAATGGTGTAACCTTAGGACAGTGTTTTTGAGAACAAAGGAGGGAAATTTAGAGGATAGCTGTAAATTTACCTAATTTTCATCACTTGTATTTTTGAGTTTAATCTGCCCATTAGGTGTTGCAGCTGCTATCCTAAGCATTATTAAATAACTTCATCTTTAAAGAACTGGCTTTACGAGTTCCACAAATGGCTCACATTCAAACAAAGCATTACCTGCAAACTAAGACAGTGGCCACCTTCTTCAACCTTCCCTTCACTCAACAGCAAATCTAAAAACCCCAGTTTGTTGTTAAATTCCAAAACATTTACTTCATTTCCTGCCTTCCTGCCTAGTCACTGAACACTCTGTCATTTTGTTTCACCAAAAAGCTAACATTTATCATTGTTTATGTTCACTTTCTGTTTAGCAAGGGTCAGATTTCTCCAGCACAAGAAAATACAACTCTTCAGGAGCACCCAAAACTATTTAGCAAATAAACTGATCTCCTCTCTCCCTGCTTTTGAAGTCAGATAGCTCTAAGCTTTAGAGACCCGAACTGCACTTCCTTAGCCCTTTTGCAGAGACAGGGAATCTGGACGTACTTGGCTACACAGAATAATATCCAAAAGATAGACCTTTGAGCCTGCTGAGTGGTGCTATCAACGAAGAGTGCATGTGAACAGGTTAAGTGTTAAACAAAGGGATTTACTGCAGTTTAAGAAGGAAGATGCTGAACTCAGCCAGGACAGAAAAGTGCAGGTGGAAGGCATGTACTCCTGTAGGGCTGAAGGGCTAAACACTGCCCCTTCAGCAGTTCTAGATCCCCAGCCATACACTCTTCCTTGAGTCAGGCATCCAAGCCTCATCAGCTGTTTCTGCATTATGCTACAGTACTTATGGATACAAATA
The DNA here is from genome assembly GCF_033783945.1 of Neopsephotus bourkii. Taxonomy (NCBI): domain Eukaryota; kingdom Metazoa; phylum Chordata; class Aves; order Psittaciformes; family Psittacidae; genus Neopsephotus; species Neopsephotus bourkii. The sequence continues at coordinate 469,751 of NW_026901130.1, read as the reverse complement.
CTACTGGAATGTGAGTGTCATAATCATGTTAAAGATAAACATGCTATTAAAATTGAATATCGATCTTATTTTTGTTCACCAGCAATCACTAATGCTGTCTCATATAAGGCAAAAAGAGTCACTGAGAGTTAACATACTAGTTGTGGCTTCTCTATTACCCTCTGTTAGTTTTCTGTGAGGAACTGTTTGCAAGATACACATGTACTTCGTGTATTTTCATACTTTAATCTATTTCTCTTCTGGCTCTCCTCCACAAATTTGAATAACAAAGAGCCTTAATGTTAGAAAGCACTCTGTTTAACAAAGCCGCAGGAGCCATATGTACACTATGACATCAAATAGTGATTTTTCCAAACTCTACAAATTTCTTAAGAAACATTTAGTGCTGATTTCAGTCTCCCTTTTCTTCATGCTTTCAAACGTTTCTGCCTTTAAAAAATCTGAATCCAAAAGTGCCCCTACAGGAAAAGAAGAAAATAAAACTTCTGAAGTTCTCATCTAAAAGAAATCAGCATTTTATTGAAGTCAAATACTTCACCTTGGGAGATTTCAAATCCAGATCCTTATCTCAAATAAACATTACCCATGCCATTACTGGCCTACAAAACCCATGGAACAGAAACCCAGGAGAGATTTCCCATGTGACACATTTGTTAATGTATGTCGCTATATAGACACCTCTGTATTTTTCTTTGGCTCTATTTTAAAAGCAGGATATATGCATATGACATGTTCGTATCACATATCTGTTTCATGCTGTGAGCTCTCATCATGGTTGTCATTTATTTTCTCTTAAGCCCTGCCCCTGATTTTCCTGCATATTTTGCATCCACACAGCCTCCTTAATCCTTTTGATACACCCCAGGAAAGTCAGAAGACAATGCACTGCCCATCTGATGCAAAATGGAGTCCAATTATAAGAGCGTCAGTACCAAAATGTAAGATTTCTTCACATGTGGCTAACAAGGCAACAGAAAGTATCTTTGGCAGGAATTTTTTGGGGGCATGGGCTGGTCAAAATTAACACAGTAGTGGGGTGGATAATTCCTCCAGAGTGTGCTTCTCCTCAGATGCCAAGTGAGAACATGCATCTTGTGCAATTCATATTTTCAGCCAATTATGTCTTGAATGATTTAGGCTTGTTTTCTCTTCTAAAAATATTAAATCAACAATCTTAAATCAGACTCAGGAATCCAAAGAGGCCTATTTTCAGGCGCTGGCAGGATGACCACTGATGGCAGGATTCAAACAGCTTCCAGCCTGCAGCCAATGTAAGACTATATTAGGAATATAAACGTACTTTTGTGTTCACATATATAAACTTATGTAAGTATTTCTCAGCAATCCTCTCATGTTTGGTTATATAGTACATGACAGAAAAGTCCTGTATAACAAAATGTACTGAGCAATTGCAACAGAGAACCAGATAAACTCACTTAACATTTTCAGTTAAAAGAAATGGAAAGTACTTCCTCTTCTCACTTCAGTATGCAGATATCACAAGAGAGCCCTGAACATACACCACCATATGCCAAATCAGATAATCTCTAATAACTTCCTTACAGAACACTTATAACTTGAGGTAAAGGACAGAATTTTCAGTTTTCTTGCATTTCTAAGATATGTTTATCAAAGTGTTCGTAAATTTAACTGTCTCTTTAACCTCAGATTATTACAGAAGTTTTCATCATAATGGACTAATTGATGCTGACAGTAACTGAGTGGGAGATGTTACAGAGAATGCTTCTGGGCATAACAATTACTGTCATCCCACAGAAAGCATGTGCATTTATACAGATGCAATTTATGATTCACTGCTCTTCTGCTTAATGGTAAGCTTAATGCAGAGTTCATTTATACTTCAGTTTTCTGAGCCTTTCCTCTGAATACACCTTTTTAATTATTGAATCATTAATTTAATGAAGCTCTAATTTATCTTGTCAGTGTACAAGAATCTAGATTGAAGAATCAAGGGTTTCATTTTGTTTTTCTGTGAGTCTCTGAAAAGATTACTGACAAGTAGTCAACTCTGTAAGCAGTTCTGTATTAGGCATAAAGAAAAATAAAGTCAATTTTCTAGAAATCAAACCTGAACGTAAGTTTTGAAAATAAAATACCAAACTCAGAATGAAAACAAATGATCTATACAGATAAACAACAAAAAAAAAAGTTATACTGAAAAGAAACATTATTTTTGAAAAAGATCATATTTCAAACAAATTTCAGTTCAACTTGTTCTCCATAACTCTGGTGCATGCTACCTTCCCTTGCCAAAAATAACGAATCAGAACAGTAGACAGCAGTTAGATTGCCCAAATCATAAAACAGATCACTGTCAGACTGAAAACTCACAACAATGGTTATAAAGGAAAAAGTATATTATCAGCATTTGATCACAGATCTGATAAAAAACCCCTAAGACTTACACATCTCCACAGCACTTTGTTTCCTTCTTAAGTAGCACTAAGTTCTCAGACCACATCTTGAATATAAGAACATTCTGACTATTTTATGACTTTTGAGCAATCAGCGATTTGACCCTTTTATGAAATACACCTTACTTTGGTAGCTGATTACTCAGAGGTCTAAAAAAAGAAATAAACTGCCTCCAGCGGCTCAGGTTGCAATAGCAGTCTGAAAAGCTGAGAGCGCTTCTTGCCACAGTGACTCCTCTCCAAACAAGAGTGGGTCCAAGCAGAAAGTAAAGTCAAGATAAGTGTGGTAGGCAGAAACAAGAGAAGGAACCTGAGAACATCTGACATATTTGCAACAGATGTAGGCAATGGCATTTCAGAAATCCTGACTCTCATGTACACATCATGGTCATCAGATGTGCTCAAGTAGTACAGGCCGCAGGAAGGATCAGGGCAGAGTTAAGCATTAGGGATGTATTACAACTAACTCAAATAACTTCAGCCACAGGAATAGTGATTTTAACATTACTTACATAAGCTCCCACAATTTTTACACAGGAAAAAAGATGTAGCAGGGATAGAGAGCCAGTGATTTAGTCACCTACCGACTAAATTCTTCCTTTTCCTTAGGTCAGAGCTCATTAACCAAGAACTAATTATCTTCTGGTGTCACTTTGTTAAACACCCTGGGAAGAAACAATCCCAAAGAAGCAGCCTGAACCCCCCAAAGTCAGTGGACAGCAAGTGTAGAGTACCCACAATTGGAACAGGGTCTCCAGGGAAAAGTCTGTGCCTTAGTGCTACAGGTAACAACACTGATAATATCTAAAGATGTAAAAGGAAAAGTTTGAAAATTGAAATTATTACGACTTCATTTTAAAATTAATATTTATTTCCCTCTACACACTGCTTGAAGTCTTTAGACTGTGACAGTCTCCCCCGTGATTATCCAAAGGGTTCATAAAGGTAGTTCCAGGGTCCTGATGTGCCCACCATTGACAATATTCTACATGTACTAACAAAGGGGCAGAGAATACATTAGCTGAGGAATGCTCGAGTTAGATTCTACTTTTTAAAGGTAAAAAGGAGAAACATCTCTCACACAGCGAAGATGAACACATATAAAAGGCTCTTTTTTGTTTTCAGTGCTAACTAGCTAATTATGCATGTGTAACATATGCACTGTTCCTAACATAGAAAACTGCAAGGGCCCCTTATGCAGCAGTCACGTGGGGAGGTGGACTCAGTTCTTAGTTATTAATCTGTGTAGTAAGAAGCACTATGAGCCCAAAGATACTGCAAAATTCAGGCATGTTCTTTCTTCCCATTCCTATCCCCAGGAGTGCTGAGGGTAATGGTCTGTAACTATTAAATAGCTGGCTGTTTGTCACTCCCCCTTAGATCACTGAACAGAAAATGGGGGATTTGTAATGAAAAGCTGAAAGCTCTATTTCCCATAATTCCCTTGCATGATTTATAACAACCATGATAATTTAAAGCTGGCAATCGCAGACCAGAGGGCTTGACTATTATTATTTTAGTAGCAACATCAAATTGCCCATTTGGGGCTTTTACAGTTAACTTGTTACATGCATATGTTATCACTTCCTAAACAGCAATATTACCAGATGGAGAAATTCAGCAGGGAATAGGAATGGCAACAATATTCGGAATATAATTCCTATTCTGAGCCACAGTGAGAAGTCTTTTATCATAATACACATTTAATGCAAAAAAAAAAAAAACAATTTTAGTATGGCAATCTGTTCTTTTAAGTCCCAGAAGAGAAATTAAGGAATAAAGACTTTTAAAAATAAACATATAAAATTCCTGAACACTAAGATAATTGCATGGATGTTTAAGTAACCCCCTGGGTTCTTAAAACTTTAATTAAACCTCTAACCTACAAAAATGCCTACTGCCAAAGCTAACAGCAGTCACATACCTGCTTCTTTCCCAAGTTAGGATCATGAATTATGGCAAGATACCTTTGTAAACATGAGTAATGCATCAGACAGAACCCTAAAAGGTCATTCTTTTCTTACACTTCTTACATTCACTTTAGTGGAGAGATTTGTCAGTAAAATTAGTAAGTTAATTCTACATGACTGACATGGAGCTCTGAAGAACACAGAATGCTACAACAAATATCACTTCACTCTACTGAAGCAAGAGAGATGTATAAGAAAGGTTTCTTTATACATCATCTTGAGAAAAAAGCATTATGAATCACACCAAGTGGGCAGCCTAGAAGTATTTCTCTGTAAAATAACTACAAAGAAAAAGAGCAGGGTCCACCAAAGTGCCACCTAGCACTTCTATTAAGGAATTTAGGTTTAATGACAGAGAGCTATAAGAATTTCAGTGGAGAAAGCTGGTGGTTGAGGGAAATCCTTTCCTGTCTAAGCAAGAGAAACCCTAAAATGGCATCATGACAATCGGAGACACCAGTCACAATTACATGCTGTCCTGCACTGCTGTGGGTGAAATGTTAAGTTGCATGTAGACCCTCCCTTACTGCTCAAATCCTGCGTCCACAATCAGGTTTGTTTTACTGTGGTTCTTATCCTGGAGAGACATCAACTCCTCAGAGGTATTATTTGCTCCTTGTTTACTCTAGGCTTGGATTTCATACAGCTGTCCTTGTGGCTTGCCCAAGCTACATCTGTCTAAAACAGACCACCAATTCTTTTGCAAATGCAGTTGCAGGAACATGTCTTGTAACTATCTTCTAATAAAGTGAAGATTTTGCAAACAGTATCATCATTAGCTACCACCTGAATGCAGATGTAACTCTGTTTCTTGAAAATCTGCCTTTAATTAAATAAACTATGAGCTGGTGGCTGTGCAGGTCTGCTTTACCATAAAAATCAAATAACTACTTGAAACCACTACTATCACAAGCGCAGTGCTCATCTAAAGAGTACTGCTATCTTTCAAAGCATCAACAGATACTGATTTTGGCTTTAACTCAAAAAAGCCCCAGACAAGCTGGGTGTACCTTAGAAGGCAACTGTGTTATCACCAGATCCCTACTCAGCTGAAATTACAATGGAGAAATACAGTATCATAGAAACCCAGCTGGCTATTAACAGTCTTCAAGTGAAGAGCTCAAATTACTTTCCCTTATTTTCTCTAAATATGTAAGTACTCGAGCAGTATATATGAAAGTCAACTTTAAACAAACCAAGCCAATACAGGAAAAGAAGAACAATACACCCACCTTTCAGAAAAAGATCCAATGATGAAGATAAAGTTTGCCACTTAAAGCAAAACTTTGCAGTTCTGCTCAGGGAAGAAACACAAATAGAAGAAACACTGTAAACTAGTTTAACTGCGTATAAAGTTCTGCTATAACACTGAAGCACAAGTTCTAACTGAAGCAACAGAACTGACCTGTAATAATATATATTTAAAAGTCTGATAAACTACAGAATAAAATGGTTCTAAATTAAAAAAAAAAAAACAAAACCCAAACCAACAATACTGACTAACAATTCAGCATGGTTATTGACAATGTCTGTCTATCACAGTGGTGAGCAACTATGAGAAACACATTTCAAACCCCAAATATTCCTTTGTCCGTGGCAGCGCAACACACTGCCTATTCACCCAAGACAAGAAAACTCTTTCCATTTAAAAAGAGAACTTTTCCTTAAGTGTGGGTCTTCAGTATGAATACACTCAAAGCTTTCATACCTTACATTTACCTACTGTGCAACATGAATTTGCTTACTGAAGAGATCTACCCTCATCTACAGAAAGGGCAGAGATCTACCACCATCTATAGAAACTGAGCTTGTGATAATCAAATAGGTCCAACAAGAACTGCATGATTTCTTTATGATTGATCCATCCTCCAAGCTGCTTAGGAGAAAAATTCCATAGTTACACCACCTGCACCACAGCACAGTGATCTCCCCTCTCTCTAGACTGCGTTAGGGATGCATGCTGGTAGTAGCAGTATGGAGAGACAGCACTTGCATCAGGTGCCAGAGGAGGCATCAAGAGTGTATCAGCTTCCACAGAAGTGGCCTACAGACAGTATAACCCAGTGAGGTTTCTGCACAATTTCCCGAGGAGTTTTGATAGGTCTACTCCAAAAACTTGATTGATTTCAGGTATTTTCCTACTGCAAACTCATGCTGCTGAATACAGCTCACATTTAATGTAGCCATGATGTTCTAAATAGCATCCCATTAAGTTCAATATACGTCAGAATTTGGTTTTTTGCTTTGTAGTTGCCCTTCCATATTAACTCTACATATGCATATGCTAGTAGTCGTAGTAGCAGCAGCAGTAACTGATACATAATGCATAAAAGCAATTATAAACCCAAAAGCTCATGTACTGAAATCCTTGACAATTAAAGCCAAGCATGGAGATTTTTAGCTTGGATGCTATTTTATTGTTAATAAAAGTTGGATTGTTGTGAATCTTCTGAGAAAGCTGCTATGCATTCGTAAGCTTTTGAATCCAATTACGATCTATAACTGTAGATGTAGATAGATGTAAATATACATCTAGATGTAAATACTACCCAGTGACAGTGCTGGTAATCAAAAGCTGAAGTGATGCAAGCCTCAGGTATTCCAATGTGAACACATCAACTGCTAAAATTACAGCAGGGCACACACATAACTCCAAGTGTCTCATTGTTAAATACGACGTTCTGGGAAAGCAGACCTTGCTAAGACTGAATTAAAACATTTAAAGAGTAATTATGTTGCTGAAATTTCCTAGTGGTTTGATACTACCAGAAGCCAATTATATAACATAATAAGAACAAGAAAGACAAAATTAAATCCTTGGGTAGTGTCCCTATTAGAAAGTCATTAAAAACAGCAGTTTTGTGCGATTATGAAGTTGTTGTATAATGACGTACAAACCTGCAAGTAAGTTTCTATGCTACTACAAAAAGGGAATTTTTGGATCATAATCACTTTCTTTACAAGTCCTGTGTAAATGGAAATACTTTGTAAAAGCACACTGAGCTATGCCTCAGTTATACAAAAATGTTATGAGTGCAAGATATTGGAGACTGCTGTAAAAGGAATCTAGAAATCTACACAGGATTTTATAAACTTGAAATTTTAAACTTGATCAAGAAGAAGAGTGTAGATAGGATCAAGGAACTGCAAAAACAGTGCGAAAATTAGGTGAAACTAGGTATTAGGTGAAAATGCCTAGACCATCACAACATGCTACAACAAAGCCAACTCCTTCTCTAATAGTTCCCTCATTAGTCTAACCCTAATATTAAGTACATGAGTAATACACATCAAGTAGCCATCCAGATGCTTCCATACACCTTATGTAAAACCGTTCAGCTGTGGCTCATATTAGGTTCTGTCAAGAGCAAAAAGTATTTCAGAAGCCAAATTACACATCAGTGGAGAGGAAAAAAATGCATTTCTTGCACGTGATCAGTGGATTCACTGAACACTGCATTAAATGAACTCAATAGACATTTGCAGTATATGCAAAAAAAAGTTCTTTTGATGGCTTCTTACAGATACCAGAAAAATAAGTAATTCTGAAATTCAATCTCTCCCACTCAAGATGTCACTGTAGATTTTCCTGTTTAATGTAATTAACTTCAGAATTTGTAAAGTGAAGGGCCATGGTGGTCCACCTGAGATTTTAAATTTAGAGAAATAAAATAAAAAATAAAAAACAAAACAAAACACTTTAGCAGGGACAACTGGATCTAGGTTTCATGTGGAGAAAGTTCTCATAGCAAACCTCTGAAAAACAGTAAAAGAAATTAAAATAAAAGGGAGGGCTGGCCACAAAATTCGTAAAAACATTAGGCAAGTATACCCCCAAATGTACCTAGGTTCTAAATATAAACACCCATTTCTTCAGTGTACTCTGACAGTGTTGACTGGACAACATCAGCAGCATAAACTGTCAGTGCCACAGGCATCCACTCCAGGTCCCTACCCCATAGATTAAACCACAGGTGACAATTCATTGAAGATTTAGAGGAAAAAAGGCCTGTGGTATTAAGCGGTGTACATTGTCAGATGGTCTATTTGTACAGGAATCCATGTCAAAGGCACTGCAAGAAAACCCTCATCGCACATCAGCGAGTTTTCCTAGTCTCTCCAGTCTTTCTTGTTGTTACTCCACCTTTAGGATGTTACATCCATCATTGTGGATGACCCAGACACCCCTGAAAGTCACAAATGTAGCAGAACGTTTGTTTTTTTTAATAGAAACTGAAATTAAAATGCCATTCTGCTATCACTGTGAGCTCACAGCCCAGAAAGCCAATTGTATCCTGGGCTGCATCAAAAGGAGTGTGACCAGCAGGTCGAAGGAGGTGATCCTGCCCCTCTACTCTGCCCATGTGAGACCTCACTTGGAGTATTGTGTGCACTTCTGGTGTCCTCAACATAAAAAGGACAGGGAACTGTTGGAACAAGTCCAGAGGAGGGCCACGAGGATGATCAGGGGACTGGAGCACCTCCTGTATGAAGATAGGCTGAGAAAGTTGGGGCTGTTCAGCCTGGAGAAGAGAAGGCTGCATGGAGACCTCATAGCAGCCTTCCAGTACCTGAAGGGGGGCTATAGGGATGCTGTGGAGGGACTCTTCATTAGGGACTGCATTGACAGGACAAGGTGTAACGTGTTAAAACTTAAAACAGGGGAAGTTTAGATTGGATATAAAGAGGAAGTTCTTTACTCTGAGGGTGGTGAGGCACTGGAATAGGTTGCCCAGGAAGGTTGTGAATGCTCCATCCCTGGCAGTTTTCAAGGCCAGGTTGGATATAGCCTTGGGTGACATGGTTTAGCGTGAGGTGTCCCTGCCCACGGCAGGGGGTTTGGAACTAGATGATCTTAAAGTCCTTTCCAACCCTAACAATTCTATGATTCTATGATACCTCCTCCAAGTCAAGCCCTTCCTCCTGCTCAAAATCCTTGGCCAGTTTGGCCTTAGTATCTATGTCAACATCCCTTCGTCCATCAATAGGGCTCACTACTGATGTGCATGATGACTGCAGCTTTTCTCTCAGAATGTCAGAGGTCTATCCGTGTCTTAATCATGAGCCTGCTGAAGCCATACTGACCTCCATATGGAAAGGCGATGAGGAGAAAAGGGAGGAGAAAAGGACTAGTATCTCCCCATCTCTCCATTTGGGCTGGGCCTCAATTAAACACTGCAGAAGAATGCTCCCAGGCACACTCTCCCTGCAAGTGCATTTATGCATTTCCCACAGACCTCTGTTATCTCTAGAGCTAAAATGCTACTATGATGTCTGGCAGAACCCTCAGCTTGGGTCAAGTACCAGCCATTAGAAACCATTGTTAAGCATGACTTCAGAACAAAACAACTTGATTGGAAAGAGGTAGGCCATTCTGCACCAGCTGGTTCTCTGTTCTGGGAACAGTCCTAGACAACCTTATGGTACCAGCCCTTCGCTCCCAGGCAGCCACTTCCACCCACCCTAGACACCAATGTCAGAGGGATGCAGCAATGTCATTTTTAAATGGTTGTGGTATGACAACAGGAATGCTGCAGCCCTGCCTTTTCTCTCCTGGCCCTCACTCCCAATAAACCCACGGATTCCCAAAATACGACATCCAAGGAGGCTCCCATGCAGAAGTCACAAAAGGATGAAAATCAAGAGCAAGAGTGCTCAGCAAAACCACTTGTTGAAAAATATTCCTGGTGTGGCAGGATGTACAATTAGACAGTACTGCTTGGCACTACTTAACATCAGCACAACCTCACGGTGCTGGCCAGAGGGGATCCTAGTGAAGGGAAGGGGAACTGCGGTGTTGGAGAAACAAATACAGTTTAACATCATGAGAAAAATTCAGATTTCTCTACTAGTTTTGAATGCTATCAATCACACCAGCTGTCAAGCCATTTTCAGCAGAGACACAGTCTTGTTAACAAACAGCAACTATTAACAAAGACTAAAACCATGGAGGTCCGTAAGGGGGCACAGCAGGAATAACAGGCAACAGAATATACAGAATGCAAAATTCTGAGACTGAAAAATATTACAGTTTTTCTTAACAGTCTACAAAATCTCTAAGTTCAAAACTGTTTATGACACTACTGGATGTTCAGAAGAACTACAAAATGTTTATCATTTTCTATTATATCTTAAGTACTTTTCTGTAAATGAGGGTATATTTTATTAAGCACATTTCTCACCAAATACATTACAGATTAATATGTTAGTCTGTAACAACAGCTGGGAAAGAAATGCTTAATAATTGTTATTTTTTTTACAGAGCAAAGGTAAACTAAAAGTGCATTGTGTAATTTGTTCTTCTGTTTTTATGACTACATACACAGCAAAAGACTATGCTATACCAATGTTTAATTTTTAATGGACCAGCTGCAGGCTTAATTATTTTATTGCACTATCTGTCCCTTAGAACATTTACAACTGCAGCAATTCTCCATTGCTTGGATTAGTCACTTGTAAAGCACATGCTGAGCTATAAATTTTGAACCACACTAATCTTGTGTCCACTTCAGATACAGGACTGACAGATTATCTGAACTAGCTGATAAACTTCTAACAAAACATTCAGAGTACAACTGTCTTGCCAAATACAGCTGGGATACATGAAGTGAGTAAGGGCACAAAAAAGCTTCCAAGGTAACACAAATGACCCCTTTTTAAGAAAACACATAAAATTACAATCTAACTCACTAAAAACTGTTACTTAAATTTAAGTTAATCCAACTAAAATATTCTGCTAAATTGTATGGTTATTTTTCCAATGTGTACGTCTCCCTTATTGGTGTAGTGCTAGATAAAACTGTACCATACGAACTAAAAGCGACACTAAAATGCAGTCAGAAGCACAAAGCAAACAACGCACAGCAATTAAGAGAGAATAATAATTACATATTAATAAAACCTTAACTAAGAATCAACATTTTTTCACACATCCTTTTAGAGACTACCATTTTCCAACTTCTGTAGTTAAGTTTTATCTTTTGCTGAGCATTTGTACAGTATCTAGTACAAGTTTTGCAAAATTGTAACTGCATCGCTTTTAAGTAAAAATACACAAAAGGAGAATGAAAAGAGGTATCCCTTCAAAAGCTGACTACTTTCCAATGGTTAATTCATCACTTGAAATCCAACTACTGAGGTGTATGCAAAGGAAGACAGGGTGACAGAAAAACATTAGGTGAATGTCACCGCTGGATGATCTATGTTTAACATTATCCATTCTCTGATAATGGCAATCAAATCAAACCTCAGGTTTCCAAGAGAATAGTATAGGTAAGAAGGATTAAAGCACAGCTCCCATCCTTTCTGTAGACAGCAGCAGACCTGGCTAGGGTCAGTATGATGAGACAAGGGTTCAATAATTGATGTCTGTACAGCAATGTGCAAATATAGAGTACTAATGACTGAGAACAAGAGGGGAATGCCATTTCAGTCTTGCAACAGAACCTCATCTTCTGGACAAATAAATAAACAATAATTAGTTTATATAGAACTGATGATACAAAGAGTTCAGCAAATTCAGTTCATCTGCTTCTGGACAGCCTTTGGTCAACCTGGACAGAAAATAACATTATTTAATATCCATATAATCGTAATTCCTGGAGCCATCATTACAAGTAAAACTAAAACCACCACCTGCTTTACAAATAAAAAGGCAAACAAGGGTTCTGAGACTTTAATCTCACTCATTCAGCCAAATAAAGAAAAAAGAAATCAGAAAACTGAGGCCAAATTAATGTTGTGGAGGTTTTTTGTTTGGTTGTCTGCAAGGTTTTTTTGTTTGTTTTTGTTATTTTGAGAGGGTTTTTTTTTAAACTAAATTGACTGCCTCAATCAATAAGTAAGTTTCAAAGAACTCTTTTTAGTAAAGGCTAGGCGTAGCCAGCAGGTATTACATTAACAGTCATTATCAATTAGGACTTGCTGGGAACAGACCTTATTTACAAAGCAAGAGTTCTGGGAATCCACTCATGTGTTAAAAGAGCCTCCGTATTGCTCCAGAGCAATGTTAGCAAAGCTAAATGCTGCTTCATTAAGTGCAGTGCACACACTTCTTAATGGAGAGCAACTTTAATAGTCTGCAGGAGCTCATCTTCAATACCTAGTGTGGGATATAAGCAATTGTGTTAGCAATTTCAGAAATGAGAATAAACATTGGTGTTTCTTTTTCTCCTTGGAAAAAAAGGCAGGACATCATAAATCCAGTCAGTGTGAACTAGACAAACATCCTTCATGGTTAATAAACTGACAGCCTTTAGCATGTTTAAATGTAGTGAAATAAGGAGGTTAAAAACTGAAAAATATTTCATTTTCTGAGAGTTACCTCACATCCTCAATCCTATTCAGACAGGCATCAATCACTCCAAAGTTTACAACAGAAATAGCCAAACACGGGAAAGAAAAGAGGACAAATATTTCTGAGTTATTTTTCTCTTTCTCGGTAACTCCTTCTTTTCCCTTCTCCAAATCCCTCTTCCAGCAGACACAAACATCAGAAACACACTTATTCAGTCAGCCATGCTTTCCAAAAGGTTGTCCTGATGATTACAAAGCATGCCAGTTACACAAACACATAAATACCACTGCACCACTGTAGCTGCATGCAACTCAAACCCACCATGGGGGCCTACTAGCTACAGCTAACAGTCTGCACAGTAAGAACCCAAACCTCTATTCTGGGCTATCAGGACATGAAGGATTTGGGTTTGGGTGCAGTATTATGAGCCATAGATCACAAGGAGATAACTGGTACCATTCCCTGTGAGAGAATAATGCTCTAGAATGCTGTTAGTATTTGCACTAAGACATGGAAAAATATCTAAATGAATATAACAGTGTCTAAGGAGGAAAACATCTTAGGTAGCACAATTAAAAAGGCATAAATCACTCCACTACAATCAACCAAACGTAACTGTCTCTCTCTTTAACAGAAGCCATTTATCACTACCCTGAAGGTGCCTATAAACTGCAACGGGCAAACTGTTTACCAGCATGGTGTTCACATTTCTCCCAATGGCAAATGGCATTCAAAGTCAGAGGGTTTAACTGTTGCTTAAAGAAACAGTAGAAAGAACAGAGGGCAAGATGATTTCTTCACTTTTAAAAGCAGCTTAATTCTGAAATGTGAAATTTCTGTGTTTTGGTCATGTTTGGGTAACGTCCTATTAATCAGGGGCACACTCTTTCTTCTGAAATAATTTAACTGCTACTTATTTTAACTGCTGCTTATTTTAACAAGAAAACTTTTTTTTTTAATATATACACAAGTATGAGTCAGTCCTACGCAGTAGTTTAACTGCTAAGAACTTCCTGTCCCTTCCCTGCACTTGAAACAGCCTGTCCAGCATTTCCATGCTAAAACATGCCCTGTTGCTCTCCCTTAGCACTACATAGACATGAAACAAGCCCTGTTCAGAGAGACATGCATGCTGTCTCATCCTGCATCAGTGATTTTAGCAGCTGCATACGCTTAGAAATCTCACTGCATGACTGGGACCTAAGCAGTGTCCATATAGAGACAGCAATTAATACACAACATGTATATCTGTAAGTTTGCTCACAAGCTGAAAAAGAATATGTAGGAAAATATGCTGTTCCACTCTCTTCAAGTAGCTGAAGCACTCATACACCAAAGGCAGCGAATAGGACTGTGTTAAGAAGTTATTTGACTCGCCAAGCTTACCACAGGCATTCAACATTCATGAGTTTGGCTTAAAACTGCACTTAAAAATGACCTTATTTCTTCTGGAGCCTCAGCCTTCAGGAGTCACATCTGAGAAATTCTGTAGGCAACAAGGCAGGCTATAAACTTTAATTAAAAGCAAGAGAAAGGCATACTGTACCTCCTTCAAAATAAAATGTTTTCAGACATTTTATAGCACTAAGTGTAAGACTGAATCTCTATCAAGATGCCTACACAGACTGGAGTTACACAGGGAGTAAACCAGGCAGAATGAACCTTGCTATATGCACTCAACTCTTTTTAGCCACTCCCCAACCCTCTGAAGATGACATTATTAAGAAATTAGCACAACCAAACAGAAAAGGAGGCTATACCCCTGGCTCAGGCATTTTTTAAACATTTCTGGATTTCGCAATATTCCAGTGGAGAGCATCCTTTTTAAAAAACCAACCTTTTATTACAGTGAATTGTCTGTAGAAGACGCTTATAGTCTTCACCACTCAAACACAAGGCTTCCCTTAATTAGCTTAAGCATAAAGAGTAACACTGCCTTTGTGTACACTCTACTGCTTGGTTTGTAAATTTTTAATTAAATATAAATAGCATTAATTTTCTCCATGTGATTCATTTAGCAGGTTAAAAAGTTCACTTGAATATACAGAATTCATCTAAGCAGCCTATGGTGCAGAGTAATTGTATCTGAGCTGTCACTGGGAAAATGGAATGCAAATTGATTAACACTGTACAAACAAAAAGCATTATTCCTCAATACTGAACAGCTTCACCTTCAAAATCTCGTAACAGCTCTTATAATTCAGTACTGACTTCTGCCCCTTCCATCCCCTCCCCTCCAAACCAAGAAGATAACAATTAAAAGATAATCCAGCATGCAGAGTGGGAGTCCAGCCAAGACAGAGAAGCAGGCTGTTCAATGGAAGCTCACCTTTTGGCACCAAGGTCAACTTTAAAAGAAGAAAGAAGCTGTGATGTCCAAGGGAAGGAGATGGGCTGAAGGACAGAGGGGCAGCAAGCTGTGCCAAGGACAGCGGGTGAAGGTCAAGAAATCCCTGCTGGTGAGTACTGTCTGCTACAGTCCCTCCCAGCTACCACCCCTTCCCATTTTCCCCACAGGCAGCAACTCCCAGCTAAACCCCACACTCACATCCTACCTGTCAATCTCCCTTTCTAGGTGTGCACCCCATCCATTCATCATCTCTGGTAATTCAAATATTCCCATCTGCAGTGCTAAAAAATCTGTAACGTGTAAAACGTTCACAATCCGTCCCATCAACCACTCTTAACAGCAAAAGAAGTGATCACCCTCAGCACAGTTTGGAAACTGTACTCATGTTCGATTTTCTGGGAACAAGCCCTCTGACAGAAAAGGCAATAAACAAGAAAATGTGTACAGGGATCATCTGGAAGCTTAAGGGCAAAACTGCACTGAGTGAGAGCAATGGCCTTGTGTACCCAAAAGTCAACAACCAGATTCCAAGTATTTTGGAATATGAACTCAGTATTTCTTTGGTTAACAAAGTTTACAAACCTGATTTGATGCCAGAGACAAAGGGAACATTCTCATTTTGCAATAAACCTCAGGGAGAGTAGAAGCCCTTAGAAGGGCTCACCCTTTAGCTGAAGAAAACCAGTCTTTCAGTGTAGGATCTGTATTTGCAGTTTTTATAAGTAGCAGTTAGGGCCAAAGGGGAAACTATACTGTCAGAAGCTTAGTTTGGCCACTACAGTTAACCCCTTAACCCATGAAAAAAAAACAGTGCCAGGATCTTTACTGACCACAAACCAAACAGGACTTTGACCGTTTGCTCTCACAAAGGACAGTGCCAGCAGCAGGGCACCAATGCCACACTAACGCAGCCATGGGACCTGTCCATGTCCACAGCAAACTCTAAACCTGTTACGCCCACCCCTAACCTGGAAATGGATTTTGTGTATTTCACTGAAGCATTTTTCAGTCTGAAGCTTCTTCAAAGGCACATTTAATCTAGGCAGTGTTTAAACAAAAAACATTCCACCCCCACCCCCCGAAAAGCAAAACCCAAATAAAAAACTGATTACATACAGGGATTTCCCATGATTTCAAGACAGTTTTGTCATTGCTTTATTACAAGGTTAAATGTCAGTGTCATGTTCTACCACTAAACAATATAAGTAAGGATTGATAGGCTAGACAGCAGTTTAAATACAAAAAAAATTCCCATTGTCTCACAGGCACCAGGAATGCCGTAGTGATTAATGGGAGCAGCACACGCCAGAGAGGTGATTAGTTGCTCCACACTCCCAGGACTACATACACCACTTTCCCTTTGGGCTGCTTCTCCTTTCCAGCACTCTGTTGCCAAACAAAGAGCACGCAGAAGGCGGCAGTGAAGATACACTGTTTGTAAAGCCTAACTAGCAGAGAAAGGTTTAGAGTGGCTTACAGAAGAGATGAGAGATTTTGGGGAGCAGGAGAAGGGAGGCAAGCCCAAAGCCTTGCAGCCTGGAGAGGTAGTTGCAGAGGAAGCAGCAGCTGATCCACTCTGGCTGTGATGCTGTCATGAGCAGTGACTGCAGTGAAGAAGGCTTGTTAATTAACTTTCCAACTAGGAAATTAAGCAAAGCAAAACGCCCTAAAGAGCTGCAGAGCCCCCGCAGACCCTGTGGAGCCCACTTGGCACAGCTTGTTCTGAGGCTCTGCTCTCCCACCTGCATGAGGGGTGACAGCTTCCATGACACGATGCAGTGTCTTTCAAGGACAGAGAGATGAGTCCCCACTCAGTGTCTAACATGGTACCAACAGCATCACATCTAGTGTAATCCTTAACGAAGATTGTTCTTCTACAGTTAATACCTGACATTAGTAAATAATCATTTAGTAAAATTCTACCCATTTCAAGGCATTTTAATATCCTCATAAACATCATACGAACAATGGCTTAGCTATAAAAGAAAACTGACAGCAGTTAGCCTAACAGCAAAAACCAATTCAGTAGCAGATCCTTTCTGATGAAAAAAAAACAAAACAAAAAACATCAGCTGGTTCTATTCATACTGCTATATTTATACTGCTACAGGAGGACTGTTTTATTCCTTTTTTATTATTTCTAGTCAATTTGTATCATTTTATGCAATACAAAACGTATTTTGATTAATTTGAATATACTTGAGAATATTCAAACTTATTATCTGAATTTATTTGAAATTACTTCTTTTTACCAGTTTTCAATTCCCTGAAATCATGCTTCAGACTGAAAAATTCATTTTTAATTAAAATGTGTTCAACCAGCCCAGCATTTGTAAGTTATATAGTCCCAACTACTTCTAAGAGATGAAACTTAGTCTAATTCAACCCAAAAGATTTAACTGGCGTGGCTTCTTGAACACTTGTGGTTTTTTTCCTCCAGAAAACACCACTTTGCTTTACTCAGTCAGAGGCAAGCTTATAATGAAAACCCTATATACTTCACAGAAGAGACTAATTATCTTCACTCTAAATTGAATATTCAAGGATCCCTTCACTGTAGCTCATCAGGCTCTGTTCAGAATTCCCTTAAACACTCAGATTTCATAAAAATACTTTCCTACAGCTATTTTAGCATGGCACAAAGAGGTAACTAATACTGGGGAGTGTCAGATTTCAGCAGGCATACAGCCAACAAAAAAAAAAGCATTACAAGCACAAGTAAACAGCACACAGCACAGCCGCATGTGACTGTATTTGTTTTGTTCAGCACTATAAATTATCCTGCCATTCCTGAATGCCGCCTGACAGTTCTCTGGGGCAGGTATCTTCATGTTTATTTAGCATAGTTGACTGAATTGCAAACTATGGATAAGGCACTGTATTAGTAATAAATTATTGTCCCCTGAGGCAAAAATCTGCTCCCGTTTATCACAGCATGGCACATACCAAGGAGATTCTGCACACAGCACTGAAGAGCAGGCACTAAACTGAGGTGGCTGAATTAAGGTCTTATGCTTATCATAATCGGTAGAATCTCTACAGAAGGTGACTAATTCAGGTATCTAGTGCAGATACGTAATATTACACCATGTGAATACTCTTTAGCAACTTTAACAAACTTACGAGGTATCACGAGACAGACCAGCCACCATTTGGATGTATTTCCCATCTACTGCTATAGCTAAATCTTGCCCAACATTTCTCTTTGATCGCAATGCCTTGGCTGTAGAGCTCTCAGATTCTTTTTCCATGACAAAAAAACCTTTGAGTCGCACAATGAACCTGGGCCACCTTGCAGGTGACACAGCAGATCCTAATGGCTGCTTTGTCCTGGGGCTCCAGCTGCCCAAAAGGTTTCCTCTAGCCCCAGCCCTGCAACAAGGCTGGCAGCATGTGGTACACGGGGCTGTCAATAGGTAGCTTCATGCCTAGCCAAAACCAATCTGGCTGTGAACTGCTGCCAAAAGGAGCTCTCTAACCTTTCTTGATGCCATAGGCTCCTAACCTCTCCTGCTACCCCAGCAGCTGTGGGACAAGCTGCATCAGGCCAGCAAAAAATCTGCTCCCAGCCAAGGAGGCAGCTCAGGAACCCTGAACCGCAGTGTATGCTACAGCCCCCATGGCAGAGAAACAAGAGGCATCCCAATTAACCCACCTTACGTAAAAAATACTTGCCTTCAACTTCCAGCCACAGCCTTCTAATGTATTTCACATCTATCCTAAGCTGCCTGTGTACTGAGATGTGCTCCACAAAGCTGCACCACTCTTAATTGCGGTGAGCCTGAAGATTTACTTTCAGAGTCAGGAACCACAGCTATTTTGGGAGACAATAGGTTTCTGATACTCCAGCACATTTTCAGGATAGTCAACTGACAGTCAACAGAGAATAAAATCCCAAGAAACAAAGGGAATGCCAGCTGGGAAACTCTCGATTTTTCACTGATGCAGTTTCTATTTACCACCAGCTTCAGGAGAGTTATTGTAGCTCGCTAGTAGCTTACCTCAGGGGTAGGAACCGCAAATCTGCTTCTGTGTACATTAATGAATTTGTATGTATAAAATCTGTTATGCAAACACCACAGTTTCCTTTGGTAAAACACGATGCAGCATACAGAATACCTGCAGGGGAAAATCACACACTTACATGCTCTGAAAATAACCAAATATGCTTAATGACTAATTTTCAGATATGAAACTTAACAGTCCTATTCCTTCAGGACAAAATGCTTGCTGATAGTAAGGGACAATGCAAGTTACTCTTTCAGAGAGGAACAAGTTAATGCATCTGCACGTGTATTTCTCCCAACAGTTTTCCACCTCAAAGAGTATTTTTTTGTTGTTGTTAGCCTAATTATGGAAGCATTTCAGCTGCACCTTTAAAGAAAAATCATCAAATATATTTTCCTGTCTCCATGTAAACACCCAGGAACATGCCAAAAAGTAATTAGAAATAACAAGCATATAATGACATGTGAGCTGCAAGTATTCAGTTTTTAGTCTGGAAAATAAAACACAACAACGGATATGGAATGCTTTTGCTCCAGTTCTTTTATGCATAGCTGGCATGACTAATTTGAAAAATAAGAAAACGTGTGCCAATCTACTTTTCAGGCAGAGTTCAGACAACAGAAAAATTAAACAGAAGAAAGACGATCAGACTAACCACTCCAGGTGTCTACATTAAGTTTGCAGGGCAAGATCCAGCACATCAGAGGGCCTGTGGGCAAGCCTCCACAAAGAGACTGGTTTGTACTTGGGGCCCTTCAGATTCCTTTGGGGTTTTTTTTTTTGCTAAAAAGCGAGCTTTTAGCCATTCTGAGATTGGTGAAGTGCTTGTTTTCTGCAGACAGGTTATCATGTAGCAGAGACCAGTTTTAGAAATTAGCTTAGAGGTGCTTGGTTAAATTATTCTGGATTTATGAATATAACTTTTAAATAAATTTGGCACCACAGTCTGACTCTTCTGAAAGTATGCTGAACACAGAGTAAATGCCAAGGTTTCTAGTACAGTATATCAAACTTCAGAATAAACAGATTTGCTAGTGAGCAACAGAATATGCCTATTAACACGTTGACCAGAAACTCACCCTTAAATCTTACCAGAAGTAGAGTTGCTCAGGCTCAGGTTTCTGAAGAACAATACACGAAAGTTTCAGGATGGAAAAAAGCTGTTCTTTCCATCATGCAATTTGGTAGCAACAGGTTATCAAATACACATCTGTCCCAAATAATGCTGATACTGTCTTTCAATTACTTAGCAAAGTAGCTGTGCAGGGTATTATTGTTCTGTGCCTCACAAGACAGGCTTGCTGTCAACTAGGTCATGTAATACATCAACAAACCACACTCCAGAAAGGATGCTAGATTCCACCCAGCAGCACCTACCATTCAAGCAATTACATGTATTTAGTCAGTATAGTGCTGGATTTTCACTTTTTTATTAATGAATTGCTCAAGGGGGTCTGATCAGCAGATAATTTTAATGGCCTGACTTCATATTCAGCTATGAATCATTAATTCATGTAAACCTTTCAGCTCAAGCCACTGCCAAAGAGAATGGCTTGAAAAAAGAAATAGGCTGTTTGTAGGTTCCCTGGACTCTTGGGTTGAATACGTCACCCGTGAAATACAAACAGCACCTAGCTTATTACTAATTCCTACACTACATAAAAATGAAGAGCATAATACGTTCAAAACAGCACCCAAACACTCAACCAAGTATTCCCCTGTTCTAACAGAGAGAAAAAAAAAAAAAAAGAGAAAAAAAAAAAAAAGAGAAGAAAAAGAAAACCAAAACAACCCTCCTTCCCAAAAGAAAAAAAACCCACAAAAACAAAAAAACCCAAACAGAACAGCTGTAGTGGTTCTGCTAGGGTTTGGAAACCAGTGCCATGAGCACAGACTCTGAAGGCTCATGTCTGGTTGAGGTTTCTGAGCTCACTGCAGAGCCTCCCTTGCTGTCACAGCCAGGAGTATGGCCCTGTTCCTAGCCACAAGCTTCATATCGCTTCCAGGAGCTACTGCTTGGGAAATGCAGCCCAAATCTTTCAATCCAATCCTACATTCTATGTTACAATTCCTTTTCCACAGCTACATTCCCAAATAAAAGATGCTGTATGCATTCCTGGAGTTAACAGGATAGGCGAGAAACACTTCCCTCCAAAACAGCATACTTACCTGCTTACTTGTCATTCAAACTGGAGGGTAGTCCACAGAGTATTAAGATCCCCCTACAACAACTGGACTGATACTTGACTTTGAATAATTTCAGAAAACTAATCCCCCCAGTTGTGACTGATGTCCTCTCTCGTTCACCATCCGGCAACAAGTGATTCCACTGTGTAATCTTGGTAAAACTTGGAGAGATTGTTTTGAATTTCCTTCACAACTTCTCAGTGCACCACTGTATTAACAGCTGAAGATGAAACACTGTTTTTGTGGGTCTTCTTAGTTCCATAGTAATTAATTTTAATGGTTAATGGTGGCACTTCTTTACAGTTTCAACGTTTGCTTCAATTCACTGCAATTAAATGACTGTGGTCTACACGGTGACTTGCTGGTAATACGAGGAAGAAAAGCAGCCATCATTTAATGTACATGCTACATCTCTGAGCCAAAGAATGGACAGAAATACTAATGCTAGATAAAATGCATCCAAAGTTTGTAAAGCCATCTGCAGAAAGCTCCCTACTTACAGCCCAGTAAGGTACTGCATCACTCCTCAAAAGGAGATGCCAGGATGGCTTTAAAAGCAACATCCCTCACTACCCAGACACACAAGGGTCTGCAAAGAAGTCCTTGAGGGAATATGAGCAGTTCTGTATGTTTTTACTGTTTTGAATGACAAAACAACATAATAAATGGCATTAGTCCTTTCTGGTACTAACTGAAGTACTCTAAGGCAAAGGAATGAATGGTAAGAGCAATAGGGGTCAAAAGTCAGGGCCCAAAGCCAGAGCTGACAATAAACAACTATTTACAATGCAGAACATCCAAAAAGCTCCGTGGTGTCCACTTAGAACTACATACCTTTCATCCTTCATCTACTGTGTTAGAGCTACCATCTACTTCCATGTCTTGCCCCTTAATGCATCCCAGAAAGATTATGCAAAATAAAGAATCAATGCTAGCCTGTTCAACATACTTTCAGTGCTTTTTTGTTGTTGCTTTTCAAATGTCTGAATTCATCTGGTATTGTTTGTGTTATTTTGGCACCTACAAATGATCAACAGCCACCTGCGCCATGAACTGCACCAAGCAAACAAAACACAGTTTAACATTCATCTTTCCCCAGAAGATGCCTTATTACTGTCCAGTTATTCCCATAATGAATATGGTTGCTTGTTCAGGCTTCCTGCTATTCTCTATGAACAAGTTTCCACCTCCACCAGTGCTGCACTTCCCCAGCTTCTGCAGCTCTATTCTTTTATGGACGCTTAACACACGGGCTTTACCATCTGCTGTTTCTCCTGCACAGGTATCAGAAGAAACCAATTGCTGAGTTCACATACATTAGCTTGAACTCACAAAGACTTCAATTTCTGCTTGGCAGCACCCCAGGGAGAGGGACTGGGGAGGAACTGGGTATGGCACACAGGCAGGTGTGATCCCAGGCTGCTGAATGTGTGATTGAAGCTGCAGCTGCCATATCCTCCAGCTGAGCCCAGCTCAGCACTCTTCTTGGGCTGGCTTTGACCTGTGTTGTCTGAATGTGCTCCACAAGCCACAGCTTGTGAATAAGTGTGCTGCTTCTGACAGGGAACTTTAATATCACTCTTGAAGAGCACCTATCTGTATTGTTAAGTTAGGAAGCAATCAGAGCATCCTGAGAATACTAATCTACTAGGATTATGTCCCATAAAAGAAGCATCTTTCAGTGCTTCCATGCTTCCTCTAAGCCACACAATTGAGAAAATCCTACCCAAAACTGAATGTCAACTTTCATTCAGAAGAGCTGGAATGAAGTGCAGGAAGTAGCTTTGCTAGGTGTATTAATTATAACAATAACATGAGGCTCAATGTAGATTCTATAAAATAAAAACACAAGTTGATACATTTTTGTCTTTAGGGATTGTTCTGTTAAAGATGTCTGCAATTTGACTATACACCCAGTAAGCTGCGGATCAGCATTCTGGTATTTGCCTTTGCCATTTATTTAATATGACTGCTTAAGAACAGCCAGAAGAAAATAAGAAAGCCTCCTATCCAAGCCTCTGCACGTAATCTACCTACTTCTCCATCACGGCGGGTATCGACACTGACAGAGCAGAGATTAAAAGCATTCCTCCCTCCGCTCTGCATCTTTGACTCTGCACCCTTTCTGGCAGGCCAGGTCATGGTAACTTTTCCACAGAATAAGAGTCAGTAACTGTAATGAATGTCACTGTAGTAGGTTACAGAGACACAGGCTGCCAGACAGCCTATGAAAAATAACAACATAAAGAATGTTTATATATACTGTAAACATAAGGAATTTCTAAAATAGTTTGCAACACACTAGAAAGTGTCGAAGGGTTCAAACTTAAAGGAATCCATTGACTAAGACTATCTAGCTCTTGGTCTCAGCTGAGCAAAGGTTTTGGCACATGGCTCCATGGGCAGAGGAGTCTGGCCGCCCCGATGAAGCAAATAAAAAGCCCTAAGAACAGACAGCTGTGTGACCTGCTGATCCAGAAGCCACAGCTGAGGTCACTGCTGTGTAGCACTGCTCAATGTGAACAGGAATGAATGTACTTCTTGTACTCACTTTCAAGATATCTGGTCAGTGCAGGTGACTGACATGTAGACAGTAGGAGAGATGATTGTTCTTTTGCCCTTAAGTGCAAGCTTCTGCTTCACACAAACACACAAACAATAGCCACAGCCTATTGTCACTCCTTGGCAAGAACCTTGTAAAATTGTTTTAAAAACTCCAGACAAAAAAAAAAAAAATAGTAAGAGATACCTATTCTGTTTGATTTCTAACAAGAAATGGTGCCAGTCATTTTTATTGACATCTTCACTTTCCCACACACACTTCTTCAATAAATG
Source organism: Neopsephotus bourkii (assembly GCF_033783945.1). Lineage (NCBI taxonomy): Eukaryota > Metazoa > Chordata > Aves > Psittaciformes > Psittacidae > Neopsephotus > Neopsephotus bourkii. The sequence continues at coordinate 445,670 of NW_026901130.1, read as the reverse complement.
AAAACGTGCAATACAAACAGTATGTGTACTAACTGCTCACACACAAAATTAGCAGGTGAAAGACTTCAGTTTTTTATGCAAAAATACCATTTTTCTGTTCCCTGTATTTTATGAGCTGCTGCACTGACAGGCTCCCACAAAACACTGCAACCAGTACACCATTTGGAAAGCACAGCAATGCAACCCTCTAGCAAAATGACATCTATGCTACCAAAACTATTTCTACTCCTAATACAGCTTTACCCATGAAGTGTCATAATTTTTACAGTACTATTAATTAAAAAGTCTATTTATAAAAAAAAAGGCAGTGTGAGAAGGTCCTTCTGGGTGCAATTCAAATTTTATTTTAATTTTTTAATCATCTTGAGGGTTTTGGTTTCTTACTGTGGTTTAGTCCAGTCATGTCAAATATCCTTAAACAAATCATTACACTTGCTCTTAAGCAATCCCTTTTGATTACTGGTCACCTTATGTTCAGGTTTTGAAGACAGTGGAACCAAATAGCTTGGAGTCTGTAACTCCAGTCTTCCCAAAGTTCCTCAGGCTTTCATGTCCTCGTCTTTCTACATACACATATTCTGTTTTGTTCCAGAAATTATTCACAATCTGTGTGCAGTCACTGGCTCCTGATCCCTCAGATCATGAAAACTCCTTTTCATTTCTGCATGATTTAGTAAATCAAAACACCTGTAGAACACGCTCGTCCACTGTGAAAAACTTCCCTCTTCTACTCTGAGATCTCATGGTTAACTGTGCTCCCAAGTTCCATAGGCTTGAAATAACATTCAAATGATAGAGCAAAATTTCTTAAAAAATGAATTACACCTGAAATCATACCTCAGCATACAAAGCAGGAGTATGATGACAGAAATGGAACCTCTGTATGAAGATTTCCATTTTCTGCAATATCAGTGTAAACCACTAATCAGGACTCATCCATCCTCCTAAATCTTACGTTCTTTCACAGATGGGACTTTATATTATCACTGGATCCATTAAGCGCCCTTGGGCTCTTACAGAGAGAGCCCTCTGCCTTCAGTAGTAGAATAGGAGAGGAAAAGAGACCTGAAATTGTTTTCACAATACTTGTGGTTACTTCAAGAAAGCATTAACTTTCTTGTAATTGGAAAAAATGCAACAGAACAGGCTGCAACAAATGCATGGGTACAACAGTAAACGGCATTACTTTCTCTACCATGGCATTAAGTGCACTCACCTGTGCCACAAGCAGTATCGAACATCCAAGGGCACAATCACACTATCACACAGTATCACAGTATGCTAGAGATTGGAAGGGACCTCAAAAGATCATCTAGTCCAATCCCCCTGCCGGAGCAGGAGCACCTAGATAAGGTTACACAGGAACGTGTCCAGGCAGGTTTTGAATGTCTCCAGAGAAGACACCACAACCTCCCTGGGCAGCCTGTTCCAGTGTTCTGTCACCCTCACTGAGAAGAAGTTTCTTCTCAAGTTTAAGTGGAGCCTCTTGTGTTCCAGCTTGTACCCACTGCCCCTTGTCTTACCATTGTTTGCCACTGAGAAGAGCCTGGCTCCATCCTCGTGACACTCCCCCTTTATATATTTATATACACTAATAAGGTCACCCCTCAATCTCCTCTTCTCCAAACTATAGAGACCCAGCTCCCTCAGTCTTTCCTCATAAGGGAGATGCTCAGTTCCCTTGTAAGTCAGATACAGGTTCTACACAGTTATATGCAGTAAGCCTGAAATACCAATGATGTGTAAAGGATCTTCATGCAAATATTCTTGCTTTCCTCCTTGATCTGGTGTCAGTTAGGCAGGCCCCTAGTACCACTTAAACCAGTGAATACCATCCTTCTGCCATCACTGCCAGCATCCCTATGGTCAGCTAAAGCCTGAAGAATGAACAGGCAGTATATCCACTGAGTTAAATCACCTGCGTGGGACTTGCGGTGGATAAATTACATGCACTGAAAAAAGTGTGCCTGGACCCAGTACAATCAAAGAAATACATCTTCTCGAAGCTACCTATTATTTCAATGAAATTAGCTATTCAAGCAAAAAAATAAGAACCAGCAGTAATGAGGTTCTGCTTTACAACAGTGGCTGCTTTTTCTGAAATGGTTTCTGAACTGATATGGCCACCCTTACTAAATACACCTTAGTGCAGAAAGATACCAGAGCTCATCACATGGTTCCACAAAAATAGTCTTCCTGCCAGGGAGGTGGAGGGGTCATTTCTTCAATCCAGGCTGCAGTCTCTCAATGCCGTACACACTGTCCTGCACCAGCAAGATTGGCTGGCATACAGGCGGCCAGCAGTGACTGTATCATGTAACAAGCATCTCTCCTGGGCAGTGTTTGTTACCACCACCCAACAAGAGTGAACCGAGGGACTCACTGCTGCTCTCCAAAGGTCAAAAATCACAGCTAACAAGCATAAAACACGGTGTTGCACACTCTCTCAGATCCTATTGCAGTGAAGTTGCGGCCAGGAGTAAGAACAGCTCATCCACGTGTACTGGACCAGCAGGTTGGCAGTTTGGAATGAGCACAAGTCAAGTCTGGAAAGTTTTAGTTGTACGTTTCAGTTACATGTGTGGATGAGCCAAAAACTGCAAACAGATTCAAGAAAAATGAACAGGATTTACCTCTGCACGTTGCAAATCATTCCTTCTGGAGGCTCAACACACTGCAGCAAGCATGTCCCTAATGTGTGCCCTACAAAAGCCAGGGCTCAACTTGGCAGACCAAAAAGCCCCAGCACAGCTCACTGGGCTTGATCTGTGCATGCTGTGAAGATGGGCTCGTGGAGTCCTGACCATGCTCTATTCTGCCCTGTTTATTTAACATCTGACTTAGAGCTGCTCTCTGTCTAAATTCAGTTGCAGTCACTACAAAAGCAATGATTTCTTGGGGGTTTCTTTGCAAGTTCTACAGAATCCCCCAGACAGACCTTAGTGGGCTCAGCCACAAAAAGTAATCAAAGCCAGAGATACAGCAGCTCATGGCTTTTAATTGTCTTTCTCCTCTTAATCCTCATCCCAGACCTTCCTTCCTCTAAGCAGAAGAGAAAAGCCTGGTCCCAAATGTAATCACAATCAGTCTTGTTCAACTCATGCAAACAAAGCAAGGGACAAGAACCACCACCTAGAAGAAATCTTGCTCTCTTTACATTTACTTTTCACAGCATCACATGAAGCCACTAGGAATCTCATTAAGTCGAAACACCAAATAGTTCAAGCTTTTTTTGGATGAAAACAGTATCCAAGGCATTGTTCAAAACAATTATAAAGTAGGTTCACAACATAGTTTCTGGGTAAACACAATTTAATAAGCATTGGAGCGTGACCAGCAGGTCGAAGGAGGTGATCCTGCCCCTTTATTCTGCTCTCGTGAGACCTCACTTGGAGTATTGTGTGCAGTTCTGGTGTCCTCAACATAAAAAGGACATGGATCTGTTGGAACAAGTCCAGAGGAGGGCCACAAGAATGAACAGGGGACTGGAGCACCTCCCATATGAAGATCGGCTGAGAAAGTTGGGGCTGTTCAGCCTGGAGAAGAGAAGGCTGCGTGGAGACCTCAACTCTAACCCTAACCCTAACCCCCAGTTATCTGAAGGGGGCCTATAGGGATGCTGGGGAGGGACTCTTCATTAGGGACTGTAGTGACAGGACAAGGGGTGATGGGTTAAAACTCAAACAGGGGAAGTTTAGATTGGATATAAGGAGGAAATTCTTTCCTGTTAGGGTGGCGAGGCACTGGAATAGGTTGTCCAGGGAGGTTGTGAATGCTTCATCCCTGGCAGTGTTCAAGGCTAGGCTGGACGAGGCCTTGGGTAATATGGTTTAGAGCAAGGTGTCCCTGCCCATGGCAGGGGGGTTGTAACTTGATGACCTTAAGGTCCTTTCCAACTCTAACTATTCTATGATTCTATTCTATGATTCAGTACCAAATTCAAACAGTATTTGCAATCACATGATAAAGAAGAGCCCTCTCCACCAATTCATTCTCAAGTTAACACTGCCATAAATTCCTGCATGTGTGTGAAAAAGGCAGGCAAAAAAAACCAAACATGAATTACAGCAGAAACCAGCCTGCTAGCTGAACATTTGAGAGCAGCTGGGAATAACGCATGCCATTCATGAAGTGAAGCAAAAACTGACAAACACGCTCATTTAACTGAGACAGATGAAATAAAATTTATTGGTTCTTTCAGTCTGTTTCTCCTGGCCTGCAGCCTCTCTTTCATGGTCAAACTACCCCTAACAAATCCTCAAACTCCAACAGGAACAAAAAGGAATTATCTGGCTATATCAGTAATGCTGTAGAGATTAATGATGTACAGATTAAATCCCAAAATTGTTGCACACTGGTCAGGCATACAGACTTCTGTTCACAGAACTAACATCGAGAATGTTTCTACCTCCAGGGTACGATCAGTGCATCCTAAACATCTACTGGAATATGGGGCCAGGCCACTGCGATTTAAACAAAGCCAGCATTCTACAGGTGCAGCAGATTTTCTAGGTTAGAAACAGCCACTGGATATCTCTAACTGGAGAAGAGCAGGTAAAAATGCTTCTGTTCTCCCAAAGTTCTAGGCTGGCCAGACCTGAACCAGCACCATGGCAAAAGCTGGAATACTGAGCGACTGTATGAGGCTGCCCAGGACCACAACACCACAACAGCCTGGAGTGCAAATTAACAGCCACTGAGCACAGTGCTGGAACAGCTCCTGGTAATGTCAGGATTTGATTATTCTCTCACTGAGGGTCAAGTTTTACCAATCTCATTTTCCCCTGAGGTAGTCAAACTTCAAACTCAATTTAAGTGCCTGAATGATGCAACATGATGGCTGTTACTAATAACTGAACTATTTCCAGCTACCTCTCAGAGTTGGTGTGTGTTAGCTGCTGACAAATCTGTATTGCACAAAATTACTCTGTAGCACATCTGAAATATTACTTTATGTTTGGACTGACTACTTATGAATGGAGTCTGAAGACTGTAATGGATTTATGACAGTATTATGGCATCTTTTGAAGTTCTAAATGTTAATTATCTCCATCCCTATTATTGCCCAGTGTTTAAATGGTATCCAAATGCAACTGATTATTCGTATTTATGTCTTCATACATCATCTTTGTTCTGGGATTATGAGCAGTAAGCTTATTAAGCAATAAGAGACAAAAACCTTCTGCCTTAATGCATGTAAAGCTGGTGAAACATCTTCTCTTTGCTCATTCCGAGTTCAGTTTCCCACATTACACACCCACTTTGGTAGTCACGTGTGCTTGATGCACAGGCCTAACAAGTCTGGCACTGAAATACCCTAATGCTGTGTGTCTGCTACAGAGAAGGAGAAATGGGAAAGCGTAACTCCCTTCGCATCAGGAGAATGGGTGCTGTGTTTACTCTCTTCATGCAGAGTTTACATTTTCTGCTAAATTTACCAGAGCTCTGTTCCTCCTATCAGCATTCCCTAAAGTTCATGGTCCACCACATCTCCAGCAGCCCTCTGTGACCTTCCCTTGCATGACCATGATCCCACGCAGTGGATCCCTTCCACAAAATGTAACCACTAGCTTGGACATGTAGCAGGACAACAAACTACACTACAAATAGGAGTCTCTTAATTACTCAAAGTTAGAAAATTGAGCGTGATTTCGAAAGTAGAGATGTCGGCATCACGGTCAGTGGTTTTTTTGGAAAGTCAAGAGAGTCACATAAGTATGATTAACATGGTAAGTATGAACAGCATGACAAATGAATTTTTAAAGTTCACAAATGCTTGATTACTACTATAATCCTTCAGCTATTGAGTGGGTAACAAATGAAGTGGGACAACCTTATTCCTGAAAAGTTACTCTTTGCAAACATGCATCCACACATTTAACAGAAGTATCTCATGCATCAGTGACTTGAAGCAGAAGGCTGGATAATGCTGTTTTCCAGCTATTATTCCTTCAGTAAAAATAATTGTAATTGTTCTCTACATGCTCACAACAGCGTGCCTCTGAAATTCTCAGGTAACAGTAGGGAACATTACCTTGTTTAGTTAGGTCCCATCCTACCACAAACCACCCTGCTACTGTGAACTGTTTCTGAAGTTCATATTAACTTAAAGAAGTTTCTGGTGATTAGTTTCAGTTGAATACCTGTTTTCCAACAGAAATATTATCATCTTAATTTTAATTTCATAATCTGCAGTAAATGTGATATGGACAACATCTATCTCTGTCAGGAAATGGCCTTTACAATTAATCGGGAATAAAACTGCTTCTCATACATTAAGAGCCAGCTCTTTGGTAAAATGATGCTCACAAATTTATATTATGTGTAAACAAACACCTCATACAAAGAATTTAAACTGGGATTCATATACAATAAAGACAAGATTTCCCTTGAGGTAAACAATTTGAGCACAAAGTGTTCCTTCAAGTCCTGACATAAATCTGCTCCTGCCAAGCTAGTATCTCATTTCGTCAACCTTTCCGCTTCACCACAACTGTAGTAGCAGCCCCACGACTTCTCTGCCTCTCTCACACTGTCCTCCTCCCAAATTTACCATTCCAGCTCTGCTGGGCCTGCCATCAGATGCACATTTGGTGAAAAAAAAAAAAAAATAAAAAAAAATCCTTTTAGTTAAAAGGAACCTAATCCTCAAGCTAACCCATCATTTTGGGACACCCACGTGGACTAAGCAGACCCATTACTGCACTGCTGGTACCCTTGCCCTTCCTTTCCCCATCAACTTTATCTCCTCTTCTTGTTATTTCTACCATTTTTATTTATTTGCAATGCTCCAAAAAATGTTTTGGCACCTACCATAAGATTGAAAGAGCTTCACCTGGGCTGAATGCAAGTGCTGTTGTGCCTAATAATTTTTTTTGTTGTTGTCTTTTTAAAATCGGGGGGAAAATAAATAAATAAATAAAAGCATCAAATATTCACAGCTTCTATTTTGCTGATGGAAATCTGGTATTTCAAATAAGACACATGATGTTATATTTATTCAGCTCAATGCTCCCATTAGTAGCGCAAGATAAACACTAGCTTTGATAAAAAAAAACCAAACCAAACAATTTCTCCAGCAAAAGGAAGTTTCATTTGATAGGAGCAAGTGCTACCTTGAGTTTATATACACATTAACAGAAATGTGCATATGGTCAAGGGAAAGAGACACTATGAGTGAAAGTTAAACTCTATGGGACCAATATATATATATATATATACACATATTGGCATATATTTATCATACTTGCTCCATCTTGAGACCATGGAAAAGAAAGTTACCAACCCAGAAATAGGGAAATGGCATCATAGATTAATTTGAGGTTTCCTTACTGGAAATGGGCACAACAGGTCACATACTGACTGAAGCAGCATGTGCTACTGTAAAACTATGCAGAATTGAGCTCGTTACATCTCCCCAGCACACCTGGCATGGCATAGGCACATATGCACTCTCCAGGAGGGCTGCTGCTGTGCTTCATGGTGCTACAGAAAATATCACCTCTATAGAGCCCCCAGTGTTATGTATTTGCATGGTGCTGCCCTGTGCTGTGCTCCCTCAACACAGGGAGACAATGAAACGTCCCATTGGTAATGGAAACAATGCTTGGCCATACTTGGAGAATTTGACTCCAAATATTTGGGGGGGGGGGGTATCCATGACTTCACTATACATTTGAGTACGTTTAAAAACTTATTTTCATATATTTAATAAAAGTACCACTGTAACATTACCGGCAATTTTAGAAAGAACCAGCGTTTAGAAAGAAGCGTTGCAAGCTCTCTGGTTTGTGAGTCGTTTATAATTATTAAAACACACTAACATCCCGAATTAACACAGTAAGCAGCAATTCTAGTAATGCAAGACTGAGATGTGGGGGAGATGAAAGACACCACATTCCTATTTAAACATTTCAATCTGTCTGAATAACTTTCAGTAATACTTGTATCTGCAACTCACAGCCACAAAAAATCTCAACTATCTACTCTAATCTCAGTATTTAAAATAGCATATTTTAAATAAATACCAGTATTCAAATGACTCTTAACAAATCTCCTTATATTGATTTTATTCCTAACTACATTTTCATCGTTGCTGGGAGCAATCAAGTGTATGCTGCAGCTAAGAGTCTTGGATTTAAGTTAAGCAGCCCTTTACCTGGTAACTAACTTAAATTTCTCCCACCAGCAAACACTTCGTTAAAGCATTTATAGAACAAGATCCAACTCAAGCGGAGAGCTACAGTTTTTAATTGCTTCATTCTTATTTCCGATTTAATCGTGAACATAAGAATGACCAGGTGCAGATCTTTTGTAGTTGCTACACAAGGAGTAAAGTGGAGCTGTGACAGAATACATTAAGTTAATAACACACGAGATTCTGAATGACAGACACACTACTGAAAAAAATAACTAATGCACATCCACTTACTCGATCTCGAGAAATAGCCCGTGAGTTTGTAACTGGTATCACTGAAGACGTTGCTGTGAGAAAACACCAGTCACTGCTATGCAGTAACACCTACTGTTCTTCATACTTATGCTCAGAGTATCTGCAGTATTTGTCTTTAAAAAGATTCTCTCCGTTTTTCCCCGTGCAGCACGTAGGGCAGACCACACGCTAAGAAACGCGATCAATTAGTGATGGCATGAAAAGTTTAAAAAAAAGGGGGGAGGGGGGGGTGAGGTTGAGGGGGAGTTTGTATAAACTGGAATAAACCACACGAACGGGAAACTCCAAGTCTGTGGCATAGGGAAGACCGAGGCGCTGGCAGCTCACCTTTTTTAAAAAAGTTCTGCTTTATTTTTTTTCAGTCCAAGCGGGTACAGGAAAGGTTTTTCTGAAGAACACCGTTTCCCCAGACCTCCCAGGCCGCGTTTCCCTCCCCCTCCATCCCGCGCTGCACACCAGGTCGCACAACTTTCATCCCCAGCAGCGGGACCGAGCCGTGCCGCAGCTCACTCCCGACTGCCACGACGCAGGGCCAGCACCCGGTCCGCCTGCCCAGCCAGCGGGACAAGCCGTGTGCTCCCTCTGGCTCCGTGGCCGCTAGGGCTGTTCAGAAACCCCGGGCGAGAACCGGGGAGGGGCAGGCGGAGCTCTACAGCAGTCGGACGCTCCTAGGAAGCCTCCTCACAGCCTCCCGGCGCTGGATGAGGTGGCGGGACAGGACGCGGGGCCGCCACCTGGTACTCACCGACTCGCTCGTAAACTTCGCCCAAGTTTCGGCGGGGATGCGGGCGGCGGCGGGCGCGGCCCCCCTCGGAGGGTGCCGGCACCATGAGAGCGCTTCAGCGAGCGGCCGCCGCGGCGGCGGCACCGCCGGGCATCGCGCTGCGTCCGCCCGCAGCCGGCGCCAACTTCTGAGGCAGCAACGACCGACAACACCGAGCGAGGGCGGCCGGGCGCCGGGCTGAGCCCGTACCCCGCCCGCAGGGCGGGGCGGGAGGCCGGGCTGAGGCGGGAGAAGCCGGGGACACAGGCCCACCCTACTCCGCTCCCCGTTCAGCGGCGGCACCGCTGCCTTCGACCGCCGCCACCCGTGCCGGGGCGCGGGGCGTTCCGTAGCTGCCCCCTCCTCCTCCTCCTCTTCTTCTTTCTCCTCCTTCTTCCCCCCCCCGTCCCCCCATGGCCGCCGCGCCCCAATCACCGCCGGCTCTGGCTCCCCGCCGCTGCCGCGGAGGGGAGGGAGGGGGCTGGAACAGGCGCCGCGCCAGGGTAAAGCGTCTGCCGGGGCGGGGCGCCGGGGCCCCTGCCCCGGGGCACTTTCTCTGCTCCATGAGGCTCCGTCTAGGGGGAGACGGCGGTTACTGCAGCGCTCCGCCGTGTCGGGCAGAGCTGCCGTGGGCGACGGCTTCGCCGCGGAGTCACTCCGGTCCGGTGGACCGGCTGCCGTAGGCGTCCCCGCGGAGATCGCCGGTGGTAAGGGGTTCGGGTAGAGCCCGGCTCCCAGCACCGGCGTGTGCTGTGAGGGCAGGGCTAGCCCTGAGTTTGTTTTGGGGAACGCGGTGAATCCGGTTTTGAGAAGAGGGTCACCCGCGCGGCTGCTGGGTTGAGACGAAGCGGCTTTGAGCAGCTGAAAGCGAGTAGCTTCCTTGACTAGGTGTGCGGCGGAGCAGCGTAAGTGCATGCATGAGCCTGGGCGAAAGGGAGAACGGCTGCTTGGGCTTCACTTACAATAATAAAGATACCACTTGAGAAACACCTTGGGAAAGAGTCCAAATGTGCATAGTGCCACCAGTTTATTTAGGTTGATGAAGTAGTAGAGGTGGTCCCGCATGTACAAAGGTGACTTCATCAGTGACACACAGATCTTCTAAGGCCCTTGCAGCAGCCATCCCACCCCTCACTTCATGCGGGTTCAAGAACAGAGGTGGACAAGAGCCACACAAGCCACTGTTGCAAGAGTTTCACAATCATCTGGTAAGCTATGATGCAAAACCCCCTCTGAAATTAACCCAGAACAGAAGAGAATTGTAGCTCACCCAAGTTGCCTGTTGTGGCTCAATGAGCAGGACTGTTGCTGCCACTCACTGCTTGGAAGTTACTGGGCTCCAGGGGCCAGGGACGTTTAAGCCCTAACAATATTAGCTGCTGAGGTTGGTGCTGCCCTTACCTTGCTCTTGCACGAGGAGGAGTGTGGCTGGGCGCTGCATGGCCGAAGGCAGATGGTGTGCCTCAATGATGCCTTGCAAACAGTAAGTTGTCAGTCCTCAGCCAGGCTGGCACTCCAGGCTGGCGCTCTCCCCACTCACATGAGTACCAGACCAAATGGGGGGTGCAGAGGGTGGTAGAAGCATGTAGCTGTGGTGAAATGGACAGTGAGATGTGACCTCATCAATTTTCAATTGACTTAAAGGAATTTAAACCTCGCATGCCAATGCCTATCTGCCAGAAGCATCGCTGAGGTTTTAAAATAAGGCACACAAATACATCTTTCTTATTCCTACATCAGAACCATCTGTTGCCTTTTTCTTATTAAAAAAATCACGAAACAGATCTCTACCCTCTTTAGACAGTTCCAGTACCGTAGCCTTTCCAGTAATAGATGTGCAAAGACATTAGGTTTCAGTTCTTACCACTAGCTAGGGTATTCACATCCACATTTTGTGGGAGGTGCCTGTGCTGTCAAATTAGTGGTTGTTCCTCAGGCCTTTCATTCTTAACTCCTGCTACTCAAGCTCTGGCAAAGCATGATTAGTAACTCATTGGGTTAGAAATTGCAACCACAGACCTAATCCTGACTCTGTAGTTTTGTGGCTGGAGCACTGTGTGAGGAGAGAGAGGCTTGTATTCCAGCTCCAGACGTTTTAATACCACACTCCTGTAATATAATTAGTTCTGAGATTATTACAAACAGTTTTGTATTGGCTGACTAGCAGTGAGAGTTGAGCATATGAAATACCACATAGATAAACCAGAAAAAAATTCTTTACTAGTCCCTCCTTATACATACAATTAAGCACAGATAATATAAAAATCAGTAGATTTGTTATATATTCTGGATTTATACATTTCTGGATTTCTGTATGCTAGGTAACATTCTCATGGCAGGTGGTTTACTTTCATGGGGATTAATGTGAAACAGTTCACTGCCAACAAGACCAGATGTAGGCAAAAGCAGCTAATCTTCAGTCAGAAAGCTGGTGGGAGTGTGAATGGGACTGGGAAGACATGAGACAGGTAAGAGTTTAGATAGGTGCTATGGTGGGGTCCTTGCTTGGCATAGCTGGAGAATTTTGGTGGAGTGAAAGTCATCAGTATGCAGGTAGAAGAGGGTGAAGGTTGGTGAAATCCTCTCAAGTTGTAAAACGAGAATTCAGGTGGTTTTTTTTTTTTTATTTTTTTAATAATTAGGACTTCACCCCTAATTATTTAAGTTTCCACACTGTGCACGGCTAGTCCTGGTGCTACAAATGCACATCTGTTAAGCATCTGTAGGAAAAAAATTCCGTTATTGCTCCAATACAAGTAAATATCATAGTAAATGGTCAGTGACCTCTGAGTTTCTTGTATTAAAAAAGAAGTAGTCTGTCTTAATAACTAATATACTCAGTTTCATTGAAAGATTTTGGAGGACATTATAATCTTCTGTGCTGCTAGTCTGTGGTAGTATTTTAGTCATTAACAGAAATTAGCTTCAGAATATTTGAGTTTGGTACTGATGGAGCATGAATTTTAAATTTAGCTTAGCAACAGTATAGAATTCCATTATATTCTTTATACATCTGTTAGGAAATACCTACTTATCAAACTGTATTATTTCACATATGCTTATGTACTTTTTCATTTAGGCTATATTATACAGTTCCAGATTCCCTCCAATCCCCTTAAAAAGCCTGAAAAAGCAAGTCTGGTTTGAATACACTTGGTAAAGATACCTGAATTCATTGTCCTGGCATGAAACATTTCTTGTGACATGATATCCAGTAATACCAGCACTAGCTAGTGTAAATACGCTTTTCTCTGTACACACAGTTGCCACTTCAGCCCATTCTAAAGAGTGTATGGAAAGTGCTCTCCTTTCTGATCATGATGCTCTGGAGCCATGTTCAGAAGCTGAAATGATAGCTGGATCTGGCATTGCTCTCTGTTTATGTTATTGCATAAGGCAGTGTTTATCAGCAGGATGTTGAATAGGATTCCAGCAGCTCAGTTCATACTAGTTCTTCATCTTGAAGAGGTTCTTTCACTTTAAAGTAACTACAGCTAGTGCACAGTATGTTATAGTAGTTCATACTAGTTCATACTATTTCATACTAGTTCTTTGTCTTGAAGAGGTTCCTTCACTTTAAAGTAACTACAGCTAGTGCACAGTATGTTATGATTGGCAGTAATTTCTGCAAGACTAGCTGTGAATGCCTAGTGTAAGCACTGGCTTAGGTCTGTGCTTGTACAGCAGAAAGGTAGCTATGGTAAAACCTGCCATAAGTGGAGTTACAACAGTTGAACTCTGACTGCTCGATTTAGCAGGCAATAGTTTGCTATAGTCAGCAAAAGTTATGCTAATATAGACATTTCTGAATCAGTTTAATGGGGTCCATGTGCAGGCTCTATGCTACAGAAACAGGAAGTCTTCCACTAGTAAGAGTTTATACTGGACTTTTTTTGTTGCTGGGCATTCTGCCAATACAGTATTGCAAAATACACTCTTAATTGATATTGCTTTACCTGCTGAGCTTTTAGATGAGGCCTGAAATTCTGAGTTTAATCCGAGCAGTTCAAAATTCCATAAACTGTCATTTGTGGTTTAAGTGAGTATGAGTGTGTTTGAGTGAGAAACTACCTTATATCTTACCTGCAGCTTAAATCTATGTTCTTGTTTATTCTCTTTGCTTTAAAAAAAAAAAATAAAAATCATGAAATCAGAGGAAAATTCAGCTTGGAAGGATCTCCCTACTCCAGCCTTCTGCGCAATGCAGGGTCAGTTAAGAGGTCAGAACTTATAGCTCAGGGTTCAACCCAGCTGGATTTCAAAAACTTCCAGGGTGGAGACTGCACAATATTTAGGGAAACGTGCTTCAATGCTGCGCTGTTCTCATGGGGAAAAAGGTTTCCCTTCTTCTCCAGGTTGACCATCTGTCCTGGGTTCAGCAGTAGCAGTCATTTTTTCTCCTTCTTGGTAGCTGGGGCAGTGCTGTGGTTTTGACTTTCAGCCTGGGAATGGTGCTGATAGCACCGATGTTTTTTAGTTACTGCTCAAATGTTTGTTCTGGCCAAGGACTTTCTGAGCCTCATGCTCTGCGAGGATGGAGGGCAAGCTGGGAGGAAGCAGAGACAGGACACCTGACCCAAACTAGCCAAAGAGGTATTCCATACCACAGCACATCATGCCCAGGATGTAACTGGGAGTTGCCTGGAAGAGCTAGCAGTGCTCGGTTGGACAAGGTATGGGTCGGTGCTCGGTCAGGCGGGGTGGGGGGAGTTACCAGTCGGGTGGTGCTGAGGTGTTGTATTCTCGTCCCTTGTTATTTCTCTTATCACTGTTATTATTGGTGGCAGCAGTAATAATATGTGTTATACCTTAGTTACTAAACTGTTCTTATCTCAACCCGTGGGAGTTGCATTCTTTTCGATTCTCCTCTCCATCCCTCCAGGAGCAGGGGGAGGGAAAGAAGGGGGGAGTTTGTGAACAAGCTGCCTGACTGGTTTTAAACCATGACACCATCTCAAGTTCAGCTTACGCTCATTGACTTTCCTCCTGCCACCACTGCACTGCTATAGAGAGCCTGGCTCTGTCTTCTCAATGACCTGCTTGTAGCAAGGAGAAAACTGCTCTGAGGTGCTCCCAGAGCCTTCCCTTCTCCAGGCTGAAACAGCCTTGTCCCTCAGTTTCTCTTTGTGGGGCTGATGCTCCAGTTCCTGAGCAGCCTGGTGGCCCTCCGCTGGGCTAGCTCCGGTTTGGCAACGTCTTTTTTGTAGAGGGAGGGAAAAATGATGGAGTATGCAAGATATCATCTCATGACTGCCAAGTGAACGGGGATAGCCACTTATCTTCATCTCCTGGCTATGTTTCTATTCACACAGGTTATGATGCTGTTAGCCTTCAGTGCTGCTGAGGAACCTGGCAATTTTCTGTCTACCAAGTCCGCAAGGTCCTTTTCAACAGGACTGCTCCCCACACGGTCAGTCCTGAGCTTGTATTACTGCATGGGCTTCTTTCTTGCCAGGGCAGGATTTTGCATTTGTCCTGGCAGAATTTTGTATGGTTCTCATCAGCCCATTCATCCAGCCTCTCTAGGTCCCGCTGGAAGACAGCCCTGCCCTTAAGCATATTGGCTGGTTCCTCCAGTGTGGTTCGATGAGAATGCACACTACTTCCTCCAGTAATTCATACAGGTGTTAAACAGGATAGGTCCAAGTATCGATCCTTTGGTACTCTACTTGGTACTATACTTGTTACTGGCCTCCAGGCACAGGGACTAGAAATCCATATTTTTTTAGTAATATGGTGTCTTTTATTAGTTAATCACCACTGATCTCATTTAGGTGGTAATGAAAAAATGGGGGATGTAAAAGGAACATGTTGATCTTTTAGAAATAAGATGGAGAATGATTCAGGTGGATGTCTGTTTCCCCCTTTACGTCATAGCTTCAGAAAGCTTAGGGAAAAAAAGAAGTCCACTGGTGCTGTGTGAAAATTGATAACCTTTGCAGGGAGTAGATCAATCTTTTAAGCCCATACTGTGTTTTCCATCAAAATTTCTGTTCATAGGATAGGAGCAAGTCAAAATTCTGAGCAGTAGGTAGGTTAATGCCTCCTCTTTCTTCACCTTCTTAACGTTCTTTATTAATCTAAGAAATAAGAATAGCTGAGAGAAGAGAAGCACTCTTCTAATCTAAATTTCCGTCATAAATTGAATTGCAGAAAAAAGTACCATTTGGGTAATTTTGTTATGGCACAGGATTGCTTGCCATGAAGAGAAACCACACTAATAAAATGCATATTGCAACTGTGATCAGACTTGTGCCAAGAGCTGGGAATGCACAGTGCTTGCTGTATGCAAAAATAAAAACAATATTTAATAGCAGCTCTGCTCTCAGCCTCTGTACATGTGGAAAATTTTAGGTTGTGGGTTGTCTGGGTTACTTCCTTTAAAGCAACAGAGCAAAGCTCGCTTGAATACTTTATGTGAAAGCAGAATAATTACCTAACCAACAAATATCTGTGAAAACAGAGAATTTTCTTTAAGGAACTAATCTCCAAGGAATCTATATGAGCATGCATGCAGGATAAGAAGGCACAGGCAAAGCGAGAGAGGAAAATGAACACCCTGCCACAGCCTGCAGTCTCTTACTCTCTGATGTTTCTAAGTCATCCATCGTGTTATCTACAGCTTATATAAAATGAAGACCTGTCTGATTGTGTAATGAATACACTGAGTTTCTGGTCCACTGGGAAAGGTGACAAGGGAGGTATTTTGCTTGCTTTATTTCTGAAGAAGGGAGAAGGAGGAGAGTAGAAGTGAAGGTTTTGCTTCAGCCAGTGTATGCAGTGCTCCGTTTTTTAAGGTAAGGAATTTCAAGCTGATATCCTGGCTTCCTTCCAGCACTACACAGGCTGTCTTGCACTGTAGATGTTACATTAGCCAGAATCATAGAATCATAGAATAATTAGGGTTGGAAAGGGCCTTAAGATCATCTAGTTCTAACCCCCCTGCCATGGGCAGGGACAGAAAACCATGTCATGCAAGGCTGTGTCCAGCCCAGCCTTGAACACCGCCAGGGATGGAGCATTCACAACTTCCTTGGGCAACCTATTCCAGTACCTCACCACCCTTACAGTAAAAACCTTCCTCCTTAAATCCAAACTGAACTTCCCCTGTTTAAGTTTTAACCCATTACCCCTTGTCCAGTCACTACAGGCCCTTATAAAGAGTCCCTCCACACCATCTTTATAGGCCCCCTTCAGATACTGGAAGGCTGCTATGAGGGCTCCACGCAGCCTTTTCTTCTCCAGGCTGAACAGCCCGAACTTTCTCAGCCTGTCTTCATATGGGAGGTGCTCCAATCCCCTGGTCATCCTCATGGCCGTCCTCTGGACTTGTTCCAACAGATCCATGTCCTTTTCATGCTGAGGACACCAGAACTGTGCACAATACTTCAAGTGGGGTCTCAAGAGAGCAGAGTACAGAGGCAGGATCACCTCCTTCGACCTGCTGGTAACACTCCTTTTGATGCAGCCCAGGATACGGTTGGCTTTCTGGGCTGCCAGCACACACTGCCGGCTCATGTTCATTTTCTCATTGACCAGCACTCCCAAGTCCTTCTCCGCAGGGCTGCTCTGGATCTCTTCTCTGCCCAGCCTGTAGCTGTGCCTGGGATGGCTCTCACCCAGGTGTAGGACCTTGCACTTGTCATGGTTAAACTTCATGAGGTTGGCATCAGCCCACCTCACAAGAGTGTCAAGGTCCCTCTGGATGGCATTCCTTCCCTCCAGCGTATCAACCGAACCACACAGCTTGATGTCATCGGCAAACTTGCTGAGGGCGCACTCAATCCCACTGTCCATGTCACTGGTAAAGATGTTGAATGAGACTGGTCCCAACACCAATCCCTGAGGGACACCACTCGTGACTGGTCTCCAGCCGGACATTGAGCCATTGACCACAACTTTTTGTGTGCGGCCATCCAGCCAGTTCTTTATACACCAAGTGGTCCATCTATCAAACTGATTTAGAGACAAGGATGTCGTGTGGGACAGTGTCGAATGCAGGTCCAGATAGATGACATCAGCTGCTCTACCCCTGTCCATAAGTTCTGTAGCCCCATCATAGAAGGCCACCAATTTGGTCAGGCAGGATTTCCCATTAGTGAAGCCATGCTGGCTGTCACCAAGCACCTTGTTGTTTTTCATGTGCCTTAGCATGCCTTCCAGGAGAATCTGCTCCAAGATTTTGCCAGGCACAGAGTTGAGACTGACTGGTCTGTAGTTCCCTGGGTCATCCATTTTCCCCTTCTTGAAAATAAGGGTTATATTACCTTTAGGAGAACTACTGCAAATGAAGACTGAAAAACTTAAATCAATTTTAAGATAAATAATGTGTGATTATTGCCCTGTGTGTCCTAGCTGAACACCATTCTTAGGCTTTTCAGTGCCTGTTGAGCACTGACCAGGCACATACTGCAAAACTGGAATCCATAGGCTGAGACCGCCTCTTGCAGCTGTATGCCCACACTGTTCTCCATTTCCTTCTGTCAGTAGCACAGGTTTAGTTGTCCAGTGAAGCTTCTGTCTAAACTGCTAGTGTTTAAAATGTCTCAAAGGTTTAAACACAGTAAACAAGGCTTTCTTGGCTTGCTTTTCTGATCTTAGGTTGCTGAATTCCAACATATTAGCGACCTAACTGGCTCACTTTCAAAAGTCACTCATTGTTTACCCACTTTTCATGAGCATTTTTCTGCAACTTTCACTGTGTATTCCCCTTTGCCACCCCAAGTTATTTTGCCTGTCAGATTTAGGTGGAAAAGAGATCATAATAGCTGGAGCGGAGACTATATTTGATTACTGGATACTCAAAGTCACTGATTATTTGGGTACTCAAATTCACTTTAATCTAAAACAGTAATGTTACCATGCAGAAGACAATAGACAAGAATTCGACCAAGGTCACAGCGTACAAAGTATAAGATTTAAATGTCCTGTCCTCCTTGAAGAATATAAACAAAAGCACAGAGTAACTTTGTTTGTTGTTTCCATAAGTCTGCTAGTTCCAGGAACAGCAGCATCCTTTAATTTATGATTCAGCTTGAAGTCTATAATTGGCAGGTCTTAAGCATATGTGACAGCAAGGGATTCGAGACAGGCTGACAAAACGTGGGTTGCTGTCTTCTATACATAACTGATACACTTTCTGTTGACGGTAACATTAACCTTTTTCTGGAGAGCTTTGTTTTCTACAGCAATTTTCCATTTTGAGAAAAACAACATCAGCAAAGGGAAATCTTGTTTTAATACTATTTTGTTAGCGTATAATTCAGATGTTTACAGAGTCTTTCAAGGCAGATAGTTGTTATAGACATGGAAATTCATAAGATGATATGAGATAGCATTTTGACTTTTCAAAATGACCATGTTCACTCACATGTTGTCCAGTCCTATTCTGTATCATTCACCTAGTCAGGAGTAAAACTCAGAAACACTTGTCTGTCTTTCCCTGGTTTTCTTATTATTGAGCCCTTTTTCCTGATGGGGTTACACTGATAGATCTCCCTTTAGAAATCTTAATTAAGACATAACTACCTTGTAGTCAAAATGCAGATCTCTGGACCCTTTTGTTCTTACATGACAAGTCCTCCTCTTCTCTGTGGGGTTCTCTTTCCATTCCATTCACAGAACATGATTTGGCTGCTGATCCACATGATCTAATGTCCTCTGGCCCTCAACCACTGCCGGGTGAAATTGCACACAGTTACTTCAAACTGGTTTCATCCTGCGTTTTTGTAATTTGATGATTCTTAGTGTTCACAACAGTACTGAAAGGCAGTGAAGGCAAAAGTCAGCTGACAGAGAAATTACCTCAGGAGTTATCCAGTTCAGGGAGTGTCCAGCCTTTCTGATTAGTGGAGCTGCATAACAACGTTTTACCTTGGATGGAAGCCATGTGATGCATACCATGGGGCTTGAAGAGGTGAAAGAACAGTTCTTATAGGACTCCAGAGCTGTATCATGTAGTGGGGGCAGCCTGAATATAAAGCTGTGTTCCAGTAAAATAAGTGACTTCACTAAAAGCAGGACCTGAAGACTACTTCTTTTCATAGGAGAGCCAGACTGAACAGTAGCTCCCATACCAGAGTAAACTACCTGCTAATCAAGTGCTTAATGTGCTTGGTATGTCATCATTTTGACATGGTAACCACATTTGAATTACTGAGGAGCCAAATGCAGCTGAAACCAACAAGTTATCAGCTCTTGATATAGTCCATTCACTTGTTCCAGAGCAGGATTAACTGTCCTTACCTTGTTCTTGGTATTTTCTAGACTTTTTTAACTAGTTTTCCCACCCCCTCCCCTTTCCTCCCCCCACTCCTGGGGGGATGGGGAGGAGAATCAAAAGAATGTAACTCCCACGGGTTGAAATAAGAACAGTTCCGGAACTAAGATATAACACAGGCTACTGCTGCTGCCACCAATAATAATAATGATAAGGGAAATAACAAGGGAAGAGAATACAACTGCTCACCACCAGCTGACCGATACCCAGCCTGACCTGAGCAGTGATCTAGCCCTTTTGGGTAACTGTCCCCAGTTTATATACTGGGCATGACGTGCTGTGGTATGGAATACCTCTTTGCTTAGTTTGGGTCAGGTGTCCTGTCTCTGCTTCCTCTCAGCTTCCCCTCCTCCCTGGCAGAGCATGAGACTCAGAAAGTCTTGTACATGGTGAGAGTAAACATTACTGAGCAACAGCTAAAAACATCTGTGCTATCAGTGCTGCTCCCAGGCTGAGAGTCAAAAACACAGCAGTACACCAGCTACTAAGAAGGAGAAAAATGACTGCTACTGCTGAACCCAGGACAAGGCCCCTCTACCTACCAAAGCCACCTGTATCAGAAATTCACAAGTTTATTATTAGAATATTTTCCTTAATGCTTAACTCTTACTATTCAGTTTTCATAACTCTTGTTATTCAGTCTTACTGTACAGTGCCCCGAAAGGACCAAGCCCTCTACCCAGTGTTCTAAGTAGTGCCAAGAAGAGGAGGGCTTGAGGGCTATACTGCTGTTTATAGATCACAGCATATTCCTTGTGTATTGCATTCACAATAGATTGTTAATTTTTATACATCTTCAATTTGTGACCTATTATCTCCAGGTACTTCTCTGGAAAACTGATTCTTATAAAGTCATTCCCTGGCCTGTGTTTTTTAAAATTTGATTATTCCCACCTAAATGCAGAACATGATCCCTGTTGCATTCCATCAATTTTTCATTCCACTACTCCATTACTCAGATAATTCTGAATTTGAATAATGTCTTCCAACACATTTATACTTGCACTTCTTTCCAACTTTGTCTCATTTGCAAGTGTATTAAGACTGTTATCACAATTGTTAATAAATTGTTGAATTAAGTCATAGCAAAGACAGATCCCTGTAAAACCCCTGATTTTATGATATGACAGTATCAAAGTACTGGATTTAAATGTAAAGTCATCAAAAATGGGTTTTGAAAGATATGCATCAGCAAATTAGGTCTTTTTTATGCTGTTACTTTTCCTGCTCTGTTTCAAACGTTTACAAATAGTTTGATTCTAGATTATTTTTTTGTGTCTGAGTTGAAGTTTATTATTTCTAGGCCCTTCTTCCTCTTTCTCCCTCTTTTTCTAAAAGGCAGCTGTTAATTTTATCCTTTCCCAGTCTTATGTATCTTATCCATCTTCAAGTAATAGGTAACCTGACTAATTCACCTAATTTTTAAAATATCCCAGACTATGGTCTATCTGGTCTGACTGACTTGAGGACATTTTTTAATGCTCTCCCATCCTGTTTCTTCCCAGTTTTAGATTGAGTTCTCAACTGTTTGTCATGAATGTTAATTATGCTAGTCATGTGCCTACAGCTGACATGCAATGGTTTGGAATACTCTGACCTTCTTGGGATCATCAGTTTTGTCATCACCTTCTCTTCACTCCCCCAGATAGACAGGAAAAACAGTAATTTTCCTTATTATTAATGGAAATTACCTTTTAAAGTGTTTCCTGGCTGTATGCTGATTTTGTGTCTTAGTTTTCTGATTGGGATTTATACACATGCACTGTTATTTTATATGTTTTAGAATTTGATCTGATTTCCAATTTCCAGGTGGAACTTTGTGAGCTTGAGATCAGCTAAAACTTCTATCTTACCTAAATCATCCCTCAGTACTTTCCCCTTCTGATAGGGATAGCTTCTGTTTCCTGCCACAATAACTTAATTATATTTTCCTTTGATTTTGTTGTTGACTTGAGTTGGTGGAAGTTTGCCTGCTTCAAGTCCATGATTTTCTTATTTTCCCTTATTTTATTTCTTAGGATTGTGAACTCTGTAATTTCATAGTCACTGTCTCCAAGTTGCCTTTCATCATCCTATTTTCAAACAACTACACTTCATGGGTTAGAACCACATTCAGAAGAGCCTCTACTCTCTCTGTTTTTTCCACAGCACCAGAAATGATGACCGATGCTTTTCAATTTAGAGCTTGCTAATCAATCTCTGTCCTCATGTTTTCATTTTCTATCAACTCTTTGGACAGTTAAACTCTCTCATGACTCTCTGGTCCTGTGAATTGAATGATTTGTCATGTTTTTCATAAAAAAGGCTTCCACAGCAGATATTCTCTGAGTGGTTTGGTTTAACAACAGTAGCAGTTATCTCCTCTTACTTCATCATCACCCATGGCTTTCAATGATTCCAGCTTCTTCTTCTGTCTGTAATTCAGGACTAGTGCAAAGCTGTATCCTTACTGTTAGATAATCCTATCATGCGAGTTATCTTACTCGTAAGTCTGTGCTTTGCCAAGAAGTTCATTTTGTGGTCATGTTTTAGATATTCTCACTTTTTTTTTGTTAATTTGCAGTATTTCCTCATGTTTTTCACTTGGCTTGTTATGATCCTGCCCACATATTTTTTTTTAATTAAATTTGTTCGAGTTTGCTTTATGCACTTGAAGTTCTCACATACGGAGTGGTACAGCGGGATACATACGGAGTGACATACAGAGTGACACATTGTGTATAAACTTAAGGCTAAGCACGTAACCTTTTCCCTGTACTTTCTGTTTGAAGGCTTTTTTTCTAGGGATTTTTATATTACTGACCAAGTGAGCAGAAAGAACAGAAAGACCAAAGAGCCAAACAGAATAAGAGGTATTTTATCAAAATTCTGAGTTGAACTGTGCTTTTATTTGTCATTGTTGACTTGAGCCAAGTGCAGTTTAGATACCAGCGCTGAAGTAATTTGCAAACGGAATGTTTAAATAGCTTCAAACAATGGCAGTGACATTTACCCACTGTGTGGTTTGTAAATTCTATTTTATTTTTAATCACAACACTTGTAGTCCCAAAGTGGAGCACCAGCAGATGTGTCCTTTTCAGTTCCCTTTGACTGTACTTGATAACATTCCATCTGTCCTGATGCTTGTAAACAGATGCTTAGATAGCCAGCCAGCTGAAACCTCTGACACAGGACACATCTAGAAATAGCTTGTACAGAAATAATCCCATAAAATATTTGACACAGACAAGAGGAGGATCCTGCAACATTGAGACTTGTGCTACTTGCATACATGCTATTTAGCAAGAAGAATATTGACTTTCACCCTAGTGATTGTGCTCATGACTTCACATGGGCTATATGCATTACACAATGTGTTTACATGCATTTCGTCCAGGAAGAAACTGTCACAACATTGCTGTTTCCCATTTTCATAGATTCAACCTTCTCTAAGTTTGAAGTAGTAGTTTTCAGCTATTGGCCCTGGGACAGTCATGGCCCTGACCGATGAGGGGGCCAGCAGCCGCTGCCATGTCTTGATTGCACACAAGGACACAGGGTTTAAGATCTGTTTGCCTCTGCCCTCACTCCCACATCAATATATGCCTGTCAAAAGCCTCTGCACAGGAGAGCCACTGGAGTATTCCTGTTAGGTCCTGAACTTTAATTTACATAATGAATCAAGCCATTGACTTTCTCAGGGGCAGGGAACTGTAAGGGAAGTTTGTAATGCGGGAAACATATCACTTAAAAAATATAGATGCTGTTACTTATGGAGCACAGATACTGTTTCTGATGCCCTGCAGAAGAAGTGAAAGCTAAGTGCTGAGCTTTCATAGCTGCTTAAAGGACTGGGACTGGCATCCTGGAGTGTATTAGAAGGGGGATGGTTAGTAGGTCGAGAGAGGTCCTCCTTCCCCTCTACTCAGCCCTGGTGAGACCGCATCTGGAATATTGTGTCCAGTTCTGGGCCCCTCAGTTTAAGAAGGACAGGGACCTGCTGGAGAGAGTCCAGCGCAGGGCAACTAAGATGATTAAGGGAGTGGAGCATCTCCCTTATGAGGAAAGACTGAGGGAGCTGGGTCTGTACAGTTTGGAGAAGAGGAGATTGAGGGGTGACCTTATTAGTGCATATAAATATATAAAGGGGGAGTGTCACGAGGATGGAGCCAGGCTCTTCTCAGTGGCAAACAATGATAAGACAAGGGGCAAGGGTGCAAACTGGAACACAAGAGGTTCCACTTAAACTTGAGAAGAAACTTTTTCTCAGTGAGGGTGACGGAACACTGGAACAGGCTGCCCAGGGAGGTTGTGGAGTCTCCTTCTCTGGAGACATTCAAAACCCGCCTGGACACGTTCCTGTGTAACCTTATCTAGGTGTTCCTGCTCCGGCAGGGGGATTGGACTAGGTGATCTTTTGAGGTCCCTTCCAATCTCTAACATACTGTGATACTGTGACTTCCAAGCCCCTTACATTTATCTGCAGTGGGAAAATTCAGAGAAACTTACAGCTAGGTAGGGTAAGCTAAGACAGGCAGAACAAGAATTACAGCAGTAGAATTACTCTTTGGTGTGTACATATTTCAGAGGTTCCAACAAAATACTGTCATATGTTGGGGCTGTCTTACTCCTGTACATTCACACACACACACACAACCTCACACACACAACCCCACACACCTGCCCCTCATCTTTTGTTTTTAATGGAGTTTATTGAGAGAGCCAAACCAGAAATGGGTGTAAAGTTTTGAATAAGTGTTGAAAAGTGAAACACAGACATCCCCAACCCATAGGATCAGGTGTAGAGTCTACATACATCCTGAGAGACAGGTGTTATGAGATACAGGTAGACACCATTGACTCCCACTGCTACTCGTGAGCAGAGAGGGAAGGATGATGTTCTTCAACGCATCTTCTGCCAGTCATATGCAGCCATCTAGTTCACTATTTTCAGCTGTTTTGTCATCTAAACATCTCAAACTCTCTCAAACCCCATCTTAAGCAACACAGCATTGAGTTTGTGTCATTGGAACTCAGCCTCTGTAATGGTTATTATTCATCTCATTTAATGCTTAAATATATTCATAGCCTGCAAAAATCTGTTTCTTTTGTGTGTCAGAATTGCCCTTTACCTGAAATTACTCACTTCCTCCCCAGTGCTTTTGCTACTTATATTGATAGTTACTTTATTGCCTCTTGTCTTCAACTTTGCTTTTATCATGCTGCTTTAGTCCTCTCCCAGGGAGGATGCTGATAGAATAATTGATTCTTGTGTGAATGGATATTTTCCTGATTGTTCCTTGTACTTCACTTCGTAATAATGCTGCTGCTGACCTGACCAAGTAGAAGAATTTCCAGTTCAATGGAAATACTTTCATTTTTTACTCCTTTCTGTTTACTTTGTTTTGATTTGGACCAAACCCTGAATATTTTGATATTTCCAGTGAACTAAATTTCTGAAAATGAAATTAAAAAAACTGCCCACATGGGGATCACCATGTTTTAACTACCCAAGGTCCCAAGCCTGCAGCTTTGACTTGAGGGGAGAAATACAGGTGCTTGGCTCCCATATATTGGATCTACCTGCCTTGGAGTCACAAAATCTGAAATCCCAGTCACAAAGTATTGGCCTTTGTGTGGTCCATCTGCTGAATCTAGTGGAGCAAAGTGCTTGGTTTCTGGGATGCTCCCAGCAATGCAAGCATACCTTGGGTTCTGCTGAGGCTCCTCAGGGCCTGCACAGATCACACATTTCAGTGTGTGAAATACACTGTTCAGTAAATTATCTTTTTTGTGTTTTGGCAGTACTGCCTATCTCTGTGCAAAGTCCCTTGTCTGATACATCTTTCTGCCCATAGTCCCTCCTTTTGAGCAACCCACAGTCACTACAGTGCTGGCTGAAGCTGGTGGTTGCTGGAAGCCATTGCTATTGTGGAAGAAGTGAAGCCATGCCACATGAGGAGCAGGACAGGCAGTGCATTTGGAAGTCCTAATAGGAGTATGTGCATGTATGTGCTCTGGTTCCCCAAGGATCACTGGCTGCATGCAGACATCAGTTCTGGAATCCCTTTTTCATTTTGATCTAAATCCCATCTTCTCTATTCTAATGAAAATACTTTCAGCATAACGCTAAGTAAAACAGGACCAGGCAATAAGTTTGCTCACTGGGCTCTAAATCACCCTATCACTTAACACACTCTTTGCCATAGTTTTGACCTTAGTCAAGTCCTAAATAATGTCAGGGGGATAATACTTGCTGGGGACTGCTTCCAGTAGACAGAATGGAGATGTGTAAACCTCCTTACTCTTACACAGTCTTCTAGTGCTGTCCCAGCAGCGCCTGAATCCCAAGGTACATGGCATAGTACATGTCAGGAGCGTGCAATTCATGCCCCTCAGTTTCATGCTATGAAAACAGTGGTCTGGCAGACTGAAAGCTGAGGCTTCACACAGTTTTAGCCACCACACAGAAAAAACCCTTATGCTATACAAGAGCTGGATGGGGGCCCAGAGGAAATCCATGACCAAAACCTGTTTAGTGTGGTCATTGCCCATCTGTGACTGGTTCTGTTCATTTAATGGTACAGCTGTAGCCATGGTCATCTGCTTCCTCGGGCTGTCTCTAGTTAATTTCCATAATTTAAAACTCAGTAGAGTGAAAAAAACAGGGGTCTTATTATACTCTACCCAAACATCTACCAGTTTTCTGCCTACGTAACCCTGGCGAAAGCTTTTAAACCCTGCACTCAGCTTTTAAATAGTGCTTTTTGTGAACTTCTGAGAGTTTTCCTCCCAGATGGTAATCTCTAACCACAACCCTCCTGTCCTGGACTCAGACATAGATTTTAGAGATCACAGTTCAGAAATACACTTTTCTAAAATAATACTTTTAATATGGAATTAGAAGTACTAGAGCAGTTGTTCTCGTTGTCTCAATTGCCCCCTTCAGCTGCGGCATCCTACATCAAGCTTCTACATGTAAAAGGAAAATGTTAACATTTATGTATATTAATATTCTTTCAAAACCTTTGCCAGCCTTCTGGGATCCCACCTTTCTCCTTCCCTGCTTTCAGCTGCACAGCTCTGATTCAATTCTGCTTAATATTTTCAAAGAGGCTGAGGTTCCTTATAAGCAATCCCAGCCTGCTCTTGCAATTGAACTACAAATTTCAAAGATTTGCTGGAGAAAGAGTCTCTTATCTGGTCGCTGATCTGGTTATTTGCATCTGCACCTATGATTGCAGTACTTTGGATTCCTAGGCTTTTCTGTTATCAGAAGTCAGTTAACTCCTTCCCTATTGCACGGTGGGGGAACTGTCTTCGTTTCCCCACTCTCAAGATATATTTGTTTTCTTGCAAGTATTTTGTTGATATATGCTTGAAAGATCCTTTTGAATAAGTATGTTAGAGGAAAGGAGACAGAGAAGATACTTGACAGAAACAACGTTTAATGTTATTTTGAATTGACTTGTTCATTTACACAGTTAAAATAAAACCCATGAATTCTTAACATTAGGAGAGACTGCTCTGAGCACTGCTGTTTAAAATATTTGCTGTTTTTTATTTGCCAGGCTGAAATAAGGGCCACACCACAGGGCCTGGCTATTCACATACTCATGAGAGTTTTGCTGTCCACAGCAGCTGTAGCAAGAAAGACAGAACCTGAATTCAAGCAGGTGAGACCACTGAGCACTGAGACATTTACTTAACGAGATAAATGATTACGAGAGTCCTTGCTTGCAACATTTGGGCTTCCTTTCCACAACCTGCTGGGTCTGGTCTAAGAGCACCAACTCCAAGAATGGACCCAGTGTCTGATAAGCAAAACAGTGCAAAGAAATAGGGTGAGCTCTGAAATCAAAGAGCAATAGGACTAGAGGGAAAAGAAACAAAAACTTTTTTGCCAGTCTCACTCACGTAGTATCTATCAAGTCTCCAAGTCAGACTGACTTGGTCATAAATTATTGAAACACACTAGCTAAGTTTACAAATATACACAATATTGTATATAGTAGAGTCTAATCCCATCTGCCCCCATTGTTTTGTAATCATCACTTTTTTTTTTTATGTTTTTCCCAGCAAAATGAAAACTATGATTACTGTTACAAGAGTTGAAGTTAAGTCTAATGGGAACATTTGTCATTGAACTAAACAAAAACCTCATATTGATGTTAAACTGTGCTTTCATTAGTAACAGAAGGTGCTAATCAGTTCTATTAGTTACAGTTTTGCTGCTTGTTTTTTCTACCTGTTTTATTCATAGACTTTGTATTTTTGCTAGAACAGGAATGATAAACAACTTCAGAGAGCCCTGGGTCACAGACTGAAATGTCCTCTTTCAAGGCATGTGAAGCTAATAAAACTACAGAAGCAAGTCTAAATCAAAATCCAATGCTGGCAGGCTAAGCCTGGCATATATTCATTTGCTCATTTTTCACCTAATTACATTTGATTTCAACAGATGAGAATGACTTGATTCTTACTGATAGCAGTGGAGTAGATGCACTGAATGTCTTAGTCCTTTCTCAGACTGTAATAACCTGGATCATCTTCAAGTTGCTCAAAGAGAAGAGGGTCAATTTGCCTCTCAGTAAGGATGATCACTTCTCTGTATTTCCTAGACTCTTTGCAGCATTCAGACTTGCGTCACTCATCCTTTATCCTATCGGTGTTGTATCATTACACTCTGAAGTACAAATTTGGTGTGATCATTATCTTCCTTCTCAATATTCAGGTCTCATTTATCTTCTATACAGCAGGTTTTTGTTCATTTTGCCCCTGAGTGATGACAGCTCAGTTCATAGTTTCTACCTCTTCTCCTCTCTCCCAAAATACTCAGGCATCTTCACATATAATGGAAGTCCTTCTGGACACTAGACTTGGAAGTTTCCTTTGATACACCAATGTATCTCTTACTGCTTTTCAACTTCATTTCAAAGTATTTCCATTTTATTCTTTTATCCATATCAAAATTGCCTTTTCTATTTCCTTATAATTAAAAAAGTATAAAGTCCTACAAGTTCCCATAATTTAGCCTAACAACATATTTTTTTATGTTTTAGGCTACTAAGATAAATAGTTCCCTTATTCCTGTGTGCTAGCTATTTATTTAGCAGTGGCTTGGCCATCTGTAGGCAGCTGAGAGTGCAGAATATCTGAGTTCCATCTAATGTACAGTTTTCATTACCTTTTTTTAAACCAAGCCTTCATCCTTGAGAAGGATGAGGCTGCCTTCTTCAAAGGTATAACCCAAGAAGCTTGTTTTGAATGTGAAATGCAGCTTGAAAGAACAGAAATTAAGTGCTGCTGTAACTATCACAGTACTCATTCTTTTCCTTACTCTGTTTCATAAGCATCAAAAATTGGACCTGCAGCTATGTCTCAAGGAAATCAGGGGCTCAGAACTGATTAAACAAGGTGTTTAGAGCAGTTATGTACCTGTAAGTGTAGGAAGCAGCAACTTGCTATCGTTATGTCACGAACTGATAAATCCTGCCTGCAGGGACAAATGGAACATTGATCCTGTGTTTACTTTTCATAGAATCTTAGAATCATAGAGCAGTTAGGGTTGGAAAGGATCTTAAGATCATCTAGTTCCGACCCCCTGCTGTGGGCAGGGAGACCTCACCGTGTCACTAAACCATGTCACCCAAGGCTCTGTCCAACCTGGCCTTGAACACTGCCAGGGATGGAGCATTCACAGCTTCCCTGGGCAGCCCATTCCAGTGCCTCACCACCCTAACAGTAAAAACCTTCCTCCTTATATCCAATCTAAACTTCCCCTGTTTAAGTTTTAACTCATTACCCCTTGTGCTATTACTACAGTCCCTAATGAAGAGTCCACCCCCAGCATCCCTACATGCCCCCTTCAGATACTGGAAGGGTGCTATGAGGTCTCCACGCAGCCTTCTCTTCTCCAGGCTGAACAGCTCCAACTTTCTCAGCCTGTCTACATATGGGAGGTGCTCCAGTTCCCTGATCATCCTCATGGCCCTCCTCTGGACTTTTACCAACAGTTCCATGTCTTTTTTATGCTGAGGACAACAGAACTGTACACAGTACTTCAAGTGGGGTCTCGCAAGAGCAGAGGGGTACTTTTCTGATAATCTGTGCTATTCCATAACTTTCTGCTTATTTCCCAATAAGCTAATGCGCCTCATATGTTGCAACTTCACCTTAGAGCTACTTAATTTGTTGGGCTGGCAAGTGTACTATTTGCTGGTGTGATAAATACCAGCAGAGCTCCCAGGTCAGCAGGGTTTGTGGCATGACCTCTGATTATGGTCTGGGCAGAGACTGAGAGTAACATGAATGCATCATTGCCAGACTTTGCCTTGTGACTGGCACACCTCAAGGTCATTTAAACGAAGAGCCTCATCCCTCCAACTGGACAGTTGTTCATTATCTCCCTGTTTTTCCCTACTAGAAGCTACTCCACACAGTGGTCCTGCAGCATCTCTGTCAGTTACTGTGGGGGAATGGTGAATACAGTGATTTCTCCTGGCAAAGCAGAAGGACTCAGAAATGTGGGAGCTGTTTAGCAGACATCATCGTTGGATTTGACTCAATCAGCTTGGGTAATCCAGTTCACCTTTCCTCCTTTCCCAGGGGTTAGGTAACCTGGGAGGTGTGTCCTATAACTCTCATGTTCGAAATTGCCACTGACAGCATTTCACCCTGATGAGTGATATTTCATCAACATCTGAGCTCCAGAAGTGTGTAATTTCACTACTGTAGATGCTGCTGGTCCGAACATTCCTCTATGGTGAGGAGAAGTCCTGGATCAAGGTTCAGAAAGTGAAACAGAATGGACAACGGAAATGAATACAAGGGTCCATAACACATACCCTATTCTCAGCTTGAAGAAAAACAAACAGAAAACCCCATCCACAACACAATAAAAAAAATCCTACAAAATAGAAGTGAGGCATAAATGACTTTCTTACAGTAGTTTTGGTATAAAATCACTCATCACTAACAAAATTATGGAAAAAGCCTTCCCTTCTGTGTCAGAGGAGACATACTGTAAGATACAAATCTGTTGGGATATGAAGGAGGTGTTAATGGACGACTTACTTTGATTAAGTCAGCCTGTGAACTCTGAGTACTTATCTCTTAGGCAATCTTCAAACATTACATTCCCACCAGATTCATCTGAGATTCAGGCCGTTACACTGCAATGCACTTGTCTTTGTAGTGAAGAGTTGTTGTTTTGCTCTACAATAATGCTTTCTACTCAGCTTACTTATTGCTGTAAACCCTCATTAGTGCCTATGATCAGTTGGCACAACCATTCATTTTCTGTTTTAGTGTTCTGCTTGAATTCATTTCCCTTTCAGGGCTCAGCTCAACTCTGAGCAAAAACAGGCTCTCAGTTCTTCTCTATTTGAAGGAAGTAATTACTGTCCTCACAGCCTCTTGTATCTTCAGTCATCACAAAAGCCTAAGGAAATTTCAGAAGCACAGGCCAAGCCAAGCTCCATTTCCTATTACACAGTTACCCTGACACACTAAGTTTTCTGACCATTCTTATTGCGAAGCAATGTGGTCTGTCTCCAGAACTGATACAGCTGTAGTGTCAAAGTGCAAATGCCTTACATTCTGCAATGCATTTATCCTCAGAATAGTTTTCTGATGCAGAAAACTGTTTTATCTCTGCTTGTAAATGGGAATTGAAGCTTCCAGAGAGTGAGTCTTGAAAAGTTTCACCCTCTGGACGTGTTTATCCCCACTGCCTGTAGAGAAACCTTTGACAACTGCAGAAACTAGAATATGTAAGCATGAGTTAGATCCTCTCCTGAATTTCTTTCTCACTGAAAACTGCAGAGGAAGTAGTGATTCAGGGAATTGGGCAGGCAGGGACATAGACATCATGCTGCCACACTACCATTGAAAACTATCACTGTAGTAATTTCCAAGGTAGCAATAGTGTCATTCTCATGATTGAACCTTAATAATCTTCCCAGACTAAAAAAAAAAAGATATCAGAACTGGTCTATTTCTGATCATAAGATCAAATTGGGGCAAACTATTCTTTTGGAAGCCATTAGAGATTCTAGGCATTTCCCATTGCAAATACCATCAATCAAAAAAACAGCAGTACAGTAACACTTCTTTTTACAGGTACCCATGCTGAATACTGCTGCTCAAATGAAAAGGAGAGTTCAAAGCACAAAATAAAACAACCTTTAATTCAATAAATTCAATAAG
Source organism: Neopsephotus bourkii (assembly GCF_033783945.1). Taxonomy (NCBI): domain Eukaryota; kingdom Metazoa; phylum Chordata; class Aves; order Psittaciformes; family Psittacidae; genus Neopsephotus; species Neopsephotus bourkii. The sequence goes on along the minus strand of NW_026901130.1, from coordinate 413,987 downwards.
TAAACCTTTAAGTTGGCAGCTGGAAGAGACAGACATTGTATGCAAGAGGAAGCACTTGACTGACTCTTTCAATGTTTGACATTTGGACTTTTTGTTCGATGACACATACATACACAGCCTTTAAAACCCGTTAAAAACATTACAGAGATTGTTTCTTACTGTAAAACGTTGATCTCAGGGCCTTTGACAGAAAAAAACCCAACTCCAAACAAAAAAAACAAACAACACAAACAAACCAAACCAACCCTAAAACCCAAACCACACTCTGGAGATGTTAAAAGTTCATCCAAGTCAGACTCAGCTGTTATGTATATTGAAAATGCCGGGAAAAAAGACTGATGCTGTGAATTGAAGCTTCCATATTTCTGAATGCCTAGTCTTGCAAGTCAGCAAAATTCATTTTCAGAAATCAGCTACTGTATTAATATGGCAACGATCTCATAACTTTCTGATAAATGACCTTAAAATGGGGGGAAAAGTAGCCTGTTAAGCAGTCTGCTTGCAACGAGTTGCTAGCAAGAATCTATTTGAATATAATTCTGTGAATACAAATTTCAAGGGGTCCAGGTTTTTTAGCGAAGTGCAGTGGGCACATCAGCCTGGCTGTCTTGCTAATGAGAGGAAAATGAAGAATTCTCATGTTGATACTCATTGACAGTAAAAGTCGTGGTAAGAGAAAACCCTAATTTCTGTGCCATTGTTTCATCATTTTATCCTAGCCTTAATCTATGCACCCTTCCACTGTTTCTTGTTCAAAATACACATGCTTTAGCTAGCCTACAACTTATTTTACCAGTTGGCACTATTCGTTCCTTGGTGTTCTTATCTATCCGTGTGTCTTCTCATTTGAACACCATAACTTCTTGACTTTCCATTTTCCTGTGGTTTGATTCCCACTACCTCCAATGAGATAGCAAGCCTCATTATTCCCTACAATCCCTGCATCTACAGCTCCTGTCATCTTCTGAGGATCTGTGTTCCTGGTGCTTCTAGGGTCAGATTTAGAATACATCTGCCCCACAGGAAAAACACAGCATTGCAAGAACAGAAACTTCTGCTTTAGAGACAACAGGCAGTAAACCTTTTTCTTAATTTCACTTATAAATCTAGACATACCAGCTTCTGAATCTAAAAAAGCAATGGAAAAAACATAATGAGAAAGCACATGAGATTTGAAGGGCACTTATAGATGCACGCTTTCAATGACTTACCTCCCCTTATACCAATGCTTCCAAGGACAGTCAGAAGCTACAAGAGCATGTACGGACAAACCTACTCATTACCACCAGATTAGTATGATGTAAGTCAAAAACTGCCTTGCACGATCTTGAGTTAAATCAGATTTTATCTTGAGCAAAAGGAGAATTTCCACAGCCTCTGTCAACACTGCTGGGGGGAGAGGGATAAGCTATACCTTGTAGCAAGGGTGTTATTAGCAAGGATTTAATCACAAATGAAGAGGTGAACACTAATTTCTGATGCTGTCTTTTGGTATCTTTGCACACACTCTCCCAAAAGTCTTCACTAAATATGCTGTTCATTTTAATCACTTTCAATCTTGACCAACATTATTACTGCTCATTATTACCGTTTCTTTGCTTTATTTCAGAATATCGTTTCCCCCATATGTTACCGTAGCTGTCTGGTTGGATATACAAGCATGGCCCATTTGCTGTTAAGCACATTCATCATACTCTGCCTCAAGGATCAATTTATGTAAATAATGATTAGGTGATCCTGGAAAACTTGCATAGGGGTGATACAAAACATCCCCATAAAAAGCCATGAAGGGGTATTGCAAAGGGATTAATTAACCTTTTCATCAGAAAGAGATTTTCCTCCCTCTCAGATTAATTCAGCTTAATTTAGTAGGCATTATGTAGTTACTTCAAAACACCATTGTTTTTTTCATGTATTTTGACTAACTGGTTTCAAGGCTGCAAGACAAGATCAAACTGCCACCAGTTGTAAAACCTGCACACTGATTTCAGTGGGGTTGGATCCAGCCACCAAACCATACAGCCAGGAGAGCAGTTACAAATGCAGGGGAAAGTACTACAATGTCAAAATACAGCTCAGACTAATACTACATTCTGTGCAACTGCACAGAACTTCTCTAAGAAGAAAGACAAAAGAGAGGGACCTTCTGTGCAAGTCCTATTCAATAAGAGTTTCTGAAAATACAAAAATAATTAGGCGCAGAAGATGCTGAACTCAACTCTGAGTCTTGTCATAGAAGGTAAAGATGAGTTGGAAGTTTATGGCTGTAGCAATCATAAACTGGCTGTATTCATTAACACTCACAGGAAGCCAGTACAAGCTCTATCAGTGCCTTCTGAAAACTTAGGAAACTGTGCTGCAAGAGTCTCTCTTGTTAACCTGGGAAATAAGGCACAAACCAGTGAGGAGTCCAGTGGTCGAAGTGGTTCGAACAAACATAACTTTAATAAGAGGATAAAGAAGCATGGTAAAACAATAAACCAGTAAGACAACAAAAAAAATAAATTACATAGTAAAAAGCAGCAGGCAAGATTACTAACCTTCTCACAGGTCCAGGACAGAAGTCTAAAGAAGGCTAACCTCCTTATCCCATCTAAGAAGTATCTGAAATAATCAGTATCTGAAGTATGTGGCACTGCAGAGAATGTATTGCCGTGTAAAAAGCAGGTTTTCTTACTTGTACTGCTGCTTTACAGCTATACCATGGATCTTGTTGTCTCACAACAGGCATCTGTCATCATTACCGCAGCACTTCCCAACTGCTGTTGATCTTCAATATATGAGCTCTTCTAGGCCCTCAAGGAGACTCCTTCCGTGCTTCACTCTTATAGAGAATACAAACTTACTCTTTACTTCAAAAACGGACAGTATTGACCATGATTTTCTTGTCTCAAGCTCTTTCACCCTAACATTTCTGGCTGCAGCTGCAGTGAGGGTAATTCCCTGTGGGAATATTTGTCAAAGATTTAGTTTCTGTGAGTTTCCAGATATGAGTTGCAGTCCTACAATTACTTCAACTTCATAATTTACTTTTTCTCTAATGAAAAGTATCCTAAGTTATTGCAGATCTGGCATGTAACTGATGTTTGGTGCAGCTGTTTACTTCCTCTTTTTGTTAACAGATACTGAGAGAGGACTTCTCTCAGACAGCTGCCTGCCCACATTGAGTACTTTTGTAGCTATAAAGTATTTCTACTTGTGTTTACTTTGAACTGAAGAACAGCTCTACCAGGGAGAACAGTAGGCTGAAATTTTCCTTCTGCATTATTTATTTTTTTTAACAATAACTTTCAGGTAATCATTTCTGAAGTAATTTTTCTGGCTAACGGAATACAAGGGTCCAGTATGATTTGAACCCCATTCTGCTAGACGCATATACTATCTACTTTCAGCTACTTTCAGCTACCTTGTTTGCTTGGAGTGCAATATCTACATCCAAAAGCCTAAATTCTCTGCAACAGCCTGCAGAGGAATGTAGACATCTTTGGATGGTGCTGCTTAACACCTAAATTAGATGCCTAAATTCAGATTATGTGGCTACACCTTCTATACAGGAATCTACAGATCAAAGAAAAAGTAACCTGCCTGAAAGACATACAGCTAGTAAGACAGAATGTAGTGCAAAGCATTCCCAGTGCCTCCATCAGGAAAGAAATAGGCTTTTTTTATCTCTGGTTTAAAAACAATTTGCCTTGAACTCATCTGTCTTGCACAGAGCAAACACAATGCATTTCTCTATTATCCCTGGTGCTCTGGGTGGGCTTGTTGCCTCTGGCATAGCACAACACATTGCAAATGCAAAACCTAGTGTGGGCCCAGGTGCTGCATTCTGTGTCTGGTGAAAATCAAAAAAGAAGCATACCGGAGATGGAAAAATGAATGAATAACCATTGAGAACTACAAGATGTTGCCAGGGTGTGCGGAGATGCAGTTAGAAAAACAAATCAGCTCAAATTGAAATTGGCCAGAGACGTCAAAATATACAAGAAAGAGTTCCACAGCAGAAACGGAAGGGAAATATTTGCCCTCTTTTAAGCAAGAGACTCGTAAAGGCACCAAGAACACTGAAAATGCAGAAGTTCTCAACACTTAATTCACCTCTACCAGCACTGTTGGGCCCCAGGACTTGGGAACAAAAATCCAGCTTTATGCAGACACAGACCCACTGTCACTGAAAAAAGAGCTGGTATATGAACTATTACAGGAACCTGACCCCTTACACATCAATGGTCCCTGACAGTATCCAGGCTGAGGAAGCATGTTCAGCATTGAGGAAAAAAGGCTCAGGAGACACCTTATCACCATGTCCCAGTATTTAAAGGGTGGCTACAAAGAAGATAGAGACTTCCTGTTTACAAAGACTCACCTGAAAGACACAAGGAACAATGGGCCCAATTTAATTCTGGGGAAATTCTGACTGGACACAAGAGGAAAATTTTTCACTATGATAACAATCAGTCATTGGAATAATCTCCCCAGGAAAGGAGTGAATTCCCCAGTGTTGGACAGTATTAAGGTACAGCTGGACAGGGTGAGGAGACATCTAGTCTGGATCATATTTTGCCAAGGATGATGATTATCCATGAGGTCCCTTCCAACCTGGTATTCAGCAATTCTGTCCTTCCATGATTCATGCCATACCTGAACAGTCTTTCTTATGCCATCCAGAGGGACCTTGACACACTTGAGAGGTGGGCTGATGCCAACCTCATGAAGATCATCATAGGAGAGTGCAGAGTCCTACAACTGGGTCAGAGCAATCCCAAGCACAGCTAGAGGCTGGGCAGAGGAGAGATTCAGAGCAGCCCTGAGGAGAAGGGCTTGAGGGTGTTTATTGATGAGAAATTGAACATGAGCATTCACTGTGTGCTCGCAGCCCAGAAAGCCAACCGTATCCTGGGCTGCATCAAGAGGAGCATGACCACCAGGTAAAAAGAGGTGATCCTTCCCCTCTACTCTGCTCTTGTGAGACCTCACCTGGAGTATTGTGTGCAGTTCTGGTGTCCTCGACATAAAAAGGGCATGGAACTGTTGGAGCAAGTCCAGAGAAGAGCCACAAGGCTGGAGCACCTCCCTAGGTGAAGACAGGCTGCGAAAATTGGGGCTGTTCAACCTGGAGAAGAGAAGGCTGCTTGGAGCCCTCAGAGCAGCCTTCCAGTATCTGAAGGGGGCCTCTAAGGATGCTGGAGAGGGACTCTTCACTAGGGCCTGTAGTGATAGGACAAGGGGTAACGGGTTTAAACTCGAACAATGGAAATTCAGGTTAGAGATAATGAATACATTTTTTACTGTGAGGGTGGTGAGGCACTGGAATGGGTTGCCCAGGGAACTTGTGAATGCTCCATCCCTGGCAGTGTTCAAGGCCAATTTGGACAGAACCTTGGGCAACATGGTCTAGCATGAGACGTCCCTGCCTATGGCAGAGGGTTGGAACTGGGTGATCTTAAGGTCCTTTCCAACCCAAACCATTCTGTGATTCTATGTTTCTATGTCCACGTAATTCAGATAACTGGTAGTTGACTTGTCAGAAACACAGATTCTAGGAGAATGAACACCAGGAGAAAGTCCTAAAATGACTAAAGTGCCATCATTATCAAAGACAAAAAATCAAAAGGATCAGTTAATTAATCTTAAAAAGAAAAATGGTGTGAAACAAAGTTCCTTTCCTGTCAGTCCTGTCCCATGAGAAAAGTTTCATTTATAATCAAGCATTTACAATCTTTTATAATCAGGTGCATTTTCATCTACCACAACCTAGATGCAATTAAATGATTCCTGTAGCAGAAAATCCAAATGTTCTGACTCATCGCATTTTTTTTTAATGCAGGAAAAATCTTTATTGAAATTTGTTTCATGATTTCACGTAATAAATAAATCTATGTTAATCATAGCATCTCTCTGGAGTTTTCTGCGAGTCTTCTTCGTTAATATGTGAGAAGACCGACATGCTGACATTTACTGGGACACATATGTAAAAGAATTCAACTTGACCAGCATACCCTGTCCTTTGGAAGTGACGGCTCTACTATTTTTGCTGTGAAGCTCATGTATATATAAAAGAAAGAACCGTGTGCATTATTTCAAAAGATGAGGTTACCGATAAGAATTTAAACACATAGCCATAAAGTTAGGAAAGTGAGGATTATTGCAGACTGTGATGCGAGTCCAGACTGCAGCTTTGTGGATTTTCATTTCATACTAAGAAAACAACCACACTGGACCACTAGTGACTTATTCCCTTTTTTTTAGGTCCCCAGACTGAGACAGTCAGAGTCTGATTTCGTAGATGCTGACAAGTCAGTACAGCTGAAACCAGCAGATGCCATGAGTGCTGGTAGCTAGCTATAGGGCAACGTCTCCAGTAAAGTACACAGGTAATGAAGCATTCAGTTTAGAGGATGTTTCTGTAAATACTGACGTAACTATTTATGAAATTTACAAAATACCATCTCAGGAAACTGAGATGGCCATCTCCTCAGTGTTTGAAGGCTACTCTGACCCTATGGTAACAAACGTCAGAGTGAAACCTAAGGTAAAAGAACTTACTTCATTGTGGATACAAGGTTCAGATTGCATGCAACAAGCAAGACAAAATCCCATGATTAACGAGGGGAATGAAAATAAATATTCTAACATTATCTCATCTACTCTACATTTTCCATCAAGTCTGGGGTACCAAGGACAAGGTTCAAGTGGTTTCACCTGAGCATTTAAATGACTGGTTCAGCTCAACAACAATGGCGCTTGTGCTCTGCCACAAAGCATTTTGTATCAGTATATTACAAAAACTATGCAACATGAAGGTTGAAGAGGCAGGTTTAATTTTGTCATTTTTACTGTCTCTTGACTTTTACCATTCAGAGTAAAAAATGCAGAGAAAATAATCAGTATTATAAGGAAATAAGAGAGACAGACCCTTATGTAAAATGTCTTATCAAAAATGCTGCACATATAACAATGCCTAACCCAATACTGTTAATCAATACAGACATTTCAATTGACTGCTAATTACATTGCTATGTAATTTAATACATGCAATATATATAATATGCACTATTCATACATTAAACCTTAACTGTAATTTTTTTTTAATAGAAACTCCTGTCACTACAGTCCCTAATGAAGAGTCCCTCCCCAGCATCCCTATAGGCCCCCTTCAGATACTGGAAGGCTGCTATGAGGTCTTCACGCAGCCTTCTCCTCTCCAGGCTGAACAGTCCCAGCTTTCTCAGCCGATCTTCATATGGGAAGTGCTCCAGTCCCCTGATCATCCTCATGGCCCTCTTCTGGACTTGTTCCAGCAGTTCCATGTCCTTTTTATGTTGAGGACACCAGAACTGCACACAATACTCCAAGTGAGGTCTCACGAGAGCACAGTAAAGGGGCAGGATCACCTCCTTCGACCTGCTGGTCACGCTCCTTTTGATGCAGCCCAGGATACAGTTGGCTTTCTGGGCTGCAAGCGTACACTGAATCCAGCTCATGTTCATTTTCTCATTGACCAGCACCCCCAAGTCCTTCTCTGCAGGGCTGCTCTGAATCTCTTCTCTGCTCAGCCTGTAGCTGTGCCTGGGATTGATCCGACCCAGGTGTAGGACCTTGCACTTGGCATGGTTAAACTTCATGAGGTTGGCATCAGCCCACCTCAAAAGAATGTCCAGGTCCCTCTGGATGGCATTCCTTCCCTCCAGCGTATCAACCGAACCACAAAGCTTGGTGTCATCAGCAAACTTGCTGAGGGCGCTCTCAATCCCACTGTCCATGTTAGCGACGAAGATGCTGAACAAGACCGGTCCCAACACCGATCCCTGAGGGACACCACTCGTTACTGGTCTCCAGCTGGACACTGAGCCAGTGGCCACAACTCTTTGTGTGCAGCTATCCATCCGGTTCTTTATCCACCGAGTGGTCCATTCATCAAATTGACATCTCTCCAATTTAGAGACAAGGATGTCGTGTGGGACAGTGTCGAACACTTTACACAAATCCAGGTAGATTACATCAACTGTTCTACCGCTGTCCATCCGTTCTATAGCCCCATCATAAAAGGCCAACAACTGGGTCAGGCAGGATTTCCCCTTAGTGAAGCCATGCTGGCTGTCATCAAGCACCTTGTTGATTTTCGTGTGCCTTAGCATGCCTTCCAGGAGAATCTGCTCCAAGATTTTGCCAAGCACAGAGGTGAAACTGATGGGTCTGTAGTTCCCTGGGTCATCCAGGGAATCCTGGGTTATCCTGGGCTGCATCAAAAGGAGCGTGACCAGCAGGTAAAAGGAGGTGATCCTGCCCCTCTACTCTGCTCTCATGAGACCTCACCTGGGGTATTGTGTACAGTTCTGGTGTCCTCAACATGAAAAGGGCATGGAACAGTTGAAGCAAGCCCAGAAGAGGCCACAAGGATGATCAGGGGACTGGAGCACTTCCCATATGAAGATAGGCTGAGAAAGCTGTGGCTGTTCACTCTGGAGAAGAGAAGGCTGTGTGAAGACCTCATAGCAGCCTTCCAGTATCTGAAGGGGGCCTCTAAGGATGCTGGGGAGGGACTCTATATTAGGGACTGTAGTGACAGGACAAGGGGTAAAGGGTTAAAACTTAAAACAGGAGAAGTTTAGATTGGATATAAGGAATACGTTTATTACTGTGAGGGTGGTGAGGCACTGGAATGGGTTGCCCAAGGAGTTTGTGAATGCTCCATCCCTGGCAGTGTTCAAGGCCAGGTTGGACAGAGCTTTGGGTGACATGGTTTAGTGTGAGGTGTCCCAGGCCATGGCAGTGGAGTTGGAACTAGATGATTTTAAGGTGCTTTCCAACCCTAACTATTCTATGGTTCTATATATATAATGTAACAGTAATTCTGTTAATCTGAACAATTACTTCCTATTTATACCTAAAGCACGAATCTTGTCCAAACTTTGCAATCTTTATGATGAAGGTGAACTCTGGCCTTGAAATATCGCAATGAGTTCATATCTGAATATGCAGTAACTATGTGACTGTTACCATGCAAAATATTAACACCTGGCAAAACAAGAAGAGGGAACTTCAAGCTAGAGCTAAATAAACAATAATAATAAAACAAGCACTTGAGCTTCAAATGCTGAATTTAAAACTTTTTATCAATTACCCAAGGTTTAGAAGAAATGTCAGCCTATGTATGCCAATTATACTACTGACATATTTATCAAAGCAATATTACTGACTATGAAGTGTGATATGTCATTGGTCCTTTTGTTTTTTTCTTTCTTTTGTTGCTAGCATGTATAACAGAAAGGACTTGCATTTTTTGCTGAAAAGCATTCTGAGACAGCTTCAGATATGACATGCTGGCGTATCGGTGGCACAAAAGTGCACCCTCCAGATGACTGGGATTTTTGACATATGAGCATATTTTCCTCTTAAGAGTTTGAAAACGCTTGAGTGGTACTTATTGTCATGTAATAGAAGTAGTGCAAGACCAGCTGTGGCATGAGTGTGTTCCTCCACTACAAATGCTTTCTACTCAATTACAGCCACAAATATTGCCATAACAATCCTCAAGGCAGTGGAACAACTGCAGTGTTAATTAAAAGAGGGATCCTGAAGGGTTCTTGCAGTCAACAGAATTGATTGCCATGGTCTGCTGTTCAAGCTCACACTTGTTGATCATTTGACTTTACTCCTGCTACATGAAAAAATATTCGAATTCTGACAAATATTTATTACATGTTATTGGAGGAAAGAAATTTTCAAGCTGATAGCAGGGCAAAAGGTTTGGTGTGTTGCTAAGCAATGGCATCACTAAAATCTTATGAACATATTACAGTGCACAGCTTGGCATCTGTCCTTTCCATCATCTTGATAAAAACAATATTGCAGAAGACTCTTTTTGTCTAGCAGCTCGAATGACCACAAACAGTAAAATAAGCCCTGGAGAAAAGGATGATAGCTGCTATCAATATCTTCTTTGCATAACCTACACTGTGCATAGCATAGCTTTGTGCAGTGAACAGCTGATGTGTTACAGACGTAAGAAATATTACAAAGATCAAAAAAGTTTGTGTTTTTTTAATTTATTTTTGCACACAAAAGATTTTGTGGGCACACAGCATATAGTATTGAAAGTCAGAATTTGTTGTGATGTGTGGTGTGGCCACTTTTGCAGGTATATGTGTTTCAGTCACTGCCATGTGCGATATGGTCACTGCTGTGCAATGCATGTAAGTGTCTGACTCATGGCAGGATCAGTCAGAGAGCTGCCCGTAATACAGTTACTACCGTGAGTGAGATTAAGCACAAGATCTTGTTTTTGTTCTGGCTGGAAATTTTATGTTCTCTAAACTCTCAGCAGAGAAAATTTGAAAGTCAAGCTGTTGTTAGCAGTGTAATAGTATTCAGTAGAAATAGATACAAGAAGTAACACAGAGGAAAACATAGGGCTTAACCTTGCATATCAATTCCAGCTGCAGGTAAAAGAGTACAAATCCCCAGGGAGGCAGAAGCTTCATAAAGACTGTATCAGAACAGTCCATCACTGTCATGAAACACTTACGTAGCTAATGGACTGATGAAACACATTTGTGCTCCCTTGTTAGCTGCCCTGTGCTATGGCATATGGACCTCTCTCTTGAAGGCACAGAGGCTGTGCTTGTGGCCACGTACATAGAATGGGGCTGATTTAATTTCTTAGCTTAAGGGATCATAACGCCGTTCAAAGACTCCAAACGAAGCGCCTTATCAATCATGTAGTCAGCGCTGTTAGATAAGCACTAACATATTTTCTTAACTTTAAGGACTATAATTGACTGTGAAACTGCAGAATGAAATGTAATTCTCTTTTTTTTGTGCTAGTTTAAAAATTAATCTGAAGGTCCTTCACAGATGCTAAAAATCCACACTGCACATCAGAAAAAGATGATTTTTAAAGTACTTAATATATTGCCTGGACACGTTTTGAAGCTATGTTGAGCCCTCCCAAAACGTAAAGAGGTTCAGATTGCATACTTTATCTTACAAAAAGTTTGAAACATTAATATTTATGTTTCTGTATAGATGATCACTTCTGTATATATTGGGAATAAAGTTAAAAGAAATTTTCAAAGTTATTTCAGGGGGCACAATTTTCTTTTACTGTGGATACTGATTGAATTATTTATTTTATTTTGTGCTACGGTTTACATAAAGAGAAGTGGCAGGCTGGATTCTCTTATCTTTATTTTCTTGTATATCCCTTCTCAGATACACAGCCACACTGGAGGCAATTACTCCGATTATCTGAGATAACATGGTTAAGTTTTCTGTATTCATAGTCTTTGGAAGAAGGGAAGGTCAGGAGGATTAAAAATCTTGCCTATTATGAGAACAGGTAACAGTTAAACTGTTGTCAAAAATTGTGCACAGATACAAACGTATTAACCCCTTGTTCAGAGTGAAAGCTTTAATTACAGCTGGAGAAACTTTTGCATTACAAAAAATAAACACAAAAACATTAATTTATGTTGCTGATAAATTATATTGCAGACATCTATTTAATGTGTAAGATTGAAGTATGTACATGTATTTTGTTTTACAAGCATGTAGAAAGTCTGAAAATATGGGGTAGACCCTCCTCTGTGTTTTTTTTTTTTATTTACATTTAAAGAATTGTCATAAAAAAATCACATTTTATGTATAAAATCCAAAAGAGTATTTGTCCCAGAACACATGATACTGCTAAGTGACTATGGGAGAAAGCCAGCGACTACCCTTATGAACCATAGTGTTAGTCTGGATTTCCTTGTCTGAACGCTGACATAATCCTAAAACTTTCTCAGCACAATAATTCATGTTGCTGCTTCATCTAATTCTGACTTTGCTCAGTCACATACCTAAACAAGCTGAAGCCCCCAAATAGCAAACACCTTAACCCATTTGTGACTGGAGAATGGTTTTCAAAGGTAGTGAATTTACCTAGCAAGATGGATGTGAAACACTGCAGCTCCTACAGTTGATCCTGCATGATTGTGTAGGCTTTGGAAAGCATCACAGGGAAAAGTCAAGCATCTTACTATGTTTCCCTATGGGATCAAAGGAAAGCTGAAGTAAGCCCCAAGGGTGGTCAAAACCATGACCAAGCAGCACTCTAAATTCATTGATCATACAGACTGCTTCTGAACAGGAGTAAGAGAGGAGACAGGCAAGGGAGGCATAACTGAAGAAAATGCCTGCAGGTGTCTTTTATAGACACTTGTCTCCAAGCAACAGAGAATGCCATAAAAACTCCAATCAATTTATTACTGTAAAAGCTCAAAATGAGAAAGTGCCTGGCTTGAGGAATAACAGAATGGTAGAAAAATACCTTAGGACAATAAAAAATGCCAAGCTAGTAATTAAATTAACTGATAGAGCCCAGGACCTTGAATGTGCTTGGCTTGTAACTCATACAGGCCAATGAAAAATGGAAATGTGATTGCTCCCGATGGGATGCACACAGAAGGATACCAGAGAATCAGTTATTTCAGTTTTGCATGTCCATTACACTGGACAAAATTGCTTTGGTGGTAGTAATGCAGTGATTTTTAAATGTATACTTCTTGCAGCCTATCAACTGCATTTAAATGTAGTGAGGAGCATTAGATAGATAATCATAAGCAAAGGACAATTACTCAGAAAAAAATATGACTGCAAGGTTCAAGTCATATCCAAGTCACATCTAGTGAGCTTTTTGACCCCTAAAAATGCATTTCACATTGTGGTTTTGTAAATAACAGTATCAAGGGCCTCAGTTGTTGGTTGCCATGTCCAGGCAGGCTTATAAAGGGGAGCCATTATGCTTGGCTTATATACACATAAGACACCAAAACTGGGGTAGGTAAAGAGGCCCTCCCTTTGGCCTAACATGGCTGTTCTGCTGTTTTTCCTGGAAGATACAGGAAGGCTTCAGTGAAGAAACCCTGTGAAGCCTATAAGCTGTCAGGTTCCTTGAGATGTTGAACCTGAGCTGGTGTTATAGGAACTGGTGCATAAGAACAGGTCAAGTCCAGAGGTGGAGTGCATGATACAGGGACTGCGCCCTTTGCAGCCATGGTTTGTCTCATCAGCCTTATGGGCCAGGGACAGCAAGTTTGCACTATTGTGTCCCACAGCTTGGAAACCTGCTGAGAACTGGTGCTGAAAAAGAGGTGCCCCAAGGTGACACTTGCCCCAGCTATAGCATGGACAGCGCCGTGGAAGGCCTGTTTTGGAGGGTGGTCCCTATGTGTCTGGATGGCTCAGCTGTCACCCTGGGGGTTGTACAGTCCTCACATACCTCCTTCTGAACTGTGCTTTCTCTGTAGCACCTTTGGGAAACAAGTTTTGGGAGATACTTGGCATTACGCACTCTGCGGTTCTGGCTGTAGCAGTTTGTTAATAAACCATTGGCCATGAATGCATGCTAAATTTAAATACAAAATTTAAAATTTCAGGGTAAAAAAACCCCAAACAAACAAACAAAAACCCAACACATATCCATGCAGATTTCTGCAAAAAAAGAATAAATATGCTCAAGCATTTCAAAGTGATAGTTTTCACTACTCTGAGACCAGATGCAAAAATGAAGCAGTTTCAGGTCTCTACCTGAATTGCTTCATTAATATTAGTGAAGAGGACAAATTTTAGCACTTGTGAATACGATCTTTCTTTCTTTTTACACTTTTTACACTAAACTATGTTTTCTTAAGGAATGAAATCAGAGCCTGTCCCTCAGAAGACTCAAATACCTTCAAACTCAGGGGCATCATCAAATTTATGTACACTTTTATTTGAATGAATCACATAGGAAAATGTCATCAAGATTCTGTTCACTATGTCCCTGAATCACTTCATTAGTAGGTGGTTAAAAATGTGTCTTCAGGTCACAGTTGCTGATTTGCTGGTGTAGAATATATGCTGCTGAACAGCAGTATAAACACTGAAAATCAATTAAGTACATAGATAAATATACTCCTACCAATTCCGTTATTTCAAAGATTAGGCACAGGCTGCTATAACACTATTTTCTGAATATTCAGACAAATTTAGAAGATTATAAATTCCTCTAAAATTAGGAAATTATAATATATTAAAACCACGTTGACTGGTAAGTGTTATTTCTATGAAAATGTAACCAGTAATACTGTGGCTGCACTTGTCTGGTGCACATCAGTTGCAGATTGATGAAGCCATGAAACTTGTGATAAAAACCTTTCTGTTATACACGAGTAGTACTAAATCTTCAAAATATCCTGCTGGAGTTACAGTATTTTCTTGAACACTGCAAGCAGTCAGAAATGTTTTTGTCCAGAAATGACATGAACATCTATTTATCTCTTCAGTCTATTCCACTCTTTCCTCTAATTCTCCCATTATATTGCTCCTGGATTATTTCTTATCTCTTAATTCCTTACAATTAGAGTCACATCCTTGCAGGTCCTTGGGGTCCACCTGATCAGTCTTTTTTCTCAATTCTTTGTTCTTAGCAATGCACTGAAAGGCTAGTTAATGTTAGCAGAAGAGATAACTGCACAGACACTAACAGCTATATAGTGCAGAAACAATGGAGAGCATGTTTTTGTTTTGGCATTGCACATGTAGACAGAGAGATGTGAATGCATCAGATACTGAAATATCACAGGCCAGATTTTGGCATGAGAATAATTTAGTAATCAGTAACATGAAAACACCATTTATTCCCCACTGAAAGGTGATATATCACATTTCCATGCTGTCTTCCCACTCTGAAATGGAAGAAAATATTCTGTTTTAATCTAGAATCAAGAGTTCATACATTGCTAAATTTGCTGGTAACTCTTCTGTCTGTCCACATTCCACTGCATATATTCATTATTTAATTATTTCTCAATACTAAACATGTCAAATATGGTTAAAGAGCTGAACAAAGCACTTAAGAGAAGGCTAAACACTACAACCTTTCCACTTGTTTGAGCCTTCTCTTTCAGAATAATGATTATAAATAGCAATAATAACAAAGATTATTCAGTTAAAAATAATAAAATAGTTAATATGGCAAATGGGAAACTCCTGACTTTTCCAGTAGTTGCTTACATGACTTTAGATAAATCACAGACTTGCTGTGTTTCCCTTCCTCTGCTTATAGTACAAGCTCTTTAGGGAAGGAACTGCCTTCTGCTCCAGGTTATTATAATCACAATGCTTCTCCATCATGTTGGATGCTAGTGGGTGCTAAGGATGGACCTTACCATTTGGTATATCTGAGCTTTCTGAAACCAAGTGCTATAGAGCAGTCAGAACTGTTGATTTACTGGAGACCAGTTTTTCTAACTTGCTAACAGCAACTGAAGAAGCACAAACAAGGGCATCTGATGTTTTAGCAATTCTAATTAGAAATACAGTAATGTCACCACTTAGTGACAAATGTCATATCAGCTTGTTGAAAACCAGCATTATTTACACTTGTAGTTTAGATAAATTTGGAATTATAATTTTAATGTAAATAATTTTGTTCTGGAAAAAATGACCTACTTACTACTTCTGTTTTATGAGGCAATAAGCACATCAATCATAGGTGTCTGAGCTCTTGTTCTAGACATTCAGTAATCTGATTATTGCTCCATAAAATAACCTGAATATCATCACCTGGTATAACCACCTTGTTGTTCAAGTAGTTAGTAAGCTCTGGGCAAATTCTCAAAATTGTTTCCGAACCTCAGCTAGAGAAAACTATGTGGTAACGTGAGGATTCACAGCTCACAGACACACATCTGAGCATCTCATATTCTGCCATACTGAAAGCATATTCCAATCACTAAGGTTTGTGACAAAATTTTAAGGCCAGATTCCTAAAGCCTAATAAAATGCAGCCTAAAGGTTTTCAGGAACTTTGTACAAACTGCAGTGTTGGGATGACACAATCTGTACAAGTTTGTTTTCACCAGTTTAGCCTCATTGTAGACAAGAGTATGCATAAGTAAAATATCACTGAAGTCAGAATTAATTGGTTTAGAGTTTATAAAGTTTTCAAAGGATTTGATAATTATAAAAGCCTGACAATGATCCTGCATTGTTTTTAGTATACTTATGTAATGTGTAAAAAGCTCATGAAAAGTTCACTTTTGGGTTTATGATAATGGGTTTTATCACCAGAGAAACAACAAATGCAGCTAAAATAAGGAGCTCAGATGCAACGTAAGTCTTTAGAAATGAGTAATCCCAAGTATTTCAGGCTTTTCAATTTTTCTAAAAATTAGCAAGCTCTGAGGTAAATGTGACTTAAAGCTCTGAGGTAAATGTGACTTAAGTGACATTCCACCAAAACTACTTCAAATTCCTACAGAAAGTGGCAATTGTTTAAAGTTATAAACCATTTAAATGACTAACAGTGATTTTTTTTAATTGAA
Source organism: Neopsephotus bourkii (assembly GCF_033783945.1). Taxonomy (NCBI): domain Eukaryota; kingdom Metazoa; phylum Chordata; class Aves; order Psittaciformes; family Psittacidae; genus Neopsephotus; species Neopsephotus bourkii. Next base: position 397,635 of record NW_026901130.1, on the reverse strand, counting down.
TTATTAATAAAAATAAGATTAATTCAATAAAAATTGTTATTAGAAAAAGAAAAACTGAGGAAATTTTGAAATTGATGCAAATGAAATAATTTGATTTCAACATTGCTAAAGCAGCCTTTTCAATTTTTTATATTTGAAATGACATTATATGTCAACAAACTGATCCACAATTTTTTAGAAAGGAAAAAAACCCCACAGAATGTTTTATTAAAAGGGCAAAATAATCAGGAGAGTAAATAAATAATGAAGTTTGTGAATACAGATTTTGACTAATTTGATATTGGTTAAAAATAAAAATTTTTTGTTTCTCGTATAAGAAATCAGAAAATCCTCTTTTTCAGTTTCATCCAAATAAAATCTTCCCTCTCCTTTTCTACCTCTCCAAATTTTCTTTCTGACATGGAAAGGCACCCCAATACATTAAATAAATCAGATTTAAAATGTCAAATAAACCAGCCACTGAAATGGGAAATTTAGGTCTAAAAATACTTAAAAAATACACTTGAAACAATAGACTGAACAGACACACGCAAGACCATAATGAAACTCCTATTTTTGCTGTGTAGAGACACTACAGTCTCTGTATACTTAAGATGAACTGTAAATACTCTATCAGTGTTTAGAAATGTCTGGATATACTGTAGTGCAGCCAGGGTTTTCGCACAGAGCAGTAGGTTTGACTAAGCCAAGAAATTCATAGCATTCCCAGACACACCTCATGTTTCAACACTGGTCATTCCTCGAAGATTTGGGTTTACCCTGTGTCAAGCATGTCACACCTGTATAGCCCCACCATGGACCTTTGCACAGGCAGCAAGATTCACAGTGTGTTACTGGTATAGTTCAAGGTTAGTTAAGTCTTGGATCTCCAGGAGCTGATTTAGAGCAAATGATTTTAACATGATATGATGAGCAGGTAAAATGTTAATTTTATCCCCTCAAATGCAACATCATCACACCATCTATTTAACCACCATTGCCTCTGTGTAAAGTGGAATGTAGCTATGAGATAGTTAAGAGGTCGCCTGTGCTGTTTACCTAGCAGGCTAATGCTATTTTAAGTGGTATACATTTCATTTAGTTTTCAAAGTAATACCACACATACCACATCATATTTATATTTGCATATTTTGCTGATGATCCTAGGGTAAGCTGTTATATACAAATATAAATCTAAAATTATTTTCCCAAAAGGAAAACTCCAATGAAGAAAAGGAAAAAAAAAAAAAAATCTAAAAATTAACTGTCAGATTTTTAGGCATGTCACAGAATTATAATTTAAAAAAAAAAAAAAGAAGTGAAGTTCTGCTTTTTCAGCTTCCTATCTTCCCTCTTGTTTTGAAAACAGAAAGCATATTTGGATTTGTGGAGATACTTTGTGGGTTGTAAATTTGTAAAAATTTCCCCCTCTGACCTTTCTCCTCTCACCATCTGCAGTGCAGAAAAGAAAGAAAAAGAGCATGTGGGAACTGGAGACGGGAGAGACAGATACAGTCCTCTCATGTGTGTTTCAGCCTCAGCCCAAACAGCACGCCAGATTGAATGCAGTGGTTTAGTTGGCTAAACCGCATAGAACGCACTTCTGATGGGTCCACTGATTCAGAAATGCCAGTTTCAGATTTTTCTGCAGCCTCTAGTGCTGACAGCCATTAGGTTCAGGTTTTGTAGCCTGAACCTCTATAGAAATCTCCATTCTCCTACCTTAACTATGCAGTACTGAGCAAGTCTGATGGTGTATTTCCAGCAGCTGCTGCAGCTCTGTGTGCCCATCTTGTGCCTGCTTGAAGCCTGGCAGATGGAAGCTGGCTCTCATTCAGAAGCTGTGCAGCAATGCTAGAGTGCTGGTGGACCTACAGTAAAAGTCTTGAAAGGTATAAAGTATATCACCTTGGCCTCAGTGGCATGTTTATAGGAGTTCAAGGGTTCCTGTCCAGAGCTGGTCTGTGTGTCTGCCTGGAGTGGGACTGAGGGAGATACGCACTATCAGCATTCACCTATGTCAACAACGTGCCTCCCTTCATGGCCTTGGAGTGAGGATTGACTGCATGGTGTGACACAAGGCAATTATTTCATCTAAGGGGCCTCTTTCTTTGGTTGCTCCTATTTTGTTTTGAGAAGTTGGAAAAATAAGTGGTTTCTCTCCCAGGGTTTACAAATGCTGTTAGCTTTGCAATTATTGTTTGCATATTCTCTGGATGACATCAGAGCATTATCTCTTATGAGTGGAACTGTCAATGCAAAGCGACTGGCCCAGAGGCCCAGTTCAAAAATATGCTGTTTGGGAAGGGCTCTCAGTAGAGGAAAAGTGTTTGTTTTGGTTATTTTTCCACTCCAGATAAAGCCTTCAGTGGTCTGTTGAGATAGAAATGTTGCCCTGCCAAGTTTAACATTTCCACACCCTTGAGAAACCCTAGATGCTGAGAGTCAGGTAGTGAATGGCATGTTTGGACCAAAATGGACACAGATCTCTACTTCCAGGGATACCTAGTGGCTTCATAGCTAATGTATGTCAGTTGCCCACTACTCTTATTTTCAGCTGTCATCTGTTTTTTCTCTTTAACACAAAATTTGTCTTTTTCAGAGGCTTAACTCTTTGGCTGGACCTTAAATGCTTGTTAACACACTGGAAAGATACTTATAAAGTAAATGGTATAAATGTATAGGAAGCATTTGTGTTGAGAAGGGAAAGCTCATTCCTTGATCAAAGTCGACTTTCAAAAAAACCCCAATGTTTATGAAATGATTGTTATATTAACATCATGTTACATGCTCCCCTGTCACAAAAGGTTGATATTTTGAAAGCAGTAAGATTGTGTGTCTCCCTAACACTTTGGAATCTCTCTTAAAAGCAAAGTACATCAGACATAAAACCCAGAAGATGGGTTTTCTCAAGAGTTCTGACCAAGGGTGAAAGATTCACGTAATGCAAATGTCCATGAAGCCACATCTCTGAGTGGCAGAGAAGAATTTGATCCTGCTCTGACTTGCTGTCAGTTTTTGACTTTGGGGTAATGAATAAAGAATCAGGTTTTAAAAATATTAACATAGAATGTCATGGTATTAATAAACACATTCCTCATTCCTTGGCTTTATCTGTTTTTTATTATTTGATTAAAGTAATTCATGTCTGGATGCTGAAATGTTAAAAGTTTACCTGGTTTCAGAAATGGGTTGAATTTCAGAAGAGAAGGCTTGTTAACATATCTTAATATATCTTGAACATGGGAAAAAAAGCATTTTTCTTCCTTCAAGTGATGGTTTATACATACACATGTTCAACACTGTTGGTCCTTCACAAGTCTGTTACAGGGAGAGCTCTCAGGGCCTGAAAGACAGCCTTCATGATAGCACAAAAAAATTACCTTTACAACAAAGATAAGTGAATTATTTTGAAGTGAGGCTTGGTTTTGGCTTAATGGAACACTGTCACAGCTGAATTATACACAGATTGGTCAAAGCAAAACAATCTAGTGATTCATGTTTTCAACCTAGATCAGCAAGGGGGTTTTTCAAAGAGGGAAAAACCTGAAGCGTAACCATTCATTGAAAACATTTTCCACTGATATTTATTACTTCATTTGAGCATGGCCTTCACTGGACATTATGGGTTGTTGCTAAGAAACACCGATATATGATACCGAATTATATTACTGACATTGAATTTTTACTCTTTATCATGTTATAGCTTGCTTGAAAACAACTGCAATTATGCTATGAATAGAAGGAAAGCTATCAGCCTCTGTTCAGTACCTTTAGTATTTTAGTTACAGGCTGAAGTCCATATGTTTTTACTGCATGTTTATAACAGTTCCACAGTCTTTCTGTTAAAAGGTATATTATTGACATTATTGATGGTCTGCGTCTGCATCTCCTACACAGCCATCTCAACAATAAACTAAATGTTCTCTTTGATTTTCTACCAGCGTATGCCAAATTGCGGGAAGATGGTCTTAGAGTCTCTTTATTTTCCATCTTAATGTGACAGCTCATTTTGACCTGCAGGTAATAAAATAAGAATCCATAGCTAAGGTTTTCAAGGCCCTCCATTATTCATTTGTTTAGATCTATGGTAAATTGACCAATTGAAAGATGAAAATGAAAGGATGGTTTGTTTCTTTTTTAAATATGTGTTTTTAGTATCCTGTTGTTTTTTATGGCTTAAGAATATTTTTCTTCTAAAATAACCCTTCATCCAATAGTTGATGTATGTCAAATGCATGCAGCTTCTGCTAGGGAAATTGTATCTTCATTTATACAAACATAACTGCTCAATCATATTAGCTTTTTACATAACAACAGATCCCTATAGCCAAGACTGAGGTCTTACTGCAGCCAGCACCCCAGGAATATACAAGGTGGAGAGAGCAATCCTTCCCTGTGGGGTTTAGCCAAAACAGAGAAATGTTAAGGCAAGTAATGTTAGATTAATGAAGGTTTTGCAAAAGGACATATCATTGAAAATATCTTTGTGTGAATGACCTTTAAGCTACTAGCCCATCATTTCTGTACCAGTCCATTTGAAGGAACGTAGATAAAACTTTGGGATAGAATTTCTGATAAAATACCATAGAGCTGGCAATCAGAATAACTAAAAAAAACCACCAAAACCAACCAAAAACCCCAAAGGAAACACCAAATGCTCAGACAGAGCCTATGAGCATATCAAGATTCAGTATCTACGATTCTGTGATTCAATCTGTGTTATACCTTACATACCAAATACATGGAGCATGAACAAATTTATCACAATGCTATTGAGAATAGAAAAATATTTTGAATGATAGGAAAAAATCTGAGACAGATATACATCTAAAGATTAAAAAAGAGTGTGAGGTGTCCCTGCCTATGGCAGGGGGATTGGAAGCTGATGATCTTAAGGTCCTTTCCAACCCTAACTGTTCTATGATTCTATGATCTTCTGTGGACTACAGAAAAACCCAGCAGATTATAGAATAAAACTAAAGGAATTTAACTCCTCCACCATGACTTCTGGGAAATTCCCCAGAAGGTGACAGTAGGAGGAGGTAAACTCTGGGTTTGCAGTCATTGAGCAAATAAAACCAAAACGCTCTAACGAAACAAAATGGCAAGCCTTTATAAATCCCAAATACCAGATAATGAAATCACATACAGCACCATGTGGTATATCCACCCACTTTTTAGACAATAACATATGATGTCACTCTATTTCCAGTCCCAGATCTGCCACGATGTAGCATACTCCACTCCTTTCTGAAATCTTGTTTCTCTTCCTTCTTCTGCTTCCTATTTCAAACAACCCTGCATACCACCATGTTTCCTGTTTCCTATTTCCTTGACCTGAGTATTGAAAGGCAGCAGAAGGTGATTTTAGGCAGTTTTAGTCATTTTAGGTGTTTTTAGGTGTTTTCACGGGCTGAAATACACCCTGTATTTGCCTCAGCTGTCTGACTTACTAATGAGAATAGATATGCCTTCTGGTTTGCAACATCATCCTGAAGTTTGTGTGTGCCTTTTGGCAAGGAATTGTTTGTATTTTGATTGGCAGCTATCCAGTGGGGAGGTAAGCACCTTCTGAGGTTTATTGTATTTTTGCCTAGAAAAGCACAGAAAACAGGTATTAAGGCAATCTGAACTGATATACTCCAGCTGTTTTTTTTATCCTGCTTCCTAATTACTATTTTTATTTATATATCTATATGTATATTATATATAATATAATAATTACTATTATTATCCTGCTTCCTAATTATTCATTATTCATTTTATAAAATTTCTTCTAAAGCTTAGTATAAAGTCATTCTTACAGGTATGTGTTGGTTTTCTTCTTCCTTTGACATGAGCACTACATTTTTCAAACAACCATTAATGCCTTGGTTTTGATGTGTTTATTAGGGCCCTTTACTACTGGGACTTGGGATTTTACCTGACATGAAGATGAGTTCTAGTAGCAGGTTGTGTCTAGGATTTGAAATATGCATGTTAATATGGAGGTAACAGAACTATGGAAGAATTTTAACACTCTCCAGCTAAGTAAGGTGTTGCATATTAGCAACCATAAAACAGATAAGCAATTGCTCCAGAGACTGGACAGGAAGACTCTCATCCCATTCATGCCTACCTTAAGAAGTGCTGAATTGGAGCCACCTTTGATCCCACTCAATTATTTAATATAAATTCCAGTAGATTTGCTTTTAATATGCACTAAACAGTATTTCTTGTGAAAGTTCATTTCCTTCTAAGAATAGGAATTGTGGTTTTGGCCAAAATACAACACTGATGATTTGCTTCATCAAGTAGTATTTAATTTCAGTTTCTTCTATATGTCTGCCTGTTAATCCTTGTATTTTTTTTATTTAATGAAATAGAGGGTATGTCTGTACATCACCACTGAATAATCTTCCAGAGATACCTTGTAGACTGGAAGACAGGTTATAACTTATGTAACTGTAATGAAATGCTGCACTACAGCATTTCATTGGCAAGAATTATCTCATTGACTGCATTTCTCATTAATAACATTCTTTGGTTTCCTCCTTGCCTGCAAAGAGCATTTACTGGTCATTTCTCTCTCAGTAATAGGAATATCACAATGTGTTTTAATAGTCATTAGCACAACAAACCTTAAAGGTTCTGAATGTTTCTTCATAGTCCACATTTTTCTTTTCAACTTTTCTAACTTATTCTTGTTAAAACAAGTATATGGATTTAATTGTTAACCTTCCTTGTGATGAAATCCAGGAATCCTTTAAGTCAATGGTAAAACTGTGATTAAGTTAACTTAAGCAGATTTTAGCCTTGTTGTTTACAGCTTTGAAACATATACAGGCAGCTGTTATGATGCCAGGTGTTCCTACTTGTTTACAAGGAGAAAGAAAGCCTCAGAACTGGTTAGATTCTCCTGTGCATTCTGGATTTCTCATGAGCATGTGCTGACACTTAGAACTTTAGAAACTTGGTTTACTTACAGGTAGAGTTCAGTATTGTTTGGGGATTTTATGTTTTGAGACTACTGAATGTTTATGTATGGAATTACATTCTTAGCTCTTCCTGAGTTTGTAAGAAACAAACAAATAAACAAACACAAGAAACAAACGCACACAAATCCTCTACCCCCACAACAGTAGTTTTATTCTACTAGTCTCAGATTTCTCAAATCTAAACACGTGACTAAGCACCAGGATATAAACATGAAGAAACATCTCCGCAGATCAGAAATTTGGAATATTTACCTTTAAACACTAAGTATTTCTCAACTTAACAAAAATACAATCATGAAAAGTGGATGAAAATAGTCAGCTGTAAGTAAATAATATGAATCTGATTTAAATAAAAGCACAATGTAGAGAGAAGTATCAGCAAGGTGCTTGGTTTTCTCCAAGAAAGTGGAACCAATGTTATGAGACCACTGCAGTGATTTCAACAAGGTTTACATAAACTCAAAAAAAATAATAAAAATCTGATTTATATAAACAGTTCAAGTTTTATTCTATTGGTCCTGATAGTAGACATCTATCACTGAGCATAAATGAGAACCATCTTGCATTTTGCAAGGACACTACAATAATAAATCCTGGGGAGGCAGGAACTAAACATTTATCTCCTACTATTTACTTTTTCCTGTTTGGAGGCCATTGAAATGATAATCCTTGCAATCTCTGCACAATACAACTCAGGAGGCAGCACAATCAGAAGACAGTTTTCACTTTAGCCAATATCTCTGCTTAACTTTAAGCTTCCTACAGTTTTATTCAGAACATTCCTGGAAGTGCCTCATTTTCTGTTCATTGGCTTAAAACTTTCTCTGGAATTTATCCTATCTATGACTCTTGTGAGACAGGTTTTTGCTCCTTGGTTTTTCCAAGGCTCAATAATGTGTGCCTGTCAGACTAGGTTCCGCACAAAAAGGGGCTAAAGAAACAGTTGCATGCCCTTTTCACTTGGCTGAAAGACTGGACCAACATTCAGAAGGCAGAAGTTTGGGTTTAGTCCCTTGTATTCCTGGATAGACCTAAACACTTGTGTTCTACCTCCTGAAAGTATAAAACTTAATGAACACTCTTTTAGACTTCATCTGGTAAGCACCCTCGTATGCTGGCTCTTTTGGGTGTGTTTCCTAAGCATCTTAATGTTTTTACATGCTTACAGAAACTAACAGCCAAACACTGAGATGTGAAGTATACTTCTGCAAGCAGATACCCTCTGTACTCTGCACTGTGATAACTAGACCCCTTTTTACTACAGACTTTACATAAATCACTGTTAATTGATAAGAGAACAGTAGCGTTAAAAAGCCTGAGCATAGTACCTCAAAATTTCTGTTTTGATCATTAGTAGTGGGGTACAGCTGGGAAGGGCAAAAATAATTTTATGAAAATAAAACAGTTTTGAAAAGGATATGAAAACCAAAGGTGTTGGAGGCAGAATAAGAAAGGAAGATGTCTTTGGGGAAATGTTCTCTAAAATTTGGAAGTTGCAAGAAGGAATTAAAAAGAGCAAAACCAAAATTATTTTATTACTTTAAGTACTAATTTAGTATCATGTTGAAATAACATCCCTAGCCTGACAAAATCCCAGAAATCATCCCTGTAACACTGATTTTCATTTTCTATAGAATATTTACCTTCTATAGACCATCTTCTATGCCAAGAAAGGCAGAAATAAATTATGAAGGAGAATACTTTGGAAATCATTCTTCATCTTGACTTCTGGCCTGCAGAGCATCACAGGGGGTCTGTCAGACAAGATGGAAATTTAAATCAAAGACACCAAATCTTTACACACACAAGCAAGCAAACAAACCAGGCTAAATAAACTATAAACAAACATTCAAAGTTTTGCCTAGGTTACAGAAGAAAGGCACTGTAGGAATCCTGCAAAATATGGTGTGTGGTTGTTTTTGCAAAAGAAAAAGGCATAAATACTGCATATGCATATGATTTGCATATGAAAACAACACTTGGCATAGCAGGTGCCAGACCTGCTGAGATAGTATAATACATCCAGAAAGTTACTTAAAGTTGCTAGGATAAAGTAGAACATTTTGTTGATTTTGTGGAAGTGTTAACCTTATCACTCATTCTGTGTGTGCCCAGTGTGAAACCATATGAGCTAATCATCCCAGTTAATACCTTGAGCTCACCCATTTATTTGTATGGGTAGTTTCAGTGCCTTCCTATTATCCTTATTTCCATGTCTGAGTCACCTCATCTAAAAGTTTTGGGTTTTTTTCAGTCTTTCATCAAAGGTAATGAGTTGTTATTTCCAAATCACAATCTGATTTGCAAATCCCTGATTATCCTTTTTCCACAGGTGTAGTTTAATATATTTAAAAGGTGAGTGGAGTAGCAGAACTTTTGTTTTTCTCTCTTGGATGACTGGGTACAGAGTTTACATCTTTGACCCTCTCCAGATTGCATCATGCCATACGATAACCCTTTGACCAAATTTCTAGGCTGGCTGTTCCATTTATTAACAGTGTTTTCCACCAGGCCCCAGGAAGTGTTGTGGTTCCAAGTACTTTTCTTCTGGATCCTGTGACAATACATGGTAAAGAAAATGATGCACTTTTCCTTTTTCTTTTTCTTTTTTTTTTTTTTTTTAACTTGGAGCTATCAGAAAAGGGCAATTTGTGCTGTTTTCTTAGGCATAAAGGTATATTTTACCAAGCCTTCTGGAGCCAGAGCAGCGGCAGAGTTTCCCCATGAACTTGAAATTGTTATGTCTCCAATGCACTCTATACAGCCCCAAAGCAATCTTCTTCAGTGTGCATTCTCCAGCATAAGCACATAATAGCTTATTTGAAGCCCTTGTCAAACATTATATTGACAAGCTGTTGACTATAAACTTTTCCCAGGAAAAGATACAGAGAAACTGGCATTGGTGAGAGTCATTGTTTGTATTGCTTATCAGCCAGTAGAAGGCCCTTTTGTACAATTTGTGGTCACAAGAGCAAACAAAAAAGAAAGGGTTTTGTTAGTGCTAAGTTGGACAAATTGAACAATTTCTAAAATGTGTCAGAGCAGAGAAGCCCATGAGATCAGTTCAGGAGACTGATGTGTTCCTAACTGAGCTGGAGCTGTCAGGTGCTTCTGTGTCATATGTGGCTATGGGTGGCTGTATGGTGCATTTAGCTCACCCCTACTATTCTCTGGGCTGCTCCACAATTTTAGGAATTCCTGTCAGGCATTGGCCTTTGTGTCATGAGTTGTGTGGTGAAAAGTCCCTTGACCATACCAGGAATTCTCACATGGCTAAGCAGGGAGGGAGGCACTGTACCAGCGACTACTTTTCCATGGCTATGGTGAGAAGTGAGAGAGGGGACAATCGGTCACCCCCTGACAGTCTGATGACACTCCTACCCTGATCATAGCCCAACTGCAAGAATAGTATTTTTGCTGGAGTTTTGAAAAATATCTAGTAATTATCAGCTTGGGTTGTGGTCAGGATGGAAATTCACTGTTGGCTAAAGCAAACCATCTTGTGACCCAATAAACAGTGGTCCTAAGAGAGGCCCTTTGAGCTCTCCTAAAACAGTGGGCGGCTGCCAGCAGCATGGCCCTCTAAGTAGGATGCCTCTCAGAGTTTTCAAACTCTCAAACTTGCAGTGATCAGAAAACGGTCACTAAAAGCTGATGATGGGACATGGGCTGATGTCCCTCTCCACCTGCTCACCCATTAAGAAATGACAAGATGTTTGACATGAATCTTTCACTGAACTTGAGAGGAATTTTTAGCAGGTACCTTGATATACCTTTGTGTCTGTGTGTGAGTGTACGTGTGCGTGTAAATTCAGACACCATATAGCAAGTGCAGTAAATCCTACTGAGACACTTTGTAAATGTCAAGATTAACCTTAAAACTTCAGATTGCTGCTAGGTTAAATCCATGTAAAATCCCATCTGTGGTGAACTGGAGCACTTGTAGCTCATTAGATATAAAGGATTGACCAAATCTGAGACTAAAACTAGATCCAGCCACACCTAAGCTGCACCAGTAGATTAGAAAACAAGGGGGTTTATTCTGAACCTTGTGACTCAACAGGATGGTGTCCCTCACCCTTCTGCATCTTCAGTTTCGATGAGGAAATTTTATCCTTATTCTATTTTATTTTCCTTTTATATATTACATTAAATAGAAACTGTTGTCCAATATTGAGACTAGGAGTGTACGTAGATGTACTTAAGCTCCATAAGGACTTGAAAAAGCAAGGGGGGTCTATCTTGAAACTCATGACTCAACAGGAGGGTCTCCCTTTGCTTTTTGTACCTTTGGTCTCTGTTTTAGTTAATTTATTTCAATTTTACCTCAATTTTCCTTTGTATATTTCATCTACATAAGAAGTAATAGAGTGAACTGTGTCATCGAACTTTGTGAAGCCTCACTTTTATAAATTTGTATTAAAACTACACTTGCTAATACCATTAATGGTGATTTCCCTAAACCACTTATTTTGTAACAAGCTGGAAATGAAGTTACCCTTGGCTTTGAGTTGGTCAGTGTGTAGTCACGGTTTCTGGAAGCTCTGGCTCCTCAGGAATCACCAGATCCCTGGCTACTCCTGGCAATTTAAGGGATGAATTTTCCTGGAAACCCACGTTGTACTTCAGCAGCAGTTATTAGAATTGGAAAATATCTGTGGGAAATTTAGTTCTGAATGGAGTGTTATGCCTATGACATTTGCCTTTCAATAAAGACCTAGTGTAACAGAACTACAAGCAGTCCTAATCAGGACCTGACAGAAAATAAGGAAAAAGAAAAAGAAATAATAACTTTCCCTCTCTGAGCTGATCTTTAAGCTGGTTTGGTCTCAAAGGCAGCTGTTGGCATGTCCTGGACATCTGTATATTTCTGATGTTTCATCCCAACATAGGAAAATGAATTCCAGAACGTCAGCTGTAGACCGGCAGTATCTCAGGTATGTCCTGCTTTCCCCTCAGGCAGCCTTTGTCTTTCAGTGCCATATTCGATATCAAATTAGAGAATGGTTCAGAGAAAGAACCAGGTAAGTGAGCCAGGCATTACACTACTCTGAAGCCCACATTTTCAAGAACTTGTTATTTAAAACCATGCCTGATTAATAGCAGAGCTCAGCTCCATAAAGTGAAAATTGCAGGAGAATTCGGCACCGTGACTGTCACCAAGGAAATAAAATATTCGTGTGTTTGTGGGTGTTGAACTCATGTGCAAAGTCATGCCGTAAAGCCACAAAGTAAAAAATCACACTTCTGAAGTCTAAAATGACAGCAACACTGAATTAGGGTCGTCATAGTCTTTTAAACCATCACAGTGCTTCCAGCTGTGCACACTGAGAACACCCATTATTATGATTAAAAAGGTAGAGGAGAACGGGTTCAGTATTATTCCACTCTTGCAGATTTGGAGCAGTCAGCAAAATGTATCATGATTAATATGATGCCTCCAACATTTTGAAGCAGGCTAAGTGGATTTAAATGTTTTGGAATGACAAAGCACCACATAAAAGCTTAACAGTGCTCAGTGCTGGTCTGAGGAAGCTACAGCATCATAGTGGTTGTACAAAAATTGCAAATAATGAAAACTGAAGTAAAAAGTGTTGATTTTTACTTCCCTTTGTTTTTCCATAAGGTGGAATGGAGTAATGTCACTGTAAAATGAAATTCTACAGTCTGAGAGCCATTGCCTTTGTATAGGGTGAAAAAACAGTGACTGTTTTGGCATCCACACACCTGAGACACATAAAATGTGTTCAGACTCGCACTCTACCACTACCTAATCATAGAAGACCTAAAATCATTACATGCACAGCTTTGACATTCAAAATGCCATGTGTCTAAGGTATTCTTGTAGGCATCCCCAAAAGCTTTCTAAATTGGAGAAGCATGAACAGCTATTAGCTACTGGATCCTGCTGGAATCCGCAGATTGTTCCTAGGTGAGCCTCTGTGTACGGATTTAGCCCAGATACTTGCTTGAAGCTCTGCGTATGCATATTATTCAACCACTCTTCATATAAACAATACACATTTTCTGTAGATATGGAGGCCCATCCATGTCTCTGCCAGCTAAAAAAGATACCACTGGAAGAGCAAATCACATTGAGATGGTGTCTACCTTATACTTTCCATCTACCAATTGTTTTAGATATTTTCATGTGAAGAGCAATAACTTTAACAGGAAGAACATACAATCATCTCCTGCTCAGAGGCTAGAGTAGCTCCTAGAGCTGTGAGTTTGGGTTTACATAAATTGAAGTGAGCATGGAGAACTGACATACTTTCACTGGACAGTGTTTGACTGTATTCAGTGTATTATGATTCTGATTTTCCTGTGGCAAGGAGTTTGTGTGATATAACTTACTGCACTTCAAGCTAATTCTTTCAAAGTTGAGAAAAGATCAGTTCAAGGTGTTTGTTTAGGGCTTGATTCACCTCCTTTTGGACTTTGAGAGTATTTTTTTCCCATTGCCCACTGGTGAATTCGCTTTCCATTTTGACCTTTCTCATTACAAAATTGGGTGATCTCATTATTATTTCTTTTAAAAAGGAAAGTATGCAGGTATAGTCAGGATTTTGCTTAAGAATTTCACTGAAACACAACATTCCTAGTTTGAAAGACTTCTAATAAATCTACCATCATGGTTTTAATGAAAAAGTAAATGTTAAATGTCTGTTTTAAAACTTTACCAAACTTTAAAATGTATTTTAATGAAGGAAGAAATTCAAGATCTATATTGTCACTCGCATTGCAGGTATAATACAGAACAGACTGTCTAATTATTCATATCATAATAGCATGTTCATATTTTCCTTTGAAAAGTGACAATTTTGTGCCTTACTGAAAAGCAAAATACACAGTTCTTAAAAAAATCTCATGTACAAAACTTCAGGCTTTTTTTAGAATGAATCAACTACTGACAATTATTAATTATGTTATGAAGCTGAAAACTTCTTAGAGTCTAAACTACAGAAATCGCGTGATTTGGCAACTCATGCCTTCTTCCATAAATAAAAGAGCAGTGGGTTTTATTCCTGATTCAAACACTGACTTCAACAGTTTTTTGATTGTGTTTTCCTTTCTTATTTTGACTGAGTATCTTCAGAATAGTAGCCCTCTCAGTGTATGTTTCAACAGAAGCCACCAAAATAAAGCCCATAGCTCACATGGTATGCCTAGATAGGTCTAGAACTAATTCAATTAGAAAAGGAGCACTAATTTTCTTATACTAAGCCAACTGGTATCCTATTCACTTATTCAACAAAGTGCTCCGTGGGCCAGAGTTCTTTTATTTGGTCATCTTAAAACAGATTCATTTTTACATAAACCATTAATCAGTTTTGTGCTGTATAAGCTCAGTGTCACCCACAGAAGCCAGTAGCAGCAAGCAAGAGAAGGTAGTTGTAACCTCATGAAGGTTGTGCAGGCAGCTTTAGAAAATCCTAGCTATGCAGACTTAAAGGTTAGGGTCAGACTGGGTCTGCAAATACATTCAAGGTATTCCAATTAAATCACTCATTCAGGTTGCAGAATATTTTACTAGTTTATGGAAGTGTTGTTTTCTGGTGAAATCTGATTGTCATAAATTCAGTATTCAGGGCAAGAATCCTATCCTTTGCTACTCTGGCATTTACAGCTTAAGAGTAAACATGCATTCCTTAAGAAGCAAAACTCTAAACAGCTTTAAGTGCCTAAAAATCTCTTCAAAATACAGAGTGATACTTTTATTTCTGTACTTCTATTATTCTTTAAACAATCTCCACAGTAGTGGCAATATTCTTCCATGACAGATAAGGTCAGTCAACAGAATAATATGTTGCTCATAACATATGTAGAAGAGAGAAATTGGCAGGTGACATACTGGTTCTGCTCCATTTTATTTTTTCTTTTAAATTGTTAGTATAGTCAAGGGTTTACTAATGCAAAAATATTTGGATCTCCTTATATGACCATCAGTGATTCACAAGAGAGACATCTTAAAAGCAGTGCTAGAACATTAGTCACACTTGGCAGTTAAGTAATTTATTACAGTATTTATCTGATGCATAACATAAGCACAAGTTGCTGCACTGCCTACTTCCTAATTTAAAAATCACAGATCAAGCAAAATTGCAACAAGACAATACACACAAAACCTTCTCAGAAGTGTGAGGCGTCTGGTTTGGAGATTGCATTTTGTCTTTTGGTTTGTTTTTCAAATTTAAACTTCCCTGGAGTCATTTTTCTCTATCTCAAGCAAATTAGTAACTCTATTAAAACTTGCAATATTATTCTTAGATATGACTGACATGAATATTAATAAAATTAATAGCAGTAGTTCTAGCTATTTGCTCCCTTTTTTCCTTCAAGGTTTTTTTTTTTTTCAGGGCTAAATATAATGGATTCTTCCCATCAAGCTCCAACCAGCTATATTCTGGGGATCTTCTCACCAGCTCAGCTCCTGTACACACTGTGGTCTACTGCACCTCTCCAGCCAATGAACCTTCCACTGATTGTGCTCCTTTACCAGGTCTGACCTCCAGCTCTCTCCTGGTTCACCTGCAGCCTCTGGAGCAATGCTTCTTTCTGCCCTGTCCCTGGAATGAGCACAGAGGAAGGAATAAGATGGGCAAAGAGCAGTTTTCTTGATTACTAAGTTTCATATAAGCATTACCACCATGTTACGCAGATATCATCACAAGGCCTGTAACATATTGCATAAGGTGAGCATCTCAGGATCTCTTTTTGTGATATTGAGACCTTAATCCTTATGATAATGGAGGCAAGCTTAACAATCTGACTCACATGTACCAGAAAGAAAATGAAATGAATCCCAGATGTACTAAACTCATAAAGATTTTCAGAGGTTCAACAGATGAGTTTTTAAGTGCTTAGTATTGGCAGCAGTGAATGCTATGGCTGATTGGAAATTATTTCTTTTTGGCAAAGCATGTTTCCCTTGGAAAGATTGATTCATCTAAACCAAAATATTTTGTGGGAGAAGGTCATTTTCAAAAAGCTTCTTGAATACTTTTTAAATATTTTGTGTTAATACTGTAAAAATCTTTACTGGAAATCAGTAGACAGAGTAAGCTGATTCATAGTCAAACTGACAAGCATTCATTTATTATGGAGGAAGCATGACTGATTAACTGTTCAAGCTGCATTATATCAAAACTATATTCTGCAATGGCCCTTCATTAGACAAAACAACTTTCCAGGTCTTCCTTAAGAAGTAGGAATTCACTAGGAGGAGGGAAGAAATACAAAAAGCCATCAGCTTACTGGTGATTTTATAATGTGCGTATACTGCTGGTGTGCAAGGAAAAATGAAACAAGCAGGCCCCTGAATTTCAAATACTATAGTCAGAAGAAAAGCATTTCAAGTATTCTCTAATTATCAAGTAAAAAGCTATCAATCTTCTGCCCCCTGCCCCCTTTTATATAAGACTTGCTTAAAAAAGAAGTACAAGAAGCTAGAAGTAAAACATAAACAGGTGAAAGTTGGTGCGCTGGAGGAAGAAAATTTTGCTCTATTACTTAGATTTGGAGCGCATCACACAGTATCACAGTATGTTAGAGACTGGAAGGGACCTCAAAAGATCATCTAGTCCAATCCCCCTGCCGGAGCAGGAACACCTAGATAAGGTTACACAGGAAGGTGTCCAGGAGGTTTTGAATGTCTCCAGAGAAGGAGACTCCACAACCTCCCTGGGCAGCCTGTTCCAGTGTTCCGTCACCCTCACTGAGAAGAAGTTTCTTCTCAAGTTTAAGTGGAACCTCTTGTGTTCCAGTTTGTACCCATTACCCCTTGTCCTATCATTGTTTGCCACTGAGAAGAGCCTGGCTCCATCCTCGTGACACTCCCCCTTTATATATTTATATACACTAATAAGGTCACCCCTCAATCTCCTCTTCTCCAAACTATAGAGACCCAGCTCCCTCAGTCTTTCCTCATAAGGGAGATGCTCCACTCCCTTAATCATCTTAGTTGCCCTGCGCTGGACTCTCTCCAGCAGGTCCCTGTCCTTCTTAAACTGAGGGGCCCAGAACTGGACACAATATTCCAGATGAGGTCTCACCAGGGCAGAGTAGAGGGGAAGGAGGACCTCTCTCGACCTACTAACCACCCCCCTTCTAATACAACCCAGGATGCCATTGGCCTTCTTGGCCACAAGGGCACAGTGTCGGCTCATGGTCACCCTGTCGTCCACCAGGACCCCCAGGTCCCTCTCCCCTACACTGCTCTCTAACAGGTCGTTCCCCAACCTATACTGGAACCTGGGGTTGTTCCTGCCCAGATGCAGGACTCTACACTTTCCCTTGTTATATTTCATCAAGTTATTCCCCGCCCAGCTCTCCAGCCTGTCCAGGTCTCTGGATGGCAGCACAGCCTTCTGGCGTGTCAGCCACCCCTCCCAGCTTAGTGTCATCAGCAAACTTGCTGATAGTACACTCAATTCCCTCATCTAAATCATTGATGAATATATTAAATAATACTGGTCCCAGTACCGACCCTTGAGGCACTCCACTAGATACAGGCCTCCAACTAGACTCCGCCCCATAGACTACAACTCTCTGGCTTCTCTCCTTCAGCCAGTTCACAGTCCACCTCACTACCCTATCATCCAGACCACACTTCCTCAATTTAGCCGCAAGGATGCTGTGGGAGACCGTGTCAAACGCTTTGCTGAAGTCAAGGTAGACCACATCCACCGCTCTGCCATCATCCATCCACCGTGTTATTTCCTCATAAAAGGCTACGAGATTGGTCAAGCATGACTTCCCCTTGGTGAAGCCATGTTGACTGCCCCTCATAACCCTCTTATCCTTGATATGCCTTAAGATGGCACCAAGGATAAGGTGTTCCATCACTTTCCCAGGAATGGAGGTGAGGCTGACCGGTCTATAGTTACCCGGGTCCTCCTTCTTGCCCTTTTTGAAGACGGGAGTGACATTTGCTTTCCTCCAGTCCTCAGGCACCTCTCCCGTTTCCCAAGACTTGGTAAAGATGATGGAGAGCGGTCTAGCAATGACCTCAGCCAGTTCCCTCAGCACCCGCGGGTGCATCCCATCTGGACCCATGGATTTATGGATGTCCAGATTGCTCAACTGGTCTTTAACCCATTCCTCATCGACTAAGGCAAACCGCTCCGTTGACCTATCTTCATCTGAGGTCTCAGCGGTACAGGGCTCTTCAGGACTGCCTCCGGCAGAGTAGACAGAGACAAAGAAGGCATTCAGTAACTCTGCCATCTCTGTATCTTCTGTCACCAGGGCACCCGTCCCATTCATCAGCGGGCCTACATTGCCTCTGGTGTTAGTTTTATCTGCCATGTATTTGAAAAAGCTCTTTCTGCTGTCCTTGACCCCTCTCGCCAGCTTTAATTCCAAGGAGGCCTTAGTCATCCTAGCTGCTTTCCTACATCCTCTAGCAGCAGCCTTATATTCTTCCCAAGTGGCCAGCCCTTCCTTCCATGACCTGTAAATTCTCCTCTTCCACTTTAGCATACACAGCAATTCCCCATTTAGCCATGCAGGTCTCCTGACCCTTTTCCTTGACTTCCTACGTGTCGGGATGCTCCGATCTTGAGCTCGGAAAAAGCAGTCCTTGAACGTCAACCAACTATCTTGGGCCCCTTTACCTTCAAGCAGCCTAGTCCATGGGATTTCCCCTAGCAATTGCTTGCAGAGGCCAAAGTTTGCCCTGCTGAAGTCCAGGGTTGCGATTCTACTTGATATTCTACTGGCCCTACCACACAAGATCCTGAATTCCACCATCTCGTGGTTGCTGCAACCAAGGCAGCCCTCAACCTTCACTCCTTCAACCAGACCCTCCTTGTTAGTGAGGATGAGATCGAGCAGCGCTCCTCTCCTGGTTGGCTCTTCCACCATTTGCATGGGGAAGTTATCATCCATACACTGGAGGAACCTCCTGGACTGTGGCTGGGTTGCCGAATAGTCCTTCCAGCAAACATCAGGGAAGTTAAAATCCCCCACAACGACCATGGCCTGTTTATCAGTTTATGTTATTTTTTAATGAAACTCTACAAACACAGGATTTTGAAATGTCCCATTTTCAGTGTAGTAACGAATCATAGAATCATAGAATAGTTAAGGTTGAAAAGGACCTTAAGATCATCAAGTTCCAACTCCCTGCCACGGGCAGGGACATGTTGCTCTAAACCATAACACCCAAGGCCTCGTCCAACTTGGCCTTGAACACTGCCAGGGATGGAGCATTCACAACCTCCCTGGGCAACTTATTCCAGTGCCTCGCCACCCTAACAGGAAAGAATTTCCTCCTTATATCCAATCTAAACTTTCCCTGTTTAAGTTTTAACCTATTCCCCTTGTCCTATCACTACAGTACCAGACCTGCAGTTTGGATTGAGAAAATAAAAAAATTGGAAGAAAATCAGAATAGTATAAGTGATTTGGAAGGTCATGTTTAGAAGATAGCTTTCAAATTGAGAAATTTTGGCTGTTTTAATTTCTCATTGTATTCCAAACATACATTTCTTTGATCTGAAGCAAAAAGAAGTTGGAAATATGATGTTTGTATGTAAACTAAAGAGATGTTAAATTTTTTTTTTGTGGGGTAGGGGAGGTAAGATTGAGATGATATTGTGCGACTGCATAGAATCAATTATAGAATGGTTTGGATGGGAAAAGACCTTATGATCATCTAGTTCCAACCCCCTACCATGGGCAGAGATGTCTCACACTAGACCATGTTGTCCAAGGCTCTGTCTAGCCTGGACTTGAACACTGCCAAGGATGGAGCATTTACCACTTCCTTGAGCAACATGTTCCAGTGCTTCACCACCCTTACAGTAAAGAGCTTCTTCCTTAAATATAACCTGAACTTCCCCTGTTCAAGTTTAAACACATTGCCCCTTGTACTATTGCTACAGTCCCTGATGAAACGTCCCTCTCCAGCATCCTTGTAGGCCCTCTTCAGATACTGGAAGGCTGCTATGAGGTCCCCACACATCTTCTCTTCCCTATGCTCAACAGCCCCAACTTTCTCAGCCGATCTTCATACAGGAGGTGCTCCAGTCCCCTGATCATGGGGGGGCCATGTCTAGACTTGTTCTGACAGCTCCATGTCCTCCTTATGATGAGGACACCAGAACTGCACTCAGTACTCCAAGTGAGATCTCATGAGAGCAGAGCAGAGGAGCAGGATCATGTTTAAAACTCCAGAAATAACTTTTTTGAAAGAAGGCATAATTACTTCTCTGCCGTTATTTTTCTTTCTTGCCTCTTAACTGATGTTACTTTGACCTTATGAAAACTGAATGATTAGGTATAAGTCCTGACGTTGCTGTCACTCAGATGATGCTAAAGCTCCAAGTGACCTCAAAAAGAGAAATCTGTATGTTCTAGTAAATTATCAAAATGTAGCACATCATTCTTTGTATTACTTATTTGTTGCAATATACAAAATCAAAACAGATGCAAAAACATAAATTAGCTGAGGTTTATGTTGGCAAATACTGCTTATTTAAACATCTGGTGTTTTGCACAGCAGGAATCTGTTAACTTGGCCATTCTCATGAATGTAACAGTGAGTGAGAGATAAGAATATATGGAAATGGAGGGGAACCAACCTTTTCCAAAAAGCTGACCCTTGAATGTTAGCAGCACCAGCAGCAGTGGAAACAAATTTCCACTTCTGAACTGTCCTTTTTGTTAGGTAGAGTGATGGAACTGGCAAGCCAGCCAAAGCCAAGAAAAAAACCATGAAAGAATCTGGGAGGCATTCCAAATACAGCTTTTGGAATCATGCTGCAAGTTTTTCTTCCTACTTGCAGATTTAAACAGCAGTACATAGATAAAAAAGACATCCTAGTGAAAGGGAGAAAAATGACATTTGAACCATCAGCAGCTATGGTGATTTTTCCCAGAGCATTCTTCAAACCTGTGCAGTTTCACCCTCAGCTCTCATTCCTGGAAAAATTTACACAGGATCATACTGAAATAGTGTCTTAAATGGTGTTCCCTGTGTCACAGACTGGGGCATTACATAGCTGTTAGGATTGCCTTTTTTGGAAATGGATTTCCTAGTAGAGGAACAAACACACTGGAAGTGAAGCTCCAAAGAACTTTTGGGATGAAGAATGGCAATGATGAAGTGCTATCTTAAGCGGATATATGGGAACAGAATGGGCCACAATGTTCCCCTGAAGCTTATCTCATCATTCATAAGCTTTATGAAAATATCAAGTAAGAGTGTTGTGCAGGAGAAAACAGGAATAACTTCACAGCTGTGACTGAACATACCCAGGCTAGTTGTGAATGATACCTCTGCTACTCTAGCAGTGAAGGCATGGCAATGTGAAGTTTAGCACACTACAGATCCAGCCATTTGCTTACTTTTTTTGGCAAATGTTCACTTACTCCAGCTTTCGAACCTTGCTGCCTCAGCTGCATTGCTGACAGTGTCTCAGATGGGAATTTGCTTACACAAAAAATAAACAAATAAAACCAAAACACTAAAAGGTCCTGTCAGAACTGAGGAAACATTGTTAGGATTTACTTGTCTCTGCAGTGGCTTCATCTGCAGCTTCACGACCAACTCTTTAACCCCTGACTAGCTTCTTGGAATTCCTTTAAGGCTACGCCTCAGGTGGCAAGGATTGGTATGCAAGTAGTAAGCACAAAGCTAGTGCTTTTATAGTACAGTTTGCTTTTATGCTCTGAGCTTAAAGGCTCACAGGTTATATTAGCTGATCCCCTTCTGCTCCCTCCCATTCAAACATTAATCTTCACATTGCACAACAATCTCTGTCCAGATCTGTTTTCCTCTGCTGTCTTCAGTCATAATCCTGTGAACGTATTCAGAGGCAAATACGCCTTTCAGACTTTTTCTTGTAATAGGTGTTTCCCAGCTCCCCATTTCAAACCTAATTTTTTTTTTTTTAATAGTGTGACCTTATGTTTTTTCTACTTTTTTCTACCTTAATGATTTTGACCCCGGGTAACATACTAAGTTTTGAAGGCTGGCTTTAATATACTAGAATATCTTGCTAACTTGCGCTCCTATCAGGGTCTTTCATCTCAAAAGCAGGTTCCTCCATCAAAGCTACTTATCAGTAAAATTTCAGACACATTAAATCAGGGGTGGCAAGTTAGATTTCCTTTAGCTCCACAGAAAGCATCATAATTGCATTTACTTTTCTAATTTTGTGTTCAAACTTTTGTACTATTTATCACAACAGCTGAAGAGAAGTAATCAGAAAAACATCTTTCCTATAGCAGAGCCAAAAAGTATGTAATAAACTGTTCTTAGTCTCAAAACTGTTGTTACAACCTTGGTGGACTTTCAGCACATATAAGACAATGCTAGTTAGGAAAGAGGTAAACTCAGATCTGTGGGTCTAGATTAGTATGAAGGTTGTTTGCA
The DNA here is from genome assembly GCF_033783945.1 of Neopsephotus bourkii. Classification (NCBI taxonomy): domain Eukaryota; kingdom Metazoa; phylum Chordata; class Aves; order Psittaciformes; family Psittacidae; genus Neopsephotus; species Neopsephotus bourkii. The sequence continues at coordinate 375,291 of NW_026901130.1, read as the reverse complement.
TGTTGAGCTAGAGCTGATAGATGTGAGTAAGGACCGGTAGCCCAGATTTATGGTAAAGTTCAACTTTTTAGAATGCCAAAGTTTCTGATATAAAAGCTATAGCATACATCTTTCTAAACAAGACAATCAGCCCACGATTCACTGGTATATATACAGTGACAGCATAAATACAAAACACATCTTCACAATATTTGGGATGGAAAGAGTATACCTAGCTTTTTTTTTTTTTTTTTTTTTCCCCAGCATCTTAAGTGGTGCACTTGTATTTGTATAATACGTATTTTACTCTATATGTGTTCTCCTTCGTTTCATATATTCTTCTTTCCAAGGGGTTAATTAAAACATTGAGACACAACAATTTGATAATTTTGATTTATAACTTCATGGCTTTAGAGAAAAGCAAATGGAACTTTAATTTCTGGTATCTTGGTGCATGAAAAACTGGACATGACCAAAAGCTAACTGTATCCCAGGCTGCATCAAAAGGAGCATGACCAGCAGGTAGAAGGAGGTGATCGTGCCCCTCTACTCTGCTTTGGTGAGACCCCACTTGCAGTACTGTTTTCAGCTCTGGGACACCCAAAATAAGAGGGAGATGAACCTGCTCAAGCAAGTCAAGAGGAGGCCATGAAGATGATCAGAGGGCTGGAGCACCTCTCCTATGGAGACAGACTGAGAGAGTTGGGGATGTTCAGCATGGGGAGTGAAAGGCTTCAGGGAAACCCTAGAACAGCCTTGCCACTTGTTTTAAGTTCTGGGTTTTTTGTTGTTATTGTAATTAATGTTGTTTTCAGTAATTCATTTCTAATTTTGGTTAGAAATAAAATGACAACTGATCTACAATTCAAACTATACACTCACGTTTGAAGTCTACACGTAAAGGAAACATAGCCTTAACTTTTCATGACAGTCTTGAGGAGTGCAATAGTGCACTGCATCTTATCTAGGAGGAAATAAAATAGAAAATATGTGTCATGATTACATTACCACTTTAAAAATAAGGCACTAGAAATGGTTTTAGGAAATTCTTAGCTTATGTTTGTGAAAGAGAAGTTCAGAATAAATTTAAAAGGGTGACACCATCTTTCTTTTGAGCCTTCCTTATACTGCATCTAAAGTAATCTTGAATTTGCTATGCACTTGAGATCTGCCTGTCCATTCCCTGAAGGAATTTGTATTCATTGAGAAGAGATGCTTTTTCATAAAGCGTCTTTCCTTGTCTCTCAATATGATGCTGAAAGAAATGTTAAGATGGTGCAAATAAAGCTTCAACACATAGGCAAATCACCTGTGGTAAATTGCCTTATTTTCTCATAAAAATATTAAGTACCTCAAGCCTACTTACCCCTCTATTAAAACTGTTCACAACAAGCTGAAGAACACATCTGCATGTGCTTTGTCACAGATGTCACTGTATAATTTATCACACAACTACAGTTCATGAATCTAAACCCGGACACTTGGGTAGGGAATAATGTTTTTTTTTAATCTTTCATACTGTGTTAGAGGAAACAGGCGTGGATGAGGTGGCATAACATCATGTTCCAACAACTTTCTACAGCTGTTATCACACCACCATTCCCTGATTTGAATGCTGCTCAAATGAAACAATGCTCCTTATACATAATTCAACATCGTTGATACTGCTGCCTCTGTTATTTCTGGGGCAACACAAATGGAAAGAAAAAGCACAAAGCAGAGCTACCTCAGAGCGCAGAGGTGACTTTATGAAGCTGAGGACTGATATCCCTCAGTGCAACTCCCAGTTACCACCAGCAACTAACAGTAATAATATTCACAAAAGCTGCCTCAGGTACAAAAGTCACCATTTGGTGCATTATTTCAATAACTTTTATTTGCACCAAAAAAAATCTCTCATGTTTATTTTACCTGAAACTTAGCTTCCAGTACCACAGAAATGAGCTTAAGCTTTACAGTTTTGCAGTTAAGTTTACAGTTTGAGCAGTTAACAGAGAGCTTGTGGGTCAGGGTTAAAGGGAAAACAGCGATGGGAGACATTACTGTGGGGATCTGTTATAGACCGCCTGATCAAGAGGAATCTGCAGATGAAGCGCTCTACAGAGAGATAGGAAAAGCCTCACGCTCACAGGCCCTCGTTCTCATGGGTGACTTCAACCACCCTGACATCTGTTGGAATGACGGTACGGCCCGGCACAAGCAATCCAGGAGGTTCCTCGATTGTGTGGAAGACAACTGCCTTCTGCAAGTAATAGAGGAACCGACAAGGAGAGGTGCCATGCTTGACCTTGTGCTCACCAACAGGGAAGGGCTCATTGGAAATGTGGCACTGCAGGGCAGCCTTGGATGCAGCAACCACGAGATGGTTGAATTTGGGATCCTTAGGACAGTGAGAAGAGAGTGCAGCAAACTCACTGCCCTAGACTTCAAAAGAGCAGACTTTGGCCTCTTCAGGAACCTCCTTAGTAAGGTTCCATGGGATATAGCCCTAGAGGGCAGGGGGGCTCAAGTCTCTTGGTTGGTCTTCAAGGATCACCTGCTACAAGCTCAAGACTGTTGCATCCGAACCAGAATGAAGTGCAGCAGGAGGGCCAGGAGACCTCCTTGGATGGATAAGGAGCTCCTGAGGAAATCTCAAATAAAAAAAGAGTTTTTTAGAAAGTGGACACAAGGACAGGCGGCCTGGGAAGAGTACAGGGATGTTGTCCGGGAAGCTAGGGACCAGTTAGGAAAGCTAAGGCCCAGTTAGAATTAAACTTGGCTAGGGATATTAAGGATAACAGGAAAGGATTCTACAGGTACATAGCAAATAAAAAACAGATTAGGGAGAACACAGGCCCCCTCAGGAAGCTCTCAGGTGAACTAGTTACACAGGATTTGGAGAAGGCTGAGGTTCTGAATGACTTCTTTGCCTTGGTCTTCTCTAGCAGTGGCTCTGACTGCGCCACCCAAGTCTTGGAAGGCAGACGCAAGGACTGTGAGAATGAAGACCTTGGGCCCACTGTAGGAGAGGAATTGATTCGAGACCATCTTAAAAATCTGAACATGCACAAGTCCATGGGTCCTGATGAAATCCATCTGCGGGTCCTGAAGGAGCTGGCAAATGAAGTTGCTAAGCCACTGGCCATCATATTTGAAAAATCATGGCAGTCAGGTGAAGTTCCCGATGACTGGAAAAAGGGAAATATAGCCCCCATTTTCAAGAAGGGGAAAATGGATGACCCAGGGAACTACAGACCCGTCAGTCTCACCTCTGTGCCTGGCAAAATCTTGGAGCAGATTCTCCTGGAAGGCATGCTAAGGCACATGAAAAACAACAAGGTGCTTGGTGACAGCCAGCATGGCTTCACTAAGGGGAAATCCTGCCTGACCAATTTGGTGGCCTTCTATGATGGGGCTACAGAACTGATGGACAGTGGTAGAACAGTTGATGTCATCTACCTGGATTTGTGTAAAGCTTTTGACACTGTCCCACACGACATCCTTGTCTCTAAATTGGAGAGATATCAATTTGATGAATGGCCCACTCGGTGGATAAAGAACTGACTGGATGGCCACACAAAAAGACTTATGGTCAATGGCTCAATGTCCGGCTGGAGACCTGTAACGAGTGGTGTCCCTCAGGGATCGGTGTTGGGACCTGTCTTGTTTAACATCTTAGTTGCTGACATGGACAGTGGGATTGAGAGCGCCCTCAGCAAGTTTGCCGAAGACACCAAACTGTGTGGTTCAGTTGATACACTGGAGTGAAGGAATGCCATCCAGAGGGACCTTGACATGCTTGTGAGGTGGGCTGATGCCAACCTCATGAAGTTTAACCATGCCAAGTGCAAGGTCCTACACCTGGGTCGGAGCAATCCGAGACACAGTTACAGCCTGGGTAGAGAAGAGATTCAGAGCAGCCCTGCGGAGAAGCACTTGGGGGTGTTGGTCGATGAGAAAACGAACATGAGCTGGCTTCAGTGTGCGCTTGCAGCCCAGAAAGCCAACCATATCCTGGGCTGCATCAAAAGGAATGTGACCAGCAGGTCGAAGGAGGTGATCCTGCCCCTCTACTCTGCTCTCGTGAGACCTCACTTGGAGTATTGTGTGCAGTTCTGGTGTCCTCAACATAAAAAGGACATGGGACTGTTGCAACAAGTCCAGAGGAGGGCCACGAGAATGATCATGGGACTGGAGCACCTCCCATATGAAGATCGGCTGAGAAAGTTGGGGCTGTTCAGCCTGGAGAAGAGAAGGCTGCGTGGAGACCTCAGAGCAGCTTTCCAGTATCTGAAGGGGGCCTGTAGGCATTGTGTGGAGGGACTCTTCATTAGGGACTGTAGTGATAGGACAAGGGGTAATAGGTTAAAACTTAAACAGGGGAAGTTTAGATTAGATATAAGGAGAAATTCTTTCCTGTTAGGGTGGTGAGGCACTGGAATAGGTTGCCCAAGGAGGTTGTGAATGCTCCATCCCTGGCAGTGTTCAGGGCCAGGTTGGGCAAGACCTTGGGTGCTATGGTTTAGAGTGAGGTGTCCCTGCCCGTGGCAGGGGGGTTGGAACTTGATGATCTTAAGGTCCTTTCCAACCCTAACTATTCTATGATTCTATGATTCTACAGTATTTTCGGTAGTCAACAGCTTGATGTACAGTCATATATGTTGAGTTTTGCAAGTGAGGAAATATGAGTATCTATTAAGTCCTACCTGAAACTACATAGAAGTGTTTCCCGTCTGTAGATTTTGTTTCCTCACCAAACATTACAGCTCTGTCTGCAACTCAGACATTACTATTTATTAGTACAGTATGTTCCTCTGCTTCAGCTAGTGAGACAGAGGTATGTGGCATTGACTTGGTGCCTTAAGCAAACAAAAGAGTAAAACAATAATCAGATAGATGATAAAACGTTTGCCAATTAGCATAGACTCTGACCTTTGCAATTCTTCACAAATACCAGTTCGTTTAAGGTTACCTTGTTCATGCAAATTGAGAAGTTCTTGTGACGAAGCTCCAAATTCAGCATGTTCATTGACAGGATGGATCTTGTAAGCAATTTAATCTAGTTGAAATTATGCAAAATTGTAATAGAATGCTATTTAATCTTAAATTTCCTCACTGACTTACTGCTTGGCATTCAAAGGAGTACAGACTGAGAGTAGACTAAAAGAATCACTTTTATCGTGGCTGCTGTTTCTTTACATGAAAGCTGCTGTAGTAGCTTGACCCTATTAAAATAAATATGAAAATAAACTCATGGAGACCTGCAACTGCAAAGGCATCCTTTTAATAGTAGGTGACTTTTGTAAGTTGCAGACATAATACAAATTACTCTTAACCAGTTCTAAATCCTGCTCTTGGTACAGAATTACTACTGGTCTGAGATGGCGTTACCCTGAAGCATGATGAGGGAACTTTGAGTCCCTTCACTCAGGGAACAGGGTCAGTGAGGCAGCCTGGAATCACAGAATGATAGAATAATTAGAGAATGAGGAAACCAAGGCAGCAGTGGGGTCAGGGCTGAAGTGTTGGAATGATCAAAGGAGCAACTGAGACAGAGAAGCAGAAATTAGGCACTCCAGAACATGAGTCTTTCCTACATCCAAAGACACACTGAGTAGGAAAAAGCAAGGTGTAGAGTTCCATCATATACCTTGTATTTGCAACAAACTTCTGGTCAGCCTCCTGCAGGCCAATCTGCAGCTGGCAATTACGGGCAAGTACAGGGATCAGCCTAGGCAGAGACTTCCAGTAATTGGTGGCTGGTTACAAATCACATCATAGTCTTACACTTGCCCGTAGAGGTTCAGTTTTTTCCTCTCCACTTTCCCAAGACCACTGATAGGGAAAGAGACCCAGGGTCCTACGTATATGCTGTGTAGCTGTAAAGCGTGTGCTATGAATACCTTGGGTTTCCAAGGATGGATTTATCTGTGGGAGTCAGAAGGAGGCTGAACAGTCAGAGCTGCATGTAAATAGAAACAAAAAAACCCAAACAAAACTGCAACCCACAAAAATACAAAGAACAAAAAAACCCCTCAAACTGGAAATAAGAAGTTATATATTGTACCTAGAATTGTAAAGGGTTTGGGAAGTATGTTAAAAAAAATTAATTAGATTTTCTATCACAAGAGACATGTATTATTGATATATTTGTTATATTGATATATTGAAAAATTAGTGTTTTTTTCCATAAACACTGCTGTTTCCATAATCTTTTATGGTTCAGAGTTGCAAAAATGTATATGATAAACTAAGGAAAACAGCAAATATGAAGTACAACAGAGAAGTTCTAGATGATGTCCCTAGTGTTGTGAGAGTCTGATGGAATTAATTAGGAATAGAGGGATGAAATGGTGCATTCTCTGAAGGAACACCTGCCTTACTTATTTCCAGATACCAGCTAAAATCTTGGGTGTCAGCCACTTATGCTACCAGCTAAAATACAATATAGAAAGGGATGGCAGAAAGAAGTGTCAGGGGGTTGATCAGCCTACTGACTATTGGGCTAAACAAAAAATAAAATAAAATGTATTAGTATTTATGGAAATTGTAGATTTCCCTGCTCCCAAACTGGTCCTTAAAGTTGAACTGCAAACGAACCAATGTGTAGGCATATATAAGTAGGTACTATGCCTCATTACATTTTGAAAATTAATTTAAAATATTTATACTAATTTGTCACGTTAGTTACAGAGGCAGTATTTTTTAATGATAAGTTTTATTATTTAATAACTGAAGAGTTCCATAATCATAGAATCTTAGAATAGCTTGGGCTGGAAAGGACTTTAAATCATCTGGTTCCAACCCCCTGCCATGGGCAAGGCCACCTCACTCTAGACCATGTTGTCCAAGTCTCTGTCCAGCCTGGCCTTGAAAACTACCAGGGATGGAGCTTTTACCACTTATTTGGGCAACCTGTTCCAGTGTCTCACCACCCTCACAGTAACGAACTTTTTCCTTATATCTAACCCGAACTTCCCCTGTCCAAGTTTAAACCCATTGCCCCTTGTCGTAGCACCTGCTTTACAGCTGCCCATAGCATATGTATAGGATCCCGAGTCTCTTTCACCAATAATGGTCTTGGGAAAGTGGAGAGGAACAAACTGAGCCTCTGTGTGTGCATCAAAGGGAGCATGACCAGCAGGTCAAAGGTAGTGATCCTACCCCTCTACTCTGCTCTCATGAGACCCCACTTGCAGTACTATGTTGAGCTCTGGGCCCCTCAACATAAGAAGCAGGTGGACCTTTTTGGAGTGAGTCCAGAGGAGGGACATGAAGATGTTTAGAGGGTTGGACCATCTCTGCTGTAAAGACAGGTTGAGAGAGATGGGGTTTTTCAGCCTGGAGAAAAGAAGTCTCAGGGGAGACCTTATTGTTGCCTTTCAATACTTAAAGATTACGGAGATGGAGACAGACTTTTTAATATGGCCTGTAGCGATAGGACAAGAGGTACTGTTTTAAACTAAAAGAGCTGAGATTCAGACTAGGTGTAAGGAAGAAATTTTTTTACAATGGAGGTAGTGAAGCACTGAAACAGGTTGCCCAGGGAGGCAGTAGATGCACTGTCCCTGGAAACATTCACAGTCAGGTTAGATGGTGCTTTTGAGCAACCTGATCTAGTTGAAGATGTCCCTATTAATTGCAGGAGGGTTGGACTAGATGACCTTTACTGGTCCCTTCCAACACAAACCATTCTATGATTCTATCATTTCACTAATGACAGTTCCTATTAGAAAATAAAACAATGTTGTTGCACAGTGTGCAGATATTTGAGCTAGCTGTGAATGAGCTGATGACAGCATGAGAACATGAGTAGAGCTTTCTGCCTAAGCATATTGCCTGCTGTATATAGTGCTGCACTGTGAGACGAAGATGTACCTGAACATTTGAGTTAATTTTAGATTCAGGCATTTTAGTTAAATGTGTGAGATAAGGAAATCCCAATTTTTTTTCCCAAAGGTATACTTCTGGCAGATACTAAAGTAAACAAAGCTACAGAAACTTCTGTTTGTCAAGAAGAAGTGCTAGGCAAAATTAATTTTTGCCTATGAAAAGTCAGTGAAGTTTTGTTGCAGGACTAATAAAGTCAATTCTAGCATTTGTGTGGTGAGGATCTGAACTGACCAGGGCTTATTAATCAGGTCTGTAGAATAGCTGACTCCTGACAAGTCACTGTAGATAGTACTTGAACAGATCATGGAAAGCTAGGAATGGACACTATTTATGGAAAGTTACTGAAAAAATTATTACTTGATTTAGCATGTAATATATATCAATAAAACATGTAGGCAGAGAACAAAATGCAAAAATTATTAGAGAAATTAAGGGAACAGCAGGAAAACTTGGGAAAGAAGACAACATAAAATATGAACAACTCCAAGTGGCTTGACAGAATCTCACCAATAAAATGGCCTGGATAGTATTCTTGAAGCATCCTGTTAATGCAGACTGTATGTGCAAGTCCATGCATGTTCCAAAAAAAGAGTGGAAATTGTCGGGTACAGAATATAACAGATTTTGTTCTTCCTGTTTGAAAGCATGACTATTATCAAAGCAATGTTTCAGATGTTTATGAAAACAAGCCTGAAGCCTTTTCCGTTGGAAACAAGCATAATTTAAAATAAAAATTTTATACTAACTTGAAGTCAACAAAGTTCATGAAACCAATGTAAAACAGAAACAATCCTTCCCCTTGGAACGACATAGGTTTCAACCTGCATTTTAAAAGATTAAGTCTAATGTGCTCTCAGTTTTAGACTGTTGAGCTGGGCACACCCTGAAGACGACTAACCTTCAAAGAGCACTAAAGCACACATTTAGAAATGCTTGAGAAGGTACAGGCTTTTCATTCAAAGAACAGCGCTTCAAAAATCAATTCTGCACATCATGTCTCATCAAGCACATGGCACTGATTTCTGTGCAGCTGAAGTAAACAAAATGATGCAACCACAGAGAGCTAAAGAGGCAAAAAAGTAATCTTGGATCCTTCTGAAAAGAGAGGCCCATGCTGTCCTGCTGAATTCACACCCTGAGAAGGTTCCTCTGAGTGATGGGTCTGCAGCAGAAAAAAAATCTATTGACATGAAATTGAAGAGAAAAATGATCTAAGGTACAAATTGCTGTTCATTTGCTACTGGGATGGAAATACATGGCAGGACCTTTTTCAGTCCTTGCTCAAGATCCTCAAATATTATGTAATATACACACTCTGTCTCCCTTTTAGAAATGAGTTTCTCAGTGTTTCTTCAGAAAAATGAACTATAGTACAGAGATTATTCAGAAATTTCTCCTGAGCCACAATAATTTGTGAACAATATTTCATGAATAATAGTCCTTCAACTTTACATAAAGCAAGACCCATCAGATTTATTCATTTGATGTACACATGGTTAAATTTATGAACTAACAAAATCCTGATGTAATCCAGGAATTTCCTTCTGGTATGGAAGAGAGAGTGTCATGGTTTAAAGACAGAGAGTGCATAGAAGCCTTCTCAGGACTGCAGAACACATGTGTGAAGTCTCACCCCGCAAGATTTGATCAGTTAGCTACCCTGGTGTTTAAGAATGACTAACCTGACATGGCAGGTTCACTGTTGCTGAAACAAACAACAAAAAAAAAATTCAGAGAATAAACATTGATTTTTATAGTTCAAATATCTTTCAAAACTCTCATTGAGATGCACCGTAAATTTGATGTGATTTTCCTCTCCACCTATTCTTCAAGAGACTACACATAACAGGTCTTTTATGTGCTACTGTAATGTTTAACCACCAATTTATTTTTTTTTAACACTGTGAAGATCATAGTCTTGCAAAACTAAAGAGACTAGATAGGGAGATAACAGCAACAGAATACCTAAACAAATGTAGGCACAGTTTTCCGTGGTTTGTAGTGTTGATGCAGTTGACTTCTACAATATCAGAATTATAGCTGGAAAGATGAAATGAGAATTGGGAAGATGAGTTACAGAAGTTCAGCACAAACTGGCCGTTTTCTTTTTTCCTTCTAATGCACGTCTGGATCAAGCGGACAATATGATTAACTACGCCAGATTCAGTTTTGTTCTTTGCAAAGTGCTGACTTAAGATACTAAAAAGATTGTTAAGAGCTGATGCAAGTCACAAATTGCACCAATAATTTATTTGCTTCAGAAAATGTAAAAACCATTAGCAGCAGCACCTTGGATATAAGCTTTAATTTCTAAATTCAATGCAGCTGTAATCATGTCATATCTCAACACATGAATTTACAAAGCTTTCATAGAATAGTTAGGGTTGGAAAGGACCTCAAGATCATCTAGTTCCAACCCCCCTGGCCATGGGCAGGGACACCTCATCATGTCACCCAAGGCTCTATCCATATGTCTTTTGTATGCTGGAAAAGTTAAAGTTCTTTGTTCCCCATTAACCTGAAGGATATTATAAAAGAGTTTTGCCATTCTAGATAGAAATGTTCAGTGTCAGGAACCTTTGTAAAGTAGTGCATTGTATAAATGAGTTATTTCATGATAAAGCTGAGTTTTAGTGACAGATAATTCATTTTTTGTTAGTAGTGGATACACTTGAATAGCTTCATGTTTACAATCTCAGTTTCCGAGAATGCGTATTTCACGGCAAATGCTGTAGACCAGTAAGTAGTATGAGTTTAAAGAAGGAGAGTAGGAAGCTCCTGGAATGCTGGTCAACATATATTGTAATATTAATTACACATATCAAGCTAAATTTCTAAAATGGCCATTGTAGTACTAAAACTAGAGTATCACACAAATATCCTCAGAGGAAAATAACTGAGTTAATTTGAATTCACTTAAACTTTCTTGACAAAACAGAATGGCTGTTTCTTGCTCAGCAGATACTTTTCATATGTAACTTATTCTGGGATAGAAGGGAGTATCTTAATTTAATTGAGGAAGAATGTTTCATTGACTTCATCATGCTTTGGATCACACTAAATAAAAACAATTAATCCTGAAAGGCAAATCTGTGCTATTTTCCTGGTCTGGAAAGAGCAGTAGCTCCATAGGCATCATGGAACACTGGGGGAAAGTGCTGGTGACAAGTTTTCCCTGTCATATGTGGACAGGGGAAAAACTGCTTTGAAATTGGCATTATGGAAATGAATAAGAAATCTTGTGCGAGGGAAGCGGCCAGATTTTTTTTTCCATTACTAGAAGGCAGCAGCATTATGTCCTCACCTCATTTCAATATGTTGTCACAATTCTATCATTGTCTCTATGGTATGTATGACTTCTGCTATGGTTTCGTTGATGGTACTGGCAGAAATCTCGATTAGCAGTGCTATGACTTTATACATTTTATTCATACTACCACTTGGTCTGTTTTAATCAGCAACAGAGAGAAAGAAAATGAAATCTTAAAGTACTGTACTACTTTCTTTCTGTTCTGCTTTCTTTATTTCTGTAAACCCACAGAAGAATGCTTAGAAGAAAAACAGGTAATCAGACCTAATAACCTAGTGCCTTCCCTATTTCGATCTTTTGCACAGTCTGTTAGGACATTGGTCCCAGACGGGACTGTTTCAGTGTCTGTGTCTTGAAAAGCACACTTGAGAGCATTTCTGTGACTGTTTCCTGTATTGCGCTCCACCCTGGAACAGAATTCTGAAGTGTTGCTGATCTTTCTGGTGAGCTGAAGCTCACAAACAAAACAGGCTGTCAGGACCTTTTACTTTCTTCCTCATTAAGCCTAACAATTTGGTTTGTTCCAGATATATACCCTATGGCAGAAAACCACGCAAATAAGATTTCAGCTGAAGAAAGCACACTGCACAACTGTGACAATTTACAATTGAGTGGGTTAGGATTTGTTGCTAGCATATGGCTTAATTAAATAGAAGCCTGTTTTAAAAGGTTTCTCTGTGTGCAGCTGTTAATATGCAAGCACTCAGCACTAAATGCAGTAAAAAGCTCCAAGGCTTTATTTATTTAGTTAAACATAAAAAAAAATAAGCACCAAAGGAGAAAACTGAAATGACTATTATTATTTTAATTCTGGTTTTATTTTTTGGAGGCAGCTCCTTATGAAACAGATTTAAAATCTGTAGGCAGATAAGTCCGCTGTGAAGTCTACAAACTCTTAGACCCATATTCAACAGCAGAGGGAAACAGAATAGAAGAGAAAATATTTCTACATAACAAGAAGTATCGGACTCTGCCAACGATGACTGCAGTTGCTGCTATATCACTGCCAGCAGTGCATATGTTTCTTATGGGCAACTGAATGTTTTCCGTTCAGTGTGTAAGAATCCTGCTCTCTTGACCTATATTAACTGGAAGAGCTTAAAATTTTCTGAAGCAGAGCCATAAAGAAACTTCTCAGATATAATTATTCCTTGGTCTGTAAAATGCTCAAAGGGGTTTTTTTACACATATAGAGATGGGCTATTGCTCTTAGTATCCCAATGAAGAAATCGATGACTTCACTTAAAATTCAGACAATATTAAAAAAAAAAAAAAAAGGTATTTCCAAATACATTAAATACATTTAGATTGCATCATAAGCAGGCTTTTTGGCAAGCCCAGACAATCCAGATGAGGTATTCTGTGGGAACACACTAGGTCTCCTTGCTGGCCTACGTGCCCAGAATTTCTCCTTAGAAACAGAATGTACACATGTGTGTGTGTGTACGGAAAACTGCATAGATATTGTCCTACAGGGAGCCAACATGCTCGGCGCAAGTGTCCAGGTCTGGAAACTGGGAAGTTTCCCAGATCCCAAAGTACAGACATAGCCACAAAGAGCAAGGGTTTGGCTCCCCAGTTTTCTGGTTTTCATGATCCGATTGTCCAAATGGCTCTGAAAACAGGCCTATAAGCCTCTACCATTGTTTGCTTTTCATAAAAGCTGTCTTCAAGGAAGAAAGGAGAATTGTGAATAACTAATGTTAAAATATTCAGATCCCAACTCTCAGATCCTTATGGATCACTTTCATCAGAAGTCAAAAATAAGGATCCATGTGTGCCAGATTAAGGCAGAAGAGAAAATCTCCAGCAGTAAATCATACCACATGATAACACACATTTCTGAGGAAATGTTACAGTACTGCTATTGAACAACACCCTGTAAGCAGAACAAACAATGTAATTTCCCAGCCACTCCTTCTGTAAGCTTGGGAGAGAGCATTCAAAAATCAAAATACATCCAATTGAGATTACTAAATCCAAATAGGCAACCAAGACTGTGGAAAATCCACACCCTCGCTGGAAATATATTGCCACTATGTACAGTGCTTCCTCCTGTCCAGTGGATTTGTGAACTACGTAATCTGTGAAAAAAATCCCTACTCTTGTAAATCACAATTTTTTATTTTCATAGGATTTCCAAGCATTTTAAACAACAAAGGTTAAAAAACACCAAAACTCAAGTGCAGCAACTTTATCAGAGTGTAGAAGTAATATATAAAATCAAAGATCACATTTCAGTGGAGCTCTAAAGAGGGTTATTTTCTTAGAGATTTTTCACACAAAACACTGATTAAATTTTACTTTGCTTACTCTCTGTATCAGACAACAGAACAATAAACCAAAAGGATGTAGTAGTATAATGCAATAGTCTCCCATTTTCTTGACAGCATGATTTAAATATTTTAAAAATAATTAGGTCAGAGTAACTACATTTGGACTGATAGCAATCTAATCAGCCACTAAACTTCCACTTTCTCTCCGTTCTTCTGACAATGAAAAGATGGTTAATGTGGCTATGGAAATAGAAATTATAGAATCGTAGAATCTTAGAATGGTTTGAGTTGGAAGTGACCTTAGAGATCAACTCATTCCAAACCACCTGCCACAAGCAGGGACACCTTCCACTAGACCAAGTTGCTCTAAGCCCTGTCCAGCCTGACCTTGAACGCTGCTAGGGTGGGAAAGCCACAGCTTCTCTGGGCAACCTATGCCAGTGCCTCACCACCCCTCCAGTGAAGAACTTCTTCCTCATGTCAAATCTAAATCTCCCCTCTGTCAGTTTAAAGCCATTCCCCTTTGTGAAAAGTTCCTCTCCAGCTTTCTTGAAGGTGCCCTTTAGATACTGGAAGACTGCCAGTAATTCTCCAGGTCTTCCTTTTTAGCTTTTTTTAAAATGGGGATTATGTTTTCCTTTTTCCAATCAGTTAGAACTTCAGTGGACTGCCATGAATTCTTAAATATGATGGATAGCAGCTTAATCACTTCATCTGCCAGTTCCCTCAGGAGCTGTGGATGTATCTGTTGTGAGAAAGAGTGGTTTAGGGTTGGTATCAATGGTATGAGCAAGAGCAGTTTTAATATGATTCATAAAGGCACTAAACAGAATTTGATGGCAAGGTTCACTCTATCACTTATTACATGGACAAAGCATAAAAGGAAAATCAAGGTAAAATGGAGGTCTAGATGATTAATAAAGAGACTGTAGGTGCAAAAAACAAGGCAGAGCCTCCCTTTGAGTCACAAGGTTGGGAATAGACCACCTTCCTTTCTAAACTGCTAATGGAGCCTAGGTTTGGCTGGATCTAGTCTTAATTCTTAGACTTGGTCAATGGTTTGTGTATAATGGAATATATAAATGAAAATTAAGGTAGAATCAAGCTAAAATGATCTGTATATAAGTTGAAGGTTGGAAGGGTAGAGGAGACTCTCTTCCTGTTAAGTCACAAGGTTCAGGTTTGACTCTTGCTTTCTTAAACACCTGACAGAGCCTAGATGCGGCTGAACCCAATCTTAGTTTCAGACTTGTATTTATGTGTAATGGAAGAAAGAGAGAGAATAAGAAAATCTTCTAATTGAGTCATGAGGTTCAGAATAGACCCCTTGCTTTCTAAACTCCCAAAGAAGCCTAAATGCAGCTGGATCTAGTCTCAGTCTCAGACTTGGTCAACAGGATACATTTGAAGGGCTCCAAGTGCCACCTAGCAGCACTTTGCACTTTTAACGTGGATCTTATAAAGTGGGTCAATGGAATTTACTGCAATTGCTGTCACAGTCTATACACACGTACACACACACACACACACACACACACACACACACACACACACAGACACAAAGATGTATAAAGGTGCCTGTTAAAAATTCTCCTTGAATCTAATGTCTTAGCATTTCTCAGCAGCTGAGGATTGGGTCTCAAGGAGAGGGGGACCACACGACAGGTTCTGTCTGTCAGTAAGAGTCTTCTGATCACCTCAAAATTGGGACTTTGACAACTCTGAGAGGCATCCTACTTAGAGGGCCATGCTGCTGGCAGCCGCCCACTGTGGTTTAGGAGAGCTCAAAGGGCTTCTCTTAGGACCACTGTTTATTGGGTCACAAGATGGTTTGCTTTAGTCAACCGTGAATTTCCATCCTGGCCACAACCCAAGCTGATAATTACTAGATATTTTTCAAAACTCCAGCAAAAATGCTATTCTTGCAGTTGGGCTATGATCAGGGTAGGAGTGTCATCAGACTGTCAGGGGGTGACCGATTGTCCCCTCTCTCACTTCTCACCATAGCCATGGAAAAGTAGTCGCTGGTACAGTGCCTCCCTCCCTGCTTAGACATGTGAGAATTCCTGGTATGGTCAAGGGACTTTTCACCACAGAACTCATAACACAAAGGCCAATGCCTGACAGGAACTCCTGAGACTGTGGAGCAGCCCAGCGAGCTAGGAGGTGAGGGACAGATGCACAATCACAGCACCTCATCAGGTCCCATGGATTTGTGCACCCTCAGGTCCTTTACTTGGTCTCTAACCTGAACTACTTCTACAGCAGGAGGTTCTTCATTCTGCTAGTCCCTGCCTTTGTCTTGTCATTTGTGCAGTGTGGCTAGAGCACCTGCCAGTGAAGACTGAGGCAAAAAAGTAGTTGAGTACCTCAGCCTTCTCCATGTCTATGGTAACAATCTCTTCCCTTTATTTTTGGGGACGGCCCACATTTTCTCTTGTCTTCCTTTTATCACCAAGGGAGCTAGAGAAGCTGTTCTTGTTTCCTTTGGTGTCCCTGGCAAGTTTTAATCCTATGAGGACTTTAGCTTTCCTAACATGATCCCTGACTGCTCAGAAAATTGCCCTATATTTTTCCCAGGCTACCTGTCCTTGTTTCCATCCTCTGTAGTCTTTCTTTTTCTGTTTGAGTTTATCTTGTGTGTTGATCTTCAGGCTGCTAGTAAATTCATCTACTTCAATGTCAGTTACCAAGGGAACCAATAAATTGAGTCAGCGATAAAGAGGGTAATCAGTTTTAGTTATTTTCCTCTGCCTTTCTGTACTAAGCCAAAATGTGCTTTTATTGCACTAAGCTGATCAAGCACAGGTTTGGTCTCTTGTTCAATTAACACAGCTCTTATGAAAAACAGTACTTCTGCTGCATCACAACAGTAGAGCTTGACAACTGGGTGAACTGAAAACTAGCCATATTCACAGATGCAAAATCAAAGCTTGCAAAATAGCACAGCTGTTAGTAACTGATTGTTAAGTAATGCCTTGTCCTGGAAAGGCAGGTGGGCAGCATGGACACATATTTGATCTTAATTTTTCATCCACAGGTAGCTAGCCCTGAACTGAGTAGCATCAAATAATCAAATCAGAAGGAAATAAATTCTGGTTTCATGCTTAAGATACACCTGAAACAAAGGTGTATCTTAAGGCAAGTCTGTGAGAGTAGAATACCAAATAGATGTGAGTCAAGAAAAACACTTTTGAGTATATCTTCAGAAGAACCCTTGTTACTGTAATCTTTGCATAGACAGCAGTGAGGTTACCGTTCAAATCCCCTAAAAGAAGAAAAAGGATATTATGGCAGTCATGGCAGAACTTGATCCAAAACCCAGATATCGCTCAGTTCATGAGCTGTGGAATGCAGATCAGATGTGCTCTTCAAGTTAAGCATCCAGACTGAAACCTGTCTTTCAACAGATATATCCCATGCAGAAGCCTGCTGAAGTCAGTGAGAGCTTTTACCATGAGGGTTTTGCATTCGGTGTCACCATTCGAGAATGTGATAGAATACAGTGACAATAAACATTAATAATGTATTTAAAAGTGGAAAAATTGACAAATATAAAACGTGCAGAAAGAACGACATATATAAAACCATACCTAGCATAAAATTCAGCCCCAAATCACTGATAATACTTTTTTTAAGAATAAAAGTGTACCTTAATTTAAATTAGATGAGACAAGGGATGAAAAAATAAGAAGTATTCCTGACTAATATCGAAAAATAAAATTCTCAGTACTACAGAGAAATTCCCATTCATATTTTTTATTAAATGACACTGAATTTCTATTACCTTTCTATCCCAACTATAGTTTAATATACCTAGAAATTATGGGAAATGTATCTATCTGCTCAGTCACAAAACCACACTGGAATAGTTTGAAACAGCAGCTACGAAGGAATTTTATATAAAATTTGAATTTCTACTGGCTTCATAGAGCAGTTTATTTAAATTTATAGGAAAGATATTCATTATACTATGTTGAAGAGTGAAAGTGAATACTCTTTAGAAAAACAATTCCTTTCTAATTAGAAACTAGAAGCAGCAAGTTCATATCTTCCAGATATAATGAGGAAAAAAGACATCAACATCTTAGAACAACTGGTTCTTCCAGTTCCTCTGTGACGATCTATGCTTCTCTTTGTGCCTCTCCTACAGATAGTGCAAGCAAATGTTAAAATACAGATTCTAGAATTTTGTCTCTGAAAGCAAGTCTTCAGCTCTGTCATTATTGTAAACTCTTCTGCTTCTTTGGAGGTAGACTTATGTTCACTTGTCAGGTAGCCAAGCAAATTCCTTTTTCTTTTCTGTTTAATGTTTGATAAAGAACTGAAACATTAGAAACCTAATTGTTTTGGAAGACTGTTTTCTATGTTTTTACAAATACGAAGCTAGATTCAGCATTTGTCTAATACATATGAGTATCATTGCTTTGCTAAAAACCAAGCTGGTCTGAAATTTCTTGTAAAAATAAAAAAAAATATGAATGTATGTGATTGCAAACATTGTATACCCATAAAGATTCTAACCTTTGCAGTCCACATGATCCCATCATCTGAATTTCCTTGGATGTTTCCATCCCCTTCCACTGCTGATGCTGTCAGTCTGGAAGGACCATTCAGAAACAACTGTCAATGAGGAAGATTGGTTGTATTGTTTCATTCATTAGAGCTGGACTTAAAGGCAGCACAAATAGGTAGCTCTATCCCTTCTTTTGCTTCTGTCTCCCCACAATGTTTAGCTTCTGAATCAGAGTTTAATTTTGTTAATGATTGCTTGGATTCCTTTTTATAGGCACAATTAGTTTTCCAAACTATATTGACTAATTTAGGAAAGAATAGGAATTCTTCCAAAACTATCTAGTCAGACCTGCGTCTAAACACTGATATTCATTAACTCTATTTTTTATAAAGAATAACAGTTACTCAATGCATTTGTGTTACATACAGAAAAATATCCCAGAAAGAGAGATAATAAACCTTTGGAAAGGTTTAGAAGTTGCCTTGGACAAATGTGTAGTGGAAAGAATTAGAATTGGAAGATTACAAACTACTACTTCTGGCTTGTTAAACTCTTAATCTTGCCAAGATTTTGCTGTAGGGAATGGCTTTGAACTGTCCTCATCCCTCATCTCTCTGAGGTAGCTCTGCCAACATTCACCAGACTGAAAGACCACACCATTAAGAGCAAAGAGCTCGAAAGCATTTGGCAATTTGCTTAGAGCCCAAAGCAGTCAGTCATGTCCTAGGAAAAAGAATCTCTTCAGTGTTTAGAATTAAAATAATTTAGAGATTTCTTTCATATTTTTATACTCATATTCAAAGATCAAAAGGTTTGGTTTAGATGCTGTACTACCAGATTACCTTTTGTGAAATTTATCTGGCTCTTACCCTAGAAAACAAAATATTAGAAGTCCTGCACTCTTCCTGCACACTGTAATTCTACCTGTAAGTATAGCAAATAATCATACAAAATTCTACTTGTTATTTTTCTTAATAATATACATAGCATTTTTATTTTGTTTTGTGATGAGCCATGAAACATAAGATTAGTTTCTATAAAAGCTGTATGACTTCTGTATGGTTTTGGTGCAGTCTGTTTCTGATCTCTTTTTTTTAAGACAGAGGAAAATAATTGGCAGTGTTAGAGTCTGCTTACAGGGCTATTATTAAAGCATCATAACATTTATAAAACATGCTTAGCATTTAACAATTCTCTCAGTTACTTTGTTAATGTTTCTTAAATGCTAACGTAAGTAATAATAAAAATGAGAGTAAAGCCATTAAAAAGACACAGGTATTTAAATTAAAACCATAGCTTTAGCACTCCATTTAATCTATTCTTGTGTTGAAGACAGAAAAGGAAGTAAAGGAATTTATGTATGTAATTTCTTTATTTCTTTCACGGCAGCAGTGAAAAAAAAAATTTTAAAATTTCTGCAACCCTCACATCAGCTATACGGTCAACAGCCACAGCTACACAGGTACATTTTAGTTATCGGCCTGTATTTAGTGGGTCTCAGGAATCATGGTCCCATAGGAATTCCTTTAATTTAGCAATTCAGTTTAGACAGATAAAGGAGAGATCTAAAAAAATTTAAAAAGTTTGGTAATTGATGGGCTTAGATGACATGTTCCAACTTTTTAGTACTCAGCAAGATCAGTTAAACTTTAGCAGTAAGCTAAATACGAAAAATAAATTCAAATATATGATGGATGTGTTGTTCACACCTGCAAGTATGTTAGCCTCTTTCCTCCTGGATTTATTTTATACAGATTCTCTGGCAGCAATTACAGCCAATTGCCATTTTTCTTTCTTCCTTTTTTTCCCCTTGCACAGCAAATTGTGTGAAACAGCACTGCAGGGCAGTCACCCGTGATGAGCGCGCCCTCAGCAAGTTTGCAGATGACACCAAGCTGTGTGGTTCAGTTGATACGCTGGAGGGAAGGAATGCCATCCAGAGGGACCTTGACACGCTTGTGAGGTGGGCTGATGCCAACCTCATGAAGTTTAACCATGACAAGTGCAAGGTCCTACACCTGGGTCAGAGCAACCCCAGGCACAGCTACAGGCTGGGCAGAGAAGAGATTCAGAGCAGCCCTGCGGAGAAGGACTTGGGGGTGCTGGTCGATGAGAAAATGAACATGAGCCAGCAGTGTGCGCTTGCAGCCCAGAAAGCCAACCGTATCCTGGGCTGCATCAAAAGGAGCGTGACCAGCAGGTCGAAGGAGGTGATCTTGACCCTTTATTCTGCTCTTGTGAGACCTCACTTGGGAGTATTGTGTGCAATTCTGGTGTCCTCAACATAAAAAAAGACATGGATCTGTTGGAACAAGTCCAGAGGAGGGCCACGAGAACGATCAGGGGACTGGAGCACCTCCCATATGAAGATGGGCTGAGAAAGTTGGGGCTGTTCAGCCTGGAGAAGAGAACACTGCGTGGAGACCTCATAGCAGCCTTCCAGTATCTGAAGGGGGCCTGTAGGGATGCTGGGGAGGGACTCTTCATTAGGGACTGTAGTGATAGGACAAGGGGTAATGGGTTAAAACTTAAACAGGGGAAGTTTAGATTGGATGTAAGGAGGAAATTCTTTCCTGTTAGGGTGGTGAGGCACTGGAATAGGTTGCCCAAGGAGGTTGTGAATGCTCCATCCCTGGCAGTGTTCAGGGCCAGGTTGGACGAGGCCTTGGGTGCTATGGTTTAGAGCGAGGTGTCCCTGCCCATGGCAGGGGGGTTGAAACTTGATAATCTTAAGGTCCTTTCCAACCCTAAGTATTCTATGATTCTATGATGCTGAACACCAAACAGATTTTTCTTTCTAAGACATGTCCATTGAGGGACTTTAGCTGCTGGGAGCCCTGGCAATGTGATTTGGAGTGACAAATATTCGGATTTCTTCAGTGGTTTCTAAAGCATACATCATGCAAGGTGCTGACCACAAACATCACATCTGTCAGAAGTATTTTACTTTGGTACAGGAGTGCACTTTTAATGATCAGCACTTACCGTGCCTTGCCTCAAAATGTGTGGCAGAGCCAGTGCTCACTGGCACTACCAGTGGCAGCATGCATTTGAACCTGGTGCTTCCTCCTAAGCAGAACTGGCTCTAGAATTGTTGGCCTGTCCCCAGAAGGCAGGCTCAGGTTCAAGACAAGACATTTCTGCGCTTCTGGGTTATAACCTCTCTTTCTGTACGCACTACTTGGTAGCTAAGAGGGGGTGGGAGGATTGTGAAAGACAATCTGCTGAGCATACAGAAGAGCAAGGTCTTCTTCAAAAGAGGTGGCAATTGCAAGCACAAGCACTCTTTTTTGTTTGTTTGTTTGTTTCAGGCCACTTCAGTTTTACCCTTTCTTCTGGGAATAATCCTCCTCTTTATCCCTTTCCTTACATATCTTTTTTCTCTCTTTCCATCTCTATTTGCTTATTCGTATTGCGGAATCAGACCTTGCAGAAACTGTCAACCTCTGGTTTGTAGTCTAGCTAAGGCATAGCTGTCTGGAAGCCATGCAGCAAAGAAGGCTCTAGTTACATAGTTAAGAGCTTGCAAAGTCCAGTCTATTGTGGGATGAGTAGCCTCAGCAATGCTTTATCAAAGATTTGCACCAAGATAAATCTGAATCCAGACCTGAGTCTTCTTTCAAAAGCATTTTAAGGCTGACAATTCAGGTTTATTGTTGTGCCTCCTATGCAGCCAAAGCTGAACTGGTATGATTTCTTATAAGAGACCTACATCCTCATCATTACTCTCCTTCCTCGCTCCTGATTTCCCCTCTTAAATGACCATTTGTATATAGTTAGACTGGAATCAAACAGTAAAATATTTATCTGCAAATAACGGCAATCTTCTTGAAAGTACCAGATGTGGTTGTCTCTGCTTTACTGTGGATTAGATTGAAAATCCATTTGTAAGAATTATCATCATCTTTATGAATTCTGGTTAGACTTTAAATTAATGTTTTTATCTTCCCATATTAAGTAAGCAATTTAGGGTATTCAACTTCATCATCTGTGCTGTTAGTGATTTTCATGTTTCGCAAACTGATATAAATGAAAGTACAGCCTACATCATCAGTTCTAATATATGCAAAATTGTAGGGTACACTATTTCTTTAACTTACACATAGTTAATTTTCTCTTCTGAATTTAATATATGCAGAGTAATCTTTTAATATTTCAGAATCATTATCTATGTTTCAAGGCCAGGTTGGACGAAACCTTGGGTGAGATTGTATAGTGTGAGGTGTCCCTGCCCACAGCAGGGGGGTTGAAACTAGATGATTTTAAGGTCCTTTCCAACCCGAACTATTCTATGATTCTATTCTATGATTCTGTGTTTTCTGAAACAGAAATAGCACTTGCTGAAGCATAAGAATACCACCCACAATAATTTTATAACTGAATGAGAAACTGAGAATGTATTTCTTTCTTGCTTATAGAGCTCATAAAATGTGGAGTATGCCCTTTGCTAAACAAGCTGTACTCCCTTTAAAGATATCCATGTAATTATGAATGAATAATCATGATATCATAAACTAACAAACAGATCCAAATTTTTTTTAAACAGAAAACCTAAACCAATGCCACCAGAAAATCAGGGCTACTGTACTTATTTCAAATGACTACTGGCCCTTGAATTTACAAGATATGTTCACTAGGATCTAATTTTCTATTGAGACCCGCATTTTCTTTTATTGTTTTAGGACTCTTTTTTTCTTTTTTGTTGTTTTTTTTGGTGGGTTTTTTGTTTGTTTGTTTGTTTTGTTTTGTATGTGCATTTGGAAGATGGGAATCTGACTTGAGTAAAGGTACATGTCTATCTGGAGTAGGTTAGTATTCACACCCTGATTTGCATGCATGTGGCAAAAGCTAGATAGAGAATACCTGACAAACAATGTTTTTATGTATCATCCTAGACCAGCAAAACTTCAAATATCAAGTCCTAAAGCATCACAAGAACTATGATGACATTATTCATGTGCTAAAATGTTTCTCAGAATAAGGCTGAACAACAGTATAAGGTTGCAAAAAAACCACAGATAATTTTCAGAAGTCATCCATAGCATAAAAAAAAAAAAAAAATTGTTCAAAAAGTAATGAAACTTATCATGTGCAAAGACTGTAGCTCTAAATAACCACTATTTTACTGAGATTTGAAAGCACTGAAAGGCATTGAATACCCACTTATTCCTTATTCTATTTTGCACCAGTGTACAATGTAAGACATTCTATTATGTGGTCTGAATGGCTACTTTCCTAGAGAAATTAATGCCACCTTACAGCATTCAATAGAAGGAAGAAGGGGGAAAGGGGAAAGAGAAAATAAAAAGAAGGTAATTGCTATGGTTTTAGTTCGACAACCATTTAGTCTCAAAGATTAAATAATGTGTTGCAACGAAATGGTGAAGAAAATTTTACCTCCCCTTCAGGATTTGTTTGTATACCCTGTTGTCAGCTGCCTGATTTAGGATTCAAGTTAATGTTTTAAACTAACTCCCACAGGCAAACAATTTCCACTGTCTGGTGAGAGACAGGGAGCTCATTTGCATGGCGACATTTAGCTGAAGCTTGCGACAGTTTTACAGCATTGTGTCTGACAGCTTGCAAAATAGCTGCAGCGTTCTGAGAATGATAATTACATAGCTCCATTTAATTTATTTAGGATGCACAGACACAGTTATTTTAGATGGTTGAAATTTCCTGACACTAGAAAAATAAATCCACCCCACTTTATTTGTAATTCATATGTCTGGAATAATTCTGTATTTCATACATTAGTGTCATCATTTCCTGTGATCTGATCAATTCTGATCTGAATAACACTAAACAATATAATCCAAAAGGGACACAAACTTTAATTTTTGAGGTTTCCACCACAGGAAATGTTGTTGTGTTCAGTATTGACAGACCTCACTCTTTAAGTGACAGTGAAAAGTGAAAACCAGAAATCACTGCTGAAGGAAAACTCTCAGACTACACAGCGTGAAGGTTGAAAACTTCTCCAGAATGGCAAGAGAGAAAATCCTTTCTTCTTTCTGCACAATGATACCCAAATCTCATTTGAGAAGCACAGCCAAACCTGTCCTGACAATGTTTTCCAGTAAGCAAAATTCAATTAGCAGTCATTTCAAGAAAACTATTGTTAAGTTATCTATTTTCACTCTTTAATTGTCAGTTAAAGATGTGAATGATCCAGTGATGAATTTTGACCTGGATCATTCTGAAAGTCAAAGTTTCAGTGCCAGCATCACCTCACAGATCAGCAAGGTGAAGAACCACAGGAGCCAAGGAAATTCAACTTAACCATAACTCATATTCCTGTGAAAGAAACAGAAGCCAGAGCACCTGCTATTGCTAAAAATAAAATTAAAAAAAAAAAAAAATAAATTTCAGAAAGGATAAAATTCAGACTGTTTAATGACCACTAGGTCTTCACCGTGCTCTTGTTTCTAAAAGTCGTTGATGAAAACATTGAATAAAACCTGTTCCTCACCAGTCTTCTGATGAAAACTGCTGATTTGTTTACACCCTGAGAAGTGATAATTAACTCCTATCCTTTACATTCTTCACCTTAATCAGTTTTCAGTCCTCAAAAAGACCTGTAGTCTCAACCAGTGTCAATCTAGAAAAGAAAAAATTACTCAGAAGTTCAGCCTAGGCCTTATTGTGATAAAGAAATGGACCCTTTAAAATTTTTTCAAGAGTTACATACAGGCATGGTTGCAGACTGCGAACCAAATGTTAATAGGATATGCCACAGGGAAGGGAGAGACGGAAGGAAAAGGACATGGAACTGTTGGAACAAGTCCAGAGGAGGGCCACAAGGATGATCAGGGGACTGGAGCACCTCCCGTATGAAGATCGGCTGAGAAAGTTGGGGCTGTTCAGCCTGGAGAAGAGAAGGCTGCATGGAGACCTCATAGCAGCCTTCCAGTATCTGAAGGGGGCCTGTAGGGGTGCTGGGGATGGACTCTTCATTAGGGACTGTAGTAGGACAAGGGGTAATGGGTTAAAACTTAAACAGGGGAAGTTTAGATTGGATATAAGGAGGAAATTCTTTCCTCTTAGGGTGGTGAGGTATGGGAATAGGTTGTCCAGGGAGGTTGTGAATGCTTCATCCCTGGCAGTGTTCAAGACCAGGTTGGACGAGGCCTTGGTTGCTATGGTTTAGAGCGAGGTGTCCCTGCCCATGGCAGGGGGGGTTGGAGCTTGATGATCTTGTAATGGGTTAAAACTTAAACAGGGGAAGTTTAGATTGGATATAAGGAGGAAATTCTTTCCTGTTAGGGTGGTGAGGCATTGGAATAGGTTGTCCAGGGAGGTTGTGAATGCTTCATCCCTGGCAGTGTTCAAGACCAGGTTGGACGAGGCCTTGGGTGCTATGGTTTAGAGCGAGGTGTCCCTGCCCATGGCAGGGGGGTTGGAGCTTGATGATCTTGTAATGGGTTAAAACTTAAACAGGGGAAGTTTAGATTGGATATAAGGAGGAAATTCTTTCCTGTTAGGGTGGTGAGGCATTGGAATAGGTTGTCCAGGGAGGTTGTGAATGCTTCATCCCTGGCAGTGTTCAAGACCAGGTTGGACGAGGCCTTGGGTGCTACGGTTTAGAGCGAGGTGTCCCTGCCCATGGCAGGGGGGTTGGAACTTGATGATCTTAAGGTCCTTTCCAACCCTAACTATTCTATGAGTCTACGATTCTATGAAACCTCTACACCTAGTTTGTTGCCTCTTTCTTTGGTAGTCAGTGCACCACAGAAACCCTCTTGGCAATCAGAAATATTACACAGTGCAGGAACCCTGCAGGTGGTCTGTTGCTCCCAGTGTTAACACTCGAGAACTTTAGAGGCGCTCTTGAGTTAATAAACCATTCTGTAAAGGGAGTTACATAGGTATCTTAAGAATAATGTGTTTGCAACACTCTTAGTCATAAAAGATGTCAAAAGAGACCTGTAGGGAAAGAGCTGGCAAACACAGGTAAGATGCTACAGAAAATGTGATGCTAGACAAATAAATTATTGGGAAAAATCACTGGTATCTAGAAACCTCCCCAAAATTAAAAGTTAAATAATCAGGGTTTTGTTGTTTTGTTTTGTTTTGTTTTTTTCTCCAGCTGTATAATAGAACAGGGAAGCTGCTGGTTATTACGTGTGAGTGAGCCCTGCTAACCTGCAAAAGATGATTGAGAAAACTCACAGTTATGCAAGATGAAAAAAAAAATCTTCATGGTAGGGGCACTCTAGATGACATGCAAAAGTTTGTTTCCCCAGGGGTCTTCCAAAACTAGTAGTGGTGATGATGCACGTAAAAATACCTTCATAAATGAAATATGATATCACATAGCAATGGTCCCTCAGAGAACAAACATCCCTCTCTGGTCAACAGTGTTTTTTAAGCAAGACCACAGAATGGCCGATTGTGGAATTAGTGAGTATGTTGTTTGGCTTCCCAAAAATTAACAAAATGTTTACAGAGTCAGAGAGACTGATAACATGTATTAGAACTGGCTAGCAGAGAAAATAAAAGCAAAGCCCTAGAAATCAAGAAAAAGGGACTATCAGAATGGGAATTCTTGATGAAGAATGGCATTTGATAGGCCATGGACATATAGCCAGAGAAACCCTATGTTTCTTTGTCAGAAATGACTTATATAGTCACTTTGAAAATATTTTCTTCTTTTGTACCATTGTAAAATGCTGCATGTTTATTGCTTATACAAGTTTTATTTCTTATGCCAGACTGGCTGACATTATATATTTCTTTGTACTAAGTGGACCACTGTAATGAAAAGTATAAAATTGCCACACTTATAGACTTCATGACTTTTATGTTCATACCTATGGCAGGCATCTTTTACAAAAATTTATTCTAAGAGGGCTTGAAAGTTGGTATTTTAAATAAAGCCCATTTGCTTTTAGCCATTTGAACTCTGATAATGTTCTATCCCTGTTTTAACTACTTAAAGCCTGCAGATCAAACACAATTATTTCAATGAAACTTGTCTGAAAAGACGTTAAGAATGCAATGTGGCACTGCAGAAATGAATTGAACTACCATGTTCCAAGGTAGTGTGTAATGAAATTGCTAGAAGCTGCCCTGGAGTTTTCATTAGCATTAATACATTTGTGCTTGTGGCAGAAATGATTGTGTTTTTCTTCATGCAGTATAATTTGGTTAGGAAACAAATTTGATTATTCTTATAATCTTTCTACATACTAATGACTTGAAAACAGTATCCAACATACTCAACATATTTCTCTCACTGAGAAACGTAGGATGGCTAGCGTGGCACTGGCTATAAAGGTATATTATACGTAGTGAGCTCTCAGGAGTCACTTGTATGTCCAGACTTAGCATGGAGGCCTCTGTGGGCCATGGACACTAGCTGCTGATACTCCTTATACTTGACAGTATATACATATGCCAGTTTCCCCACTGCGTGCAGAAGTCATGCAACAGTAGTGCAATTGTCCTACCTGTGCAGGTCTGTTAGCTAGGTATGAGTAGCTTCAGTAATGGGCTTTTTCCTGAAAGGCTGTATGTAGCTTTTGTTCCACAACTGAAAAAGAGATGCTGAACTGGAAATTATACAGAAAAGAAGACTAAGAATGATCCTGAGATCCATTCTGTAGTCCAATCTGGGCAAGATGGGGTGGTCTATAATTATACAGATCATGAGATTTCTAATACCAGACAGTTTCTTCATCAAGCGCAACAGGCATAACAAAATTCAGCAATTAGAAGTTGGCATTAAAAGACGTTATTATTTTCAAGTACTGTAACAATTGGTATGTGTACAAAGTAGATTCTCTGTTAGTTGAACAATTTATTTTAAACAGTCGATTAGATATTTATCATCACAGTACAGAAATTATAGTCTTATAGACATTTGTTTTGCAGCATGTCAGGCTGATGTATTATAAAATTTGGACTCTGCTCTTAAAATCTGTGACGATTTTTCTCTGGAAAAGCATCACTTACTACAGATGCCTTCTTCTGGCATTCCATATGACTTTGAATATTTGTTTTTCCCCTGGTCATTCTTCCTAAAAATGTTTGGCATGATAGGCAGCTTCCCAGTGACAGTGATGACAGAAAATGAGTAAATAAGATGAATGAGGAAAAACAAGGGTCAGACAGAACCTTGAAGAGCATACCTACCATTTGTATGGTGCTTTTGCCTCAAAGTACTTTGCAAAGATTTATGATATAATTATTATCATTATTTGAAGGATAGGGAGATTTGGAATAAAACATTTAAATAATTTGTCAAGAGTTGTGTAGGAGGACTTTTAAAGGGAGCCCAACTGTTTCTCAAGTTCCCAAACCTGGGCAGAGGACCATAGCACCTCCTTCAGAAACATTGCAAATATACTTAAGGCATTGACAAAGATCCTGATCTGACAGAGGTATTGATAGATCGTTTTAATGATTCTATGATTTGCTCAGAAACATAATTGAGAACTTCATGAATGACCAGCTGTAAAGTGATAAGCACAGGACTGGCACAAACTGCAAAATAAATATTAAACAGGAAAATAAAAAATGTGCTAAATGGAGGTAGCACTCTTACATCAGAATTTCTCTTCATACTATTCCTAATGAACAAACAAGAAAGAGACTATCAGTTTTGCACTAAAACTTCATCATAAAAAAAAGTAATTTAGCACAGCTGAACTGCAAAACTCTGTCTTCAACTGAATTCCCATTTTTTACAATCAAAATGTGTCTATTTTAAGCCTGGAATGGATAAATTATTACCCAACCAGCAGACAGATAAGACTTACCCATTATACACAATTTAGTGAGCCGTTTCAAAAGGAGAATGAGATCACCATATTGCAAAATACTAGTGAGTCCATTAAGTTACAAGAAAGATAAGGCAAAAAAAAAATTGCTGACACTAAGTTTAGCATCCCTGTTCCATAACCCAAAAGGCCATCGTAAATGCAAATCTATGCAGCACAACTGGAGTAGAAGCACATCTGCCATCTGCAGGTCCTGCAGGAGCAGACATTAGCAAGCCCCATACATCCAGCAATGCATAGCTGAGTATTGCTACTGAGGATATGTCCTAAACACTGTCCTAAAAAGATAAGTGGTGTCCTGCAACATTATACCCCATTCTTGAACCATGATTTCACTATTGAAACAAGTGTAATAAGCAATATATTTGCTGAATCAGGGCTGATGACTACCACACAATAGAAAGACAAGAGCACTGAGTGTCTTTGCCATCACTGCGAGTGGATGGCAGCAGTGAATGTATACAGCAAATATTATATTTGAATTGGCATAAATGGGGATCAAATAAAGAGTGAACTAATGCTGGATTAACAAAAGCATTGAAAGACCTTGACATTACTGTAAGTACCTAAATTAAAAAAAAAGAAAGAAGTTCTGTATTACTAACATACATACATGAAAATGTCCAGAAATCCTTGGTGCTCAAATTTCCAAGATTAATATTAATTGGGATATGGAGGATACTACCACGATACAGTATTTTAGCAGTTTTGATAGTACTAGGCAGCTTAGTACCTTCCTCACAATCTGGAAATTTCAAGCAGGTGATTTTTTTCTTATCCCTGATGATGACTGCATTTGTACAAGCTTTCAAAGAACAACTAATAGATCTCTGCATACAAA
This sequence comes from Neopsephotus bourkii, assembly GCF_033783945.1. Lineage (NCBI taxonomy): Eukaryota > Metazoa > Chordata > Aves > Psittaciformes > Psittacidae > Neopsephotus > Neopsephotus bourkii. The sequence goes on along the minus strand of NW_026901130.1, from coordinate 345,710 downwards.
AATGTCATTCTTATTTGTCTAGGAGCTGTGTGAGTTGAAATTCATTTCAATGGAAGAGTACCTGATATGACCTTAACACCCACCTTATTGTCCCAGAAACATCAACTAGTTAACAGGTGGTCAAGAGCTGTCTGAACCCTTCCTGTGAAGAGATGTGGCAGTTAGAGCTTTTTCAGCTATGTGGATAAAATTGCTGTTGCTTCCTGCTACTAGCAGTTCCTAGAAGTACGTTAATCTAATTCTGTAGTAGCTCACCTTTATAGTGTTTACCTGAGGTTTTTAGACTTCAACTTAAATATGACACACATTCATGCATTTTTTGTACATTGTTAGCTGAAAACACTCCCCACTAAGAAAGCCAGACCTGACACCGAGCAAACTGGTCACAGATTTAGATTATTAAATTTAAGTTTTGAATTGTGATAAGAATTTTATTCATAACATCTCAAGATAAATGATTGCCTCTCTGTGGCTTAACCCCAGTCCTCAACGGTATAGGCGCACCCAATGACAATCACTTTCACTTCGTTTTCCCTTTCAGAGAAGAACCAGAATAAAATCATGAGTGAACTGAATATAAATCAAACACAAAGAAATAAGCTCTTGAGTTTTTATCCAGAAAGTATTACAGCCATTCCCTTGGAGCATTTTTACCTTTTGCTTCTGTCCTTGTTGGTGTGCAGCATGTTGCAGAATTAGACACTGCATATTTCCCCTAATCCCAGTAGGAAACTTTCCACTCGTTCTTCATCAGCTCTGACAAGGTCTTCAGCCATTTTGCCTAAATCTTGTACTTGGTGTGGTACAAAAATACAAGCAGCATGGTTACTGCTTTGAGACTTGACTCTATAACATTATTCACTACAGTTTATTACTCCTAGTATGAGAAAGGGCTGGCAATAACCTCTCTCTGAGTCCCGTTTCCTAAAAAGAGAAAAATAACCATCATCAGCATGGGGAGAAGCTCTCAGATATTCTTCCCTTAACTAGCATTTAATGCACAGCTCCTTCATCATTTATTTTTTTTTTCCTCCTTCAGAGCAAAGCCAGGCCTGTCTCTCTGTCTGGTGTCTCCTTAAGACTTCTCTTACCTGTCTGCTTATTTTCTAGAGAAAAATCAACTTTCTGTAAAGAATAATAAAACCTGTTTTCAACAATGATGTGCTTCTATAAGATGGACAGTTCTTGCTTTGATTTGTTGGTGATATAAAGGATTTTTACAGATTCTTGCAGCTATTGTAAACCAAGAGAAATATTTATGTTCTTCAGGGATGTTGGATAGATTTACTGATATTGAATTCCCAATGAGTGTGTTATAGCTTTTTTCAGAGAAAACGTTCTACATGCCTAGTAACCGGCACAGAGTCTAAAGACCTTAAATGCACAAAACATTTTACTTTACTAGTTGTGCAGATGTAGTATCATTCTTTACCCAGTATTAATCAGGCTTTAGCAATTAATTTTCAAAGAACAGATTAGAAATTACTGAATATTTTAAAAAGTATTTTCTCTTGTTATTGCATTCTTTCATGTTGCATTTTCTTAATGTCCCTTCTTCTGTACTAAGAAGAACAGGAAAAATATTCTTGACTTTTCATTTAGTCAAAGTTTCTCAGTGGATATACATTAATATCTACTTAAATGCAAGCAACAATAAAAGGTTAATAAATGTTTTGAAAAATATTGTCAGTATTTTCAAATAATTTAATTTTCAGATTGTTTTCTGAGTAATTATTTTGTTAAGGCTAAAAATTAACTCACTAAAAGAGCATGTGTGACTACAATCCAGACAGATGCTGTCATCTACCAGGAACTGCACTATCTCAATGTAAACTAAATACAAGATTGTATATCAACATTGCACACGTTGTGGCTGGCAACACAAGAACCACCTTTGTTAACAAGACTGAACAATAATTGAAGGAACTTTGGAAAGACCATTTCCATGACTGGGGAAAGGGAAATCCGTACCATAGAATACAGCATTATAAATGCCAGTGGACAGCAAACATCATAACTTTTTTTTGTTTTTGTAATTTAGCTCAGATGCTGACAACAGCTGCTTAGTACCTCTTCCGTAGTCAAAAAGAATATATCTTCCATCCATAAACACACCTTGTTACTGTACTGTTCTAGGTAGCAATAAAAAGGATGTAAACATCACAACACCTGTGGGAAGAGTTGAACTTCAAATCAGAAGGAAAAAGAAAATCTATTCTTCTTGGTTTTCTATGTTGCCTTTTCCAGTTCTGAAAATAACAGTCTGAAAGAAGCATCTTCTTCCCTGATGTAAATGCAAATTTCTTCAGCAACCTTGACTTTCGCAATAACAGGTCATTCTTCAGATGGGGTTTTCTAGAGAACAGATATTAGCAATAACATCTGCTGCCTGCCTGTGCTGTTTGGAAATTCAATTCCTGCATCCAATTCTATTCCCAATAGAATTTTTTTAAATGGCACATTCATGTGTTTGAAGAAGCTATGACTCATACCTCTTCCTGTCAAAGTAGATTAATAGTCCTGTTTATCCATGCAACACAATCAGTAGGAGAAGCACTTTCCCCCACAACTCAAGTAGTGAACTGTGACACTAGGACCTAAATGCAACATTATCATCGGCCTGCCACCAGCCTTTTTAATTTATTCTGTCAGGAATAACACACATGAATGCCTCAGCTGAAAGATGATGGTCTACTACTTCTGTAGTTGGGTAACCTTCAACTTGCCCACTCTGTGATCCTCTCAGATCTAGACTATAAGACCAGATGATTCAAATAAAGGATTAGCAGCACTTTAAATTGATACCTGTCTACCTACAGCATATGAAAAGTGGTGGACAGTGATGCATGCAGAAAGTTTGCATGCGTGTCCATTATACTAGACTTCTGAATCCGAGTTAACTGTAGAAAAGCCAGGTATCAAAACACTCAAGATTCTTTTGGGGGTTTAGTCCCATATTTATAATCACTGCTAATCTGTTTTACTGTGTTAGCAAAATGAACAGCCCCACAGAAAGCTCTTCAACATATTTTAGAGGTGGTGGCTAGTGTTCTTGGGACAGAAGAGGCCAGCAGCTAAAGAACTTATTTGTTATTGTCCTCATTAAGCACAAAGAGTCTGAATTCAAACACACACAGAGCATTAAAATATTGCATAACTGTGATGTAGCTATGAACAAAGCATTTGCTTTTCAGTCATTTCATTGCAAAGCATAGCATTTGCAGTTATTTCTTTTCCCAGCAACTTGGAACCCTACCTGCCAAGGTGGGAAGAACCCACAATTCTCCTTTGCAGGCAGAACCCACATTCTCCCTTAATAGGACCTGCTCCATTTGCACAGTGTATACACTAGAAACTAGATGGACAACAGCAGCCTAACACAGGCTGAGGATGGAACACATATGCCCCGATTCCCAGTTATTAGAAACCATGGGAACCTAGACAAAGAATTTATTCCATGTCCCAGACTGTAATCCAAACCTCAGGGCTGTTACAGCTGAGGTCTGCAGGAGCCTTGTTACAGGCTCCGTGGTGCTCAGTGCCTGAATGTCCCCCAGTTCTGCAGAATATACTCTTATTTTATGTAAAATCCAGACACTGTCTAACAGCATAATGGTGATTCCTGTTTATTTATAAATTTAGTTCATTTCTAAATATGCTGTAGGCACTATCCTGGAAAGAGGTTGCTGAAGGGGCTCAGACAACTGTATAGAAAGAAATGGAATTTAACACAAGAAACAACAGAATTTACTGGTTATCATCTGCTACGTTATCTTTGAGATGTGATGCAACTGTTTTGGATTTGATTCTGGATTTTATAGTAGTTTTGCCTGCCAAAGTAGTACATAGCTACAACCCACTCACTGCCTTCAAAGAAAGTTCTCTGGATGTATGAATGCTGGATGTTTGTTCACTAACAAAAACAACAGCACATACCACTTTACTGAGTGCATGAATGTTACAAAGTTTGAACCTTCTTGGTATTGCATTACCCTACTCTGTCAATTCCCTATATTCTACCTTTTCTCTGCTCTTGCATGGTACAATTTGGCCCACATTCACATCTTTAATTGTGCCATTCTACTATGCTCAGCATTTTCTTTATTCATCCCGTATTTCTGAATGAATGCAAGTTAATAAGAACCATGCATTGGACTTCCAGAAATATTCTTGGAGGCGGGCCTACTTCCTTTCCCTACCTATACAACATACAAAACCAGTCTGCAACACAGGCCAAAACAAAAACAAAATAACACAAAACAACAAACATCTCCCCCTCTTCCCCCCCCCCGAAAAAAACAGTGCAAACCAAAAACCCCAACAAATTCACCCACATAAAAATAAATAGCAGCAAGTCTTCCCAATACCACATTAAGATGATGTAAGGCAACAGAGGAAAAAGAATTTGATGTTCTCAAAGAACTTTTTCAACATATTTGTGAAATGAATAATTTTTACAGCACTGAGTGCAAGAAAATGGACCAAGTGAACACATCAGTTTAGAGCTACCCAACTGAGAGAAGCTGAAGGAAGAAAGAACTAGGGGGACTGGTGAATGGTCTGTGCCGTGGCCATACAAAGGGGATGAGATCTGTGTAGACTCTTGAAAATAGTAGGATAGCCAGGGCTAGGAGAGATGGAAGACAGGAGCACAGGACACAGCAAACTTCGAAGAGTCTGTTGGTCTAGGAAATGCAAAACAATGACTTGGCACAGTAACAGAATGGCTAGTGGTGATCTGGAAGAAAAGTATCAAGAACTTGCGTCAAAAATATTAAGTATTGTAAAAAAGGAAAGGGTATGAATAGATAAAACATTTGCAGCCGCTTGGAAAATGGCTGGAGATATGCATTATCTGTTTGCAACAGTATAGACAGTGGTAAAGGATATTAGATGATTCTCTGTTAGGTGAAGATATCATGAATAAGAGCTGAGCTCCATAACAAGCAGATTTATTGAGACCTTAACCCAAGCTTTAATCATCTGGTGGTTAACAAAACATTACTGGGACATGTCTCTGCCTCACAAAAGATCATCTATGTCTAATCAGGCAGCCTCCACTTTGGTGAGTTCATAACCCACTGACTGCAGAAAGCAGGCAGATATGGTAGGGGGAAGACCACCCTATGTGTGCACTTTCCTTATGTTCTCTAAAAATTACCAGTGGTGGACACTGGGATACTTTGGTCTGACTCAGTGCAGCTGATCTTGAACTGGATCAAAAGGAAGTGATGTAGGCATGAAAACTTTAAATAGGACAGCTCACAAAATACAGAAACCCGGTAAAGAGCTAACTGATTCCCAGCTCTTCTTTCCTTCAGCAGAACAGCTTTCCTTAGGCTTTCCTTTCAAGGTTTATTGTCATTTCCAATTCACAGGCTTGGACTGAGAAAATAAAACAAACACAAGTCTTTCTACAAACTAAAACTGCATATTTGCTTTCAGCGGTGAAGATTTAGAACTGTAAAGCAGGAACAGACCCACTACACATTAAAAATACTTTAAGTTCATTAAATATTAGAAAAGGAGACAGCGGAAAAACTCTGTTGCCTTTCTGCACTTTGCTTGCATTAGTATCTTACAAATCCTTTGAGCCTCTCCTCTTGAGATTGAGCCAAGGTCTAGCATAAGTTTGAAATGGCCACAATTCCAAGCCAGATATACAAAGATGGTGTTTTTATTTTTACAGTTTAACTAAGGAAAAGAAACTGTGTGTTTACTGTGCAGTGGCTTCCACATTTTTAACCACATCATGTTTGCAGTAGTAAGGATGAATTAAGAGTTGACAGCATCTGATTGTCTCTCTCTAAAACTGTAGTAGGACAAAGTACAAGGTCTCTACTATCAAGTTCTCTATAAAACCCAATGTCAAAAGTTATTATTTACTTATTTCTGGAATAGAAGGTGACCAAATAGTCTTGAATTCAGATGCTTTTATTGAATGTGATTTTGCTATAGAAACATCTGGGAAGTTTTGCCTCAAAGTTAAAAGGCCGAAAAATATAATACTTTATATGCTTCCAAAAAAAAGACATGAGACTAGAAGCTCTGCAAAGAGTAAAGTACAGAGATGTCAAGCAACTGGTAAGATTTTTTTGCCACTCACCTAAGTAAGCTGTTTCTCTCTTCACAATATTGAATACCACACTTTTTTTCAATCTGCATATTTACTTGTAAACAAGGCATCACCTCTCCTGCCCCCGACTTCTTGCTCATTCAAAAGAAAAAAAAAACAAAATAGATCTACCAGATAATCTGAACTGTAGGTAACATGAAAGAAAAAGGCAGTTACTGTGAACTAGACTTTGTTCCTAGCAGCTTGTTTAAGACACCCTGATAAAAAAAAATTGGACATTTAAGTTCTAAATGGCAAAGAGATATCTTTCACATTTAATTTATCTTTTTTCATTTTTTCTTTGTATCTCACTTATGTGCTTAAGACTGCTCATTTCAATATGGCGTCTGATTTTCTAAAAAATTAATAAACTCAAGGATTGTTTACTATTACAAACAAAAAGCTTAGGGAAAGCTTAAATATTTGAGCTACACACTTCCCATGCTTCTTATGCAGAATCATAACTGGTATGTCTGAAAAAGTTATGACTTAAAGTGTCTAAGAAGGTAATGCAGAACATCTGAGACTAGATGGAGAAGCCCACAGAAATCCATGCATAACTCTAACATAGCTCTGAACTTTCCTCTTTTCCATGATGAATTCCAAAAGCCTACTCAGAAATTTTATTAACAAAGTATGAAATATGTTTGCACAATAAATCAATAAACACAATTACAAAAGCTGCAATAAATACATCAGAAATGAATGTTCATGATGTGGTGAAAATCTTCTTTTAATTGGATGTGAGTGTGCTTCCACAAAAAGGAAAGTTTCTAAATTAGCTTGGGCTGGCAGCAATACTTAGCTGGCCCAACAGTCAGATGCTAAGAAAGCTTTATTTTAACCTAATTCTGACAATGTACCCTTAAAGCACTTAATCAAGATCATATTCAAAATCCTTGCTTTTTTCACCAATAAAAAGTGACATAATTTTGCTTTTGAAAGTGTGAATATGGAAATGATTCCTGGTTCGCTCAATATAGGCACTTACAGAAAGTGATTCATGTGACTACTTTAAGAACATACCTTTGAAGGAGAAGAATTGTACTTGAAAAGTGATTATTCCTCTCCCTGATTATCACCCAGCACTAGCGTCAGTATATGTTGTATACCTCTAGAGTTATATGAGTTCACAGGATCCTAGCACTGTCTTGTGTAGTTTCTACAGTAGTTTTAACCTTAAAAAAAACCACCCTTGAAATCCTTCCTTCCTTCTCTCTTTCAATTTGATGAGGATAGCTTATGACTGCATTTCTGTGTATCATCTTGTCCCAAGCCATTGTTATACTGTCTATTCTTTTTCTTGTATGACATGAGAAATAGGTGCCTGATGGAAAAATACTGCCCAAGCACATTCTGTCATCCACCCCCTGGCAGTGGCAGCACATCCTGGAAATTTGGGCTCTTGAACCAAAGGGTGAGAGGCAGAGAACACTACAGATGAGAAAGTCCCACCCCAGCAGCTGCTGCAACCTCCTCCCAGGCTCCTCTTTTCGCAATTCCTACCTGTCCCTGCCCCTTGGTGTGAAAAGCAGCAGCTCAGGTTGGACCTAGTAGCAACAGTTCTGATGCCAGCTCCTCGCTAGGACTCTCAGAGGCAGTTATTTTCACAAGGAAGACACTGGAGTAGCTACTGTGTATGGAGAGCATGTTTTAGGCTGCTGCTAAAGGGAGAATGAGAGGTAGAGCCAAAAGTGCTCTTGAGACACAAACTGAAAATCTGTCCCTTAACCATCCTGACCTTTTTTAATCTCCACTGTGTTCATTTTCATCTCCATACCTTGCTTCTTCCAGCTGCTACGGTATAAATGTGTGATTTTTTTCGTGCATTATTGTTCATACTTTAAACTCTGTCTGCAGGTGATGGCACAACAAAAAATCAGTTTCAACAGAACAATTCTCAATGTCATTATGAAGCAGCTCCCCATTATCTCAAAAAAGTCTTGGAGACTGGAATAAATGGTGTACATTGATTAGAAAAAGGCAAAAATTGCGTCCACCTTGAAAAAAAGACAGAAAGGGCACTACAGTTGTCTGTTTCACCATAGGCCCTTGGGAAATAATGGAGTAAATCTTCATGGAAACCATTTAAAGGTACATGAAGGACAAGAGATGATTAGTAAAAGCCAGCATAGATTTACCATGTCCAAATCACATAAATTCCTATGCCTTTAGAAAGGCAACTCTGAACAGCAGGGCTGCCACTAAGATGGATCTTGGCGGGCTAGCAGAAACCTCAGGAAGTGCAATAAACACAAACAGAAAATTCTAGACCTGGTGCAGAATAGCCCTGTGCAGCTGGGAAACTGCACTGCAGGGAGAGACAGCAGTTTCAGTGCAGAAGCTGAACACAGCTCACAAAGGCAACGAGAGAAAAAAAACAAAGGCTCACAAAGGCAATTGCCTATGAGGCAATGAGACCTAATAAAATACTGGCTGCATTAGCAAGAGTATCCCACAGACTCCACTGCTAAACCATCTCCACATATGCACATCTTTTAAATACCTCAAATACCCAGGGATGGTGAGGCAGCAATTTCCCTGGGCAGCCTGTTCCAATGCCTAATAACCCTTTCCACGAAGAAATTTTTCCTAGTATCCAATATAAACCTGTCCCGGAACAACTTGAGGCTGTTTCCTTTTTCTCATCATTTGTTACATGGGAGAACAGATCTGTTTCCACCTCATAACAAAATTCTTTCAGGTAGTTGTAGAGAGCGATAAGGTCACTGAACCTTCTCTTCTCCAGAATAAAAAAAAGCAGGTCCCTTAGTTGTTCTCACAGACTTGTGTTCCAGACCCTTTGCTAGCTTCTGGACACACTCCAGCACCTCAGTGTCTCTCTTGTAGTGAGGGGCCCAGAACTGAACACGGGATTAGAGGTGCAGCTTCACCAGTGCCTGGTGCAGGGGTATGATCACTGCCCTGGCTCTGCTGGCCGCATTATTGCTGATACAGGCCAGGATGCTGTTGGCCTTCTTGGCTGCCTGGGCACAAGCTGGATCACGTTCAGCTCTGACAGTCAGCACCCCCATGTCCTTTTCCGTCAAGCAGCTTTCCAGCCACTCTGCCCCAAGCTTGTAGAGCTGCATGGGGTTGTTGTGCAGTGTCTGACTGCACACTGGGCTTTGTTTAACCTTATACAGTTGACCTTGGCCCATTGACCCAGCCTGTCCAGATTTCTCTGCAGAGCCTTCCCACCCTCCAGCAGATCAACACTTCTGCCCAACTTGGTGTCATCTTGCTGAGGGTGCACTTGATCCTCTCATCCACATCATTGATGAGGTTTTAAACAGAACTGGTCCCAGTCCCTAATCCTGGGAACACCACTTTTGACTGGCCTCCAACTGGATTTAACTCCATTGACCACCACTCTTTGAGCCCAGCCACCCAGCCAGTCTTTTATCCAGTGAACAGTGCACATGTCCCAGCCATGAGCAGCCAATTTCTCCTGGAGAATGCTGTGGGACACTGTATCAAAGGCGTTACTAAAGTCTAGGTAGATAACATCTGCAGCCTTTCCCTCATCCACTAAGCAGTCACTTTGTCACAAAAGATGAGGCTAGTCTAGCAGAACCTACCTTTCATAAGCCCATGGTGGCTGGGCCTGATGATCTGACTGTCCTGTATGTGCCATGTGGGAATGATCTCCTCCGTAAGCTTCCTGGCACCGAGGTCAGATTGACAGACTTGTAGTTCGCCAGATCCTCCTTCTGGCTCTTCTTGTAGATGGGTATCACATTTGCTAACCTCCAGTCCCCTGGGACCTCTCTGGTTACCCAGGACTGCTGATATGATGGAAACTGGCTCAGGGAGCTCTTCTGCCAGCTCCCTCAGTACTCTTGGGTGGATCCCCTCTGGACCCTTAGACTTGCATATGTCTAAGTGGTATAGTAAGTCACTAGTCATTTCTGCTTTGACTATGGGGGCTTCATTTTGGTCCCCACCCTTGTCTTCAAACTCAGGGAGCTGGATACCTGGAGAACAATTGGTTGTGCTACTAAAGAGTAAGGAAAAGAATGCATGAAATACTTCAGCATTTTACACATCCTTTGTCACTCTGGTTCCCCCCTTTTCATAAAGGATGGAGACTCTCTTAGCCCTCCACTTGTTTCTAATATACTTATAGAATTGTTTTTATTGTATTTTATGGCAGCAGGCAGATTAAGTTCTAGTTGAGCCTTGGCTGTCCTAACTTTCTCACTGCAAAAACTCAAGACATCCTTGTAGTCCTCCTGAGTTTCCAGCCCCGTCTTCCAAAATTCATAAACTCTATTTTTGTTCCTGAGTTGCGGCCAAAGCTCTCTGATTAGCCAGATTGGTCTCCTTCCCTGCTGGCTCATGTTTCAGCCCATGGGGATGGCCTACTACTGCACCTTTAAGATTTCCTTCTTGAAGAATGTCCAGCCTTCCTGGACTTCTTTGCCCCTCAGCACTATCTCCTAAAGGATTCTGTCAACCACTCTCCCAAACAGATGAAAGTCTGCTCTCCGGAAGTCCAAAGTAGCAGTTCTGCTTACCACCCTCCTTACCTCTCCTATAATCAAAAATTCTATCATTTTGTGACTGCTTTGCCTAAGAAGGCTCCAACCATCACATGTTCCACAAGTCCTCTGCAAACAACACATCCAGTGCGTGCCTTCCCTCACTGGTTCGCTCACCAGCTGTGTCAGGGTTATCTTCCACACACTCCAGGAACCTCACGGACTGTTTCCTCTCTACTGTATTGTATTTCCAGCAGACAGCTGGTAAATTGTAATCCCTTACAAGAACAAGGGCTAGCAATTGTGAGACTTCCTCTGGCTACTTACAGAATATTTCCTCTGCCTCTTCATCCTGACTGGGTGGTTTGTAACAGACTCAACCATACTATCTGCTTTGTTGGCCTTCCCCATGATTCTTACCCACAAACTGCCAACTCTTTCACCATCACTGTAAAGCTCTAGACAGTCAAAACTCTCCCTAACATATGCTCTCCCACCACCTCTCCTTCTTTGCCAATCCCTTCTGAAGAGTTCACAACCATACATTGTAGCACTCCAGTTGCATGAGCCATCCCACCACAGCTGTCTGACTGCAGCTATATCATAGTTTTCTGCCTGCGCCACTGCTTCCTGCTTGTGTTTGTTGCTCATGCTGCCTTCTTTGGTGCGGATGCACTTCTGCTGGGCTATTGATCCCACCATCTTTTTGAGGGGGAGAAGCTCTAAATTCGTATGTGACCATTCTCACGTGTTTCCATGGTTTATCACACATCAAAAACCCCTGTATCTTTGCTCCCATGTGGATCTCCCTCCACTATTTCCAGTGAGATGGCATACTGAAGGACCTTGCTAGCACACCATCTCTCAAACACTGGTGTGCCGTCCCCAGGCTTATCTTCAGGAAGCCTGGCTTTCCCCCTTCAAATCTAGTGTAAAGCTCTTTCAATGAGCCTTGCTAACTCTTGCACAAAGGTGATTTTCCTTTGAGAAGTGTACTCATCTGTCACCAGCAGACCTAGTGTCACATAGACCAACCCATGATGAAAACCCCAAAAATTCTGCCGGTGGCACCAGGCTTGGAGCCAGGTTTTGATCCCCTGGTACAAGATAGACATTGACCAGTTGAAGCGTAAGTAGAAAAAGAGAGCAAAGGTGTTTAAAAGGATGAAGCATGTGACGTATGAGGACAGGCTGCAGGACTTGAGATTTTTCACAGTGGAGAAAAGAAGGGCCAAGAGGATCTAGCTGCTGTCTTAGGCTTCAGTTATAGGTTTTAGTGAAGACCAAGACGGACTCTTCTCAGAGGTACACAGCAGTAAGGCAAGAGGCAATCGGCAGAAATTGCTGTAAAAGAAATTCTGACTAGATATCAGGAAAAAGGAAAAAAAAAACAACAACAACAAAACTTTTGCAATAAGGGTTGTTAAACACTGAAGAGGTGCCTTGGACTTTGCAATCTCCATCCTTCCAGATTTCTAGAACACTCTAGGGACAAGGCCCTAAACAAGTTGATGCAGTTTCAACATGAGCAGGGGCTAAATTAGATGGTTCCTTCAAATGTAAATTTTCCCTTAATTCTATGGTTCTAACTGATACGGACATGTTCTTCTAAGCTCTTTTACACAGACCAGCTGCTCATTAGCCATTCTTTCATACCAGCCCAGACTGATCTTCTTGCAACTTCTGCAAGTAGTTCTGGTAACCTAGATTTATACAGCTGGACTTGAAAATTTGGTTGGCTACAGGATGCTCACCGAAGTTGTTTTGTCTTCTGAAGGTTGCAAAGTTGTTGCTTGTTTCAAATTCATCTAACACTTAGAGATTAAGATTTTTTTGCATGAAGAGATTACTATAGCTGGCATTGCAGTCTTCAAAGAAACAAACCAGTTTTCAGCATTGCTATTCACAGAACTAAATTCCAAAGAGTTTTAATAGAGCAAATAACTAGTAAAATTACTACTAAAATGCAACAGGTATTGACTCATAGCAATCTTGGCAATGATACTCCCTTGGGAACAATATTCTTGTTGCCATATAAGATCATTTGCACTTTACAGTCTGCTGGGAGCCTTTGCAAAGCAAAATAAAAACACTGTGTTCTTCAGTACTTCACTAGCAAAAACATCAGTGAGTACATAACCTAGCAGAAAACTTCTAAAACACTATCAAGTGAATTGCAGTAAATGCCTTTGATTAATAAGAAAGTACATACCTTAGGAAATGCCTCAGGTTTTAACAGGGTGGTGCTAATTGCTTGAACACAAAACTAGATTCAATAAAAGAATTATAGGCCTATGTGATGTATTACCACTTCCCCTCTAGCTCAGTGACTCAGTGTACTCCCACACTCAAAAGATAAATGAAAATGGATATTTAGACAGGCCTTTCCTTCTGATCTCTGTATCATCACTGGAGAGACTTCACTCATTTTCTAGCTTGCTCTTCAGCTTCACCTTTTGTTTATCATCTTCAGCTATATTTCATGGGAATAGTCAAACTGCAACCTACATTTGTGCAAAGGATTTGCATCACCTAAGTTTGGTTTCATCAGTGTCTTGGATGTGTAAGTCCGATCAGTGTAAGCCTCCTCCCTACACTTGCCTGAGTTGACAAACAAATGGTCCTAAAATCTTTATAACTTTAGAAAGTAAATATCACTAAAAATCTGGCCCTCTGACTCTTCTGAAAATTTTAACAAACACGTTGAATCACTTAGAAGGTCATGTTACCTACATTTCTTAACTTCATAAATGCATTACACCTGGATACATGCATAGTCTTCCGCTTTATGAACCCATATTGCTGATACTGCACACTTTATAAATACTATGGTAAGAAAATGGCTACATAATTTTTGTTCCTTTTCAGATATCTGATTTCATCCTTCACAGTTGCTCGTCAGTTGCTAGACTATGCCAATATGTAAAGAACCTTTCATTAAAATCTTACAGAGGGAACTTATACATAGCACTAAACCTGTCTAAAAAGAATCAACCAAATATTTTTATCAGTTTGTAATGGGTCTTGTGCTAGCCTAAAAATTTTTTACAGTGCAAACTTGATAATTTTTTCCCTCTTTCTCAAATTTATCTCTTTTGGAAAGTGTTTTCTATAAGAATGCAAATAATTTTGGCAATTTTTACTTGGAGAGAAGAAGTTGCAAAACAATAATCTCATGCACACTCAACACACCGTACTGCATGGAGAGCAAGGAGCCAGAAGGCCAAGCCTAGATGGAAAGAGAAATGTTACAGTGAATAAGATGCCTTATATAACTTTCAATTGTCCAGCATATACAATAAAGAACCATTCCTCATAGGTTTTACATTCTCCACCATTTGGATTCTTGGAATCATCACCATCAAATATGCCTTTAGGTTCAGAGACCCATATGGCAGTATGAGAACATGTGCCATAAGCACTGCAGAGCAAGCCTTAAAAGTCAGAGACACTTAGGTTGAGAGAAGAATTAAATTCCAGATAATAAGTGACAGACTACAGCTGACAAGTACAGACACACCCTTAACTGAATTCTTTCCAAATCTATAATATACTGACTAAAATACTAAGAAAATGAGACATACATAGGCTTTTTCCATTAAATGTCACCATTTTTGACTCCTAGGTGAAGAATTTCATTTCAGTCTTAGCAAACATGCTTGCAAATATGTTCTTCATGCTAAATCCTCTTAAATTTAAGTTTTTAACATAGCCTATCAAGATCGCTTTATAGAAGTTCATTGCTTCTTTGGCAAGATGTAGGAAACGTAGGTTCCTAAAGTCAGGTGCGACAAGTTGCATTGAAGTCAGAATTAAAGCAGCCAGTGTGAATACTGTTAATACTCCACTATTTTTATTTGTTTACTTCTGTGCATTAAACACTCTGGACTATTTCAATGCTCAGCTGGGGCCTAGGAAGGGGAGTCCTTCTTAGTCAACAGTAGTGACTCTAGCACAGTAGTAAAACCACATATTGCAGAAGTGACCCCTCAGCACTCTGTTACACAAATGCAAGTGTCAGAGATGTTACCAAATACAAAACTCACAGGTATCTGATCATATATGGTCAGCACATGAGCAAAAAGAACCACATCCTGACCTTGTGATAGGAGGCACATACCAGTTCTTATGATTCTTTGAAGCCATATATGGTATCCTGAGATATTATTGCTATTATTTTCAGTTTAAAGTACCTGAAAGAATGAGGGTTGTTCTGCAGCTTTTCAGAGTGGTGTTTTCATAACAGGAAGCTGGAAGGCGAGGGTGCTTGCTGAATGCCCAAGAGTATGGCCAGAAAGACATGAGCATCTGAAAATGCAGGGACAGTGTTGGAGGTCAGTGAAGTGTATCTATTTCATACTGCCTATTGAGCATGATCTTGGTGCATGCTACTCCTTGTGCCTTGACTAGATGTCATAATTTAGTGGACAGATAAGTCAAACACTGGTTGGCACAGCCATAACTGTTGTTTTCTAGCAGCTAAGCAATAGGGATCATCAGTGATCCAGTGCTCAGTTTTGCTCCCTTACAATTTTATTTGGCAATGTAAGTACAGTCAATATAATTCCAAGACATCAAATCTACCAGAAAACTCTTTTTATCTGATAGGGAAGTTATTATTTCTGTAGTTATTCTTTACTGCCATGTACGCACACATGAATTCTGTTTGAATTCTGTAAAACTGCCAATGTCTCAGTTATTCTGCTGCCAAACCGCAACTCTGAGGCTGGGAAACTGCAGTAACCATGAGCAAAGTTCAGTATCTCAGTTTTTTAAACCTTTGACTCACACATTGGCAATTGCACAGAGTTACACCCCTCACTACTTATCAGAAGACAAATACAACCGCTCTTAATCTCTAAACATCAAAGGTACAATGGAGGGCTATATAGTGTTAGTAGTATGCCAGACTGTACACGTGCACCACAAACAGCTTTATCTGTGGGACGGTTTCATCATTTACAGAGACTAATGGATTGAAATTCGGTTACTCACCTCAGGTTACTTAGGTTGGATCACCTGCGTACACAGTTTTTACTGTTTTGGAATGTATTTTGTTTTATATGTGCTCATTTTATGTGAACTGGGTTCTGATATGTGACTCACCTAAAAAAAACCTAGGTACTCTTCGAATTTATTTTTTCTCTATGGAGAGTTCTAGTTATTTTTCATTCTATGATTAACTTCAAAAAATATGCTTTGTTTCATAGAATCATAGACTAGTTAGGGTTGGAAAGGACCTTAACATCATCTAGTTTCAACCCCCCTGCCATGGACAGGGAAACCTCACACTAAACCATCTCACCCAAGGCTTTGTCCTACCTGGCCTTGAACACTGCCAGGGATGGAGCATTCACAACCTCCCCAGGCAACCTATTCCAGTGCCTCACCACCCTAACAGGAACGAGTTTCCTTCTTATATCCAATCTAAACTTCCCCTGTTTAAGTTTTAACCAACCAACCCCTTGTCCTATCACGACAGTCCCTAATGAAGAGTCCCTCCACAGCATCTCTATAGGCCCCCTTCAGGTATTGGAAGGCTGATATGAGGTCTCCACACAGCCTTCTCTTCTCCAGGCTGAACAGCCCCAACTTTCTCAGCCTATCCTCATATGGGAGGTGCTCCACCCTGATCATCCTTGTGGCCATCCTCTGGACTTGTTCCAACAGTTCCATGTCCTTTTTATGTTGAGGACACCAGAACTGCACACAATACTCCAGGTGAGTTCTCACAAGAGCAGAGTAGAGAGGCAGGATCACCTCCTTCAACCTGCTGGTCAAACATTTCTGTGTTTATTTTTAAATTAGGATTATTCAAAAACACTTTACAAATGATTCTTCTGAGGTGGGTGAAGGACTGTAAAAGATGACATAATGCATGAAAATTTATGATTCATTCCAAAGAGTTCTAATGTTAATAGCACTTCATCAAAGAACTAACCCATGCCTAATCTGTACATGCAAAACGACTCAAACAAAAAAAAAAAAATAGATTTTCTGAACAAGCTGATAGTTTAAAGGATCTGAGTAGGTTAGTCACAGTATAAGACATACATACTCTCTTTTCACTAGTCTGCCTTTCAGAAATATTTCAGTATTATTTTCAACATCAAAGAAATGCACCTAGTTTAATTATGACTGATCACTTACTTAGTTAAGGTTTTCTGAAAGTTCTGACCAAGAATCTAGAAACTGTTAAGTATTTACATGACTCCTAATAGATAGCTCCAATTCATGGATTAGCTGTGAAGATCTCTTCTTCTGTTTGTAATATATTTCTAGGAAGCAATGAGGTGGTGGAGGGGAGATAATACCCAAGCAGACTTACTACAAAGCCACAAATATTTTTAAAAATCTACTTTTGAAAATAAGGATATTCTAGATATAATTCCTGCTCTTCCAGATTTTATTGCTATTATTAGGAAAGAAAAGACAAAAGCCAAGTTTCAGTTCTCGTCTTCATTCTCAGGTGGAAAGGTTAAGTTTAACTACATATTTAACAGAAAGCCTACAGGATATACTCTGCTGCCAAGGTAACACTGACCAAATAATTTGATTTTTTGGTGCTCTCAATTTTTTTTCAGCAGTTAGTTTTCCAATTTTACCACTCTTTTCAAATTATGTTATTGTGACTGTTAAAATAATAATTTATTTAGGCCCTATAAATAAGTTGTTTCACTTTATAGACAATTATTTTAGGAACAGTTTGGTAACCTTGTGGTACATCATGAGTTCAGCACAGTCAAGGCTTGAATTTCTGCTAGAAGCTACCTCTCAGTACCTTGATTCTACTCTTCGTACGTATCTCATAAAAAGGCAGTGATCTGATTTTGAAAGGTCAGAGTTCTGATTGTTCAGTCTCACTGACTTTTATGAGCCTGTGGTTGCGTTGTTCACAAATACACAGACTCAGTTCTTTAGAATTTCTTTTTTTCTGCTTCTAGGTGAATGAACCTTATATTGGTGACTTTTAGTCTATCATATTCTACATAATTTCGTAATCAGCACTTCTGTTCTTTCATTGTTTGTTAGTGCTTTCTTTAAAAAACAGTATCTATGAATCTTCCACTTGCTGTATTTTTGTGAAATCTACTACTTATAGTAATATTCTTTTGACTGGATAATCAGCTACATTAAAAAAAAGAAAAAGAAAAAGGAAAAGAAAGAGAAAGAGAAAGAGAAAGAAGAGAAAAAGAAGTGCCCAGTCGAACTGTGTTAACTCTTCATACTCTTATAACTGAGTTGTATTACCAAAGTCTGCATCACCGATCAACCGTCTCAGCTAGGAATGATGTGTCTGAGTTGTCTTTGTCATTTCCATGTTTGGTTAGAGAGTACAGCATAAGGTGGCAAGGGCTTGCTTTTTTTTTTAAAGAAAAATAACCTTTTTCTTTTAAAAAGGCCTTGTCCAGAAGCCACAGCAGAGACAGACACAAGACACATAATGTACCACAAAGTTCCCAAACCGTTCAGTCTGTCACTGAGCGTCTCTGGCTACATGAAAAAAAGGCCCAATGATCTCACATGAAAATATGGGAGATCTACCCTGACAGGACCCAACACTGCAGCCAGTGAGGTGTGAGAAGAAACTCCATTTGTGAGTGATCCCCAACAATCACACAGCAGTGTATGCTCCACAGCCAGTGCCGGTGAAAAATAGCATATTTCAGAGGTTTCAATGTTTCTGAAGATATAAGCACCGAGCACACATGGTAGACCAATAACACCTTTGTTTTGATACATGTTGTGCCTTTTGTAGTTGTACCTGCTCATTTGTCAGCCTTTATTATACCCAGAAATGCCACTTCTTGATTTTGTGTTGTGTGTAAAGGCTTTTAGCACAAAGCTACAGCTGCATGACAGTGTTACATTCAGTGAGCAGGGTAGATGACCCTTGAATTCTAATTAAATATTGAGTGAAAAAATGGCCCATAGAAACTTTCCTGTGAATTCTTGTAAAATAATCCTGGAATAATCTGTGTTAGATTACAAATATATCTCACCAGCAGCTTTCACACACCTTTTCTCTAGAAGGAGCTGATTTGTATTATCATTTTTTAATAAAATAATCCTGGAATAATCTGTGTTAGATTACAAACATATTTCATCAGCAGCTTTCACACACCTTTTCTCTAGAAGGAGCTGATTCATATTATCAGTTTTTAGTATACCAGCAGTGTGATCAACAGGACACAATATCTTTTCATGTATATCATAGCAAAGCATGTCCACTACACTAACATTTCCATGGGAATAGAAAGATGCCACCAAAGTCTGATACGTAAGGGACCGTTGACATCCCCCATGTGCTGCCAAATGTTCTCCAGCAGCCAGAAAATGGGGTGTAAGAGTGGTTGTTCAGAGACAGAGTAGGCAGAAGGTACCAGGGCCATGTGTCAGCCTGGATGAACCAAATGATGGTTCCAGACTGAAATGTTATTTGTAAACCTTAATGGTTAAAACCCACACTCTACAGTTCAGTGTTTGCTTCTGTACCTAATCATACTTTCTTTTCACATTATTTTTCCCTGCTTCCTAAAACTTACTTTCTTCCTGGTCTCCTTATGTTGTTCCCTTTGTTCTTGATGTAATTGTCAATTAAATCATTAACTGATGCCCACAATGTCTGGGTCTGAATACTAAGTTCCCTATCCATTGTATGAAACAGTGGCAACTAGAGCATTCAATCAGATCTAAACCCACTTGCTAACAGCATGACAGAAAGCAGATAAAGTTATTTCTGTTTATATGCAGACAGTAGAATGAAAATGAATTCTATGGTTTTGTAATCAGAATTCCCTATATTACAAGATAAAATTCAACTACATTCATTATTGATTAATGTATATTATAATGAATTCAACACTGATGAGTTGGAAAAACAGAGCAAAAGTTTATTTGCTTTATCTAAGAGATATATTAAACAAACTAAAGCAGACAAAACAGCCTGACAAAATGCTGACAGTGGGTCTAGAATTAACTACAACTGCAAATACAGACAATCTTTGTTGGTAGTGAATCACTAGTAAAAATAACATTCAGTTAATGATAAAAGGAAAATTGGTTTTGAGATCAGTGAAAATCAATATTAACTGTTGTGCACAATTTCAGCTAATAAGAGCCTTCCATCTCTCTCTAGAACACGTTGAGGCAACATTAAACTTCTGGCAAAAAAAGAACACAAGAATTAAATTGTCAATAAAATTCTCTGGTATCTTAACAAAAACATTTGAATACAGACAGATTAAAGTAAATTAAGAAACTACATTCTTGAGAGCAGGGTATAACGAGGGATGTAATTCGAGCCTTTCCAGTGTCAGCTTCTGAATCCAGAAGATTCTTTAAAATTCTGCCCAGTCATCCAGAAGACTACATTTCCCAGAAAAATTACAAAATCATTCTAAATTAGATGCCAGAAATTGTGTCCAGAGGCTGAGTTTCTCAGTTTGCTGACATAACATAAAGAACTTTGGAACTCCTGTTGGAAATGAGAACTGTAAGATACATCAACATGGTAAGTGAGGGAGTAAGATAGGAGAAAGATGAGGGAATTAATAAAAGGAAATGGGAAAAAAAATCAGTGAAGTGATTTGTTAATTGAGAGTAGGATACTTGGTGCCCACAAGCACCAACAGTATGCCAGCTACCAGGTACGGGAGAATCCGATTGGGTGAGGGCAGAAAACTGCATCTGTAATCTGGTAAATCACTTCTGAAAGGGCTTCTCCAAGAGCTATTTTTAACATGGCTGGTTGTGGATGACTTAGTGTATCAGAGGTGCTCATGAAGTTCAAGGCTATCTCAAACCCTTTAACTGATCAGAGTTAATTGAGGTACGATGTGTGATGATCAGCCAGTAATTCCTCACGACACTAAGGACTTTGCTGAGGGAAAAACACAGTTATCTAAAATAGGGAGCAGCCAGTTTACAGATCCTGCTCAAGACTTCCGTACTCAGAAAAGTATTAGTTGCTCAGCATTTCATTATCTTCAGTGAATCAGCTCTCACATATTTGTCTTTCTAGAAGATCCCTAAGTAGCAGTCATAGAAACTTTCCGAACAGCTATAGCTGCCAAAGGTTGCCAGGTCCCAAATAGTCCTCCTGGCTGCCTGACCCTGTTTTTCCCTCTGACCAAGCTGAGCTTCACGCTGCGAACGAGGGAAAATTGCAAAGTGAATTTACATCTCTATGCTTAGCACTCTAAATTATTTCACTGCTCTAATTTAAAGGAAGCCCCAACACTGTAATAATTTATACTCCATGAAAAGTTGCCCAAGTGTCGGATGAACTGCACCAGAACAATCATGAGTGCAGCAGAATTAAACTCACGTACGATTTTTTGATTCCCATATGATTTTTTTAGAATGCTTCTTACATGTTCAGGTTAACAGTAGTATCCCAGCCTGGCATTTTATAAACAGCTCCTATACTGAATTATTCAGAAGCAAATAATTATGCTTTTATTGTTTGGTTTTGGGTTGGTCTTTTTTTTTAATATTGTAGCAAATAAGCTGCACACAGGATTGTTGTTATATAATGATCACTTCCCTGGACAATACTTTGGCAGAAATGTTCACCAATAATACAGCATGAACAATCTAGGATCATGAAGGATACATACAAGAGAGCATTGCAGTATGTTTGTTTGCTGAAGGACAAAGAGAGGTTCACCTCTGCCAGTTTCTAGCCCTCAGCTGGTTTGGAGGTCTTCACTTTTGCTCTTTTCTCACAGATTTTCAGTTCAGGCATGACTACTTCTAGGGTGGGGTCTGTTCAATGGAAAAAGCCCACCACAAAACCAAACAAAAACTAGAAAAAAGCAGGTCGGGCATGTTCAATCCGAAACATATACAAGGAAGTGGTTCCTCTTCTCTCCGGGAAAATGAGGTGTCATCTCGCAGTGCTCTACAGTGCCCTACAGTGCTCTACCAAGCAGCTGACAAAATATTTGAGGAAAGAATGTCTTCAGATACTTTTTAACTACTTAGAACTCTTTAATATCATGAGTACATAAAACATTAAATGGTGCAATATACAGCCCTGCACTGTGTATGTCATTAGCTATCCAGAAGATCTTGACGTAAGTTGCACTGTACTCTTTCATTTCCCATTTCATCCCATTCACTCAGATTACCATGCAGCAAAAACTTCCAGAGATCTGGGGACTGACTTTCCAAAGCAAGGGAAGAGCTGTAAAATGTCACAAATGGCCAATGATATCATTGCTGTATGTGCTGCACAATACAGCAGTGTCTCACTTTCCAGAGTCTACTACCAGAGAAACATGGAGGAGCACAGAAAGATCTATGAAGGATGCATTATCCATGACTGATTTCAAATGCCATCTATTTATATAAAAACAGCTGTCATGAGCAGCAACAACAAAAACTAAAACCTAGCCTGGGCAGTACATTGAGACATATGAGCCATCTCTGATGTGGACAGACAAACTGGCAACAAAGTCTAGGAAACAGCTGATGAAGAACTGGCTTTCTCCTTACAAAAGCTGCAGTATTCAGATAGTCTGGCTATGTCATGACTTCAGCTAACTTGTAGGTCAGGGAGTGACTAAACTCAGATACTAAGGAATGATTAATCTGCAGCTTTTGTCAGGAGAACAGACAGCACCATTAGCTGAATGTAACTAAAACAGTATCATACACAGCCTACATACTTGGTGCTTCTGCTGCCCCCTGACCGCATGCACCACTGACCAGTGGTGGCTAAGGCAAGAGTTGCTTCTCTTTGTGATTCAGTCTTTTTTCACCTGTCCACAAGAGATCAAAACACTGCCAAAAAGAAAACTTGTATTAGCCTCCACATTAAACTGCTGTATAAGGGCAACACTTTATTAAGCTCTTATTCTCAAAACATCCTGAAAACAATTCAATTCTTTCTATAGGTTGTGGATGTGCACTACCACACAGAATCACACATCCCTTTAGGTTGAAAATGCCATTTAAGATTATTGAGTCTAAATGTTGACATATCGCTGCCAAATCCACCACTAAACCACGTACCTGAGTGCCAAATCTACATGTCTTTTAAATACCTCTAGGTATGGTGACTCCACCTCTTCCCAGGGCAGCCTGTTCCAATGCTCTACAACACTTCCCAACAAGAAATTTTTCCTAATACCCAATCTAAACCTCCCCTAGTGCACCTTGAAGCTGTTTCTACTTCCCCTTCACTTCTTACCTTGGAGAAAAGACAGTGTGTCAAAGGCTTTACTAAAGCCTAGTTAGACAATATCTGCAGCCTTTCCATCATCCACCAAGTGGTCACCTTGTCACAGAAGGAAATTAAGTTAGTCAAGCATGTCCTACCTTTCATAAACATATGGATGTCATGCACATGCCATGTGATTGCACTTAAGATGATCAGCTCCATAACCTTCCCCAACACTGAACTCACACTGACAGGCCTGTAGTTCCATGGATCCTACTTCTGGCCCTTGCAGGTTGGTGTCAACTTTGTTAACCTCCAGTCAGCTGGGACCTGCCCAGTTACCCAGGGCTGAAGATAAATGATGGAAAGTGGCTCAGTGGGCACTTCTGCCAGCTTCCTTGGTACCCTTGGATAGATCCAGCCCCACAGACTTGTGTGTGTAGCAAGTCACTATCCATTCCCCCTTGGACTAAGGGGTCTTAATTCTGGACCCCATCCCTGTCTTCCAGCTCAGGGGGATGGCTACCTGGAGAAAAATTGGTCTTGCTACTAAAGACTGAAGTAAAGAACATAAGCAACAATAGATCTTACATGGATTATTAACATAGCCATTGTGGCATCCAATTGATCTCAAAGAGATTACTTTCAAAATGTTTAGAGAATACCCTTGTTAATCGTGATCTTCCATTTGACATGGACGTCTGCATTCACATACCATTAATTACTGATACAGCCTCCCTGATCCATAGCAACTACAGTCATACTTTTAAGACGAATGACCTTATAACAGTGATAGCAAAGCAAATCCTTATGCTTGATTGTATCACCTACCTTTCTAAGTTTAGTTTATATTTTTATTTCATTTTTTGTGTTGCACCATTAAGCCTATTCAGTGAAGTCACTGAATCGGCTGCATAGTGATCATGGCCAGTGTCTCCAGATTGGGTGTGTGTAATGAGGCTATGGAAAAGTCTTGAGTGACAGTGACTCCTGTAGACCACTACCTTTTAGTTCAAGTTGTTGTGAAATGCTGATGACATTCATTGTTTACGCTTGTTTGCTTTGCCAAGACACAGTTTCATTAGACAATCTCTCCTGTTGATACTGTTGTGTAAAAAATTTAACATTTGGCACAGATGAATTTGTCCTTGTCCTTGATGAATTTTCTAAACAGCAGCTCAATTATCTTCCACATTTTGGAGCATATCAGCTTCACCAGGGTGTACAGATACACACACTTAATAACCTCATGTTTAAAACACATAACCAAAAGATAAAGGAACACAGCCAGGAGCTCTTATTACATGGATGACTTTATACTATATTTATGCAACTGCTTAGGTGTTTTAATACCATTAATATTAGCATTAATGCCAGGAAAAAAATGTTCCTAGCAGAAGGAGTTAGGCAAAAAAAATGTCATGCAGCATTTCAAGTAATTTCTGGCAAATAATATTGGCAGAATATTTTGTCCAAATCTACAATACATTTGAGCTGTGAGAAGGATGAACACCTAAGTATAAATATTCTCCCAAAGTCACTACATTTCAAAATACAGTTATATCCCAGTGTTACGGAAATCTGGTTTTATGACTGATATCCTATATATGTCATGGTTCTGAGGGCACCTGCACACTTTACACCTCAGCCCAACATCCCCCAGGGCCTCCCCATCCCTGATCATAGCCCATGAGCCCATTTCACCCAGACAGAGCCACCAGTCCATGATCCTGCTTGGCTGTGGGCAACACTGAATGTGACCCCTACCAGTGGGAAAATGTCCCTGGCCCAGCCTCAGCCCTTCCCTGTACCCAGAAGGTGTCTGATACCTATGACTGGCACTGCCCAGATCCCTGGCTGGCTGCTGGAATGGGGCCTGACTGCAAGACCCCTGCCCTGCCATTCTAGGGTGCCTTCACACCCTCATGGAGCCACCAACCTCTACTGTGTTATGACAATTCAAGTGCAAAAGCATAGTTTGCTTTTTGGACAAAGGACTTCTCTGAATGGTTTTAGATTCAATAGCACACAATAAAAATTGAGAAAAACTACAGCTGAATTTTGTTTTCACACTCCTTTAAGAACCACAGCAATTATTAGCTCCACTGTATGAAAGCATAAATAAAGAGGTCATTGAAACCCGAAAGGAATAATTTAGGGCAACCTCCCACCCCTTGGGACCAACAGCCAAATTCATGATACAATACCCTTATACTGAATTACACCAACCAACCAGTTTTATGATTCATTAATGCAAAATACAAGGCATGTTGTTAATAATAATTCAACAGTGATTGATTGGATCAGCAAGTCCCATGCCACATGTTTTTACTGAGATCTAGCTAATAATCAATGGAAAAGAGAGGAGAGGAGACAAGAGGAGAGAAGGAAAGAGAGAGAAATAGATAGACGAGAAGTATCACGACCCGTGGGTCCAGCAACATCTTGTTGGTCCTCTTCACCCAGGGTATTGTTGATGGTGAGAGCTCTCCCTCTGACCTCAGTCCTGCACTTTTATGTTCATATACTTTTGGGGTGTTACCCATAATTTTCATATGAAACATACAGAGGCATTACTATGATAATGATGGGCATAGTTTAGTGAGTATTTGACAATTCTGAAGCTGGGATTCCCTCAAGGGTCCTCCAGGTGGTCATTGTCCCTCATGCTGAGGGACTTTTCAACTCCATCCTCTGAGTCAGCTCATCCTTGAGTTATCCTTTCACATTCCTGTGGAGGTTTATCAACTCCAAACAAAGGGGTCCTAACAATCCTAATTATGCAGTATCGATAGCCACATACTTGTTATTTGCTTTATTTACAGCCAAGGACTCTCATGGTAAATGCAAATGGTGCCTGAGACAAGCTTAGTTTCCTGTCTCTGAGCCACACTAGGGAATGCAAGTGATGTTTGAGACAAGGTCAGTGTCTCGGTTCTCACAAAAGTACCAGAAATACACACGAAAATGATGAATGGTGAAATATCACAGCCTCAAAATAAATCTGAGATGACACAGAATTATATGGCACAGCCTCTTTCCTCCCTCTCTCTAATAGTATCTCTAATGTGTGAGAATTTGCCCCATGTTTTCCTGCTCAGTGGCAGGTAATGGGTAATTGATCTTAAACACTTCGGGCTTGTTCAATGTCATCTGTCCATTTACCAATGTTTAGACAAAGAGCAATACTATAAGGTGAAAGCTGGCGTTCAAAGCAGCATACCACTTTTGCATGTGTGAAAAAAACAGCAGTTTGACTAGCTCAGACATGATACAATTTGATGATAACTGACAGATAGCTTGAAAAGCATATACAGTATTTAAAGAGAGGATAAATGTCTATATGGACAGCTGCTTAAAGCTGATTAATAGCGTATTTTGAGGCAATAAGTGAATCAGGCTGCAGTGCCTTAGTTAATCACAACAGGACACATTTGATCAGACTTGTATCGGCTGTGGAAATAGTATTGCTCAACAAGGACAGAGACCAGAAAAGACCTGCATGCAGCATTACCACAGACTGGATGAGTGACACTAATGGCCATGCATGCTTAGCATGTGAGCAGAGTTAATTAACTAATTAGATGCTGTATTATACAGAAACAAGAGATAATGCTGATAAACATTCTCTGTGGTCACTGAACTGAGACTTCTACAGAGCACTGCACAGGGCACACCGCTAGACTTCTGCCTTTTCCTTTTCACATTAGATAATAAAACAGTCTGAATGATGAATCCGAAGTCAAGCCAAGTATTACACGTGGGCAGGGTAGGATAAGTGGTTTCTGGAAGAGTTACAGTTGGAAGCAGACTCCTGTACACTGTAGGAAGAAAGACTAAACATAGCTATATTGGGTCAGGTTGTGAAGCCAATACACTGCCTTGAACAGGAGACCAAGCAAATTCCTGAAAGTGAATATAAAAGTAGTTTAAACCGCACCACCCAAGTCTTGGAAGGCAGACGCAGGGACTGTGAGAATGAAGACTTTGGGCCCACTGTAGGAGAGGATCTGGTTTGAGACACCTTAAAAATCTGAATGAGCACAAGTCCATGGGACCCGATGAAATCCATCCGTGGGTCCTGAAGGAGCTGGCGAATGAAGGCCCTGGCCATCATATTTGAAAAATCATGGCAGTCAGGTGAAGTTCCTAACTACTGGAAAAAGGGAAATAGAATCCCCGTTTTCAAGAAGGAAAAAATGGATGACCAGGGGAATTACAGACCAGTCAGTCTCACCTCTGTGCCTGGCAAAATCTTGGAGCAGATTCTCCTGGAAGGCATGCTAAGGCACATGAAAAACAACAAGGTGCTTGGTGGCAACCAGCATGGCTTCACTAAGCGGAAATCCTGCCTGACCAATTTGGTGGCCTTCTATGATGGGGCTACAGAACTGATGGACAGTGGTAAAGCAGTTGATGTCATCTACCTGGATTTGCACAATGCGTTCGACACTATCCCACACGTCATCTTTGTCTCTAAATTGAAGAGACATCAATTTGATGAATGTACCAGTCGGTGGATAAAGAACTGGCTGGATGGCCGCATACAAAGAGTTGTGGTCAATGGCTCAATGTCCGGCTGGAGACCAGTTATGAGTGGTGTCCCTCAGGGATCGGTGTTGGAACTGGTCTTGTTTAACATCTTTGTCGCTGACATGGACAGTGGGATTGAGTGCACCCTCAGCAAGTTTGCTGATGACACCAAGCTGTGTGGTTCGGTTGATATGCTGGAGGGAAGGAATGCCATCCAGAGGGACCTTGACACGCTTGTGAGGTGGGCTGATGCCAACCTCATGAAGTTTAACCATGCCAAGTGCAAGGTCCTACACCTGGGTCAGAGCAATCCCAGGCACAGTGACAGGCTGGGCAGAGAAGAGATTCAGAGCAGCCCTACGGACAAGGACTTGGGTGGTGTTGGTCAATGAGAAAATGAACATGAGCTGGCTTCAGTGTGTGCTTGCAGCCCAAAAAGCCAAGAGTATCCTGGGCTGCATCAAGAGGAAATGTTTGACCAGCAGGTTGAAGGAGGTGATCCTGCCCCTTTATTCTGCTCTCGTGAGACCTCACTTGGAGTATTGTGTGCAGTTCTGGTGTCCTCAACATAAAAAAGGACATGGAACTGTTGGAATAAGCTCAGAGGAGGGCCATGAGGATTATCGGGGGACTGGAGCACCTCCTGTATGAAGATAGGCTGAGAAAGTTGCAGCTGTTAAGCCTGGAGAAGAGAAGGCTGCGTAGAGACCTCATAGCAGCCTTCCAATATCTGAAGAGGGCCTATAGGGATGCTGTGGAGGGACTCTTCATTAGGGACGGTAGTGACAGGACAAGGGGTAATGGGTTAAAACTTGAACAGGGGAAGTTTAGATTGGTTATAAGGAGGAAACTCTTTCCTGTTAGGGTGGTGAGGCACTGGAATAGGTTACCCGGGGAGGTTGTGAATGCTCCATCCCTGGCAGTGTTCAAGGCCAGACTGGACAAAGCCTTGGGTGAGATGGTTTAGTGTGAGGTTTCCCTGTCCATGGCAGGGAGTTGGAACTAGATGATGTTAAGCTCCTTTCCAACCCTAACTATTCTATGACATTATGATTCTAAAATGCATTCACATGGACTCCAACAATTTGCAGCTCAGGGACCCTTGAGGCAAACGTATTTAACAATTTCAAAGGATTTCTCTCCCATGATAATGTCGTATCTGTCCTAAGGCTTCCAGCACTCACAATGCCCTGAAGTAAGGGGCTTCTCAAGTCACCAATATGGTGTATAAGAAGTGTCGTTATCATCATATCTCTCAAACTGGCTTCTATTAACTTAATTTGAGGACTTAAATTCCTATATATGAAAAGATCCTAGCAATCAATTATTTTGCATAATCTCAAAACTACTTTCATCTAACACACCTTTATTGTATGTCCTGTCAACACTCTCTTTAGTGGGCTGGAGGATCTTTGGTGTAATGAATTATTCCTGAAATGTAAGACGTCATATTTCTTATTGACCTTGCCATATTTCCTCATTGCATTTTTGCTAGTTCTACTAGAATATTGGGGGTTTTTTTTCAACGTGGAGAGAGATACAGTCACTTACAAAACTTCTTCTAATTATTCTCATCTCGCCTCTTTCTTGTCTCTCTATCCCAGAACAGAACATTGTTTTTACTCCAAGGCAGTTTCTTTAGGATCCTGTGGTAAAGAAGCTCAAAGAACACCTCTGGTCTATGTGTACCAGATTGGTACACGCAGACCAGATTGAGCAGATTTTGATCCCTGCGGCTCAAGATTCCCAAAGCTTATACAAAATTACTCCTCTCCACACATTTATCTAGGAATCGTTATTTATTACAGTTTTCTACTCATTTGCCTTTAAGAGATACCAGGATTAGAAATTTTATTTCCCTAGATCTCCTATACAAATATCCCTACGTACATAGGGGTCTCATAGAGCTCTTTCTAAAAATTGCCATCACATGTGAGACTTTTGAGTCCTGACGTGTAAGGGAATTTTAAACACATGGCCACCCACTTCAGTTAACTAGTTCAGAGATTTCACCCTTGAACTGAACTTTCGTAAATTCTCGTTAAATATTGTCTGCTCCTGGCAACCTGCTGTAGATCAGTTTCTATTTGTTTCACAATTTCTCCCAGTAACACTTCACTCTGAGTGAAATACTCATGGATTCTCCCTCAAAATAATACCAGCAGAAAAACCTCTTGAAGCTTATGTGCATTGGGCAAAATCCTCATTTAGTTTTTCTGACAGATACTTATGTTTCCTGAGTGCTCTTTTCAAGTAGTGGCATCTATTGACCCAGCACACCATCTAGAAGTTTTACCTCCTCCCAATGACGTTAAAAAAAAGTTTCTACATTGGACTTGGATTTTGCTTTCTACCTTTTGTTAGTTGTTCTGCTAACTTGCTTGCCTATTTTATTCTGTTTTACATTTAACTAGCAAAAACTTCCAGTGCTGTTTGAGCTTTCTGAAAGATACCTTTTTGCTTTTAATAACGCTTTTCCCCTTATGTTCATATTTAGTCATGCCAGAAAATTTTTGCCCTTTCTGAGGGGTTTATATTTATTTATTTGTTAGGTAAGTGGTATGCATTGGCTCTGTACCTCTGCTATGATGTCCCTAAATATTAGCCAGAAAGACACAAAACTACACAGCTGGCCACCCAAGAGATAAAGAACTGATTCTGCATTCTGTCACTGGTCATTTCTTCATCTTACTAGAGACAGAAGGGATTCAAATATCATTTTAATTTCCTCCTAAATCCTCCAAAACTTCTGAGCTATAATCTCAACACTTTTGTGCCTTAAAGATACTTCTTCCCTTTTATTGCCCAGGTCTTAGATCACCAACTTACATACCTGCAGGTTAGTCACCATTGTAGGTGCCTAAGAATTGTGCAATCATGTGACAGAAGGACTATGCTCTCACATCTTACATTAGGGAGACAAAGAGGTCAAACATAAGGAGCACTGTCAACCTGTCCTTCATCTTCCGACAGTGTGTAATGCAAAGGTAAAAGATTTGATTATTCTGTTACAGAGAAATGTGTATGATGACAAGACTTCATATGACATACTACAAAAATTGTCCTATCTTTATTTGGGAACCTAACTATTAAGGAATAAGGGATTGGTCTGGAATTCATGTCCTTGCTCTCCTATAGAACAGTATCTGGTACTCAGACTCCCAAGTGTTGTTTAGCTACCGAAGACTAGCAATCTCACATTTTTTTTTTTATTTATATGAAAGTGCAGTGTCTATTCTATCCTGTCCCTATCTTTGTCTTCTCTTGAGTTATGCTGACAGCTAGACGTTTTTTCAAAAAAATGCTGGAAAGAAATGGAGAAAAACTACAGCAATTTTCCTATTTCTACTATCAGAAGGTAAGACCGAAGAAAAAGAGTCAGTAAAATTGTTAGGTTTCTGTGAGATCACCAACATTTTCCAAAAAATTCTGTCTTGGCATGAAATTATATGGTCATGGTTTGTAAATAGTACCAGCCAGAGTCAGATGTGATTTGACCAAATTCAACCAAGGTCAGCTGCACTGGTACAATGCAATTAAAATCAGAACCTGATCTCCTTGTAATTCTTGCGTCCCTTCTTTCTACAGAATCCCAAAGGCCTTTGTAAACAGAAATGGTACTTATGGTGCCCTCTTGGTAGTACTACAGCAATTATGGCCCCTGGAATTCAGTGACTGCTGCCTAATGCCCATATCTTAGAGCACCTTTCACTGTACTGCCATGGTGCCTTAAAAATAGGGCATTTCCTAAAATACAGGAAGGTAATAGGACACGTAATGTAATCAGGACCAGTTGTCAGTCATTGGCCCATCCTACATTCTATAAGTGTGTGTGTAACATCTGTGAGCACATAGTAAGTTCCTCAACAGTAATCTAGAATACAAGCCATGTCATGCATGACAGCTACATTGATTTAATGATGAAAACAATTCAGATATGTGAGCTAAATTAGGGTGCAGGATGGGGAAGCAGAAACACAGCTATTACATTTAAATTATGGTAGTTCTTCAATCTCAACGCTTTCTGCACATGCAACCAATTTTTTCTCTCAAAAACTAAATTCTTGTATGAATACTGATCTTCTGTACACCTACAATAATTCTGTAATTTTTGCCTTGTTTTCTTAATAATGGCAATAAATTTATATATATATGTATAGTAAATAAATTGTACAAAATAGCATTAGTTAAGAAAGTTATGCTGTTTCCCCAAAAATAGTATAAGAAAGATTTGAATAAGACTTCAGACTGCAAGTTGTAGTAGGCACATAGCATCTTTTACCTAACAAGCTATAAAAAGAAAAATTTTCAGAGGAAATTAGAAACCTAACACCAATATTACACAACAAACTAAGACTTGTCAAAATGTATTATTATAAAAGAATTTATGCATAAAATTATGTGCCACAATTTAGTTTTTACTAATCTACATATTGTAACAAACAAACAATAACATACATCTCTGTGATTCTGCTCAGTGTACAACCTGTTATTAATGACTTCCAATAAAGATATGTTTAGTACATATTATCATGTTTCCATACAAAATCTTTAAGGCATTACTGCATCTTAAAGAACTGCAACAATATATATTAAGATCTTTTCCCTTTTTGATGTCTTCACTAATGAGATGAAAATGGTAACTCTAGTCACACAAAATCTAGATAAATAGCTTGATTTTATTCTATTCTGGGACATTACAAAATTTTCAAATTTAAGCAGGCAACATGCAATGCCAATCTAGTTTTCATCTGCAAACAACAAATTGTAGTTCCTTTTGTGACTTATCTTAGAAATTTCTTTAAGATTGCCAGACAGTGGAGTCAAAGGCATAGGTCAGAGTAAAACAGGAAGCCTAAGGGTCCTACTTCCGTTCTGAACTCTTCATGTAATTTTAGAAGTAAAAACTAGTTATGCTTTACTCGAAACTAACCAGAAATACTGAGGTTAAAAAGTAGATTGGTTGCCACATCTGTAGCATGTCATAGCCCTTAAGTGCAGCTGCAGAGGGCTCAAGCCATTTCATAGGAATTTAATGAAGAGTAGCAAATTACATTGGAAATGAGATGCTAAAAAACAGTTCAAAAGGGGGCTGGTTTGTTGTGGTCTTTATCTTAAGGCCCAGTATTACAAGTTAAGTCTCAAAGTACTAGTCAGTAGCTAGTACCATATCTTTCAAATCATTCACCTCACAGAGCCTGCTAAAAGATAAATAGCACTTCATCTGGCTATTTATGTATTCCCAGAGATTTTCTATTTTCCTAAGAAAAAACTCTGCTTCATTCAAATAACAGCAAAACTTCTGTTGATTTGCCATCAAAACATAAGTAATATTTAGATTATTTTAAGGCTCAGTTCTAAAAGCTGAAGTTAACACTGCCCAATTTGGTCAAGAAGAGGAACAGGACCACGAACACTCAGTGACTTGCCTGACAATTTTGCAGTCATTCAGCGGCAGAACATGATAAGATGTTTTAGTTCCCTTTCTAAATCTATTTGAACACACTGTTCTGTACATGTGAGAAATTTGGGTTGTAAAGATCCCAGTTTTCAGCTGCCACTTTGAGAGAACTATTTGTTTCATTTGCTGGGTTTTCAGCATGACCACAAAATGGCACAATGGAGGCAACGCTTTAGGAATAACATAGTTATAACTGAGTCTCAGAGAGCCTTTTCTCCTGCAGTTTTTTGCTGAATTTCTTCATAAACCACCTCAGAGAAATCCAGATTAAAATTAGGAGTTTTTAATTCCAGTGTTTCCCTGGGTTTTCTAACACCATTGTCCTCTTTTTTTATATTTTCATCATAACATTATGTTCAAACGACAGTAACAATGAAGCAGAGAAAAGAAGTTGGCTGTACAGGTGGAATCCTTATGATAAACAGGCAACTAACTATATCAATCATGACAAAAACAATCCTTTGGGAAAAAGAACAGTATTTTTCCTTCCAAAGTTCTCTTGTATCCAAATGACAAAACAAAAACTTAAGAGAAAGCAACAGCTGAATGTTTTAGCCAAACAGCATCTGCTGTTGACCATGAGAACCTTAAAGTTCTTCTGGAAGAAGATGTCCTCTATCACATCTGAAAGAATAACCAAGGAGATACTCAAACTTTATGAAATAGAGCTACTTGGTAAAAATCAATGGAAAGATCAGATGATAAAAAAGAGAAACCTATCATGCAGTTCATTCGTATTTCCTTAAAAAAAGGCCAAACCTTAAAATTCATGAAAATTACAGCTTTCAAAACATGTTTTCTGGACTGAGAATGTCCTCTACTTGACCTCTGTCCCAAGCTGGTTTTGTTGTTTCATTTAAAATACCACTCAGGTCATTGTGTGTTCTGATGTTGCTAACAGTCATTATTGAAACTAAGTGTTTTCTATTGAAAACCACGCTTCCTATCCCTACAGGCTTTCTCTTTAGTAAGGAGAAGAGGCTTAATGAGGTTTTCTTGTGAGCTAATTCAAGTAATAAATGCATGAACTGGGAACAAGAAAATGATGTGAGACTGCTGCTTCCCTGTTTTCAGGGTCTTCCTTTCAAAACAACATGTTCTCTTTAGTCCTCAATGCTATGGCCCCATGAAAGGCCATGGAGTTTGGAAACTTAAAGGTTTAACAAACTCTCAAGCAAATAATATCTATTCTATTTCTAGTTCTGTATGCAGGAACAGAACCAAAATGTTATTGCAGATTGTGGGTGTAAGCTACAGTAGGAACAAAGAAGAATGTCCCTCATGTGAAAACAAGACGCAGTCTTTGTTTTGAGACTCGGGCTGGAAAATGAAAGGAAACATTCAATCGCTTCTTGTGATAAAGCTGTGAAGGAAACAAGCAGCAGTCAATTGCCTATTGCATGGATGAAAAAGAAATCCACGTTCTGCAGAAGAAAACAAACACCACAAAAGGAAAAAAATCTTTCTCCTAAGCAAGCCAGTTGCTTGCCTGTGTGTGTTAATATCTTTGAAAAAGTTAGTCTGCTTCAAAGTGTCTTTCAGTATGTGTTTAACATACAGCCTATTTGCTTTCTATTCACAGGAGTGTACAGACAACTGAAACAAACCAGTTAAGACCTAATTCATGGCAAATCAGCCCCCATGAAAGAAAACTGAATTACATAAA
The DNA here is from genome assembly GCF_033783945.1 of Neopsephotus bourkii. NCBI lineage: Eukaryota > Metazoa > Chordata > Aves > Psittaciformes > Psittacidae > Neopsephotus > Neopsephotus bourkii. The sequence goes on along the minus strand of NW_026901130.1, from coordinate 311,282 downwards.
AATCAAATTAAACCCTGTCTTATATTTATACATACATACAAACTGCAATTTCCCATCTCATCACCTTATGAGATATAGAAAGTGTAAAACAGTACCAGATAAAGCCAGTCTGTATAACCTATTATACTCTGCAACAAATTTTAACCTCACAGAAGATGCATCATCTCTGTATGTACTGTTTGGATTGAATGTCACCAAAATGACCTCCAAAGGTCCCTTCAAATCTCAACCACTATGAATTCTGCGAGAATTACTAGAAAGCAGGATCTTCCTTGCATCTTTCTTTTTGTGATTCTTTATTATAACATACTTCTCACCATTATCAGACAGCAAACAAAGTGCTGATGTTTCCAGGGAAAAATGGACTCAATTTCATAATGCCAGAACTATTCAAATATGGAGAAGAGTTACATTAAGTAAAACAGTTTGGGGTTCATATTGTACCCTGGTGATAATTTTAATTTATTTTAATGAAAACTAAGGTATCTGACAGGGTAAAAGTTGTCTGGGCAAAAAGCTATTTTCCAAAGGAAGTGTAAGAAAGATCTTGAATATCTCATTCAGCAACTCAGAGCCATAGGGCCAACTCAAAGTATCCCAGAAATAATTCCAAGTGACTGATGACAGAATACTGAAGAGCTTAAAATGGTGGAAGATACAATACACATATGATCAGTGAGTTTAAAGGATGAGCAGAGACTGCACATTTGAAGCCAAAATAAATTTCTGTGAATTACTTCAAATCCTAAAAGGTCTATTCTTCCTTGCTGGTTTAATACTGATCTAATATTTAAAAGAATAAGTGAAAAGTTAATTCTTTTTTAGTATTCCATCCAGAGATACATCAGTTTCAGTAATTAGCAACTGACAGACGTAAGCAACAAGTCAAATAGGTGTACAGCTGGCTTATCAGATAGGAAGGGCTGTAGAAAATGCTATGAACTTCTGAATTTACCACAACAAGCGTGACAATCTCGTGGTCCATCTTCATTTTCAAGAGCTTTCAATCCTTGTCCCAGTATTACTGTACTTTATTGATTACAGAAAGTTTGGCTCACATCAAAACAGCCTGCAGAGGAAGCCACCATTGGCTCCTATTTATTTCCAAACAACACATTTGCTTTTTCAGACATCATATTTTGAGGAAAATACTTGCACATATCCATGCAACAAACTGTATTCTAAACTGGCCCTAGCTCAGTTCAAAATGCTGCGAATACTGATCTTTTTCATCCAAGAAAAGTGTAAATTGCTCCCTCATAAAAACACTCTCAGTATTGTAATTAAAATAACCAGTCCTCACCAGAACTGGGGAAGAGCTATCTCTGCCATCTGGTCCTCATCGAATTAGGCCTTTCCTTCTAAGACATGAAAAAAACCCTTTCCAAACAGATTGTCTCTTGTAAACAACAAAAGGAACAGGCCTGTGTAACTACTGAACAGACTTTCCCTGAAGTCCTTCTACTTTGCTTCAGGCAGTCTTACCTCAGCACATGTAGAAAGAGGACTGCCCACAGGGTTTTTTATTTCCCTCTCTTGCAGAAAGGTTCTCCTGGACTCCTGTGTTGGGGGACCAGTAAGACTCCCAAGCCATGTGCTCTGCAGATTTGGTAAATGGTTCAAGGACTACAATGCCGGGAAAACGTACATTTGCCTAAAAGCTAACATTTCTCTAGGTGTTTACCAGCAAAGGACTAAAGCTTTCAAATACCCTTTTCAGATTAGACATGTAGGTTCCCCTCATCAAAAGTCATGCTTCTTCCTTTCCCTTGAATGAACAAACCACTTCACATTTTGTTTTTCTGGTTAAACTAAATACTTGCTTGTACAGGGTCAGCTGTAAGTTAAAGACAAACATATAAATTCAGGAACATTTTCTTCCTGATGCAATATTGCCACAGCATTCAAAACAGAATTAACAATGTAAATCAGTATGTTATTTCCCCAATTAAGACAATTTTGTTATAAAGCTGATTCTTCTGGCACCACCCAGATTTTTAAAGTTTTATGTATGGTTTATTTTTTTTTCTCCTTAATATCAATAGGTTTTGATTAAATAATTTTAGTGAAGGTACAATTTCTGTATTTATTCTCTGATGAAACAGGAGTAAGAGCAGTGCCGATTTATAGTCTCAGCCTTATCTGGCCTCCATAACGTACTTCAGATTGCAGCTTTGGGTCCCAGAACAATCAGTACTGCTAATGATTCAGACATTTTAAGTCCTCAGTTATTTTAGAACCAGTAAAAATTACTGCTCATTTTGTCCGTGTTCATTACATTTTCTCCAATACTTTGGTTTGAGACAGATTCTCTGCTAATTCCCTTTAGAAAAGGGTTCTGATGTAAACTTCCCTACTGTTTCTAACACAGTCAAAACAGAAAGGAAAAAATGTTGTGAGGGGTTTGTTTTTTTTTTCCTACAGTTTGGGGTTTTTGTTTGTTTGTTTGTTTGTTTGTTCCTACAGTCTTACCTTCTCTGCATGTCCCATTGTTCTTGTCCTGTGTTCACCAGTAGCAGTCATTTTCTCCCTCTTAGTAGCTGGTGCAGTGCTGTGTTTTTGACTTTCAGTCTGAAAACAGCGCTGATAGCACCGATGATTTTAGTTGCTGCTTAGGAATGTTTAGTCCGACCAAGGACTTTCTGACTTTCATGCTCTGCCAAGGAGGAGGGGAAGCCGGGAAGAAGCAGAGACAGGACACGTGACCCAAACTAACCAAAGAGGTATTCCATACCGTAGCATGTCATGCCCACTGTATGAACTGGGTACAGTTACCTGAAAGGGCTAGATCACTGCTGGGTCAAGCTAGGTATCGATTGGCGGGTGGTGGGCGGTTGTATTCTCTTCCCTTGTTATTTCCCTTATTATTATTATTGGTGGTAGCAGTTGCCATCAAGCTGTCAAAGGGTGGAACCCATTTATATTTCTGGAGTGACAGGACGATCCCAAGAGCTGACTGTCTTGGAGACTGAAATCAGCCTGACTGGAAGGAATTATCAAAAGTACCTCACTGTGACTGGTCCAGAGGCTGCATGCATCCTTGGCATAGACTACCTCAGAAGAGGGTACTTCAAAGACCCAAAAGGGTACTGATGGGGTTTTGGCATTGCTGCTTTGGACACAGAGGAAATTGAGCAGCTGTCCACTTTGCCTGGATCCTTCTGCTGTGGGGTTCCTGAAGGTCGAAGAACAACAAGTGCCAATTGCAACCACAACAGTGCACCAGTGGCAATATCGCACCGACGCTCCCTGATTCCCATCCATAAGCTGATCCATACACTGGAGAGTCAGGGAGTGATCAGCAGGACCTGCTTGCCCCTTAATAGCCCCATGTGGCCAGTGCGAAATTCTAACAGAGAGTGGAGACTAACAGTAGTCTATTGTGGCCTGAACAAAGTCACACCACCCTTGAGTGCTGCCGTACTGGACATGCAAGAACTTCAGTATGAACTGATATTGCCAAAGCATTTTTCTCAGTTCCTTTGGTAGCAGAGTGCAGGCCACAGTTCACTTTTTCTTGGAGGGGTGTCCAGTACGCTTGGAACCGACTGCTCCAGGGCTGGAAACACAGCCTACCATCTGCCATGGACTGAGCCAGACTGCACCAGAACAGGGGCAAGCTCCAGAACACGTGCAATACATTGAGGACATTATTATGTGGGGCGATACAGCATAAGAAGTCTTTGAGAAAGGGAAGGAAATAGCCCAAATCCTGCTGAAAGCCTTTTTTGCCATAAAATAGTGTAAGGTCAAGAGACCTGCACAGGAGATTCAATTTTTGGGAATAAAATGGCAAGATGGACGTCACCAGATCCCCACAGATGTAATCAACAAGATAACAGCAATGTCTCCACCAACTGATAAGAAAGCAACACAAGCTTTCTTGGGTGTTGAGGGGTTCTGGAGAATGCACATCCCGAATTACAGTTTGACTGTGAGCCCTCTCTATCATGTGACCTGAAAGAAAAATTATTTTAATGGGGCCCTGAGCAACAACAAGACTTTGAGCAAATTAAATGATAGTTCATGCAGTAGCACCTGGACCAGTCCAGACCGGGCCAGATGTAAAAAATGTACTGTACACCGCAGCCAGGGAGAGTGGTCCTACCTGGAGCCTCTGGCAAAAAACTCTAGGGGAGATTTGAGGTCAACCTCTCGGCTTTTGGAGTCGGGGATACAGAGGATTTGAGGACAGCTATACCCCAACTGAGAAAGAGATACTGGCAGCCTATGAAGGGGTTTGAGCTGCTTCAGAAGTGATTGGCACTGAAGCACAGCTCCTCCTGGCAATCTGGTTGCCTGTGTTGGGCTGGATGTTCAAAGGCAGCATCTCCTCTACACCTTATGCAACCGATGCTACATGGAGTAAGTGGGTTGCACTAATTACACAACGGGCTCGAATACAAAATCCCAGTCATCCAGGAATTCTAGAAGTCATCATGGACTGGCCAGAGGGCAAAGATTTTGGAATGTCACCAGAGGAGGAGGTGATGCATGCTGAAGAGGCCCCACCATATAATAAACTGTCAGAAAGTGAAAAGCAGTATGTCTTGTTTACTGATGGGTCCTGCCTTATTGTGGGAAAGCATCAGAGATGGAAGGCAGCTGTATGGAGTCCCCTACGACAACTTGCAGAAACTGCTGAAGGAGAGGGTGAATCGAGTCAGTTTGCTGAGGTGAAAGCCATCCAGCTGACCTTGGACATTGCTGAAGGAAAAAAGTGGCCAGTACTTTATCTCTACACTGAATCATGGATGGTGGCAAATGCCCTGTGGGGGTGGTTGCAGCCATGGAAGCAGAGCAACTGGCAACGCAGAGGTAAACCCATCTGGGCTGCTGCACTGTGGCAAGATATCACTGCTCGGGTGCAGAACCTGGTAGTGAAGGTACGCCATGTAGGCACTCATGAACCCAAGAGTAGGGCCACTGAGGAACACCAGAACAACCAACAAGTGGATAAAGCTGCTAAGATTGAAGTGGCTCAGATGGACTTAGATTGGCAACATAAAAGTGAATTATTTTTGGCCCGGTGGGCTCATGACACTTCAGGCCACCAGGGCAGAGATGGAACATACAGATGAGCTTGTGCCAGAGGGATGGACTTAACAATGGACAGTATTGCCCAGGTTATTCATGAGTGTGAAACATGTGCTGCAATTAAGCAAGCCAAGCGGTTAAAGCCTCTTTGGTATGGAGGATGATGGCTGAAGTACAAATATGGGGAGGCCTGGCAGATTGACTATATCACATTCCCACCAACCCGCCAAGGCAAGTGCCATGTGCTTACCATGATGGAAGCAACCACCAGATGGCTGGAAACATAGGTTGTGCCCCACACCACTGACCGGAACACTGTCCTGGGCCTTGAGAAACAAATCTTGTGGTGACATGGCACCCCAGAGAGAATTGAGTTAGAAAATGGGACTCATTTCCATAACAACCTTATAGACACTTGGGCAAAAGAGCATGGCATTGAGTGGGTATATCACATCCCCTAACATGCACCAGCCTCTGGGAAAATCGAACGGTACAATAGGCTGTTAAAAGCTACACTGAGAGCAATGGGCGGTGGGACTTTCAAACATTGGGATACACACTTACCAAAAGCCACCTGGTTGTTCAACACTCGGGGGGATCTGCCAACAGGGTTTGCCCAGCCCAGTCAGAACTTTTATGTACTATAGAAGAGGACAAAGTTCCTGTGATGCGCATAAAGAATTTGCTGGGGAAGACAGTCTGGGTTATTCCTGCTTTAGGTAAAGGCAAACCCACTTGTGAGATTCCTTTTGCTCAGGGACCCAGATATACTTGGTGGGTAATGCAGGAAGATGGGGAAGTCCGATGTATACCTCAAGGGGATTTGATTTTAGGGGAAAACAGCCAATTAACTCAATTGTATGTTGTTGCCTGCTATGTAACGCTTTCATAGCCCACCAGCTAGATGTCTTCAGGTCACCAGCCACTGGCCCTCACTTTCCTCCAACCGTCATCTCAACAAAGAATGAACTTTGATGAAACCAGACAAGTTCTGAGGTAAAGGAATGATCAGCATCAACAGGCAATGATACAACACTGCACCCAGAGAGTCTCCTGCTCTGAAAGACTGTTACAAGAGATGGAGCCTGACATCATGGACCGAATGGACTCAGCAGCTTTATAGGGATTGGTCAATGCACTAAGGAATGATCTCTCTCTCTCTCTCTCTGTGGATGTATATGTATGTATATATATGAGATAAGAGTGATGGTATATTGAAAATGTGGGATCTGAGCATGACGTGAATGGTGGAATAAGGGGTGGGTACTGTCCTGGGTTCAGAAGTAGCAGTCATTTTTCTCCCTCTTAGTAGCTGGTGCAGTGCTGTGTTTTTGAATTTCAGCCTGAAAACGGTGCTGATAGCACCAACGATTTTAGTTGCTGCTTAGGAATGTTTAGTCTGACCAAGGACTTTCAGACTTTCATGCTCTGCCAAGGAGGAGGGGAAGCCGGGAAGAAGCAGAGGCAGGACACGTGACCCAAACTAACCAAAGAGGTATTCCATACCACAGCACATCATGCCCCTTATATGAACTGGGTACAGTTACCCAAAAGGGCTAGATCACCGCTGGGTCAGGCTGGGTATCGAGCGGCGGGTGGTGGGCGGTTGTATTCTCTTCCCTTGTTATTTCCCTTATTATTATTATTGGTGGTAGCAGTAGTGGTTTGTGTTATACCTTAGTTACTGGACTGTTCTTATCTCAGCCCATGGGAATTACATTCTTTCGGTTCTCCTTCCCATCCCTCCAGGAGCAGGGGAGAGGAAGGGAAGGGAGGGAGTGAGTGGGCTGCGTGGCTGAATTATCAGCTGGGCTTAAACCATGACAATTCTGAATAAACAGCAACACAAAATTTAAGTTGCAGTGACTTTAAGAGGGTCATGAATATGCACATAACTATATCCCTGTACAATAGCTCATTTGACACCTAACTATTTGCTAAAAACTAAAAAGCTTGAAGAATATGTAAGATATATATTCAGTGTCCAGTGCTTCAGGAAAAAAAATTAAACTGATCCACATACAAAGCAGATATACTGCATTCTAGTTAAGGTATTCATGAATCAGGCAAATCATTTTAACCTCTCACTATAACTTTTCAAAGTTTCATTTTTGTTCATGAGCAACACAATTTAATGAATTAGCAATCAGCAAAATACACTGTAAGAAGCTTGACAGATTTTCGTGATTAAGGAGCACTTGGAGATACACATAGTTGTGTCACTATAATTTTTAATTTAACATACAGAAACGGCTACCTATAACAATTATAGTCAATATGAAATAAAGGTTTCACTTTATATTACATAATTAGCTTTTTAAATAAGATCACCTATAATTAATTAGTATGTAAGAATAACAGTTGTGACATGCAGCATCCTAACACCTCTCTTCTGAAAACTTAATTTCCTGCAAAATCTTCTTAAGCTTCTGCACTGATTACAAAAACACATGAGGAAAATGAGCATGCCCAATCCTGAAGAGATCGCATAATAGTGACTGGGACTGCCTAGATGCAGAACCAAGACTTAGTAAACTCATCTGAAAGCAAAATATGATTTTTGGCCCTATGAAACACAATGGCAAAATCAGCTAACATGAGAAAGGTCAGAATTCCACCTACACTGACGAGATCATTAATAGTATTGATTGATGTTCAAACCCAGGAAAATCTTTGGAAGCCTGCTATGAATACTTACAAAACAAGTAAGCTCCTGTCAGTTTCTAAATTGTTCCTGTTTTAGCTACAAAAAAAAATAAATAAATTTTTATATGTTTGTTGCAGAGCTCTAAAGTGCCTGAACTACTGAGTGCTAGTCAGAAGACTTCATGCTTAAAGAGAAAGCAAGAGATTGCCAAGTGCTGTTAACATCTGTTAAAGTAGATTACACACTTAAGGATGCTCACTCAACAGATGCGACTAGAAGGAAAAGGAGCTATCACAGACTATATTGCACATGTGAAGTGAGGACTGTTTTTCAATATAGGTTACTTTACCTCTACAGTTCATTTACTGTTTTAGTACCTGGTCATTATTACAGGACTTACTTTTCTCAAGTCTTTGCTTCATTTTGTTTTCAATAGCCTAATATTAACAACAATCTAACCTCCATAATTATGAAGAAATTACTTACTGCTGTATCACAAAGCTCTAACATTTAACTACCAAGAATATATATAGTATATCTGGAGATGCACAGATGAATATAATTCTATCAAATCAGATCAAATACAATGTTGTGTCTTTGTTTATGCATAAAGAGGTTTCCACACTTAAAAAATCACAGCCAAAATCTCTGAAGAGCCCAGCAGGCTACTTTTCCGTAACAACAGCAGATACTTAATGGAAGCCATGAATCCAAATCTTCCCCTTCACACCAAGACCATGACTGTTCGTTGTTTCTTTCCCCACCCACTCTAAGGACTTTTCCCATGGAGAAGGTCTCAAGTTCTCCACCTTAAAGTAGCAGTCATGGGAGAGGGACCCAAAGTGGACTATCCATCAAGATAATTTTTGTTCCCATAAGGAATAAGTCATATTTACACCATTAGCATTTACCAGCTATCCCCAGTGACTTCCACTATTTTGACTAGATTAGCTATAGGTGGTGTGGATGTTGCTGAAAGTGGTACCAGTTCCAATTTTGGTTTATTTTTCCAGTGCTTAGCCAGGAAATTGAGATAGCATTGTCAACTTCCGTATCATGAGAAGTTTAGGATACTTGAAGCCTTTGAAACACTTTTTCTAAGGACAGATTGATCCCTGGAGAGAGTGTGTAAGACTGAGAAGTGGTCTGAAAGCACATGTGAAAATGAATGAGAGAAATTCCTACAGCTTTACCAGATTGGCAATAGAGAAGAAATCATTGAGAATAGCAAGGGGAGAACTACCAACACTGCGCTGTTATAAAGAGGCAGTTTAGAGTGACAGCTGTTCTATCCTTCATGCCCTTGAGTGGAGAAGTGCTGAGTATGTACACTGCAAGCTGTCCTTAGAGACCTGCAGATATAATTCTGTGATTCTATGCTTCTATGCGTCTATTCTACAAGGATTCTGTGACTTGCAGTGGGTGGGAAAGAGGTACAAAAGTATTCTAATTTGTAGGTCTTAGAGAGAACCTGATACCTTTAATGTGTGGTTTCCAAGCAAAACCAAAAATGAAGTGGAAATAATATTTTTAAGGTGCGTGCATGTTGACGAGTCTGAAAGGTTTTATACAGTTTTAAAATAATGCAGAAATAATAGCACTCAAATCAGCATTATTTCACTTAGGAACTCAAAAGGAATATAAATTCTGAAATGAGGGTACGATTAACTTCAGACAGGAACTCTGAGAACTCAGGAAGGGGAGAGGCAGTCTGTAGTAATTTCCATCACATTAGAAAAAGACCATAAAACCCATGGTTCATAAACACGAGCTGCTCCACAAACTTACAGTGAGACCTGGACTCTTCTACAGGGCAGAAAAGAAGGCACACATGTTGTGTGAATCCTTTTTACTTATTGTAACTTACCCTATTCTATTAAAAAGCCTGCTGCACTAGGATATCTAGGACTTATGATGTAAGAGTTCAAGACTTCCAGAAACAAATTTGAGCTATCCTGAAAGGCCTTTTAGGTTCTCTCTCTTGATAGTCAGAGTTGAATTTTTCTTCAAAGGGAAAGTATATTGAACAAAATGCCAAATAAATAAACGATAGCATTGTTTCATATTCAGCTGCCTGAAGATGAGATGGCAGCATGACTGGGTGACAAGAAGGCCAATAACATCCTGTTTTGTATCACAAAAAAGGTGGTCAGCAGGACTAGGAGAGTGATTGTCACCCTGTTTTATGGCTTGGCTTCACGAGCGAAGATCTGGGAAGGGCTTTACCCATACTTACTACAAGTACGATGACCAAGGGCATGTGGGATAGGTAAATCCAGCTGGAAAAAGGCTGCTTAGGCAATCAGGAAATTTCCAACCGGGACTGACAACTCCTGGGGCAATCTTGAGTGACCCATGCCCTGAACTGCTCACATGCAAGGTTGGATCTGCAGCTTCCAATGCACCTTGTCACCTGCCTTTTCGACCCTCACCTGTCCATACATACAAGTGAGAGTAAACCCTTCCAGCCTGAGCAGTGGATTTTTTAGGTGAGGTGCAGCATGCACAGAACTGGCTCCACCCTTCACACCTGAAGTTTAACTGCCACGGCCTAGCTAGCTAGGACGGTGACAGCAAAGTCCTCAGGTTGTAGGTTTTGTAAGAGTATTGTTCGCTTAGATGGAAGACCTTACAAGGCTAGATGACCTCCATCTGCCCAGGTTTGAAGATAGGAGTTTTCCTTCTCCTATGAGGAAGGCTTCGCTTTGCTAACAGAGATTGAGGGAGGGCTTTACCCACACATTCTGAACAAGACTGTCATCTCCTGGGTCAATCTTGAGTGATCGATGATGCAACAGCACAACATCAAGCGTCTAGGTGGGATTCTGACTTAGAGGCATTCAGTCATAAGCCCTCAGATGGTAGCCTCGTGCCAGTGGCTCCTCAGCCAAGTGCACACACCAGCTGTCTGAACCTGCTGTTCCTCTGGCACTTTAAATACTGTGTTAAGTTTTGGGCCGCTGTCATGGCTTAGTCCCAGATGGCAACTAAGCACCACAGGATTTAATATGTAAAGCAAAAGCCATGCATTCAAGCCAAACAAAGCATACATTCATTACTTCCAATAATCAGGCAGGTGTTCAGCCATTCCCAAGAAAACAGGGCTCCATCACATGTAATGGTTACTTGGGAAGACAAATGCCATCACTCTGAATGTCCCCCCTTCCTTTTTCCCCCAGCTTCATACACTGAGCTGCCCCAGCCAAAATCAGCACAGTCTCTCACTGCAAGCCAGAAACTGAGGTGTTGGAGCAGGTACAAAGGGCAACAAAGCTAGTGAAGGGTTTAGAGCACAAGTCTGATGAGGAACAACCAAGGGAACTGGGGTTGTTTAGCCTGTAGAAAAGGAGGTTCAGGGAAGATGTTACTGCTCTCTAGAAGTACCTGAAAGAAGATGGAGTGAGGTGGGTGTTGGTCTTTTCTCCCAGGTAAGAAGTGGTGGGAAAAAGGAAACAAACTCAAGTTGCACTAGGAGAAATTTAGATTGGATGTTAGGCAAAATTTCTTCATGGGTTGTCAAGCATTGGAACAGGCTGCCCAGGGAAGCGGTGGAGTCACCATCCCTGGAGCTAGTTAAAAGACATAGATGTGGCACTCAGGGACATGGTTTAGTGGTGGACTTGGCAGTGTTATGTTAAAGTTTAGACTCAGTGATCTTAAAGGTCTTTTTCAACCTAAGTGATTCTATTTTTCCATGAATCCTGAAAAAGTAGATTATTTTTTCTTGTAGAATTGTGCAAATAACCAGGAAGCATCTTCCTAGGCAAAATTCTTTCTTTCATTTTTAAACTTAAAGAAGTTTTAAGATAAATACAATGAAGAAAATTCATTGAAACATTTTGTGAAGTTACCATTGTAGATGAAATTAATGTGTCTTGGCCTAAAAAGTCACAGTGCTGCATAAAAGGATAGAGAAAGCAACTGCAGGGCAGCTGTTAGGGCTCTACTCAAGAGTTTACAAGCTATGATCTCTCTTTATTAGTTTGAAAATATGAGCATCTGAAGAGCAAGCTCATTGTAATTGTCTCACCTGCTAGTCCTTCAGCCTCCTAGCCTGTTTGTTTCTTGGCAAACAATCCACGCTAAAAACAAAATGTAAATATATTAAACCTCCGGAATGCTCTTCCACTAGACAGTTTACAGACAAATGTGTGTAAACCCACTGCGAATGCCTATTTTTTTTAATAAACCTGTCACATCAGAATAGCCTATTTTGTGTGAAAACCTTCAAAGCTGTATTCAAGTAACACAAATGAAAAGATTCCTGTAAGCTGCAGGAATAAGCTGAATAGCATCTCACTGCAGGGACCAGCTTCTTACTGTGGTTAGATTACATAGGTGTTTTCTGAGGCTGAAGAAAATTTGAAAATCATTGCAGCTCACTGTACCAATCTGAAAACAACAAATAAAACAAAAGTTCTACTGCCTTATCAGGCAGTGAGCTCTATAGCATCACAATACCAGGCACACATGAAGGCTTGGGCTTCTTTTCCCAGTATTCAGAGCTCTGAAAGCTAACCTACCACTTGAAAACATGACCAAAGTTTTGGTCTCCAGAGAGCTGTCTTCAACAGAGACCTTTGCTAAAGACAAGGCACAAAACCTCAAGCATTCTGCAAAATGAGGCAGGAGTACTGGATTTTTCAGCATCTTGCATATTTGATGTCTTTTGAAGAAGTGAAGCCCTAAAGCCATAACAGATGAGAGATGAGAAGCAGGTAGCATGAAAGAGAACGTTTGATTTGAATTTCCAAAATAGGTCACCCCAGAATCTCAAATTCAAGTCAGACACACTGTCAGGCTGGGTGAACAGGTTGCTAGTCCTATCCAGTACTGGCTGCAGCCATCCTTCCAGAAGCTACCACTCAGTTCAATGTGCCATTTTTCTGCCTCTATAGATACTGTGTAGTGTTTCTTGGTGTAGGTTTAGGAAGCCTACTACTAATGCAGATGTATTAACCAACCTGGATTGGTTTAATAGAACCAGGTGAGGCAGAAAAAAACACACCAAATACTGGGAAGCAACCCAAAACCTGCTGTATTTGTAATATCCAAAGAGCAAACTGCAATGCATTAAAATAATAGATAATATGTCATTGGGGAAGGTGTCCCTGTCTATGACAGGCGGGTTGGAACTAAATGATCTTTAAGGTCCCTTCCCACCATAACCATTCTATGAGTGCATGATCTCATTTGAGTTCTAGCATCTGATCTGTAACTGGAATCTTTTGGATTAATCAAGAAATTCAAACCAGAAAGTAAGTACCTAGCCTTTTAACACAACAGCAGGGATCTCTTTCTATTCCATTATGTGCATTTAATTGCAGTCCAAGACTCCACAGGTTTATTCATCAATTTATACTTTGTTTTTCAAACCATTCTTAAAAGACAGAGAATGAATCGGAGAAGAGAAAAAGGCATGTTGATTGATCCTCAAATCAGTACTTTTTAATGTTCACTGAAAATAGGGGAGTTTGGAGGCAGATACTTAGAGCAAGGCCAATAAAAACAAAGGGATTTCTGAAAGATGAAACAGAAAAGGAGATGTTTAAGGTATTTTCAACACTGTTCGGAAACAGTGTAGAATTTAATTTCAGAAAGAACGAAAGAATCTTTTATCTTTAATAGGAACAGAAAGATGGGGCAATTTCAGTTTGTCTCCAGTCAGGAGACAAATAAAAATAATAAGAAGAGAGGGGAAGAATGTGTCTATGCTGCAGCTAAAGCAGTGACCATGGAATAATGGAGAAATTCCTGACCTAAGTTTACTATCTTGGATACTGCTTTGACTATAAATACCTAGAACCTAGAAGGGCAAATTTAGACAAAATTGTCAGCCTCAGATAAGTCTACACTGAACTTTCAGCTCATTTCCCATTACCTTAAAGTAATAAAGATGATTTCATATTTTGAACTTGCCATTCAGAAACTGATCCAAACAACTAGTTTGTTTTCCTGATTCTGTCAGGAGAAAACAGTTAACATGCCAAAAGACTGCAAGAATCTCAAACAAAGAAAACAATATAAACTGTATGAATGTCATTCTAATCTCTCAGACTGGTTTAAGCTTATTATATTTACCATTTTATTAATTTCTTATGGCAGCAAACTCCATGGCTCATATAGGTGTTAAGATTCCAAAGAGTTAAAAAAAAGTAAATATATTGCAACTTCCTCATAAAGACAAAAGATAATGTCTCACCAAAGCCTCCTGGAAGTTTGGAAGAGGGTCAAAATGCCTGATTGAGAATATTTAGGCCAAATACTTCTTACATAGAACACACAGGATCTCATGTTCATTAGATGTTGTGTAATGTAAAGCATGGTGCACCCACACAGAGGTTGCTCAACATTTTGAGCTAGACTTCTAAAGTAGGAACAGATGTACTGGTTTAAATGTGATAAGCAGTAACTAGTAAGCCTCTAATGAAAGAGGCAAAATAAGCATTTGAGTACAAAATTTATTACAGTTTTGCTAAAATACTTCTAAATGTGAAATGAATATGGAGCAAGTTCTGAAATACTGAACTGGTGAAATCTTGTGTGCCCATTCCCAAACCTGAGACCAAGAACTGCGTAAGTTAGCAAACTAAATTTCTATTTTGTTTCCTAGTTTTTACTTCTGCTTACATTTCTACTAAATTCCTCCTATGAAAACAAGGAAAGCTATTTTTTTCTCTCTTTACACATGCAAACTGAAATAGAAAATAAACTTTGTATGAAGTTGTGATATGCTCAAACTTTATGAAACTGAAGTCTTCTTCTTGGCCAGCAGCAATTAAATTGGAGATTTACAGCACTAGTTCTTTTATCAATGTGTCCTTATAATCTGTAAATGCATAATAATAATAATAAATATCTATCTTACATTTACCTACTAAACATATTTATTGTAGAATATTCATGCTAGTAATACTTTCTTTTTTACATGTAGTTCTGTCAGTTTGGGGTTTTTTTTTCGCTAATCCCTTTACTGTTTATCCAATCTTGTAAAATAAGACATATTTGCTCAATGAATTTCACTGAACATTTTTCATTGTATTCAACGGGTCTTCTTTCTCTGCCTTTTAAAATTCTTTTTCTTTTCTTTTTTTTTAGTTAGAATTTTGATTTTTTTCTGAAGGTGTGCTGTGCATACTGAATGGGGACATTAGCAATGTAGTGTTTGTGTTCCATATATGCATATGCACACTTATTCATATTTAAAAAATTTATACCATTTTGACATGAATACTTTGTTTACAAAAAACACCCTGGAAATGAAACTGTCTTGCATTTGCAAGGTTTCAATTGTATCAGAAGTCAGGTCCAATGGCTGATCTGTAAGCAAAAGATCCCTCTTGCCTATATTTGTGAAAGACAACAACTATATGAATACATCAAAGAATTTACTTCCTGTATTCCATCAACCCACTGAAAAGTAAGACACACAACCCCCTCACTGCTACTAATTAAAGCAATCTCTAACAGGCATTGAAGAAATGTACTTATATCATTTCAATGCAGTCCCAATATTTTTCAGTGATTTTTAATTAAAAAGTATTAGAAAAAAACTATTTCATAGAAATAGCCCATTTTGTAAGAATTTGCTAAAATGAGCCTGAAAGGTGTTAGCAAGCTAGGCTGTACTGTCACTGATAATGAGAAGTGAAATGAAGGGTGGATAACTTTTGAATTTCAGTGCTAAAGGAGAGGAGACAAAGTGGTTAAGGTTATAATGTAAACTGAATATCCATCTGGTGCCAGAATATAAAATAAGTATATCCAGAGAGAACACATTTCTTAGATTAGAGGGGTAGGAACAAAAACCAAACCCAACTTCACTGGGTTGGATAGAAAATGTCTTAAGTCCTTTAGTACTAATAAAATGTTTGTCACAGCTGAGGTTCTGAAGTAATTAGTCTCCTAAAGCCAGGAATACAGATGAAAAGTCTGCCTATGAATGTGTTATTACTTTGATCCCCTCACAATTCATAAGCTTTTTTTCTTTCCCTAGAAGATAATGCTAAATTTCAAAAGTCAAAATTTCCTGTTAATGCCAGTTAGAGATGTAGGTGTCTGAGGCAACCGACCAATTACATTTTCAACATCCTGTTACCTTATCAGTAAATGTACATATCGCAGTGTTAACGAAGATCTTGTCTTCCTTCAAAAATATTAAATAACCAAAAAAATACCCATGAAAATCATGCAGTTACCTAAAATAATATGCAGTCACATTCATATATGTTCTGTCCAACAGGAATGTTAAGCACACACAGTAAGTGCCTTAGAGCTGCCTTATATGCATACAATTTATTTACAAGAATGGTTTATATCACCTTTTGTTTCACTTCAGAAAATGAGAACCACATTTCTGTGGGTAGGACAATTCCATCTGCAGTGACATTATGGGGCCAAACTGCTCCAGCATCTGTTGTCAGATGATTTCTCTTGTCTAATCTTAGACACTTATGCTGGATGAAAGTTAAAGCTCTATGGCAGCTTCCGGCGTTCTGATACCCATATAGTCTGACAGGTATTCCAGCAGAGAAGAAGTGGCACTTTCAGCCCTTAAGCTCTCTGTCCTGTAGACCTTCATGATTAGTTTAAGTGAGTGTAAGCGATGTGGCAGGAACACTCAGCAAGGATGGGGCATGCATATCCTGACATCCAGCTCTCACACAAGGGAAGAAGGGAGAGCGAATGTTGGGTCTGTGTGATTTGGAGGCTGCTGACATGTATTTTAAAACTTTGTAGTGAGATTCTTATATTGGCATTCTCCTCTTGCTTTATACCAGGTAAATGCAGAGCAGCCATGTGAACTATCTTGCAAGCAGAATTATGGTTTTAAGTATTGCAATTAGTAAAAGATCTCTGATTTGCTCATTTTAAAACACCTCCACTGAGGGGTCCATGGTCTTCTGTGTTACTACCACAAATTATAAGGGCTCTATAAATTCAGTATCTGACTCTCCCTTAATCCACTGAATGTGATTTTGCTGCCCTCCAGTACATCACCACCTCTGTACCTCCAGTACATCACTGCCCCAGACCAGATGTGGTGCTCCAGCAGTGGCCTCCAAAACATGGCACAGGAGAAACACATCACTTCCTTCAGCCTGCAGGCTCTTGCCTTGTGCTGCAGCCCAGTATACAGGGAGTCTTCCCCACTGCAGGGGCACACTGCTGACAAAGAGCCCACACAGTCTTTTTTCCAAATTATTTCAATTTATTTTAGTTCTGTGTGCCATAAACAGCTTTACAGACTCCACTGCTCTAGAGAAATGGCAGTAACATCAGAATTCAGTCTTGCATGCACCTCATTTCTGAGGAGACCAATGGTGCAGCTGAATCTTTCAATTTTATTATTACTTGTTGGTTTAAAGTAGTAATATCTACTCCCCTTCTTTTCCATTCCCCTCTGTCTCCTTAGGTGCTGTCTGAAGGCAAAGCAGGGAGGCAGGTCAGGAAGCAAAATAGACAAAACCAAGCTCCTCTGCTCTCCAGCTGCATTGCTTCAATACCCAGCAAAGCCAGCTAATACCTTGCCTTTCTAAAAGCATCTGAGCTCTGTGCAAGCCCAGAGGGAGCAGCAGCGGCACTGCTGCCTCACTGGGAGTGCCATGTTGGCCATTGTCACTGCAAAGAGGTGCCTCAGAGGGTGGCCCGGTCTGGTATCTCTCACAGGCTTCACGCAAAAACGCTCAATGGAACATTCCTGGCAGCCAGCTGGAACCTTCACCACCTAAACACAACACTTTCTGCCTTTTAAAGCCTGGCATCTTCCCTCAGCAGGAGGGTCTGCAGCTCAACAGGAGGCTGCAGCAAGACACCACAGCCAGCCCAGAGTTTGCTGAGGCAATCTGAACATGGCTGGTCCCCATGTAGTGGCCCAGGGCCCTCACAGGAGCAGCTGGGACGCAGCTGTCTTCTTTGGGCTGCATAAAAGAGCCTGTTGTAAGCAGGCATAAATTTAGCTAATACAATTTCTACCCAGGGTAATGCTACTACCGTGCTAGAGGAATGGTTAGACCTGTGATGTAAATGGGAATGGGGCAATCAATATTCAGGGTGAACTTCTGTGTATCTGTCACTACAGATAAGCCAAAAGGAATTTATTACCTTCTCCCCCTCTCTGTATATGCATTTTTCTTAATCATTAAGCTTTGTAACCCAACATGCAAGTCAAATGAAGATGACATAGTCATTTCCCACATGAAGATAACATAGTCATTTTCCATATGGCAGAAAAGCCATAGGCAGAGCAAAGCACAGAAAGTGTGCTGTATTTTTTTCCTTTTGAAAGTGGGGCAGCTACAAGTTTTGATGGTGTTCTGGGGTTTTGTTTAACTTTTGGTTCAGGTAGTAAAGATGGTCTCAACACAGTGCCATTCCCCTTGAACTGGTAAAGAGAAATCACTAAGCCACTTGCCCATGACCCTCTCCCCCCCACAGCCAGCCCAGGTCCTGCTCCGGATTGTCTATCATGGGGCTTCTGATATGGAAGAGGTTTGACATCCTCTTCCAGTGAAATGTGCTTTCTTCTGTCATTTACACAGTATAGCGATTCCTCTTTTGGCTAAGGTAATGGCACAGAGAAGGACATGAAATCACCTTCTGAAGTTTAATTAGTGTGATAAGAAAATTGGATAGAAAAGCAATTTAAGACTCTGCTGAGGGGAAAACCCCTTGCTGGCAGCAGAGAATTGGACTCATAACGTACTATTCATATAACACTAATCTCCCTGTCTCTGAACTGACAAAGACGGTTTGAACACCAGCTGGCATCAGGATTTTTAATAATATGAATACTTGTAGTACAATTATTATTGTGTCTTATTAGCTCCTTTGCAGCTAAGAAAAGTTTTATTATGGGTTAATATCTACTTTCTCTACAGGGAGGGAGTCCAATTTGTCATTCATATTTTCACTTGACAAACTGTCTCCAGCTGTTCAATGAGCTACCCAAATTAAAATTCAAAGTGCAAGACTGCCAATGAATTCCTCAATATGGGTTGAATTCATTGCTCATCTACAGTTTCTGTGATACTATGAGCAAACTTAGGCCATGCTCAGGTGTCACAGCTGGGACTTTCTAAGAGGTGAAAAAAAACCCAACCACTGTCAACCATTTCCTAATTGTTAAAGTCGCCTGAAATGCATCGTGTCTAAGTTCTGTTGCAATTCAGACATACTTTACCTACATACCCTCTTACATGCCATCATACCCTGTTCAAATAGAATACAAATAAAAATGAAAGAGGAGGCTGACAGGACTTTTCCAAAGTAGCTTAGTGGCAAAAGACTTCCAAAGGAAACAGAAGAGTAAGGATCAAGCCCTTCAGTTTGGCATGACAGTGCATGAGAACGTGTTTAGTGTGTTTCCTCATTAGACTGAAGGCAAGGAAACACCAATACACAACCAGAAATGCAAGAGCTTGTCATCAACTTACTCTTTTGTCTGGTTAGGTAGATAAGGGAAAAAAAAAATCGTTTCTGATCTCTGGGAGAACCATGTACCTGTTTTCCACTTAAAAGCAGTTGAATAAATAAGCTCTGGGAGCAAGAAACAGAGCTTAAGGCAGTCTTCCCACTGAGTGGCTAATTCAGAATTTCTCTTGATTATTGTCTCTTTGGTGCCATGACTTTTGCATTCCCTTTGCACTTGCTTAGCCTTGCAGAGTGTTGTCCTTTTTCTTTGAAGCTGGAGCATTGGGGTAAAGTCTCTGCAGGCTGTTGAGAATCAACAGTGTGCTTCCTCATGTTGAGACATGTCTTAGCACAAAACTATTGAACTAAAGAAATTTTTCTCCTCCTTGAAAGCTTCTCCATTATATACCAAAAGGATCACAAGTTCTGAAATTCACAAACTCTTTGCTCTTCAGTCTTATTTAGCTCTTTCCATTGGAAAGTATCTTGTTCTATCAGTATTGCTGAGTAGCACTACTTTAAAGATCTTACAGCTGCTATTTGTACCACATCTGCTGGTGAGGCACCTGAAATACCTTATTTCATGTATGTCCAGATTTTTCAGTTGTTTGTGAGGCCCACTCTGAAGACTACAGTTTGTTTAGAGAAATCTGTCTCATGCTTGTCTAGCCACACTTGTCTCTAGCCAGACAAGCATGGCTAGACAAGCTGGTTTTTTTTTCTTTTTCTTTTTTTTTTATGGGGGTTTAGGCATAGTTTATTTGACATCCATTCTTCCAGTTTCAGTGATAAATTCAGTGAATAGTATTTGCCAAAGAGAAAAAGAACAAGGAATAAATGTCCAGGGTGGCAAAAGAATTAATTGACAATTATCATAACAGAATATTTCAAATGTTAGGCTGTAACTAAAGAAATGCAGCTGAGGAAGAAGCAGTTGCATCAACGGTGTTGCTGTCTTTTACACAGTATAGACCGTAAGAAGTTCACCCAGTCTTCACAAGAAACAGAAATTCTAGCTCCTCCTCTGCCTGAGTGCCTGGTTTGAACCAAGATTTCCACCTGAAAAAAAAGCCTGAAGCTCTCATTAATAGAGAGGTTTGGCTCAACCCTTTAAACAAGTCATACATATTCTTGTCATACAGTCATATGCAGCCCTAGACATGTATATGTGAACTGACAACTTCATGAGCCATGCAGGGTCATGCTATTACAGAACATGCCACTCAGAACTGTGTCAGCTCCTTCTGAGTGAGCTTGTATGCCTACATGGTATTGCATGAACAAAATACCACTGGGTTCAAGTGGGTGCAGTAATGTAGATCTCTTGAGGTACTCAGTCCGTCCTTCTGTTAGGGCTGCAGGATCCTGTTGTGTTATACCCTGATATTCTAGCAATCACACTTTATGACCCAACAGTTACATGTATCTATGCCCAAGGTTTAAAAAACTAAATGGAGACAGAAGTATGAACTTCTTTTTCAAATAAACCTGAAAATACATTATACCTAGAAGGCATTGCAGTCTGATGACCTCACCCAGCTTAAAGATAAAAGCCATGTTTTCCATTTAATCCCTTCCTTTTTCCTCCTACTGGCAGTGAAGACCTCCAGAAAGAGATTGGAGTGATAATTAATTGATGTTGTTCAGATTATTAAGTTTGTTTGGTTTATTTGTGCTTCAGGAAATCTGTATGTGAATGGACTTTATAGCACTGTCTGCAGTCAAGCAGCCTATTTACAATGGTGGTATTAAATTACAGACATGGTTGTTGTTCCAATGTTGCTATATAATGTGCTGAATTTACAGCACATGTGATTTAGTAAAGACTCAGAACTGAAACACAGAGTAGTATTCTTGAATTACTAGATTTTGCAGTCTTCCATCACAGGTCCTTAATTATTGAGCAACATGGGCATGTTAGTGACACTTAGAATCGATAAAGCTACCTGTGAAATACAAAGAGAAATATTTGAGGATGCACATGAAATCAGTAAGAGCAATTCTGTGTGCACTGA
Organism: Neopsephotus bourkii; assembly: GCF_033783945.1. Classification (NCBI taxonomy): domain Eukaryota; kingdom Metazoa; phylum Chordata; class Aves; order Psittaciformes; family Psittacidae; genus Neopsephotus; species Neopsephotus bourkii. The sequence goes on along the minus strand of NW_026901130.1, from coordinate 290,171 downwards.
CTTTTAACAATCAGGTAATAAGTTTCTTTACAGACCCAAAGACAAAACAAGCAGAGTGTTCTTGAGAAGGCAGAATGCCACCAGGCCTATTGCATGATGTATATATGCATTTTCTTTCCCATTAATAATGCTGCACTCCCATCATATTTTAGGTATGCACACCTATTTTAGGTATCTCCACACTTAAAATCTAAGAAAATAACTGAACAACAACATCCAAACCAAGCAAACAAACAAATATTTTGCTGCAGGTAGGATATTCCTTTAGTTCTTTATCCTCCATGAGAAAAGTCATCTAACTTATTCTCCACCTCCTGTCTTCCAGTTCATCTTATTTGCATCCTTCTCAAATTGCCTAAGCAGTATTATAAAAACTGGAATTAATATATTGCCTAACATACCAGGATGTATGGTAAGAGAAGAAAGGGAAAAAAACTTGTTTATTTTTTTTGCAACTATATGGCGAGTTTTACTCAAAATTAATTCTAGAATTTAATAATATCATTGGTCTGGTGGAAATGGTGCAACTTTTGGCTTAAGCCACCAGTAATCAATATAAAATAGTAAGCATTCATAACGTAGTTAAATCTATTATGGTAAATTCTGCCACTAGTCACACAAGAGCAACTGTATTTGGAAAAAAAAAAAAAAAAAGGCAAAATGTTCCCCATATTGCTGCACTGCTGTTTGTACATTTAGTAATAAGCATACCAATCTCAAACTCTTCAAGTTTCTTTTTTACTTCTAGGTAAATGAAAGAAAACACTTGGTATAAGCACTGCAAAGCCAGTACTGAATTACCTCTTGCCATACTGTTAATGATCCATTTCAAGTACTGAGGCTGTTTTTTACAGTACTCTGTGAAATATGAGGTCTTTCCAGTGGTACTGTTCAGGCTTATTAGTATTCCCCCTGCAACATGAGGGCTGGACTAGATGACCTTTAAAGATTCCTTCCAACTCAAAACATTTTTTGATTCTATGGCTCTGTGTCACCACAGTGGCAGCTATTTGTTTTAGTGTCTTCTGCTCTTTTCTCAGTGATAAGCACATCCATTGTCATTTCTGCAGCAGATAGACAGAGAACTAATTAGACAGCAGTGATGTTCTCCCTCAGTGTCAATAAGGAGAGAAATATTGATCGCTTTGTGTAAAATTCTGTTAGAAAGATAGAACTTTAAGCCTGTGGATATCTGGCTGTTGGTCCTTAATTTGAGAGGTGCTGTGTGCTATTACACATTGCCCCAACATTTCCATACTCCATTTTCCATAAACAGTTTTGAAGACGCATATTCTTTCCATCACAATGCCTGCAGACAATAGATGAATTGTTGCCACATATTTAAAATTCATTTTCCAATATTTTCTGCACCCTTTTCTTGCTTGGTGAGTTTTGGGGAAAAAGACCATAACCAAAGTCTTTTTCTTGATTTAACAAAATAAATGGAAAAAAAAATCAACAGGACAAATTCATGTATGATCCTTATGAGAATGAATTTCTATCATCTTTACTGAGTAGATTTCATTAGAAGTATCACAGTTATTTTTAGGAGTACAAAGTAATTTTCTTGTGTTCAATAAAGAGCTGTATCTTCATATGAAAATAACACATTTGATACAATAGTTAAAAATAACTCACAGGTTTTCTGGAAATAAAAATCTATTTCCTGATCTTTTACCTACGGAGCAAATAGAAAGTAAAAGATTGTCAGTCTGATATTTTTACAAGCCTTAATTCTGAGCTGAGAGGGAAGACTCTGATCAGATATGCATTGAATGTGTCTGATTTTGTTTGCCTTTTAAATTCTAATAATTCAGTGAATCTGAGAGCAGCACCACAAAAAAAAAACAAACGGCTAGGCTACCCAGTTTCTGTCCCAGCCTCCAGCTCATGTTTTCACTTAAGTCTCCAGCTTCAGTTTTTATTATTTTGTATTAGCCAGCAGGTCGTCACATGGCCCAGAAACCCACAGGCTCTTTTCAAAGGCAGTATATGAAATGGTTCTCCTCATGTAGTGTATAAAACTGATGATCATCAAAAGAGTGTATTGTAGAATTTGTGAAAAGTGTATTCAGATAGAAAACCTCTAAAGATACTCTTCAGTTATCAAACATAAGTAAGTTGGGGTTTTTTTTTAGGTGTTAGAGTTTTCAGCTTCTTTGCACTCCCCTGATTTAGAGATGTGAACAGGAAAATAAGCTTTGATTCCTTTCAATAAAATGAAAGAAGCAGCAATGAAAGTTTACACAGTTTGGTTTCCCAAAGAGAAAGAAGCCACCATGAAGTTAACTAACAAATGAACAATCCTGAAACACAGAGAAGATGAGTGTTTACATAAAGCAATATCAGAAAGGAAGTGGGTAAGTAAAGAAAAATGTCTTTAAAACTGGTTTATTGAGATGTCTGTATCACAGCACAGAGCCATCCACTCTCATCCCACCCAAGCACTCCCACTTACTTTTATCTACCTCTGTTCTCATAATTAAACAGTGTGTGCACTGGAGTTAAGATTTACCTTACTGTTTTGTGTGTGAACAGTACCTTGCACATATTGCTCCAATGTGTCTGGATGAGAACAGTAGGTGCTGCAGAAATAAAAATAAAATCTGGATCCAGAGACATTGATAAAGAGATACCATGATTCACCTAGACAAAGAGATAACAGATGAGCTTGGCTTCAAAAACATGTAAAAGGAAACGAGACAGCCATATAAAAAAGGGGAAAGAGGATAAATTACTACTGCTAATAAATGCAAAGATATCATGATTGCTTCAGAATGTCTGCAAAACGACTAGCTGGAGGCCAGGAAAGTACATTTCATGTCCAGCCACTGTAGATGATACATCTATCTGCTGGAAATGATGGGCTGACGCACAATAGCCATTTTGATGGCCTCATGTAAATGATAAAAAGATACTTGAGGAAACAGACAGAGGTATGATGAGCAGTCAAAGAAAGAAAAGAAAACTGGAAAGTCTGGAAAGCCCAGTAAAGGTGCAATTCTGAGAAGCACATGTAATGGCAGAAAGTCAGAGCTCAATCTAAAACACAACTGTTAGAACTGAAAAACAACCAGTATATCTGAGATAGGAGGAAGAGGGACTGAAGATTGACAGGTCAAGCCCTGCTGGATTTCACCCACCTTGGTATTGAGAAGTCAGACACACTCTGCATGGAGACAGAGGAGAATCAGAATGGATAATTTATGTTTTCCCTGGGACTGTGGGGCCAGGATTAGGTCTGGTGGGAGAAAAAAGAAGGTCAGAGGAGTTGTGAGGACAAGTGTGAATCATGGATGTTGAGTGCCGGAAGAGTACATATGCTAAGGATATGGAGAATGTGATACACGTCTGTCCACACTATTCAAACTCATTGCATCCAGGTTGGAAGGAAAGAAAGAAGGAAGGAAGGAGGGAGGGAAAGAAAGAAGGAAGGAGGGAAAGAAGGAAGGAAAGAAGGAAGGAAGGAAGGTAGGAAGGAAGGAAGGGAGGAAAGGAGGGAGGGAGAGAAGGAGAGAGAGAAGGAGGGAGGGAGGGAGGCAGGGAGGGAGGGAAGGAAAAGAAAGGAAGGAAGGGAGGGAGGGAGGGAAGGAAAGGAAAGGAAGAAAAGGAAAGAAAGGAAGGAAATGAAAGAAAGGAAGGAAAGGAAAGAAAGGAAGGAAATGAAAGAAAGGAAGGAAAGGAGGGAAGGAAGCAAGGAGGGAGGGAGGGGAGAATGATACTTGAAAAAGGGTCCATGCACAGATCAATAAAAATGCATTCGGCTCTTGAATCGAAGTAAACAGTCTTCAGTAAACAGTGACTAGATTTTTTTCCCTTACTCGTATTGATTTATGTCCTTTGGCAGAAAATTTACACTGCTAATTCATTTTTGTTTCATTGTTGAACCTAGTTCTTCTAGCCTCCCCTAGTTAGAAAGATTCTTCATTATGCTGTTGACCAAGTTATGCCAGTAATCAGCTGAACCTAAACATAAAGCTTCAAAATCAGATTACTTCAACTGAACAAAGAACAAATTTGATAAATTATTACATCTACATACTTATATATATATTATCTATCCCTTAAAATTTTTAAGGGGAACCAAGTCACTCATTTTGCAAAACATCACAGACTAAATTTAAGGCATGTGAGTACTGTTCACTTTGATGACCCTTGCCATATATATGGTAGTTGAAGGATTTGAATCTGTAGTCAGATTCTAGAGCATATTAAGCATATTAAAGGAGCAATAACACTGACCTCATCATATTTATGGCAAAAACGCACTCTGATGTCCTAGACTTTAAAATAAACAGTCTGTACTGGAAGGCCTTATTATTCTGCAAACAATGGGGTAATTTTCCGGAGGGAACAGCACTGTGACCTCTGTGTGTGATTGATAGCAAGGAGCAAGATACGATATTGCCAGTGTCCAGACAAAAGCAGAGTATGAGGTGGGAGAGACTCCAGCACTATTTTACCCAAGACTTTCAGGCTGTCTCAAAGAGATAAAGCAAAAAATAATTAAATATCGTAAACTAAATTCTTTAGGAGCAGTGATGTTGCAATACGCTAAAGTAAAGCAGAATCTCCAAAATTTTCTCTGGGAATGCATCTCTCTCCCTGTCTCTGCCCCCCTCTCTGCCTCTCTCTCTTCCTCTCCCTCCCCATACACCCTCTTTCTCTCTGTATAGGAACTATGTGTTACTAACTTCAGATAATCTCAACAATGTACTACTTAATGATTCCTTAATCTAGAGTAACAAATTAGAGGATCCCAACCCCCTCTCAACTTGAGCCAGAAGGAACACACTTTTAGTGGATCCAGGCTATGTCAGTGCTCTATTTAAGCACTGGCTCACTGTCATTATGACTAAGTTTTAGGTATCCAGTGGGATCCAGTAGTCTGGCACCTCAGAGGAGATTAGACCGGGTTACTCCTTGTTATGGCTTGCTGTCACCCTTGATAGACTGTGCAAGCTGTGCCTTCTGGACCTGGGTCCACAAACATACAGCTCACAATGCACTTTCTTGGCAATAAGCAACCATCCAGGGCTGTCAAGCTGTGAGTAGTGCTGCAGTACATCTCTGGGATGTGCTGCAGCTGATGTACAGTACAAGCATGGCCTGCATGGGCCACAGGACAGAACATGTGCTTCATGGGACCCTTGTGATCACAGTGTGTCAATGACCCAGGAGGAAACTGAAAGTCTTAATTCAAAGATTTAACTCAACTGCACTTGTGTTTTGGAAATACAATATTTGTTTAGCTTACAGGACATTATTACTTGAGGCCTACCTCCCATTAATTTATTTTGGAACTATTTCATAACATTTTAACCCTGTGTTAAACCCAGTGTGCTGATGCTCTTTTCCCAGGATGCGAGTATGTTGTTCTGGTGTAGTCTGAATGAACAAAGTGCTCTTATATTGGAATAGTCACACAGTAATGAACTTGCAGTTTTTTGAGAACAGCAAATTTGTCCTGAATTCACTCCATAACTGAAGGCAGCTTTCAAATGTGTTAAGGTATTTCACAGAGAAGTCAAAGAGAAGATACCCTTCCTTAGGAGTGGTGCCCTAGCTGTCATGCCAGCTTCTACCTGCACTCAGATAAATACGCAGCCTGACATTCTCTCAGTATGATTCCAAGTGCCTCTCTGGAGCAAACTGGCCTTTTTGCCATGCAGGTAGCGGTGTGACAACACTGATATTCCAGCATCCAAATATCTCCATTCCACCTTGAGGAAACTAAACTAGTAAGGTACAAATGCACAGAAACACCTGGGCAGCATTTTCACTAGGAATACAAGATCAGACCAGGAATTTCATGGGATATTGTGACATTCTGTGGATTTGGCTCAGTTCTGCATTTTCTTCCACTCCTGATTTCAGGATCATCTGCTCAGCAAATCACAGGTCAGGCCAATGAAATGAATTTGGTGCACAGAATAATAGAGCAGGAAGGAAACTGCTGTGCTGTACTGCTCAGAGACACATGGAGTATACCCCTGGGGGAAAGTGAGGCAGGAGCTGACTGAGTCTTGTACTCAGCATGTGAGACATGGCAGATGACTCAGGTGGCAGTAGGGACACCCATAGACAACAAACACTGTGGAAATATCAGTATCGAGGGTTTAGATGTTAGGCAGAATTTTCCACTTTTGGTGACTTTGAGTGCCTACCATGAGTCTTGTTGGCTGCTGTGGCAGCAGTTTCCAATGCCTCCTTTTATGCCTCTGCATACTCAAGCATACCAAGATACTCTTAAAAATCTTTATCCCAATACTTCCTTAAGCTTATTTATTTCTAACTTATTAGCTGATTGTGACTAGAACAACTGGTGAGAGAATTGCTAGGAGAAAAAATGTGTAATTGTGTGTCTGTACACCAGCTGATTTGTATCAACCCACATCCTGTGGTGAAAAGTGAATTAAAAAACATAAATACTTAGTGGATGTTTTTGGTTTTAGTGAGCTCAAAAGCAGTTTAAGTCTGTCAGCTAAAAAGAAGGATACTGATATTTTCTCAGCAGCAATTCTTTTCAACAAAAGACTGAAAGACGCCTGAATTTAAGCGCACAATTCAACCACGTTAATTAAACTCAAGAGCTGTCCATCTTATTTTACATAAATGTAGCAGTAATCAGGTAATTAGCTTCTTTGCCCTCAATAATTTCTGTTTTTACAAAATTTGAGTCTCTAATTGCAGAAAAAAAGACAAGATTCTTTTTTTTGTTAGTTAAAATTGTAATTTGCATTTATCGTCTTGCAAATAACTTGTGCTTTTTAAAAGCAGCATGATGTGCAGCTGCGTCAGTGCATCTTTATGCTCTGTTGTGCAAGGTTTGGACATGTGATGAATGAAGTTTATACTCTAAAATGAGGATTCTCAGGCAACTCATTTACTTAAATCCTCGTGCTTCCAATTCATGGCAAAATCTGAAATAATTTATCCCACAGAATTTAATGTATAGCACATATGCAGGTTAAATTTAAACTACTGCTTTCATGTGAATTAAAATTACTTACTTTAAATCTCTAGAAAATATAAGAAGAAACCAGTTGAATTTCAGAGTTAATTGGCTGTGAATACTACCACTCTTCAGGAGAAGTCTCTAAGCAACTGCTGTTTCTAGACTTATTTCCTTAGGAAACCTGTATAAAAACCTTTCATAAGACAAGCTGGATTTCATTCAAAGTAGAGAAAAAGGCTTGGTTTTGTTCTTGGCGAGTAGCCATTATATGCTCACATTTGTGGAACATGTCTCCCCTGACATCAGGCTGTAGGATTGCCTTTGTAATTCAAGTCTGTGGAGAAGACATGAAAGATGCTATACTAAAATTGTATCTCTTTACAACAGAACATTACTGATAAAGAAATACAGCCCTATCCCTCAGCCCTTCCCTATCTAACTTAGTTCCTTGATTGTGATTCCTGAGAACAGGGGGTTTATTTTATTGTTATAATTTTTTAGAGAGTAATACTAAATAATTTAGTGAATACAGTAAGTGTTTCTGTGTTGTCACTAGGATCATTTCACAATGCTACACTTCTCAGAGGCTGGTGAAATGTACTTCTGGAACAATATCAGCCTTTCATACTCACAGCCATCATCTCCCAGTTTGCCAAACCATGGGATTTATTTTGAGGCTCTAATACTGTATTGTTCAACCTTTTTGATGAAGCAGATGTCTTGATAGATTTCAGCCTTCCAGAAAAGACGGAATGCCTTTCTCCCCCAACAGGTAACTGATTCTGCATGCTCTCATGTGCAGGGCCAGTGCTCCCAGAGATACTAGGCTCCTTGTGCACAGCCAGCCAGAAAGATTGCATGCATTCTTACATGCATTCAGTTGGCCAACAGGTGCTTCAGGAACCTCCAGATGTTGAGCAAAGACGAATGCAAAGTCCTGCATCTGGGAAGGAACACACTAGGCACCAATGCAGGCCAGGTACTGGCTGTTTTGAGAGCAGCTCTGCAAAAGATACCTGAGCTCCTGGTGAACCAGTGAATCAGGATTCAGCAGTGTGCTCATCCAGTGAAAAAGGCTAACCACATATCAGGCTACACTGAGGACAAGTGCTCATTCCCCTCTGCCCAGGACTTGTAGGTCTCAATCTGAAGCAGGATGCCCAGTTTAAAGGCTGCAGTATGTGAGATATAAACTACACAGAATCTAGAAAAGGTCAAGAGGCTGGAGCACCTGCCCAGGGACCTTCGCCAGCAATGCTCAGACTAGTACCTGCAAGCAGTTGCACAGGACAAACAAACAGGGCTTTCTCCCTGACCAATGGATCAGCTGTGACCGCCTTGTTGGGAAGGATAGAGGTAGCAAACATAATGCTGGAAAGGATTAGTCTATCACTGGTTCCTAAATATACCCCTCTATCCAGACCCACTTCATTTTGCTGTTTGCTGTGTCTCACCTGTTGAACATCTCTGCTATACACCTGCCTGCATTCTTGACTTGTAGTTTCATCCTCCCAAGGGAACTGAGAGCAGCCTGTGTACAAACATCCTTTGGCCTGAGATTTAAGCATAAGTTCTAGGTATAATATCATCTTCTGTAACTGGCTGAGGAATATTATTTCTTTGATCTCATACATGAGGAAAATTACTTATCCAGAACCACTAGTGCTAAAATGACACAAAAGACAAATCACAGACCAAAGTATCTATCACCTTGAAATGACACCAGCAATTATTTCCATACAGCTTCCTGACAGTGACTCCAACTATTTTCTGTTCTACCCATCCTACCATACAAATTGATACTGATATCCACCAGCATGAAAGAATAGGCAGCACATCCCCTGTCTATAAGCCTTTGAAAAGCATGCTGATTTTCTCACAGGCTCTTCTGCAGCTGCAGCTGCTTCTGCCGTATCTGAGAAGGGATAAATTGATTACTTCAAGCAGTTTTGGCACAGGGTGGTGTAGGGATGCTGTCTGAAAAGCGTCAGAGGCTGATGTGGACCAGCAGTGCCATCCAGTGGGACACAACGAGACACAAGTCCCCTCTGAAGCTGTAAGGGCACACGGAGTCCCCACTGCCGCTCCTAGTTGGACCCGAAGGTCCACTCCATTAGAAGAAATGGCGAGAAACCTCTCAAGTTTTGGGAACACTGTCAGTGTGCTGCTGCCTCTGACCTGTGAGCTGGGTAGGTACCCTCACGTACTGCCTCTGAGATGGCAGCAGGCACTTCGATTCTTTGAAGTTTCAAAGACTTGAAAATTAGCACCCCCATAACCCTTCTTTCTGGGAAAGCTGCTCAGGTGAAGCCTCAGTAATTGAGTTTTATAAATCACAGGTATTGTCATTTTCACGTTTTGCTTTTATTTTGTGAATGCTGTTTAGATAAACATCCTGTGGGCAGGAAAGTGATTTTCTTTATAATACTATTAGAATCCTTCATCACAAGATTTCTGGGCTCCAGATTCTGATTGGGGGGGGGGCCCCCCCCATTTTATTTCACACAAATGCATCAGTTGCCTTTACTGTGATAAATACAAAAGCAAATCTATTTTTATATATATATATATATATACACATATGTGTTTAAAAATACATTTTAGTGATGTTCTAATTCCGTATCAAACTAATTTTGAATTTGTAAAAATTTAAGTGGCAAGCATAATTGACTTACAGTTCTGAACTAGCAGACCTGGGAATTTAAATAGTACAAAGGCTTTTAGGTGAATTCTAAGACGTAGTGCTAGGTGAAATCTGCAGTGCATCCATCTCTGCAGCTATCTGACACATGAATTCTTAACAGGCTGGTTGCCTCTTCCATAGCATACCTCTGTGTATGTAAGCTGTTCATTTGCACAGCACACACACTCATCTACCTTGTCTGCATTGATTCACCACAGTACTCAGTTACACAAACTACCCCACCATCAGCTCTGCAATTCCTAAGAAGCTGGAGTACTATCAGCTCTGCACCTAGGATTTCCTAGGTTTGTTTCCTAGGTTGCATCCTTAAAACTTGCAATTCTTAAGTTACCTATCTTTAAGCTAATAAAACTGATGTTCTTTAGATTAAGAAAAATGAAAATCCCTACATTATCTTGATCGTTTAAAATCACAGTGAATTACTATATGCTAATCAGAAAACATACACTAGCATTGTTCATTAACAACTAATGATAATGTTATCTGTTATGACAGCATAACTGCAGACATTGCAAGTGTGCCCATGTGTGCATGCAGATATGTGGGGGCTTAACACACTGAGAAAGACTGGAAATACTGTTCTTTAAAAATTAATTTATTCCTTATGAAGAAAGCGGAAGAAAGATTTTGCATTAAAAAATGTATTTGTTGCAGTTAACATTGCAACTGCTGGTTTCAACACCCTACAGACAGATCATTATGGAATTGTGACTAGCAGGAAAATCACATACAAACAACCAGAAAGCATGGAATTTTCCCCCAGCTACTTACAAGCTTTTGTGTCTTCTCTATTTTAAAGGGCAAAGCACACATACCCTACTAAAAAAAATCCCCAAACCAAAAACAAGGATAAAACACAAAATTACCATATCATAGCTTCCCATGGATTTTCCCTTGAAACTCCCTTATGTGCTGGTTAGAAAACATACAAAATTATCTAGAAAGCTGAGTTGTGCAAAGATGGAAATAAAAAAAAATAAAAAATACACAGTTCCTGTGTCTGTCTTTTTTTATTAAAAAAATTTTAAATTTCTCAAATGTCTTGAATGTTTCTGACATAGCTGTGTTTGTGCATCACATAAACCAGACTGAGGGCAGTTACAGCTGAAGACAATCTTATATTTAGGCCCAAGACAAGACTGTAAGACTTTCGTATTTCCATGGAGAGAGAGATGAGAAAACAACAACAGAAAACAAAACAAAACAACAAAAAAACAAACACCCAGAAACCCAGAACAAAACAAACAAAAGCACAGGCAAAAAATCCGAAAAACATTAAAAAAGGCGAAGACTAGAACTATCCCAAATGACATTAACATAAAAAATGCAATTCCAGCTCTAAAATGTTGTCCTTTTTATAAAAGTACTTGTAACCGCATAGAAAATTTCAACTCACAACTATTCAAATAACTGATAGGTCCTATGTATTCAATAAATTTCCTGAAGTACTAACAATTCTATTCAACATTTTCTCATTACATCAAAGGTTCAAGCTAGTAATTTCACTGAAACAGAAAACAGAGTATCAGTTGAAGTATTTTGTGGTTGGTTATTAAATAATACCACAAACAACTCATATATGGTACCTTGTTTGTTTACTTCTAAGAATTTTGGTCTGGAATAACTTATTGTGTAGGTGCTATTTCTTGTCTTGGTATTGTTTCTGGAAAAAAAATACATGGGAATTTACTCTTTTGAAAGAGATAGAGTATTTCTTTCAACCTATCACCATACAACATACAGTACATCTTCTTTGGTTGGGAACCGTCGCTGTCAAGATCTCCACCAGAAGTATTTACTAAATGAGCGACATGTGCCATAGTGTTATGTATACTTACAGAAGAGATTAGATTATCAGATATACTGAGATTGAATCTTAAATGCCCCATCTTGAAAGAAAGAAGAAACCAGAACACCCAGAGTGCCCCCCAAATAACTTCTGCATCAGCTGCTGGAATCCAGGTAATCCTACTTGTACTTCTAATTCAGAACTACAGTTGGAAGAATATTAAAGTATGTGCAGAGAAATACATGCAGGTTTGTCTTTAAAATCTCCAACAGTGCTCTGTCAGGACACAAAACCTCTATGCAGTAAAACAGTACACAGTTCCATTACTGTGCATTTTTACAATTTGCCTCTTCCAGGAGCCACTCAATTCCATTTAGCAATCCAGCTAAAGTTGCAGCTACAGTGTCCTGCACCTGTGAAAATAAAAAAAGCTGTAGTGGAGATCGCAGAATTTCAAAATGGTGGGGGGTTGGAAGTGACCACATCTAGACCAACCCTCTTGCTAAAGCAGCTTCATGTAGAGCAGGCTGCACAGGATTGTATGCAGGGGGCTCCGAGTATCTCCAGAGGAGACTCCACAACCTCTCTGGGTAGCCCATTCCAATGCGATCACTCTCACAGTGAAGTCCTTCCTCATGTTCAGGTGGAACTTTCTGTACTTCAGTTTGTGCCTATTGACCCTTTTCTTATCGCTGGGCACCACTGAAAAGAGCCTGTCCCTGTCCTCTCCATACACGCCCTTAGGACATTTGCACGCCTTGGTAAGACCATCTCTCAGACCTCTCTCCTCCAGGCTAAACAGCCCCAGCTCTCTCAGACTAGAGAGATAACATATAACAAGATCTAACATTTTAGCATCACTCCATCTATCCTTAAAAGTGAGAAATACTCGTACCAAGTCTAAATTTTTATCACTGGTTTAAAGGTCCTTTAGCCAAAAGAGATGTCTTAAGAGTTAGGTACAAAAAGGAAATACTACTGTACAAAATTAATTGCAAGAGGCATTAGGCAAGCCTTTCATTCTTTGTATCAAGGTGAATTTTATTCATTTAACCAGCTATTCTGGAACATTATACTTACTTTATGAATGAAAATCTACTTGAAAATTCTTCTCATAACTCTTAAAGTAAAATAGCTGCTAGCTTTGCAATTCAAGGCACATTCTCCTCAGATTTTGTAATGTAGTATAAGGAGGTATGTTTTTTAAAAAGCCTGTAAACATTTTCCTCATGAAATCAAAGGAATTAAATCAGAATTTTGGGGGGTTTTATTAAGTATTATTCTTCGGCTACACAACACCACAAAAAAGAAATTATGTGTGGCTGAGACATACTGATATATACTGTGCTTGACAAGCATAAAGGAACAGGTTCAGGGCTTCACATGCTAGGTAAAAACTGATTTGTCAAAAACTCACAAACAAGTAACAATTAAATGTGCCCTGAAAATGGCAGAAAAATCTACCGTGTCTCCAAGACCTTGGATCATGACTCAGAAAACTCGTATTTAAATTAACTGAAGCTTCCTTTTAGTCTCTTCATGGCCAGCATTTTGTCCTTCCTTACATTCTGGGTCCATCTTAACTTTCTTGTGTGTAAGTGGGCAAGCCATGTAGCTCCCCTATGTTCAGCCAGGCTAATGCTTCATCCTAGAGGACCAGAGAAATGAAATTCTTCACTTCACTGGAGACCTCATGTACTAGCTTTGAAAGCTGCACGCTTGCTTAGGCAGGTACAGTTCAGAAATACAAGAAGCCTAAATTAAATTTAAGCCAGAGAGATACAGGAAAAAAGAATAATAAAAGGTTTAAAAGCAAGTACCATCCAGGGCTGATGTAGCAGATTTAGTTGCAACTGATGTGCCACGTAAACACACGGAATTCTTTTCACATCAGTGTGAGAGACACAAGACAAAACCAGCAGAGGTCTGTTTGGAGGCCCGAGGGCTGGATCAATCATTGCCAAAATATGAGCCAGTTCCTCTTGACGATCATGCTCTAAGAAACAATTTTTAAATACAAGAGTATTAATTACATGCAAATTGCAAGGAACTATCTTTTTTACAAGAATTCACAATTTTATAGGTGAGGAAATAGGGCTGGAAGGGACATGACCTTCCTTGTCCCAAGGGTGGATCATCCACATTCATGTCATCACACAGATGGATCATGTAATACTCAGATGTTCTTAAAAGATCTCCACGGATTCTACAGGCAGCCTATTCCCATACTCAGCATCTGAGTGTTTTTCAAGTACCTCCAAGAAATCAAAACTCAATAAGCCACTAACACTCACACACTACAAAGTCAGTAGCCCTTTCCCACTGACCATACTTTTCTCCTTAGTATATTCCTTCACTCTTTTTCACTCTCTTCTGAGCAATCCCCTTCTCTCCATTTAAGTTTATGAACATTAAGACTATTATCAGAATAGGTATTTGACTTATCCTCTTATAGGACTACCCTGATTTGGACTAATTGCATCTTTACTGTAGTTTTACTGGTGTAGGTTCTATTTTGAGGCTATTAAGCCAACAGCAATTCATTTCAGGCTGCTTCTAATAGCCATGCCTAGGGTTTTTTGGTTTGGTTTTTGTTTTGGTTTTGTCTGCTTTGTTTTTAATCTGGATCATTTTACTCCCATAGCTTAGACAGCAACCTTATCAGTATCTGTCACACGAAAAAGTGCCATAAATCCTCAAAGAGAAATAAGGGAGAGTATCTCAGATAGGGAACCTCTTTTACTGGATAACCCATGAGGAAATAGCATTAGTAAAGCTAATTAGTGAAGAAATTTTTAAAGAATCAGAACAGGGATTTTGATGTATTGCACATTCTTTACATCTTTTATGACGTTCCAATCATTTGCAAAATATGAATAAAGAGAAAACCCTTACTTTTATGAGCTTCTGCATTAGCAACGTATATGAATCCATCCACTACTTCGCACACCTTTTTAACTTGAGCTATTACACTGTAGTGCACGGCTTGCTGGTTCCCTATGATGCTGTTCTCTTGGTAGAACATCTTATTCACAGCAACAGCTTGCTCTGCCTTTGCTCTCCTCCTTTCCACACTGAAAGATATTTCAGTATTTTAGCAGTCAGGTTATTTGAGAATGCAAAAACTGCATTTTGAGTCCTGGCAGCACAGGAGAGGGAAAGAAAACAGCCTGAGCCAGCAAAACAGTTTTCTTTCTCCCTGCCCACTCCCAACCTTACTTTTTTTCTAGTGTACCCACACAGATGGTTAGCAATCTGAAAGATGCGTATGAAACTACACCGCAGGATGAGTTTATACAGTGATGCAAAAGGGACCTAATTAACGCATCAAGTGAGCCAGAAGCACCTGTCATGTATTTGTCATAGCAATTTACTGTGCGTAAGGTTTGGAAAAAGTTTCCATGGACATTTATTATGTGCACATCAAAATTTAACAGCTGGAAAAAGTGAAGATATGCATTGAAGCTTTAGACTGTGACAGCCATGCATGTGAATGCACACATAAAAATCACATGATGAAAATATGCAGAAAAGTGTACACTAACCTAGAAATTGTACTTTTTCTTTTTTTTTTTGGTGGAGACCGTATCTTACCTGGTGGTTGAATACAATGTCAGAATATTGAATTTTTGATTGTTATTAAGCTGAAAACTGACTCCTGATCCAATTCCTACAGGGGAAAAATGATTATATGAGGTTACAACCATTTGGTTACTGAATTCAACTAAGTGGTAGGCTAAAAATTTCAGTGATGCTATAAAATGGGTTCATCTAAGCCTACGGTGTTGCTGCTAAGGGTAGCATATTTTCTATTTTACAATTAAATTTTATACATGCTCTGATATGACAATTTAACTAAAATCAATTAAATGGTATTAAAACATCACAAGGGGGAATTTCTGTATTTCTGATACTTAGATTGAACCTTGAAACCTAAGTCAGAGAGGAGCCAGACTTGCATTCTTCAGCTGAAATAGGGAAATGAAAGGCTCTGGTCTGTTTACTACAAACTGTATTGAAAAGGATGTGAGAGAGAAAAAAAGATAACGCCACTAAAATAGTATTTTCACACTTTCTACACATAGTGTAATTATTAAAATTCTCCTGTGCTGAAAGAAACACTAGTTAAAATTAAGACATTTTTTACTCTGGTTTGGACTGAAGTAGAATTACAGATGTTCAAGCCTATTTTTTTAAACATTGAAAAAAAATCCTTCCCTCCTCCTGTAACTCTTCTAAACTAAATTTACACCATTTGATACCAAAATACTGAATCATATGGGATCATTCTTGACTTCTTGTATAAAAACAAGTGTGGTTTTTAGCCACTTACTGCAGGAAGTGCGTAAATAAAGTTCTGTCTGCATTTATCTATTAGAAAAGCAGATATAACATGGAATTCAGGATCAAAATAGAACTACAAGGCGCAAAATGAATCCTCTGATATTGTCCAAATGTAATCATAAATGCACTGAAGCTATAATTTTATCTCAAATGCTTACTGCAATTATTCAAAGTAATACAAAGACAGATTATTTTTCTACCATTATATTTTCTACTATTATTATGAGTTTCAAGCGAAGAATAAAGCATCCTTTTTTCTCCATTTCTCCCCAAAGTTTCTTCTGCTATATCTCTTTATATAATAAAAAAGCTGAAAACAAAACCAGCATTACCATGAATTTGCCTTTGAGGTAGGCCAGCCAGCAGCAGAATTTCTGGGCATGTCATCATCTTTTGTACTAAAGAGTCGTCAAACTCTTCCAAACCTGGCCCAAACATAGCAAAGCGAGGTTCTACCTGAGTGACCAGTGATTGCAAAAAGGAAGTGACAGCCCCATACCGGGGACGGCTTGATTTCAAATTTCTTCTGCTCTGGGGACAGCATTTTTTGTATCTGTGTAAAATAGACATAACTAGAAATTAAACACAAATACAAAAGACATATTAACCAAACAACATAAATTGATTCAGGTCCCACACTTCTTGTACTTTGTCACAACTCAAGCACATGTCAAAAATGATGAAAGTTCCAAACTGATGGTTTCAAGCAGGAAAGGCATTAGTCCTTCTGAAGTCCAAATACTGACTATTCATACCTTAGTGCACTTCTGTCTATGGATCTTTTAATTCACTTTAAAATATAAAGTTACAAATTCCCCACCCTCACTGAACACAACTGGTAAAGTAACATCCAAGCTGATAAGTCACATACAATATAAAAAGTGTGAGACTTCTGAGTGCATTTCCATTAGACTGGTTTTGAATGTATTAACCATGAAACAGGTGACACCACCTAAAAAAGACCATTTCCCCTGTAGGCATAGAGAACACATGTTGTGAGACAGGTGTTGGCTGCAAGCTTATGATGATGTGCTTGTCTGATGCAGAAACTGGAAGGCATGGAAAGGCTTCAGCAATCAAAGGGAAGAGGTAACAGTCATACAAATGGCAGACATCCTAGTGAAGTAGATTCAGTCTCTGCTTCTGTGGTCACAGTAGGCTGCTGCTGGACAAACCTGTTCTAGGAAATCCTAAACATGTGCTTCAGCTGACCTCAGCAAAACCATTAAGTGCTCACAGATACAATGGGAATCAGTGGTAGGTGGTTCCCAATATGTACTGTACAGTATTCAGGCCTAAAGAGATTTAAATCCAATGTTCAAAATCAGTAGATACTTCGCACTTCAAATTCTGGGTGTGTTCCTCCCTCATCTGTAACATACAGATGAAGAGCACAGAGACTGCAGAGGTTAGGGCAGTTATCCTGAAGCAACAGATCCATAAAAATCAGATTGTAAAAAAACTGTAATCAAAACAATTAAGAAAAACAAAAAAAAAAAAACCAAAACCACCACCACAAAAACTATCTATTTAAGAGATCTTAATCATCCAAACACATTATGTGTTGTTAGACTTCAACTATACTAGCTGAAACCACAGTCTGTCTTACAGCTATTGAGCTAAAGCACTACTACTTGTTATTCTGTGCACAAAGAAACCCTCTTTTTTTTTTTTTTTTTTTTTTTTGCCCCCCCCCCCCGGTCTTCCAGGTAAGATTAAAAAAAAAAAAAAATCATTCCACTTGCTGTAAAGACTCATTAGTACCTTTATTAAAGTAAGAAATCATGTCGTACTGAGAGTGAAGAACACATCTTTATCAAGACTAACAATACACACAGATTCTGAGGACTGTATTCCTGTGGCATAATAAACATGCAGTTTACAGAGGGTTTTATTTTCTTTTTGTAGTGTTAGCTTTGACTGTTCCAACATTTTACGTTCTTTGTTCCAAACAAAAAGAGCTGAACTGTCAAAAAACAGGCAACTGTATTTTTAAAATAAACAGTGGATTTGAGACCCGTCAAAAATTTAAGCAGTAGCCTAAAGCACAGAGTGTTACTGCTGTAAATACGAAACATGCCTCTGGGCTATTACTGCTGTAGTAAGTTGTGCAAGAGGATATCAAGATACTTACACTGCCATGTAATCATACAGTGCATTATCGCTGACTTCTGAAAAGGCTTTATTAAAAATCTCGACATCTGGGAGTGATTTCCAATCAACAGATGTCCAAAAAGGGAGATCCCTCAGGAGAAAATACCTCCATAACAATGGATCTTGCACAGCAGCCCTCCAGTAACAACTCGTGCTTCCCAAATGGCACAAGTCTTGTGGCGAGAGATAGGACATGATGTTCAGCTGCACGTCTATCTGAAAACCGTCGAGAGCAGCGGTTTAACAACCCGGGACCCGAGCAATGAAGATCCAAGAGGCTTTCCCCCCTTACCCCTGCCCGGGCCTCACTCACCGGCAGTGTCTGCAAGGCGCTCACCTTCTCCGCCTCCTCCGGGAATGAAGGAGGCGAAAGACCCGCGAATGCGGCGGCAGCGCCGCCTTCTCGGGTCCCTCGCCTCCATCGTTCCCTAAGGATACGAAAACGACCTCGCACAGCACCCTCCAACCCGCCCCTCTCTGCCGTTCCACCAGCCGCCATCGCACCAAGCCCCACTGCCTCTGCCACCGCCCCTCAGAGCTACCGCGCCGGCGCTGGGGCGGAGATACAGGCGGTCCTCCGTGTGTGCCAGCTCACTGCAGTTGTTTGTGGTTTTGCCTTAGGAATAGTTGATACGGAGCTGTATTCCGGGAGTTCTCTGAATGCCCCTTTTTAATGCAAGAAAAGTGTAGTTTTGATAAGAAGGATGGTCATATCCTGAAGCAGCGAGCTAAGCGAGCTCTTCAGACACAAGATTTTTTCCAGTGCAGCCTGTTTCAGTTGTGGGGTTTCATGAGGTAACACAACATTTGTTTTGCAGCTGCTGTGTTCCACCCTTGGCCTTTTAAAGGTCCCTCGCATGCAGCCACATATTTCTCTAACATGTTTTTGCCCGTTTCTCGGAAATCCAGCCAGACACTCTTTGATCTGCAACCCAGGTCACTGTTAGAGACAGGATCTGTTGTTTCAAGGCTTTCCTGCTTCCCTTCTCCACAGTGTTGCAGTCCCCAGTAGCACATTTCTCCACCGTACATCATTGCCAGTAAGTGAGTGTCACTAAAGACACCTGCAAAAGCAATTTAGATCAAGGACTTTATTGTTCTAAGTAAGTACACAGCTTAACAACTTCAGTTTCTTTTTTCAGTAACATTGAAAAAAAAATCCAAATAGGTAGCGTAAGCCTATTAACGAGGCACACCAAAACCCCCAAGATTTTAACTATAGGATGACTGACACTGCCCAGAAGAGAACCTGGATCAAGTCCTTGATCATAACTTTATCCATTTTGCCCCTCCATACTGCTAAAGTCTTTTAAGACTGCCATACAAATGTTGTTCTGACAATTGCGTTAACCTATTTATCTTAGAAAATTTCTGTATTTCTTTACAATCCGTTTAGCACAGGCATGATTATGCATATTTACTTTAGAATACTTCTTTGCCTCCCCCAATTTAAGCCTAAAAGATGATGCTGTTTGATGATCATCTTAACTCGGGTCAATCAGCAGCAATTTGAATATTGTAATAGAAAGCCACATGTGTGTCCATGGTCATTGAAAAAAAAAAACAACCCAAAAATAAAATAAAAAAATATCAAAATATCCTGCTAAATAAATCTTTGGCTCTGTCTGTGGAGCTTAAATGGAGCAATGCCACTTTCAGATGAAATTAAGCACAGCTAGAATATGGCTAGTTTTGAGTGTGTACGATGAGGGCACCATGTCCTCAGCACCAGCCCTACAAATCCCCTCCTCCTGCACCACCCTACCTGCATCACACTCATGCAGGCGCAGATCCTCATGTACATGTATTATAGTAATGCAACTTACATAAAGCTACCTAAAGTGCATATAGAGAGACTAAAAGTTTGCCAAATCTAACCAGTTCTGTACATACACCTGTGGGAAGTCAGTAATTCAGTGCTTGTGTCTGTGTTCCCCTATATGTAAACAGGAAGGCCAATATGAGAACATGTAGCACCATCTGCTGTCATGATCGTGCTTTCAACATTTGTCAGTTAACTGGATGGCTGTAAAACACTCGTGCTGTGCATAAAACATTCATTGCCTCAGATTGTCTTCCTCCAGTGCACTCAAAAACACAGAGAAAACGAGCACTGCCACCTCCTAAATTCTGAGTCAAGAAGAAAAGGGAGAGGACCAGACAAAGCTCTGCTGCCAGCTTATCAATTTCATCTGTTTTGTTTTAAAAACTGACAGTTTTTGAACATAAATGAAGTCAAACAACAAAAATGTGCAACAAAGCATTTCATAAACTGGAGCAGTTAGTAAGAGGAGCTTGGGGTCACCGGGTTTTTGGAGTTGTTCAGGGTTTTTTTTACCTTCACTGAGTAATCTAGCTGAGTCTTTATCTTGAAGTGAGACATCTTCATTTAGCTGAAGAGGGCATCTAAAGCTGAGCATCTTCATCAGGTAATGAACTCCATCATTAAGACACTATGTACAGTTAAAACAAAAAAAAGGCAAAAACTAAGTTCTAATTAGTTAAATGACAGCCAGAAATATTTCTTGCTATGAATTTCCCAGAACACTATTTAAAGGGGGAGGAAATGGGTAACGGATGGGGAAAGGAAGCTGTATTTTCAAAGCAAATAGTCAAATTTAAAACTATATTCACATGCTGATAGAACTTTTCAATCTCCTTTACCTTCTTAAATATGGCAATGTTTTCTCGTAGCCATTCACTCCTTTCTTTTGCTGTATGACAATACATGTAAAGCAGGGCTCCTTTTCTCCAGTAAAGACATTCTAACAACTCTGCACCAAGGATGTTCACTGGCTGAAATAAAATCCAACAAACTAGACTAATCCCGAAAAACACCTGAACTACTCATATACATACTTACACATACAAATAGCATTATATTAAGCCTCTAACTTTAGAGGCTGTAGTTGACAGCAACAGTCACAGACACAAGCTTAACAGTTTGGATTTCAATTGCCAAAAGCACAGAGAATAATGAAATATTAGCAAGAAAAAAATGTGTGCATGCAACAGGCTGTTTGAAAAAAAATATTTTCAGGAATTTAAATACAAATAAGACTTGAAAAATTTTCAGAAGATCTTAAATACTGCCCATCAAAAACACAAATACTCCCATCCTGTTATAGATTTTTTATTTTAAAATACTGCAATAGCTAATTCTCTAGCTGAATAGCGTCAGTACTCACTTCTTCATTTATGCTGCATTCCCTCACTAGGGCTTCTGGCTCTGAAAGAATACAAGTAAGTTCTTTAACTTTCTGCAAGGAGGATTCTTCTGGAAAATCTTCATCCACAAGCTGGTTCTCCTCAAAATATGTAATGTCTAAAACAGCCTATGAAAACAAGAAGATAAACAATGTAGAAATGCTACCAGCAAAATAACCAGATAGTAGTGTGCAGTAACAGACAAACTTGATACAGTTTATAGAATTTTATGATTTTAAGGTATTTTTTCACATTTAGGTTACAAATGCTGGAAGAAATATTTCAAGAATGTTGACAGTGAATGTAAATTCAAACCCCTTTCTGACCTTAGGTTTTTAGGTTACATTTAGGTTACAAATGCTGGAATTAAGAAATATTTCAAGAATGTTGACAGTGAATGTAAATTCAAACCCCTTTCTGACCTTCAGTACCAGCACAATTATTACTGACTCTTATCTTCTTACTGAAACAAATGCAGTCCTGCACTTCCTGGATGTGCATTGCAGACACCAAGTTACAGAGATCTCCTTCTGATATACCCTCTTGCCTACACCCAACCCTCACCCCCTACACAGCAGACTTTCTTGAAAGGGAGCTCTTAAGGTCTTACACATATACCTGTGTATAGAGCTGCAAAAGCGTGGAAGGATGTTCTTTCCCTTCGTTACAGAAGTCCTTCAATTTATCCAGAGTAGCAGAGCCCTTTGCTAAGAAGGTATCTGAAGGAAGAACACAATGCTTCCTTAGCGCTGGAAAGCACTCAAAGCCTTGCTTACTCTCCCGTTTCATTTCATGTGGCTTTATCCTCCCTTGCACAACCTACAAGAGCAGCTGAATACAGCATTTCAACAGGCCCACTGTCCTGTCAGATTACACCTTTCACTGCTTAAGGGAATTCATGGCTGTGGTCTGATGCTTCAAAACCAATTCCACACACTCCATTCCCAAAGAAGTCGTGCATTTACAGGCACAACTCGCACACTTCAGGCCTCCTGCAGGAGGGAGACGCGGAGCCCTCAGCTGCTGTCCCAGAGCGGGCTCCGCGCCCTGGCCCGTCTCGCGGCTCTCCAAGACGCTACACAGAGCGGCGGCAGCAGAAGGCGGAGCTGCCCCGCGAAGCCGGGCAGAACCCAACCCCGTCCCCTTTCGCCTGTGGCCTCTCACCGCCGCTGCCCGCTCCCCCGGATGCCGCCAGCCGCCGGCCCAGAGCTGCCAGCCAGGGCCGCAGCACGGACACGGCACCCCGGGCCTCTGCACCGCCCGGCTCCCCCATCGCAGCCGCCCGGCACCAGAAGAGAGGGCGGGCCTGCCGCGATGGCGGCCGCTGGGAAGGTGAAAGGCACGCAGGCGCAGCGGCGCTGTGGCCTCGGTCTCCGGCTGCTCGCGCTTCACCGATGGTGAGGGGCGCCTGTCCCGGCAGAGAGGGATGGGACCGGGCGGATGCTCGTGGAGCTCACTCCCCGTTCGTACCAGCTGGGCATTCCGTAGCGACAGCGAGGACCAATAGGCCTCGCCTGACCTCCAGGGCGAGGCCGCAGGAGGAGGGCAGGCCTGCTGGGCAGGCCTTGCGTCACTGGAGGCGGGACTTCGGGGTTGGTTTTATGTGGGGTTTAAAGCTCTCGGTTACAAGAAACATTTATGGCTCGTGCAAATCTGTTTCGGGGCCCCCAGAAACACATGGCGTGTCCATATGTTGCCCCCAGAAGAATGCTCTACAGCTTCACTGTGAGATAGGGCTTGCCCATAGGTGAACTAAAACGAAAGGCAGTGGTGTTTTTTAAGACCAAACCCGTATTTTCTGTTGATAAATACATTGGTGGTTCTGACTTACATTTTAGTATTGAATTACTTAACACGTAGAGGTACAGCTGTGAAAGTACACTTAAATAATCTTGAAACTATAGCTTTGGTTAGAGACATTGGAAAGTTTTGCTCCAATGTTTTGTTCACCTTTAAATAAAACACTTGAGAAGTGCTAAATAGATTCCATATAAGTTTTCCTTCTGTTTTTAACAAAGTCTTGCTACTGCCTCCTCATCAAATCAGCTAATACTTCATGTTGTGTAGTTACAAAAATGCTGTAATTCACTACATTGCTTCTCTATCTTTCTCCACCTCTCTACCTGCCTGGAAAAAGCTAATGTCTCAGTGTTCACTGGCATAACTTGTCACCTCACAATATTCTGGATTTGTTAGATTGATTATTTTAAAAGAATAATTGACCAAAGAATTTTCTTCAAGTCATAGTGTGCATTATGTTTGTGCCCATGTCCCACTGAATTACTTAAAAACAAAAACCCAAAACAACATAAAAAAGTGCCATTTACTGAATAAACTACATTAGGTAGTGGAAAGCTATTTACTTACAGACATAGGGGTTTTTTTGCTGTTGGCTGTGTTAGCTGTCCTGGAAGAGTTGCCAAACAGATGATACTCAACAAAAGAAAGTAAACCCTAAAACGCAAAGTTGTGTTTACTTCCAGAAACAGTCTATTTCTAGGAGAAATCTCTTAACATTTTGGTTGGATGTGTATTGTCATGCATTCCTGCTTAGTCTGTAGCCAGATACAAGGAACAGACATAGGGAACAGCTGTGTTGCCAATACAAAAAGTACTATGGTAGTTAACCATATCATACCTAGGAGCAGAAGATGTGGTGCTTCATGTTTGAAGTGGAATACAACACTTTCCCTATTGTCAGTTTTGGGGACTTTCTTCAGATCCTTTGCTTGCTTGGTCCTGCCTGCACTTCTCTGTTTCAGTACTGTGTTGCTTTCTTAGTTTATTTCTTCATAACCAGTTGAGTGAGCAGGTGGGTCTGCCCTTAATGGTGCAGGATATGTCATCCAGCTTTCAAGATGTCTCTTGAAAAACAAAACAAAACATAAACCTAAAGTGTTTGTGTGCTGAGTCATTTGATTAAGGAAGTGGTCCCCTTTTTCTTACTGTGCTCCAGGCACTGTTACAGTTTATCTATATTTTGAAATCTAGATGTTTGTGCAATAACTTTTTTTTCTCACAGAATTTGTTATATACTCTTTGTTTAAATATACAGTGAAATCTGGTTTTGATGTTTCTCATCAGTGTCTGAGATGAAAGAGGTGTGTTTCTGTATATAAGCTGGTAAAATAGAAGTTGCTTCAAATGTTGAAAAGGGGAGTGATGTCCACTTCCCGGAGAAAAAGAGGACCTTGAAGATTTTTAGTTTGTTGATTTGTTTGCATCTTTTTTATTAATTTATTTACACACAAACCCTCCAACCTGATTTTGCCATGAAATGTGTGAGGAAGCAGTGAACAGCACCGGGGCTGAGCAGGCTGGAGTGCTGTCTCGTCGCTGCATTGAGCAAGCCCTCCCCATGGGCCCTGCCTCACTCCTGACTGCTGTGGCCTCTGTCCATCATTCCTCAAGATGTAGTTCCTTCAGCACTAGGTCCCCAGGCTGCGTTTTGTAGTTTGTGGAGCTGCTATGCTAAACTTCTCCCCACATCTTGCAAAGTGCTTTGGTCTGAAGGCTGGTGAAAGACTAGGTGTCTGACTGTCGGAGAGAACAGTGTGCTCAATTTGCCTTATATTTTTTTGTTTTTACTTAGAACCTGTTTAGATGGATCCCTGCTAGACATGTGAAAGAGCACGGTATGTTTTGAGGTTTGCTCCCTCTCACTGTATTTTTCAGAGCTGGGAGATCTTAAAATTCAAATTCTCAGAGCATCACACAGAGATTTGCATCCAGTCTTTCTCTGAAACACTCTTTCTGGGTGATACTTAACATAGATTACTTTGAAGCAGAAAACTGTTTCACTACATAGAGTTACTTTAGGGAAAGTAAAAAAAAGTGTAAAAAAAAATATGGTAAAAAGATGAAGGGATTTATGTTGGATTTATGGTCTTTCAGTTCCTGGCACTATGTGTTTTTAAGGCCACTGTTACTAGTAGCGAAAGGCATAACGTGTTGGCTCTTCAGAGGCAGGTTTTGTTTCTAAATTAGTGGAAGCACAACAGCAAAAGCATTGTGGCGTGTAAACAGTTGTGGTTGACGGAAGATGGAAAGCTGTTAGGATTTTTCCCTCCGAGCCAAGAATATGTCATTGCCACAGCTGTGTGTATATATGGTGTGAATATAACATAGCTTCTGTAGATTGCTACAGTAAATTTTGCTGCTTTTTTCCTTCCAAACCACATACCCTGAGCTTCTGAGATCTGTGTGTGTAAAAGTGTATGCTGCTAGAGAACACATTGTAACAAACAAAGGACAAGACAAAATAGCCTCGGGTTAGTTGCACCAGGGGAGGTTTACATTAAATGTTAGGAAATATTTCTTCACCGAAAGGGTTGTCAAGCATTGTAACAGGCTGCCCAAAGAAGTGGTGGAGTTGCCATCCCTGAAGATATTTAAAAGGTGTGTAGATGTGGTGCTTAGGGACCTGGGTTAGCTGTGGAATTGGTAGCGCCAGGTTAATGGTTAGATTTGATGATCTTAAAGGTCTTTTCCAACCCAAGCTATTCTATGGTTCTGTGATTCTGTACACATTGGAATAATTTTTGTCCTATAGTATTCCATAAACACTAACTGTCCTGATATATGTAACTATGGAACTGGGCTAGCCTCACATCTCTACATACTTGGAAACTTTG
Source organism: Neopsephotus bourkii (assembly GCF_033783945.1). Classification (NCBI taxonomy): domain Eukaryota; kingdom Metazoa; phylum Chordata; class Aves; order Psittaciformes; family Psittacidae; genus Neopsephotus; species Neopsephotus bourkii. The sequence goes on along the minus strand of NW_026901130.1, from coordinate 264,381 downwards.
AATGAGCAATGTGCATAATCTACCTTGCTATAAAAGTCTGTGACACATTTCTGTAAGGTAAAGAAACAATACGTAAACACAAATGTGTCATTTCTCTATGTTTAGTATTATCCAAACTAGAAAAATGTTTTTTAGCTTTAATCAATGATATATAATTGTCTAGAGAAAGTAGCTTTGCACAGCAATGATTGATACACTTTTACCATTATTGGCTACATTAGTTACTGTTATCCAAGAACTTTTAACTTGTGCAGCTGTCACAGAAAGGGTGTTTGCCTTAGGCAAGTGGGCAAGATGTATTAGGGAGACACTCCTGCTGAGTCACAGGGTTCAGCAGGGAGACCCTTGCTTCCCAGCTGATACCCAGATATCAGAAGAACTGTGTGCAGCTGGATTCAATCCTAATCTCCAACTTGGTCAATGGTTTTTGCCTGAGGATTGTATAGTGCTTACACCTACCTGTCCAAATTTGTCCCGCATACCAGTACTGTCACATTATGTTTTGACCAGCCTGCCAGTGTCCCAGGAAAGATAAGACCCTTGTGCCCAACTAACCCATTTGTGTCCTGTTACGGGGACTCTACTTGACAGCCCACCAAATCTGGGGGTGATTTGACTAACCTATTCAGGCACCTGCACTGACAGCATCATCAAGTCAAATCCTGTATATCAAATGTTCAAGTCTCTGCAGACTTACACAAAATAGACTTCAGCTGAAGTCTTTTATTATATATACAAGTTTATATAAAAATACAAGTATATGTACAAGTATATGTACACAAATGTATATATAAAATACAAGTTTGTGACAGGGTAGGATTCAGAGATTGCTAGTGCTAAGGTAGTGTCTATAAAAACAAGCTTGAAGTGATACACAACCAGACTATAATAATTAATAACAGCTAGTGTGAGTTAGTCATTCAGCACGCATAAGATAAAGTTCTTAACCAATAGGCATCCCTATGGGGAGAAGACAGGTTCAACCCATTAACTGATCCCAGAAGTTATGATGGAGTCATTCCTACTTTCCCTTTCCCAATTTCACATATTTATACAATGGGATTCAGGTTAATAACTCCCTGTAACACTCCCACCATGCATGAAGGTGTCAGTTAATTTGTATAGTGTCAGTTAATTTGTATAAGGTCAAATCATTTTCATCAAAAGGACATCCTAATCAAGTTTTGCTGATGTGTGAAGCCATATGTTGACAATATTCATGTGCTTCCAAGATGTATCAGGCTTCAAGGATAGTCCTTCCCAATTAGAGATTCATTAGCCCTGTTTCTTAATCTATCCGCACAAGAGCAAGGCCACCTCTCCTGCTGTCAGTTCTTAGTTTGTCAGTGTTGTTCATCTTGGCCTCGTGGGAAGCCCTTGCATCCGTCCAGGCTTCTCCATAGTAACACAGGTTTCAGGTTTTTGATCTGTGCCTATGGAGCTGAGTGACTCTGGTCACACACATTGTTACCAGTTGGTGTAAAATTCCCTTGCTTTGCTTTTTAAAGTACAAATCCGGTTTCCTTTTTTTGCAGCTGCTGTGTGGTTTATCAGTATATGGTGCCCGCGAGTTCCCGCTCCTGCAGAGAGTACAGCAGAGCCTGGCCTTGAAGCCTTTGCTCCGCTCCACACTCTGGTCAATTTGTCTCAGGATGTGCAAGGCTGCAGGGTTACCTGGGGAACTGTCACCGGGTAGATTCCATGCATGCCAACTGCATCCCACCTTGGAAGTAGCACCTGCGCTTTACCCTAAGGTTCCCTTAGTGTTGCAATATAACTTTGTGAGTCTGGGGGAGTAATTTCCCCCATTTTCTCACAGCAGGTTTGTCATAGTTTAAGCCCAGTCAGCCACTCAGCCACGCAGTCTGCTCGCTCACTCCCTTTCTCCTGGAGGGATGGGGAGGAGAATCAAAAGAATGTAACTCCCGCGGGTTGAGATAAGGACAGTCCAGTAACTAAGATATAACACAAACCACTAGTGCTACTGCCAAGAATAATAATGATAAGGGAAATAACAAGGGAAGAGAATACAACTGCTCACCACCCGCCAACCAATATCCAGCCTGACTCGGGCAGCCATATAACCCTTCCAGGTAACTGCCCCCAGTTTATATACTGGGCATGACGTGCTGTGGTATGGAATACCCCTTTGGCTGGTTTGGGTCAGGTGTCCTGTCTCTGCTTCTTCCTGGCTTCCCCTTGTCCCTGGCAGATCATGAGTCTCAGAAAGTCCTTGGTAAGAATAAACATTACTGGGCAGCAACTAAAAGCATCGGTGCTATCAGTGCTGTTCCCAGGCTGAAAGTCAAAAACACAGCACTGCACCAGCTACTAAGAAGGAGAAAAAAAAGACTGCTACTGCTGAACCCAGGACAAGGTTTTACAAATTTTCTTTAATTATGGCAGTTTAGTGGGCGATAATTAAGTCATAGTAATTCTTGGGGAGAAAGTGGCCAGTAGCTAGAAAAATGTAGACTGCAAGGAGGGGACCCCTCAGCCCTCTGATTCTGTGTGGTTTTGAGCTCTAGAATGAAAGTTGTAAGAGAGAACTTTCAGCAAATTAGTCCTCTGGCCAGAGGTTATCAAACCTGGTGATGATTACCAGATCACTTATTATTTGCTTCGTTTATGAATTGACTCTTACTGTTTAATAAAAAAATAAAAGAAGAAGAAAAAAAAAAGGAAAAAAAAAGATTATGTATGGAGGTGGAAGTACTTAGCAATGGGAAAACTGAATGGAAAGAGATGGAAAAAATTAGATTAAACTTGGTCAAACAACACTCAAAAGATGTCAGAAATGGTCCCTTATATAGCAGATTCCTAACAGTTGTAGAGTCTGTGATCAAAGTGTGTCTTTGAAATGAAAAGGGAAGACATCATGGATATTAATACAAATGTACTTGGCTAATACGAGTTTATAGCAGCATGCTTCAAGTCCTGTAAAACCTGAGAGAAATTATAATACTGTGTGTGGTACAGCATCTTAGAATGACACTGAACTACTATGATTTCAGAATGAATCCTTGCCCTTATTTTGCAAGTATGACTAATGTGTGATCCTCATAAATTTTGTAGTTAATTTAAGTGTCAGGCAACTGTTTCTGAACTTGACACAGTAATTTTAACTTGAGACGCATGTGAGTTGACTAAGGAAAGATGAGGTAGGCTTATTCAGCTGTGCAATATATTTCACAAATGCATTTGATATCTGGTGAATTAATTAAATTAGGGAATATTTGTAAAATGTTAAGTAGTAATGGTATATTTTTGTCAGCAAAGATATTAGAGGTAAATGACTTTCTTTAGTGTTCTTTTGTTTAAGAAAATTACAATCTTTGATATTGTTAGAAAAGCATAATTGCCTAAACTAGGGACAAATTTCATTCTCTTGGGTGTTAGTATAAATTCAGGATTTAATTAGAATTTTTGTGTGTGGTGAGCATTATGCTGATTTATCTGTCTTAGAAATGAGGCTTTGCTATTGTGGTGTTCCAGTAGTGGCTAAGGAACAGTTTATAAAAATTAATCCTAGGTACTTGCTCTTTTTACTTGTTTATATGGATTAATGACATTTAGTCATACTTGTCTCATGTGATTTGAGCAACAAGTTTGCTCAAAGTAAGTTTGAAGTTTTCTTCTGGTCTATCTTGTTTCAGTTTGAATCAACAAAGGAGGTTTGGTGAGCAAAAAGATTAACTGAAGGGACGTGCCAGCTTCAAAATCTGTATTGTGGCTCAGATGGTCAGAGCTGCATCACTAACAACTGAATTGTTGCATTCAGATGTCAGACTTGCGCCATAAACTGTGTTATCTGAGGATTACAAGAAATGTTTTTTATATAAGTACTTAAGAGAATCTGAATTTATTAAACTATGTTATAGAATATTCTGTCACAGTATCACAGTATCACAGTATCACAGTAGGTTAGAGATTGGAAGGGACCTCAAAAGATCATCTAGTCCAATCCCCCTGCCGGAGCAGGAACACCTAGATAAGGTTACACAGGAACGTGTCCAGGCGGGTCTTGAATGTCTCCAAAGAAGGAGATTCCACAACCTCCCTGGGCAGCCTGTTCCAGTGTTCTGTCACCCTCACTGAGAAGAAGTTTCTTCTCAGGTTTAAGTGGAACCTCTTGTGCTCCAATTTGTATCCATTACCCCTTGTCCTTTCATTGTTTGCCACTGAGAAGAGCCTGGCTCCATCCTCGTGACACTCCCCCTTTATATATTTATATACACTAATAAGGTCACACCTCAATCTCCTCTTCTCCAAACTGTAGAGACCCAGCTCCCTCAGTCTTTCCTCATAAGGGAGATGCTCCACTCCCTTAATCATCTTAGTTGCCCTGCGCTGGACTCTCTCCAGCAGGTCCCTGTCCTTTTTAAACTGAGGGCCCCAGAACTGGACACAATATTCCAGATGAGGTCTCACCAGGGCAGAGTAGAGGGGAAGGAGGACCTCTCTCGACCTACTAACCACCCCCCTTCTAATACACCCCAGGATGCCATTGGCCTTCTTGGCCACAAGGGCACAGTGTCGGCTCATGGTCACCCTGTCGTCCACCAGGCCCCCGGTCCCTCTCCCCTACACTGCTCTCTAACAGGTCGTTCCCCAGCCTATACTGGAACCTGGGGTTGTTCCTGCCCAGATGCAGGACTCTACACTTTCCCTTGTTATATTTCATCAAGTTATTCCCCGCCCAGCTCTCCAGCCTGTCCAGGTCCCTCTGGATGGCAGCACAGCCTTCTGGCGTGTCGGCCACCCCTCCCAGCTTAGTGTCATCAGCAAACTTGCTGATAGTACACTCAATTCCCTCATCTAAATCGTTAATGAATATATTAAATAATACTGGTCCCAGTACCGACCCTTGAGGCACTCCACTAGACACAGGCCTCCAACTAGACTCCGCCCCATAGACTAAGGCCTTTCATCACTGTATTGTTGGAATGAAACATTTCTGCTCTTGAAAAAAAAAAAAAAGTATTTATTTACAGAAACTAATAATCAAGAGTGTTTATTGTATGTGAACTTCATGAGTTTATTGTACCTAATATCTGTAAGAAAGATGGTCAATATTATGGTATTACCTTTCAAATGTTCTTCAGATTCAAAAAAGAAGCAGCATGTTCTCTGTCTTTCACTGTGTGGATTTGTGGCTACCAGGGAAGGCTAAACTGGAATTTATTCAGAATAATGCTAAGAAAGTGGAAGATAGTTACCAAAGATTGTGTCCGTGTTCATGGGATTAAGTACTATGAAATAATTTCCAGAACTCAATGTCATAGTGGATAATGTCATGGCACTGAATAAGGAAGTATCAAATTTAGTCCTCTTAAAATATGGCTATGTATTCAGTCTGAAGTATATCCAAATCAGAGCATTTGATATTCATACGGTTGATACCAAATGTGAAATCAGGGCATAAGGGAGATCTGTAATGAAATTTTTCCTTTGTGTCAATAGATGTGAAATATATTTATTCTGGAGATATGTGAGGGCCAAATATCAGTAGACACTGTAGGTGTGTCATACATTTGTTTTCCTAACCTGGCATGACTGTTCTTTGTTTTACCTGCTTTCTGCTCTCTATGTAGTTTGGGTGGTGCCCTGACAAAATGTAAACCAGCTGCTTTCTTACGTTGTAGTCACCTGCAACTAGGACTACATGGTATCTGATTCACATTTAAATAGGTTCTGGATGTACAAAATGATTTAACAGTTTGGGTTTTGGTTCTTAAAAGTGGCATACACTGAACTTTGATGTTGGAACCACTCTCTTTTGAATGACCTCCCTTGAATAAGGGAGCATTAGGAATGGACAGATAGGAATGGCTTTGTGATGCTTGAGGGAGAGACGAAGTAATTTCTTTAGAAAAAGCAAGTATAAAATGTACAATATTCTGTAATGGAAGGGAATAGTTTACTTGCAACAAGGAAACCTGTGTTTTTCTATTACAGTGTTAATAATCAAAGAATGGTGTGCACTGTGGATGCCTTTATCCGGAAGAATGCCTGTGTCTGCCATATCTCATTTATGGTGTACATGTTAGTTTGGGAGAACTTGCTTAACAGCAGTCTTCACCCCGGTCTGCAACTGACAACTCTGTATGTAATTTAGGATGTGTGTAATTCATGGCTGACTTCTAGCTAATGCAGAAGTAATGTTAATAGGTCATAGTGACCAGACTTGTGTCCCTAACTGCATGTTCCCACCTGTGACTGTACTAATCCCAGTCACATGTTGGTTTCGTGTATACTGTCAGCTTGCTTATCTGACTGAAAGCTTCTACTTTTTTCCACAGACCTAGCCTGCAGTTGGATCAGAAGCTGATCTGAGTGCTGTAAGCTGAGATTTTAACTTCCTTCTAAAATCATAATGTATAACTTACCTTCAGAGAACCTTTACCTGGCTTTTAGTAAAGTTCTATGCTAAGAGGCTGTAAGAGGCTTTCTGAAGTTGAATGTTTTGGATCATAGAAATATTAAATCTACTAATTGGGGTATTGTATCAATCTGTGTAGCACTTAGCATTAATGCTTTTCTGGTTCTTCTGGGGATTCTCTTGAGGAACAAAACCAAACCGCAAAATTCCTGAAAGGATCATGGGATGGATAAGATGCAGTGTGTACTTGAGAATGCAAGACAGACATGTCAAGCTGTAGTTTAGCAAGTGTTTCTCTTGAAAGAGTACCAGTTTAAACAGCTGTTCTGCTCTCTTTCCCCTTCTTCCCACTTTACAATACTGCTTTTTAAATTGTTCTCATGTAATTGTGTCTTTCAGATGAACATGACTGGGAATCTCAGGTATGTTAAAAGCTTTCCTGCCCCTTTTCCTGTGTTGCAGTTGAATGTTCGACCATACAAATGCGTGTACTTTCCTTGCTAGGGCAAGAAGTCCATGTTTCTTGTATGCTAAGCATGGAGTGGGATCTGAAGTATCTGAGGTGTTCTGGTTGGCTTGCTGGAAATCTGCTACCTGGGAATGTAACTGCAAGAAGTCCATGTTTCTTGTATGTTAAGCATGGAGTGGGATCTGAAGTATCTGAGGTGTTCTGGTTGGCTTGCTGGAAATCTGCTACCTGGGAATGTAACTGCCAAGAGAACTCACTTCAACCTAAGTTCAACCAAATACCCTAACTTTCAAAGGCATTGGGAAATAAATACAAGCACACTGATTTTGAAGACCTGTTCTTGTCACAGGTAATCCATCCTTTACGGTATACAGCTGCTGGAGTTGCAAACCATGTTAATGGTAATCAAAGTTTTGCCCTGTGAGGTAGTTGGGAAATCCAAGATTGTTAACATATGTTCTGATTCCTGGTGTGGATAACTTGAAGGCTGAAAAAAAATCAGTAAGCACTTGCTTTAATTTATTGACAATTTAAATGCACTACAACCAAAAAGCATCATGTTTATCACCTGGGTGAATAATCTACAGTCATGTGAATGACATATTCTAAAGGTGCTTTAAAATTATGTGGGATCTGAGACTCTGTATGACATTCCCATAGTAGCTAGCTTCGACTCAGTCTTTGTGGTTACCACTGGTACGTAAAGATCCCTATGCCATACTTGCTATAGTAGTAGCAGCTTATTAGGGCCTCCGAGTCAGCTGAGAAGAGGCATCGAAAACAGTGTCAAAACACCTTGAAGTCCTTTGTGTTTGAGAGTTCAGCAGGTTTCCACGGGGTGTCACCAGTGCGCTCAGGATCGTCCAACTTTTAATGGGGATGTTTCGTGGTAGTTATGTCAATATGAAGTGAAATTCTGCAAATCCCCCAAAGTGCAGTACAGAAATTAAGAGCAAGAGGCCCCCGAGCTTTGCAGCAAGCAGCCTTGTGCTTGCAAATGCAGGGAACCTGCTGATTAGTCTTGGCAGGCTTCCAGGCTCCTTTTGAGTGTGTATTTGTAGAACTAGGCTAGAAGTCAGACAAACTTTACTGAAACTGCGGAAGAGGCAACGGAAACCCAAGACTGACTGATTAGAAGAGGCCTTTTAAAAAGATGGATGAATAAATGGTAGGGATTCATTTTAAATAACTTTACAGAACACACAACAAAAGTTTCCTGTTTTACCGTATATCCCATGTGAAAGGTAAGTTACCTTCATTACTAATTCTTCTGTTCATTGATTGTGACAGAAATGAAATATCACAGGAAATGACTGTCTGCTTTTCTTGTTAGTTTTACATCATTGATAATATTAATGAAACCGTTGATGAGTTGCCCACTGTAGAGGGGAAGCTGTTCTGAACTCCAGGCAGCTGTTCCTCCGACAGCTGGATGGACTAGAAGAATTAGGCACATCAATTCAGATGAGAATGGATTGGCACTTGTTTTTGTCAGTGCATGCAGGGAACTGTCTCCCTAGTCAGTAGATTATATATTAGTTACAAGGGCTTGGATTGCATGTGTGACTTTGCATGCTAGAAGACTCTTCTAGCCAAGAAATGGTGTTTGCCAATGAAGCTCCACACCCATGAAATGAATGACAGAGTCCAAGTTTCAGAGAGGAAACCAGAGGTGGGTGAAACTTGCAGACAGACAGGTTGCTTTCTTCATTTCCAGCTCTGGCAGCTGTCCTGTAGTGTTACTGGGCGGCACTAGCTGCTGTGAGGTATGGGGTTTTTGTGTGTGATCTGTTTACTGTGCACATCTGCAAAGTTCTGCACTATCATCCTAAGGCTCTGTGCTTTTTGTCCTAAGTTGTGTACTGAACCAAAGAAAGAAGATTTCTTCACTAGTAATTTTATGAAGTCCTCATAGGCTCTGCATGTAAAGTATACTCTTGTTGATGAGCTTTGTTTGAAAGCTTATTAATGTAGAGTTGCATTACAGAATCAAGAAAAGCTTGTTACAGTAGTGCTACCAAACATGAACTGACTTGCAGCATGACAGCTGCATAGGATTCCTGTTTGCAGTTCATTATTTCTGTAGCTTCTTTTGCTATGTTTACCTTTACTCTTTTACAACACTGTTGGTATGGACTTGTAATATAATCCCATTCTTTCAGCTTGACTGGGGAAGGGGGTGAACAGACTTTCCTGTTCTGTTGCATTCTTGCAACAAAAAAATTCCTGTCAAAAATGAGGAATAAAAGATCAGTAGGGTTTTCTGAATAAGAGTTTAGAGCAACCTCTGTAAGTATCAGTACACAAACATATGGAACTTGTGCAGCTGGTGGCTATAAGTATCCACCGAATAGACATTCTGTTTTTATGTCACTCCTGCTGTAAAGGAATGATAAGTCACTTATCCCTTCTTCAGAACTAGTAGACCTACTGACTATCACTGTTGAAGGTTATTACACTTAACTAATTTCGACAGTGTTGATGACAGTTACTCACTAAGCAATATATGAACATAAATAGGAGTGCCAAGGATCATGCTCAGTAACAGACTTCGTGACTCTATTTAAACGAAAATTGCACCTTAATTTTAAGTACTGCATAATTAGACCTTGTAAATATTGTGGTTTTGAATTGAGATGCAGCATTTGCAGTGGGCAGAAAGTCTGAGTTTTGTATTTTTAAGGCAGAATTGTTGTAACTACTTAACTTTTAACTGCTGATATTTCAGTGGCTGTTTCTTAGTTCTGTCAAAGTTAGTAAGTGAGTAACTTGCTGCGGTAACTTTAATTCTCTGATCTTGACCAAGTATAAAATGTTCAGTGGCTTCTAAGTTCTTCATAGTTGCTTATCTTAGCTTGTAATAATGACAAGATAAACTGACATGATCTAGAAACTTCTGTATTGTTTATATGAAAGCAGGGCATCCTGCCTAAAATAAAAGACTGCTCTAATGGTAACTGATTATGAAAAAAATCATGCCAGATTATTTTTCACAATGTCCAGCTCCTCATCCAATTAGGTTTTTGAAATTTTCTTAATTAGGTGAGCTCCTGTTTTCTACTATGATACTGTAACAAAAATAATTGTTGACCTTCTATTGTTTCCTCAGAGCTCCTCTAGGGATAAAGAACTTCTTTTGCCAAAGAGAAGGTTATTAATTCTTCTTATTACATAGCTCCAGGATCCTTTCATAGTTTGGTATTGCCTTTAATCTTAAAGCTTCGGACTATGAAGAGAAAATGTTGCCAGAGTTAGTCAGCAAAGGGATCCCTCCATACCTTGCATGTTATTTCCTTCAAAAATCTTGGTTCTGTGGTTCTTGCATTTGCTTTACATTTCCATAACTGTCTAGAAGATGGCTTTTGAGTATTTTGTTTTGTTTGTTTCCCAATTTAATTTTGCCTTTGGTGTTTATATTTGATTATGTATGAATTTTTGTTTACCAAATCCCTGCTGATTTTTAACATGTATACGTTTCACTAGACCTGTAAATATCCATTTTTCTTTGTAATTACCTTCCTTTCACTGGAACCTTGTTAATAAGTTGAATATTTAAGTTCATGTGGCTTACTTGTGTAATCATTGGTGATGCAGGTGGCAGCCCTTTTGTTTTCCCTAGTTAAATATATCTCCTGTAAGCTCTCTTGAGTTGATCTTAAAATAACTGAATATATCACACAGGAGCCTGTGGTTATTTTTATGTTCTCAGCTGGAATGTATTTATAATTATATAAAGCTTTTAGGTCTGTATCAAAAGTTTTATATTCTTTCTTTGTTTTCCCTGTAATACTCTATCCTTGCAGGAAGATGAGGAAGCTGTTAAATAATATATATATATATATATATATGTATTTTTTTTTTTTTTTTTTTTAGATTTTCATCTTGTAACAAGGGAATCAGGTTCATTCCACTTTATCCAAAGATGGGCTTCAAGTACTTTTCAATAATTAATATAAAAAATACTTCAGTACTTTGAGTAGCACTCAGAAGTACTTAAACACCCTTGTTTCAGGACTGAGATCTATTAACACATTCGATGTCAGTTTAGGTGTTCTCTGTGTATTCTTCATAGTTTAAAGAATTTTCCCTTCTGTGTGACTCCATATGTGATTTTTTTGCCTCAATAAGTGAATTTCTTTGCCAGATTGCAATGGATCAGGAAGAAAGGTAAATTGCTAAATTGCAGTTAGCTGGTATCAGGGTTGAGGATAAACAAATTTTAAGAAATTTTTCTAGAAACGAAGTTGTTAGTCTCAGAGTTCTGGTTCTCCCCCCTTTACAAGTAAATAAAACATACAAAAATAGCCTGCCTATCTGCTGACTCTCTGATGGCTTGTTTGGGAAATATTATTTCACTGTATTGGAGTGCTGACTTTGATGTTTTATTATGCTTGGTAGTAGTATAAGTAAGCTGGTGTTATGCGGCGTATATAAATGATTAACCTGTGGGAGCTCCAGAATGCCTCCCTGCTGACATGGTTTTGGCATCAATGGCTCAAAACTCTCCCACTACTCATTTGTAAATGCTATTGACCTTGAAAAGTGTTTGACTTGCATGCTACCACTATCATGTGATTTACTTCAGTGAATAAACTAAGATCATATTAAAAGTATTCTTGATAATTTCAGAGGCTTATTTCATATTGGCTGCTTAGTTGTAGTCGTTGTGTGAAGAGCTTTAAGACATCTTAAAAATTAAGACAAAGTAGATGATCTACTATGCTTTATAAACTAGTCCAGAACAATTTCTTTCATCTACTCATTCAGGTATGTTTGAAGCTTTTCTAAGCCGAAATAAGAGGGTTTGCAGTCTGAAGCACATGGGCTTTGCACAATATATATATATTTTAATAATTTTGATTTTAGATAGTCCAGAGCACCTGAAAAGAAGGTATATTCCCCCAATTATCTAGTTCAAAACTTGTAATTTATATAAGCAGAATTACCAGCTTTGCAAACAGTTTTTCCAAGGGAGTACAAATACTCATGCACTATACCAACTGCATGCAGTTAGCCCCCTTCCTTCAGCCTGCAACAAGGAATGTTGTTGCAGTCACAGATAGCCCAAACCCCGTGCAAAATAAATGCTCTCGGGCTATGTAACAAGTACTCAGGAGTGAACGCTTTGGTAAGTTTGAGAATGCACACTGTTGATTTAAAGAAAGATATTTATTGAACTGAAGACAATAAACTTGTTTTACACAAGTTTTTCAATGCTTATGAATTTTTTTTCAAGAAAGGAAACCTGACTTAAAGAATATACATGTTTATATGACATTTAGGTAGAACTGAAGCTCAGCAATCCACCCTCTAAAACTTTTAAGGTGATGCTTAGCCATGGAAGAACGCAAGCTGTACAGTTACTTTGTTTTTCAGTTCTTTAAGCCTGTGTAATTTGTAGCTTTTTACACCTGGAACTGCTGCAGACTTAACTGACAAGTTAAGCAGGTCGAAGGAGGTGGTCCTCCCCCTGTACTCTGCTCTTGTGAGACCTCACCTGGAGTACTGTGTGCAGTTCTGGTGTCCTCAACATAAAAAGGACATGGAACTGTTGGAACAAGTCCAGAGGACGCCATGAGGATGATCAGGGGACTGGAGCACCTCCCATGTGAAGATAGGCTGAGAAAGTTGGGGCCATTCAGCCTGGAGAAGGCCAAGTGGAGACCTCATAGCAGCCTTCCAGTATCTGAAGGGGGCCTACAGAGATGCTGAGGAGGGACTCTTCATTAGGGACTGTAGTGATAGGACAAGGGGTTGGTTGGTTAAAACTTAAACAGGGGAAGTTTAGATTGGATATAAGGAGGAAACTCTTTCCTGTTAGGGTGGTGAGGCATTGGAATAGGTTGCCGGGGGAGGCTGTGAATGCTCCATCCCTGGCAGTGTTCAAGGCCAGGCTGGACAAAGCCTTGGGTGAGATGGTTTAGTGTGAGGTGTCCCTGCCCATGGCAGGGGGGTTGGAACTAGATGATCTTAAGGTCCTTTCCAACCCTAACTATTCTATGATTCTATGATTCCTGACAGCAAAGGTGTCTCCACTGAGCTTTATGGGCATCTGCAAGGTTTGTAACATGCACTGTAACAACTGGTACCGCCACCTTTTAAAATGCATATGGCAGGGCCACAGACAGGCTGCAAGGCTTGACCAGTGCTCTGAATACAAGGGGCTGGGTGTGCCCTAACACTTTAGAAACTGACAGCACTCTTTTAAAACCTTGGTTTCCTCATTGTAAACTATACTGCTGCATGTTCATACCTCAATGGCTAAGCACAGCAGCTGTGCTGGAGACAGGCTGGAAACAGGAAAAGTAGCGTGACCTGCACAAAGTGTGACCGTTTGTCTCATGTGTGAGGGGAATTGGTCTTTTCTTTCATCTGAACAAATGTTCACAATTTTCTGTGAATCCTTCTGTTCCATCAGGCATCATTATGGCATGCGCTAATCGTTTAGGGTATTTTTAGACTGTGTAAATAATTGCAGAGGCATGCTTTGGATTTTTCTTCTAGCAGGAGCAGAAATACCAGCAGTTCACATCACGTGGCTGCTTAAACGAGTATACATCTATTCTAGTAACATTTTCCCACCCAAACACAGCATCCAAGTGCCCTGTGGAAACCATGTGCTTACTGGAGCCTGGCTCACCCCTAAGGGCTGTATGGTGGAAACTTAACCATTCAAAGTCTCTGTCCTTCCGTTGTTTCTTGTGATGTTAGTCCTTAAAGGACTATGAGCCGGCAGTGTGCCCTTTCAGCTAGGAGGGCAAATATTATCCTGGGGTGCCTCAGGATTGTGGCCAGGAGGTCAATGGAGGTGACCTGCCCCTCTACCTGACCCTGGTGAGGCCACATCTGGAGTTCTGTGTCCAGTTCTGGGATTCTCAGTACAAGAAAGACAAGAAGCTATGGGAAAGAGTCCTGTGAAGCGCCTCAAGGATGATCAGGGGTCTGGAGCATCTCTCCTATGAGGAGAGCTTCTGGGAGCTGGGCCTGTTGAGAGGAGACTGAGAGGGGATCTCATGATAAATAAACACCAACATAAATAAACATCTGGCAACAGGACAAGGAGCAATGGCCACAAACTAAAACACAAGAAGTTTCACCTCAACATGAGGAAGAGTTTTACACTGAGGGTGGTAGAGCACTGAACAGGCTGCCCAGGGGGGTTGTGGAGCCTCCCTCTCTGGAGCCATTCAAAACCCATCTGGACATGATCCTGTGCAACTTGCTCAGGGTGGCCCTGCGTTGGCAGGGGGTGGACCAGGTGATCTCCAGAGGTCCCTTCCAACCCTAATGATTCTGTGAAAGTGGCAGGGCAGAAATTTAAGCCATCTTGACTTCACAGAGAGACATCTGCAACGGCACATAGGAGTTGCCTGTGGAAGTGATGGAGAGGGAGATCCCTATGCTTTAAAACTGAAGGGACTGTAGCATTGACGTTTTTTTCCACGTGCCATTTCCGTGTCTCTGAGGGGCTTATAGATCAAAACTGGTGGTATCCGTGGGCTGCGCCGCTCCCGCTTCCCGGCTTGCCTTGGCTTGGCTTGGCTTGGCGGGGGCGGGGGCCCGACACAGAAGGAGAGGCGGCAGCTAGGGCCCCGGCGGCTGCCGCTTCACCTCCGACGGCGGCCCACCCGTCCCTCCATCGGCCACGCCTCGCAGCCGACGTCAGGGCCGAGCCCCTCAGCCTCCCTCTTTTCCTCCGCCCTCAGGCTCCGCCATCCCGCCCGCTGCCGCTTCCCCTCTCCCAGCGTTGGACAGCAGCAGCCACCACCTCGGCCCTGCCTCGCTGCCTGCCCCTCCCGCTCCCCTTCGCCGAGATCCCAGCAGCGCGAAGATGGCGGCGTACAAATTCCTCCTGCCGCCGCGCAGCCGCAGCATCCTTCTTCTCGCTGCCCGGGCTCGGGGCGCCGCGGCTGAGGTAAAGGCGAGCCCGCGGACACAGATCACGGGCCGGCGCTCGGATCCTTGCGCCCCCTCAGCAGAACCCTGCCGGGGGTGGGGGCGCCTAGAGGCCGAGTTGAAGCCGTTCATAGACAAAACCGACCCATGAGCCTGGGTTTCTCTATAAAAACAACGGCTTTTGGTGCCAGTTTTGGCCCGCGGGAGCTGGGCGGCGAGGAGAAGGGTAGAGCGCGGCTCCAGGGCAAGCCCGGCCCCCGCGGCGCGTTGGGATGCGGTGACCTTGGGGACTAGCCTGAAGGTTTGGCTTTAAGGTTTAGTTCGTTTACTTACCCCGCATTTGAAATCGCTGCACCACTGCAGTGTGTTGCCGCATGTTCCAGGCTTGTCCTCTCACCATGCTGGTGTTTCCTTGAGGTAGGGGCAGGTGTCGGGAGGAAGAGCTCCGGTCAGGAGCACAGCTCCCTGCAGCCCTCCCTGCACTGCCATTCATACAGTGTGGAGTGCAGCCACGCAGCTTACTCCTTTGCTTGATTTCCTCTTCCTGGGGGAAGCTTCTGCCTGACCTCACTGATATAATGGTTTCCAGCCCACATGCAACCATAGCAATGTTAATTTTTAGTTTCTTCAGCCAAAATTGTTCCTGTGGCTTTTCTTACTTTATTTTAATTGAAGCAGCTCATCTGTTCTTCTCATACCCATGTTTACTCTTCCTGATGTCTATATGGGCAAATAATCATAGCTCTTTCAGTCATTGTTTTGCTAAGTTGTATTTTGCTCTTCTATAAAATTTATTTAAATTTTTGTTGATCGTTCTAGAAGCTCGTCTGCCCCTGTGTTACTTCTGTTTTAAATCTGATGTGTCACAATTGCAGCCAGCTCCTAAGGTCTTAGCTTGCTGCCTCTGTCTGCAGGGGAGCGTGGGTGATCCCAGGCACCTTGCTTCTTTAAGATCTCATTGCTCTCAAAGAGCAGAGTGGGTGGGAAAGGGACTGGAAAGAACCTGTTTAGTGTAGAAGGGCATGTACCCTCATTAGAGACATCCATCCTGGGAGCACACGCATGTGTAGCACATGCTGCTCTGTTCCCCTCTGCAGCAGGCAGTTGGGAAGATTTAGGAAAAGGTACCACATGGTCTTTTTAAAAATATTTTCTGATGCGTGGGTACAGTGACACGGCAGTGATCTGGCCACCTCGAGCCTTAGTCCTCATGTCTACTTACAGACCTGTTTTGATACGTCTCCTGAGGCTGCCAGCCATAATACTCATTTTGTCCCTTGCCTGCTGAATGTGACTGGAAGAGACGTGCTTTGCAGTCTTACTGTCCTTCTGCAAAAAACATTTCTGAGAGAAACATGGTATAGTTGAGCATGGAGAAGGGTCTTTTACTCTTTCTCACTTAGCACTGTTCCATATGACCCATGTACTGATTTTTCTTCTTATTTTTGAGCCCACCAGAACAAAGAAACATCAGTGTTTCCTTTGGGAAGCAGATGAGCCTCTGTTCAGAAAGACTTTGTTAATATTAAATATAAACTCTTGCAGCCTTAATTTTATAAAAGAAGGCAGTTTGTGTAATCTTGAAACTGAGCCAAAAATTACTGGTTGTAACCAGATCTTCAGGCAACTCTTTAGGGAAGAATTAGGCTATTGTTTTTAAACAGTGTATAGGTTAGCTTCACTATATATTTATTCATTCTTCTCCCTCTTTCCCATTTTAAAGAAAAACAAACAACAACAAAAAATAGGTTACCCTGACCTAAGAATATAATAGATGAGTTATGATGGTAACTGTGCAATGGCCTTGCACTGTGAAGTCTAGTTTTGGGAGTGAGATCTGTACTGGTTTCCCTTTTGCCCTCCCCATTTCATCATTTTGTTGAAGTCTCCTGATCCTTCAACTTAAATTGTTGAAGACCTGTAAGACTGTGTTAGGAAACTGGAGAAAGGTTTACCTTGTTGAAAGGGGTCTTTTCTTACTTTGCTGCCAGCCCAGTGATGTACTTCATATTGTTCCTTGGCCTCCACTCAAATTTTGTGGTGGTGCTGGCTCTGCTTCAGCTATTTCTGGTTATGCCTCGTGTCTGGATATCCTTGAAGCTGCAAGTAACAATATATTGTTTAAAGCAGCCTTTGTGTTGCTCTGACTTATGCTGCGGAGTTGCATTTGTGGATCCGTTCACAGTAAGCACAATTTGTCAGCAGTTTAGAATGGAATTCAGAAATATAAAATAAGTTTGGATATTGTCAAGTTGATTAAGCCTAAAGCCTTCATTATGCGTGTGAACGTTGTAAAGTATGGGTGCAGGGAAGAGACGACAGAGTCCTTGTTTTGGAGACCTGAACCCTTCTCTTCCCCTCCCCCCAGTGTTTACTTTTTATAGTAGCAATACTCATTCAATGTTTTCCCACTTACCTATCCAGAGAGATGGTCATCATTATAAAACTACTATGTAATGCTTTTTATTAATTCAATTGTTTATTTTAATATTGTTTCAGAGTTTTGGATGCTATTTTTCCACTAGCTGTCATCGCAACACCAAATTTTATACTGATCCTGTTGAAGCTGTAAAAGATATACCCAATGGGGCAACTATACTTGTTGGTGGTAAATATTTAAATTATTTCTGGATGCAACTACATTCTATTAATGAGATACTTTTTACTGGTTTACCATGTTTGTTTTAATATTAGCTAATTTGAGAATACATATGCTTGTGTGGGTATTCTAAATAATTGCTTTCCTAATTATACTAAAAGGGGACACTCTTTCAGTGAGAAAATCCCACTTTGTGCCTTAGGGGAGAGAAAAAGTCTTAGAAAAATCATTATTTTTTTTTCCCCACTAGTGAGGTGATTAGACTTCACTTGTGCCAGTTTGCATGCAGAAAATCCATTCAGGATTTTTTGAGTTAGCATTGTTATTTCAGATGGTGAGGAAATAAAATTTAGTTTAATTTTTTTTTTCCTTGTGGTAGCATTTTCTGTATTCTCTATCTGCCAAGTGACTTAATCTCTGTGACCTTGAACAAATCACCTAATCTGTTTATGGCTGTAGGAAGTGAAGGTACTACTTATCAACATTACACTAAATGGTTATGTGTAGCATTTCCACAGGAATAAAGAAGTTGTGTCATACGGACTTTCACTGTGACTTGAGCTTTTGAATATTCTATATGATTTCCACAATTTCATGCTATTTGGTCTACTGAGAGAAAAATGATTTCTCTATATAGGAAGTTGTAGGTGATTTTCAGTATTGAAGAAGTAACTAATATAATGTTGTGAAACATGAGAAACCTCACTGGAGGTGTGTAATGAAATAAAATTCCTTCTAGGAAGAATTCCTGTATTTTTTTGTTGGTTTTGGGGCAAAAGAAGGTCCGAGGCTAAGTGGTTGGGAGGAAAACGGTAGTAGTTGTAGTGTTAGGGCCTGGCATAAGACTTCACCTCAGATGTGGTGTGGTGTTTCATTTTAGGCATACTGGGCTCTTGCATAATAGGTAGGAGTGTGAGGCATCTTAGCCTGGGTAGAGATCTGGGTTACTGTACTTCCAGTTGCACATCTTCATGAGAGCATTAAGTTTCCCAGATTTTTATCACCTAATTGTAGGCTAGGCTGTATGGAAGAGCTCCTTGCTCTTCCTGTTTGACACTGTTATGTGCAGCAAACCAGTGAAGATTAATTGGCTAGAAAGGGAACAAGGAATAATGAATACCATCTATAGAACACAAATCAAGGTCCTGGAGCTCTTCTCCAAAGGCCATTTGTGTGTGGGTAGAGATGATTAAATGGCTTTCCTCCAAACTGGGAACCATCTAGAGACTGGAAGATTCCAGTACTAGGGTGCAGCCCTTTCCAGAAGTGTTGTTTTATTGAAGTCAACTAGAAGGAGCTTGTTCTGCTCAAAAAAGGTTTTTAATGAAGGAGTGCACATTCTTAGACTTGTGATTAATCTGTGTTCTTTCAAACACTTGTTACATATTCAATTTTCTTTTATTTTACATAGGTTTTGGATTGTGTGGGATTCCTGAAAACCTCATTGGGGGTTTACTGAAGACTGGGGTAAAGGGAATAACAGCAGTCAGTAATAATGCAGGGTAGGTATTCATATCTTTGTGGTTTGCTAAGTACAGTTGAAATATTATGCTCATGTGAAAAGGCTGATATGTATGAAAAAGTCTTACCTTTTGTCATAAGAATCAGCCATATGCTTTGTTTGAAAATGTTAATTTTGGAATGAGTCCAGAAAGTTTAGTACTTTGTTATATATACTGCATTATTACATTTTCTGTGAACTTTTTACTTTTTAATTCCGTATTTGTGGTGAAATAATAATGACAATTTTGTATTGTTTCCATGGAACTTATAATGCTTGTAATTATGAGCCATTTTCTCATGTAGGTAGTCTCCCATCTGCTCTGTAGGAGCTCAGCCTTTATTTAGCTGCTAAAGGGAAAAAAAAAAATATCACTGGGAAACTGTTTTCTTGTGTACCTACATTAGAATGAGAGACAAGTTTATGTGAGCCAGAAAGGTTGTTTGGGTATGAAGAACCTTGTTCTTCATACAAAATGAAAATAGATGTCAAACCTTGCTCCTTCAATTCCTCCAGCCTTGCCAAAGAAGTGAATTAGTTAGGATTTATCTAATAATGCCTTGTGCTGTTTTCAGCTGTGTCATTACATCTCCCATACACTTTCTCCATAGATTTGCATCTCAATCTGTTGTTTCAACATTTTAACAGAAGTTAAAATCAGAATGCCATTCAAACCCCACAGATTTAATGTATTTATGTGTATTTCAGGCTTCTGAGGATGAGGTTTACAGTATGTTTATCTTCTTTTTTTTTCTGTTGGTTTTTTTTTTTTTTTTCTCCCCTTGTCCTTCATGCTTACTCTTGCATATTGATTGAGTGATAGATATGATTTGTGTTGGTATTTGGCACATACACTGCCAAACTCAAGCTCCTTAGACCCTTGTGAGTGTCCTGGTTTCAGCTGTAACAGTTACTTTAATCCTTCCTAGTAGCTGGTGCAGTGCTGTGTTTTGGCTTTAGCCTGAGAACAGTGCTGATAACACACCAGTGGCTGGGCTTAAAGCATGACAATGGGGAGCTATTTCTGCTGGATGATAAAAAGAGGAGAGAAAGGGACAGGAATAATTTGAGTGGAAGGATCAGTCATGTAGAGATCATTCCCTTTCCTCATACTCTTATCTCTGAATGACACATGTATATGCAGATAGAGAGATTACACAAATGCTCCTGGGGTGGAGGGGAGGGTTAGAGTGTGAGGAAAAGTGAAAAGAGAAACATTGTGGAATAGAATGGAGACAAAGCCATTTTGCATTGCATTTTTGCACATCAGTGGTGGTGTTGCAGGTTAGAATCAATTTTGATTGAAATAATGCTGTCTTTCCTGAGAATTCTTTGGAGTTTGAGGCTGGAATGATTACTGTAAAATGTTTGATTGCTGGCAGAAAACCAAAGTTGAATTTATTTTTGCTTGAAACTAGTTTTCCGTGGTCATTCATTGTAGTCTGGCAAGTTTCTCATACAACAGTGTGTTGATCTGAAAATGCCCAAGGGCATTTAGATTTTCAGAAGTCTAGTCTGTAAAAGTCCTGCTTTTGCTCTCATGGTGAACAGCATAATTTTTTAACTTATAATAAAGTATAGTCTCATCTGTTGCTTGTTTTAGTTGTATTACTGTTACATGGAACTTCTCCTGCTATAGTTCATTAGGGTTTGGGAACCAGATTAAAACACCAATGTCCTCGTTAATAGGGTCACGATCCTTATCACAGCAGTATATATCATTTAAGCATCTTCCAATACCATGTCCAAAAGTATAGTGATATTAAAAAGTATTGCAATATTAAGTTAAAATTTTAAACAGACGTAGCACAGCAATCATGTATCCTGCAGCAATAGTATTCAAAGGGTGAGTTGTCAGGTACTTTGTGGGATGAGTAATTTGTTACTTTCAAACATGCCTCAGGATTCAGTGTTTTCTTTTGGTGCTGTTGTGCTGCACTTGATGCCTTGCTGTGTTTCATCTTCCCCAGTGCAGCTGATTTCTCCAGCTTTTCTAGCAAGCAGAAGGTAATTGGTTGTGATTGAGTTTTCTCATCCTGCAGCAGGGTTAGCAGGCAGCTTGCAATTGGAGCAGGGAAGGAGCCGAGTATGCAGACAGACAACCTATTTTGGAGAACAGTGCAGCTGCGTGGATTAAGTCACATGTCTTTCAATACGCATGAACCACAAAATGTCTTACAGAGCTATCTGTTCATACCTAAAATAGCATCAATGGAGACAGTGCTTCACTTACACCTAGGTAAAAAGCAGTAATTAGGAAGTCCTGAAGCACTCTTACCAACTCTCTTCTAGCTGGAAAGAAGGTTCAGCAAAGCCTAGAAATGCTTGGCAGTGACTGGAGACAACTTTAAAGAAGAATGTTCTCAAGTTCACACTCTTCTGTTCTGTGCTGCAGTGTAATAGGAATGAGATTCCTCCCACAAACCCTTGTTCAAGTCACATAATTGCTGGCAGGTAAAATCCTTGTTCCAGCCTTTGAAAGGCTTGCCAAGGACAAGTTGTACAATAGTGTGTGGAGTGTTCTTAGGCACCCTAAGTTAGAACATCATATTGATAAACTTACTATTGCTGTGGATTATGTTAGTGCATATGCTTTGTGCTAGCTAGTGAAACAGCACCATAGTTACACTTTGCAAAGCCAAACAAAGCAAAGTGTTTGAAAAGGAAGCAGTACAAATACCCAGTATCTCTGGTATTTACACAGCTTGCTTCAGGGGAAACTGGAGCTTGTGAACCAGAGATAGAGAAAGATACCGTGGTGGGTGGGTGTGCTTCTGAAATACCACCAGTCACACCTTCCTTTATAACTTCTTTTACCTATGCTGTTTATATTTTAAATACTTCCTTGATGTTATGTTATTATAAACCCTTTAAATTTAGAAACAAAACCTGTTTTTGTTTAACCTGTCAACATAGCCAAACATTTAAAATGATATTTTAATGAATTGACACCAAATTATTATTATTAATTTTGCTTAATGGAATGCATAACTAATTTTGGCTATAATCACATTCTGAGATCAATACTTCCATTCTATCTCTGCCACATAAATAGGTTGAATTTGTACTTGGTAAAAATGAAGTCCATTACTTGAGTAGCTGCATATGTGGTCTGACTTGTATCAAATGAGCTACTTCCCTCTGGCTTTGTCTGCTTTTGGGACTTAAATACACATTCTTCTTGAGTGCAATAATGTTGAACAGTAGATCTTCACTTACAGTAAAAATAGAAAACTCACAGTTAATATCTTAATTACTAATCACGTAGGTGCTCATCTAGAAGGAGATTGACAGCATGTTGTCAGATTATCACAGGTTCAGGCTGTCTTATTAAAAGGCATTACCAGCTTTTTGAACCTGTAGTCTCCGAGCTGCTTTCAAAGTTCTTTTTATGTTACAGTGTTATACAAAAGAAAGGAGAAAATGGCTTTGAAATAAACATTCGAACCATTGATCATGATGCCTGAGTGCACTGTTATTTAGTTCTATTGAATACAGTACCCTTGTTTTTCTAATGGGCTATTTGCAATTGCCAAATCTCCAGATAAGGCACTATATGGTGTCAGATGCAATGGTAGACTTGCTGCACCCCATATTTTGAAAAACAAAGGGTATTTTTCTGTTCTTAGCATTTATGAATTCTGCCTTAAATTCAAAATATTTAACTCCTAGTTGTATTACAGTTTATCTCATTTTTCAGTCATTACTTTGAATTGTATATTTCTGCTAAAAACAAAATGTTAGCCACCTTTCCCAGAGACTCCATATTTGTTCTTGCATCCTCATTATAGATCTATATAGTTATATCTATATCTATATCATCTATATCTATAGCTATAATTAGATTATTATGATTATAGATATATAGATATTATAGATCTAATATCTGTTATATATACTTACATATACATATATATGTATTTATTTTACTTTATATATATTAAAACATATTAAAATTATATGTAAAATTTATAGTCAGGTGGAAGTTACATTCTGAATTCACATAGAGTTTAGAAGTTTTTTCACATAAAGTAAGGTGGCAAGTGGTTTAATGGAATTAGTTTGACTATCAGTTGATTCAGAGAAGTGCAATATTACTGAAAACATCTCTGAAGGCCGGGAAAAAAGCCTGTATGTCCATAAAGATGTAATCAAGATGATGCTCAGAGTATCTTACCTTGTGAGTCATTTTTGTATATACATAAAGAAATTCCTTAAACATCACAAATATACTTTCAGAAGTGAAATACAAGGTCACCAGTACCTCTTGTCTCTCTTGGTGGAAAGAGAGAAGTGAAGTAAAATCCTGCACATGGCAAGTTGCCAAAAGAATGAAGCAAGATATTTAAGATATTTTCAGTGTTGATTCCTTGAAGCAATTTATTTCTCGTTTTATCATCTTCATTCTTTGTAACATGCCTAATCAGACACTTTATTACAGCTATTAAATTGGTGACACTATGTGAACTGAAAATCTGACCAGGTCATGTTGCTGATTTTAGTATAGAGGTTAGTTAGCATTTTAGCAGCATGAGTTGTACTAAACTTTGTACTACATGCAACATGATTGAGAAATCAGATGTGCCTGTGACTTTCTGGTTGCGATTACAAATGAAAACAGAATAGGTGTAGAGCTCAGCTTTGTTGAGGAACTGTTTCAAGTTGGTTTTAGAGAAGTGACAATAGAAGTTTAACCTAGCTTTCAGCCAGGAAGCTTTTGAAGTATGATGCATTCATGATGAAATGGAAATACTTATCAGATTAAGTCTGTACAATATAGCTTCACTGAGAAGGAAAAATGTAGTAAATTTTTCAAGTTTTGAATAGAGTTGTTTTATTTGTTGAACTGAAAGCACAGTTTGTGATTTCATAGCAGAAATTTATGTGGAACAAAGAGACTTTGCTGCTGACTTAACCATGCATTATACACTAATGGTTCTCTTCAAAAATTACCTCCATTTGCAATCTTTTGATGGACTTGGCTTATATGCCTCCATCATTCCCACAGTAGTGGACCATTGTTTTTGGAGTAGGATGGTGGGGGGAGAATACTGCCATTTTGCGGAGAGACTGGAGCTGAGGTAAAGTTACTGGAGCAGAGAGGAGAGAATTCACTTAAGAAGGCTTTAGTAGTGGAGCGTTTTGCAGGGCAAACACTGCAGAGAAGGAGCAGGGGAGTTTAGGGCTTAGTCACTCTAACTTGCACACAGGGCTTTATGATTCCCACAACCTTGGGCTGCCTTATTTTCATTATTCTTTCTCCCCTCAGGAGTGGCAGAAATCCCAGGCTGCTGAGCTGAGAGAGATTCAGTGCACTGTTTCTTTTGTCCTTTGCCAGGGGCTGAAAAGGGGGTGAGACAATTTCTGTGGTTTCTGGGAGCTGACCCACTGCCCTTTTTTTCTGTCCTAGCTCTTCTCCTGATCAAGACTGCCTTAGCATATGGCAGCACCCATAATTCTCTCTTCCTTCTCTTTTCTTGGTCACCTTCCCTCAGAGAGATTCTATCTCTCCTTTCTGCTTTCCATTATGAAATTCCCATTAGGACAGGTGGGAAAATGTCCTAGGAAGCAGGAAAGAAAAAAGGTGGCTATAGGCAATTTCTCAAGAATCGATGAACAAATAAAACATTTTGCCTGTGTCTAATTGATCTTCCTATGAACTGAATCTGTTTTCAGGTTAGTTGACTGCCATTCCTCATCTTGCTTTCATTCTTTCCTCCACTTTCTGGAAGTGGGGGACAGAAAAGTAGGAGAAACAGAGTATCATCTGAGCTGGCTTAGTAAGCTTCTAGTGTAACATGGGGGATTATTGTGGGACATAGTCTCACTGTTAAGAAGCAACTAGGAGACTGGGAAAGGTAAGTCATGAAGAACTCGTACGTGGGTGATTGTCCATGTTTATTTTACTCTTGGTATGCCTGCACTTTTGTGCAGTGTCTTCTAGCAGTCACCATCTAGGAGGTATCTACTCATTTTCTGCACAATGTCTAGGGAGAATCACTTTGTGGTGCTTCCAGGATTATACTTTATGATTATTTTTGTGGACCTATGAATGTGCCTCAGTAAGAACTTGGATGGTATCCTCATACCTTTTTTCATGTTGGTAAAGTTTCATGCTATAGTAAAGCAGACAAGATGAAGACTCTTTTAATTGGAGAATGCTAGAGGGAGTTGTTTTCCTCTCCCAGTCCTAGTCTCTTGTCAGGAAAACATCTAGCTCTGGAACAGGTCTATCTGTTGTCAAATTTCTCACAGTTCTGCAGCACTGGGACCTGCTGAGTGCCTTGAGAGACTGCTCGTGGTTCTCCAGAAGATGACTAGTGTCTTAACCTATAGTCTTCAGGGGTGATGTAGTTATCCTCTCATTCCTCCAATCACCAAATTATGAGAAGAGCAAGGTCAGGTAGGTCATCTTGTTATCTCCTCTTTGAGCAATGTGTTTTAATTCTTCAAAACACATATATTTATGTTAATCTTTCCTAACATGTGACTTCTGGTCTTGGTGGGGTATCCCAGAAATATCTGCTACAGCTCCTGGAGAGTCTTTGAACAATTAATATAGAGGAAGACTGTTCTTTAAGAGATGTGGAATGAAGCCGTCATGCAAATTGATGCTACCCACCATGGGTTTCCAGTGTTCCCAGTAAGGGCAGCCAGTCTGTCCTGACCACTCCCATTTTTCTTAGACACATATACATGTCTTTACAAATGCAGAGAGAGAGAGAGAGAGGAGCGCATAATTATCTCCTTTTACTCACCCCCACACCTACCTGTAAGCCATCTTGTGTCTCTTGTCAAAGTAGCATGACATTCAAGTCTTTTTTTCTGGAAGTTGTCTCTTTTAAAATATTTTATTAGAGAAGGCAGACATTAGTTTTTGACAGGAAGGTTTTGTAGGTCTGAAAGGAACAAAACAATTGGAAGGAATGTGTTGCTAAGCAACCAGACCTCCTTAATGTTTCTTGTCCACAACAATATAATGGGAAAATTAGGTTACCTATGAGTGCCAGGTTATATTTCTTTTTCTATGTGTTTTGTGTGTTGTGTTGATTCAAGTTTTGTCTTAACACAGAAAGGGGAAGCTTCCAGAAATCTTAACATTTTTAAGAGCTGAAGAATGCATTCTCTGTCTAGGCATTAATGTGTACTTCCCCTCTTCCAACAGCACACAACTATACCAACTTACACCACCCCTTCTTCCTTCCTATCTTTGGCAACACATTTTTATTGCACTCACCTTTGTTTGAATTTCTAAAACACTCAATCCAGCTTTTAAAATAGATATACGGGATGCATGCAATCCATGCACTCATTAAAGGATCTGGTTTTCTTTTCATGGTTACCCCTAAAATATCTGT
This sequence comes from Neopsephotus bourkii, assembly GCF_033783945.1. Classification (NCBI taxonomy): domain Eukaryota; kingdom Metazoa; phylum Chordata; class Aves; order Psittaciformes; family Psittacidae; genus Neopsephotus; species Neopsephotus bourkii. The sequence continues at coordinate 238,176 of NW_026901130.1, read as the reverse complement.
CTTGCAGGCAATGCCCTTTCTATCAAATAGTAGTATTTTCAGTATAATCATAATTTAAGTTATAAAGTTCAAAGAAATTTTTGTGCCTAAACCAACAGAATCATGAAAGCAGCAAAATATGGAAAGGGAGAGCAAGTAGCTAAAAATTGCCATGAAAAATGCTACATTGAAAGGAATTTTCCTAAACTGGAAATTTTTATTTGTATTCTAGGATAAGCATGTCAAGTGAAGAATAATATTGTGAACAGCATTTTCACTCCTACGTGAAATGTTTGTTTCTTAGGACATTTAAATATCAGAGGAAAAACATAGGAAGTGTGAAACAGGCTGAAGTGCTCAGAATGAGTTTTGGGAAGGATGAGCATGAAAAGCAAAAGGGTTATTTTAGCTGGAAAACTGAATGAAGAGTGTATCCTTAAAAAGATGGATAGCGCTGTATTTCTTTTAAGAAATTTGCATTTAAAATAAACTATAAGATGAGTAACAGCAATTGGATTTTGTGATGCTGCTCTGAAGATGAAATGTACCTGGGAATTAGTTTTTGGTTATCAGGCAGTCAGAGACTCTTGGTGCATGACTTTCTGAAGGTAAATTTTCTCTCCTCATTGTGCTGGGGAAATAAGGTTTTATGACCTGTGTGCTCAGTGACTGCTCCTCACTGCGATTTTTTGTTTTGTTTTGTTTTGTTTAATAAACAAACAGCCTTTGCGGTGAGGAGAAAGGAATGACTTAAGATGTGAAGAACATTTTGGGATGAATGTCACAGAGCTTAACTTCTGTGCAACTTTCATTTCTACAGGGGACTTCATAACAGTACTAAGTTTTGTTTGAGAGAAAATACCTGCCTGTAGCAGATGAAAAAATCAAATGTATCCATGTGGGATCCTGCAGGATGATAAGCACAATCCTATTGAGGACCGTGGGCTGCAATAGCTGCTTCTGAGACTGTAGGAGGGTGGATTATAGATCTTGGTAAATGAGGCAGAAATCTCTTTAACCATTGCAAATCTGCTGAAACTTTGTTGCTATCCCTTTCTCATGTGAACACACGCTTAGAATTTTGTCTTCTGCATGCAAAAGTCTCTTGTCTGCCCCTTTCTATTCAATAGCTTGCAAATTTTGCAGTGGTAGGAGCAATGTTAACCACCTGAATGATACACAGAAGTGGCAGACTGGTTTGTAACCAATTCAAGCTGCCGTTGTTACTGCACTATAAAGCACTGCATGGTTTTGTTTAACTTCTGTACTTTTGCTACACAGTACTTTAGTAACACAAACCGGTTAAACTGCCATCAGGTATTGGCTGGTCTGCTACATTTGCTTGCTACCTTTTGTAATGACAGGTCAGCATTTGGTGGTTTTCTTGTAAGAGAATTTGTCCTGCTGAGTGGAAGTTTTGGCATTTGTATTTTATTTTTTTTTATTTATTTGTTTTAATCCCTTTCTTTGCTCACAGATTCCTCTTTCTTCTCTTTTCCAAGGTTTTCTAGTTTGAAACTGCTGGAATCTTTCCCTGTGGGGAGGTAGAAATATAGGTTGTTTCCAGGCAACACACATTTTAGTCTCAAGGCTTTGGCACTGCGTCATTTTAAATATTGCATCAGAGTTAGATTTTTATTTATTTATTTGCTTTTTATAGGTCAGAGTCAGAGAGCAGAGCAAGCTTTCGTAGTAAGTCACATTCTTTACAATTAAAGAACATAGAATAAATTCAGAGACCCAGGTCAGAGAACTTGTTCCACGTCCTTGCACTGCAGTTTCCAAAATGCCTGAATATGCATAGAAGTGGGCTATCTTCTTAAAATAGTCCTGACCTTAAAATAGTCATTATTCTGAATGCAGCTGAGAAGTCTTTCTGATTGCATGTCTTTCCGTGCATCTATTGTGAGTATTGTGGTAGGAGGTGATGCTGATATTGCTCTGCTCAGCCCTAATCCCTTCATCTGAAGCACTGCATCATGTGATATGGGACATTGATGCTGCATCATGTGATATGGGACATTGATGCTGACAAGCAATAAAATAGTGGTGCTGTTGAAAAACTGGGTTCATCATTGCGGCTTTAATATTTGGAAATGAGTATTGCATACCAGTAAACCTTTTTAATCTGGCCTTTTGAAAGGATGTTGTGAGGTTGCAGCTGAGATGTTTGACGTGGATCCTGAAGTGGTGGGATATTAATGTACATTAAGTGGGATCTGGTTGTCGTGGCTTGGTGGATTCTTTCTTCTGATCTACACTGTTTCACTGTGTGAAACAAATACATGTCAGCTCACTCAGCAATGTGTCTTGATTTGTAAGCTGTTGTCCCCTCTCCCTGCGCCCCCTTGAGTAACATAGGTGTTTAGGGTCTTTTTGTTTTGTTGTTTTTTGTTTATTTTGGATTTTTTTTTTCATTTGTATGGGGAGCATAGATTTGTATTGCAGTACTTATGCATGTTTCCTTTACATTCTTTTTTTTTCCATCACCATAGCTTACGCAGCACACGGGATATATTGACTGATCATTTGGGTAAGGTATAAGGAGGGATAATAGAAGGGAAAAGGTCTGATGCACTGCTTTCTCCATCTGGTCATTAGTGGGAAAAGAGCTCATTTCTGATTACATAGAGAAGGAATGAGTATTGGAGATGTGGTGATGTAAGAATACCAAAAGGGTGAGATTTATACAGGAAAGGGATATATTTCATTAAAGCAAGTAATAGAATTACAAAAATACAGGCAACCTTTTTGGAGCTCTTCTTTGGGGGTGTTGTTTTGAACAGGATGCGTGTATTGTAAATACATGTTTATGCTAGTTACAGCAAGCTGGGTACTGGGTTTGGTTTCTCAAAGTATTCCTTTGATATTTTTCAATATTTTTTTAAGCTGGAATATCAAGCCATTGTGCAGATAGTGAGGTCATACTGAGTTGAGACATCTAGTGGTAGGTATATGTCACTTTTGTTAGGGTGCTTCTGGACCATGACATCTTTCTGTTCTCCACTTGTGTTGCTTGACCAACATAAATGCAGTGGAGTTTTGCACACACGTGCCAGCCTGCCAACATCCTGCATAATGTGTTGGGTATGTGAAAGAAACATGCCTTTGCAATATAACCTGATTATTTCAATTTTTATATTTTAACTTACTGTTTTTTCAAACTGAGATAAGTTCTTTTACACTTGGTCACAGGAACTCTTGAAATATGTTCTTGTTCCATCAGTACACAATAAAGGATGACAAACATCGCAAAATTTCTAAAGACTGGTAGAGAGTAATGTCTTCACAATATCAGAATTTAGAAGCACTGGGACAAGAAAAATGTGATGTGTTATCTTTGGCATTCAGTTTAAGCTGGTACTATGATACAGACAAGAAAAGCTTGACCTCAGTGTTAATATCTTTTGCTGAAATAGGCAATTTCAAATTGAATTACTTACTGTAATAAGCAAATTTAACTACAAATATTCTCTTGCCTTATACACAGACTAGCACTATAAATGTGAATGTGCCTTTCTCATCAAGCTCCTAATCAATCACTTGCCTTTTTCCTCAGGAGTAAGAGTTTAAACAAAAAATAGCTCTTCATTCACTCAAAACCAGATTATGCCATGTGTGACTTTTTATTAATTAGTAAGGCTTTGTAAAGGAGCAGGTAAGTAAAATAATGCCACTTGTTAAGCTGGTATTTGTAGCTGTTACATGTGAAATATCTTTAAAAGGAAGTTTCAGATCTATTCAGTGCCTTGGAAGAGGAGAGGTCTGAGCACTGGACTCCTAAATTTAAACTGTATCTTTGAGGTTTCTCCTTCTAAAAGGTGGAATTTGATTTTTATCTCCAATTCCTTATGTCTAAAGTGGAAGGAGATACCTTTGTTCTGTCTTTTTAAGTCATTAAAGCTTATCAAGTGCTTTGAATATCCCAAATCTGTTATAAATGCTGAGTATTGTCTGGCATTTTCCACACAGCGTTGACAATTTTGGACTTGGTCTTCTGCTTCAGACTAAGCAGATAAAACGCATGGTGTCATCATATGTTGGAGAGAATGCTGAATTTGAACGCCAGTATTTATCTGGTGAGCTTGAAGTTGAGCTTACACCTCAGGTAAGTAGTGTCTCTAGGAGACTGGTGATTTCTTCTGAAATACTACTGAGTAGAATAGTGCTGAAATGTTCTTACAAAACAATTTTGCAGTCTAAATGTTTCACCTCTGTGCAGGTGTATGGTGAAGACAGACAGCACTTGCTGCCTGGGGTAGGTTGACCCTGGCTGATGCCAGGTGCCCACCATAGCTGCTCTATCACTCTCCCTCCTCAGCTGGACAAGAAAAAGAAAATATAATGAAAGGCTGCTTGAGATAAGGACAGGGAAAGATCACTCACCTGTTATTGTCATGGGCAAAACAGACTTGACTTGGGGAAATGAGTTTAATAGAAGGACAGCTTGCTTCACCATCATCTTCACCAGTGTCTTCACCATGGTCTGCAGGGGTGCCTGGAGCAGTTTCTCCCCTCCTTCACTGACCTTGCTGATTGCAGAGCTGTTTTTCACATGTATTCTCAATTCTCTGCCTTCTCACTGCAGCTGGTGTTGCACGGTTTCCACCCCCACCCCACTCTTCTTACATATGTTATCCCAGAGGCCCTACCGCTGCTTCTGGTGGGCTTGACGTTGGAGAGCAGTGGGTCCATTTTGGAGCTGACTGGCTTTGCCTTCATTTCGACACAGGGGAAGTTTCTAGCAGCTTCTCATAGAAGCCACCCCTGTAGCCCCTGTGCCGCCAGAACTTTGCCACACAAGCCCAGTACACCGCTTAGGCTCATGGGAGGTGTGCTTCAACTAGCCTTAAGAAAGTCTGTTAAAAACCGACTGGTCATATTACGTGAATTCCTTTTATGGCTAGTTACATTATATTAACTTTGAGTGTGTGCATATATATGTATATGTATATATATACACATATATATACACACACACACATACAAACGTTTTATTGTACAGTTTGTTTTTTTGGTAGTTCTTCCCAGGTTGTATGCTTCTATGGCCTATGTAAGGGCAAAATAAGCAGCTCTTGTGTGCTTTAGGGGATGTTGTGTGTGCAGTGTCTGCCATCTAGTGGGTAGACATCAAATTGGATTTCAGTTCATTGTGAGACAACTCTTCTGGGCTTGGTCATTAAATCTTGACTAAATCAGCCAGTATTTACAGCTTACTTTTTAGTAACATAGTTTTAATTATTTTAGCACTGCCAGGCTACCTATATAGCTTGAGTACAATGAGATGCTAAAATAATGAGTATCAGTCACATTCTATTGAGATGTAGCTTTGTAAAATCAGTGCTCTAAATTTAAAGCGTACAGCATATTAGTGTATGGCAATTCCAGAGGTGACACATAACCTTTGGGCTTTAAACAGCTATTTTTTTTTTAAGTGTCTGGGTAAAGCAACAATCGTGTTTTTACAGAGAAGAGTCCATTTCTTGGGAGTGTCTCTCAGAATCCCAGAGATGGACAGAAAAGCTCATTTTATACCCAGTCAGCCAGAAAATAACCAGGCACTTGTCACTTCCCATGTTTCAAAAGTCACAAATCTCACAATTTGTTGGTTTGGGTTTTATTTTTTTCCTACTTAATGTTGAATGCTTTCATCTAGAAGGTCTTGAACTCCTTAGGGATGTAATTGGTTTTGTGGACTGCACAGACAAGCTGTGAAGATCCAAAATGAAAATACCGGGTCTACAGTGTGCAATGGTAAACAGGTGAATTAATGACCCGCTAGGATATGTGGGATTTGAAGTACTTGTTTCAAGATAAAATAGGCTTTTGGAAAATGCTCTTCAAGTTTGTATGGCTTCAGGCAAAATGGGGGACTGCTGTATCCTTGTTACACTGGAAGGGAGAGGTCCTGGTGAGATCTTGAAATGTGAAGGCTGCTTGGAAACACATTGTGTTTCTTACAAGATAACTGGTGAAAATGCAACCTGTATTTTGGAAGCTGCCAAGATTGCTAATTGACCATGACAGTCTTGTCTTGCTTGGAATCCAGAAATACATACATATATATATATAAGAAAAAAAAGAAAAGATACTAATGAAAAGCAGGCAGACATGTCTTTGGCCATAAGTCTGTAATTAAGAATGATGAGAAATTTGGACCATTAATATTCACAGTACAGTTGGAAATAGAGCAGAGTGTAGATTTGGTGGCCAAATACAGCAGAAGTGCTGTTCTCTCAGCTTCTTGATATTCTTAGCATGAGCAACCTAGATCAATGGACTCTCTTGATCTGCTGTGTGTGGCTGATCCATCTTGGAGTGAGGTATGAAGTTTTTCTTAAGATGCTGGAGAATGAAACATATTTATGTAGTTTGTATTTATGTAGAAACGTATTTTTTGTAGTTTAGGCTGTTAAAAAACAAAAACCTTCTAGCTTATTTATTTGGGAAAGAGAAAAATCTCTGTACTTACAGTAATGAACTGGAAAACAAGCTGAAGGAGAGGAGGCACAACAAAGTGCTAGGGCTTGAGAACTGACAGCAAGTTGTGTACTCTTGAGCAATTTATGGCAGTGTGTGAAGCATTTCTTGCCATATAGAGTACCAATCTGACAAAGGAGAGATAAAATGGGAGGAAAGATAGACGCGATGGTCTGCTGAGTTCAGAAAGAAAAGGTCCAAATGACAGGATGTAAAAATAAGTTAGTTACCCATTCCGCAAAGTTTGATTTGGTGTTCCCAAGTGACTAATTCTTAAATGTTTTCCCACAGGGTACGCTTGCTGAACGTATTAGAGCAGGTGGAGCAGGAATCCCAGCATTTTACACCAGTACTGGCTATGGGACGCTGGTGCAGGAAGGGGGTGCACCTATCAAATACAACACAGATGGCACCATTGCTATTGCCAGCCAGCCAAGAGAGGTAAGACGTCAATTGCTACTAAGGAAGCCGTTTTTAAAAGCTGGATTTCTTACATATTTCCAAGATAAATAGTAGTTTAAGCACCTCCTGTCCAAATTTAACCTTGGTATATTGCATTAAGAGGTTTTCTGTTGTATCAGATGCATTAGTTTTGCTTCCACTGCTTCTGTCCTCTGTGATGTGTTAGGCAAGTTTTTACATCTTCCCAGTGACTTAGTGTCAAAAGTTGGTCCAGGTGAAAGCCTGCCTTGCTGAGTTACTCTTCACTTGACAGTTTTCTGACCAGACTCCTTGTGTATTCGAAGAAAATCATATACCAGGTCAGCACAGTGCACAGTATGGATTGAGAACAGCATCCTGCTAGTGGGGCAGGATCTCCTTAAATACTGTGGAATGGAGTAAGCAGCCCTGCCACTATACATGAAGCTTTAGCAGCAGCAGAGATGGGAAGCTTTCCTGTTAGATGGGGAAGAGTTCAGTTGACACAGCCTTTCAGAAAATGCTTTTCAGAGGTGCAGTTTATTAGGAGCATTTGAAATTGTAAAGAGAGAAAAAGGTGTGGCTTCCAAGTGGGAAACAAGGGATTCATAAAGAAAATAGGTTCTTGGTGCCATAACTGTACTTCAAGAAGTGGATGCGACTAGTGCTGTAAATTCCAAATAGGATGCAAACTGCATTAAATTCTACCTCAAGAACATATTTGGGTAAAGGTAATTTCCCCCCTTGTGTTTTTTTTGTATTTTGTATGTGGTTATTTTCAGTATTTAATTAATAACTTAGGGTTGGGGGTTCCCCCCCTTTATTTTCTTACTGAATATGTCATTATGATGTTTTACAATTAGAAGGAACATTTTGTTTATTAAATAACTTATAATTTTGATAATATTTTTCTTCTACTTGTGGAAACGGCTCTCTTACCCTTCTCAGGCTTTTGGGAGGCTAATAACATGACTACTACGTTTTGATCAAATCCATTTTGAATGCAATTGTCATTTTTTAAAGCTCAGATCTCCTCTTACAGGACAGAAAAGCTGAATTCTGACTTTTAGCATACTTCCTCTGCCTCTCAGGAATTTTAACCAGGTCTCAAGTATTTGTGTATTGTCTAACTTTCTGCATTATTAAGAGAAATGCTATTTCATGTTTCTGTATAGGTGTAAAATATTAGCTGTTCATCAGTTACATATTCTCACTTTAGGCACTATATCATTACAAATATTGATCATAAATGCAGAAAAAACCAAAGGAAATTCCACCCATCACATGTTGTGAATTGAGTAGTATGTCTCACTTTGTCCATTTAATTTTACATTTGGGGTGTCTGGTGGTGGGCAGTGATTATGAACTTACTCGGTACTTCTGCTTTAGCACTTCAGTTTTTGGTTAGCTGGTAGATGTGCGTGGAAAAAAGCATGTCTAATTCCAGCAGATGGAGCAGCAGGAATATGGATCTGTTTCTCATACAGTTTCACTAAAGAACGATACTATGATGAAACTGGGGTTTATAACCTTCCCATGCTTCTCTATTATTATACAGCGGAGCTGCAGTTTTTTTCAGATAAAGCTTTGTGTAGTACCAGAAGAAGTCTAAATATAATAGTTCATAAAATTAATCCCATAAACAAATATTACATGGGAGATCTGTTTGAAGGAACCTACATTTCAATAGTGTACTTTTCTCTGTAGGTGCGAGAGTTTGATGGCCGTCACTATATTCTGGAGAAGTCAATTACAGGAGATTTTGCTCTCGTGAAGGCATGGAAAGCTGATCGTGCAGGAAACATCATTTTCAGGTATGACTTGTTTACCAGTGGGAAAAGATTCTTTAACAGTTTAGATAATGAAAGAGCAGGAGAATGCTGTCTCCTGTGCAATGGCAAAATAATATTTCACTGATTTCACTTTCTTTCATAGTGCCTTTCCCTACTGTCAATTTATACTGCTTGAAAAATCAAAATATAATTGCTTTTTATAATGACTTTCGAGAATTCAAACATAGCTGTCAATATGGCACTGGTAGTTAAAAATATGGCTTAGCAGACCAAAGTTGTTATGATGACTTTGGAGAAATGTAGTGACATTCTTCTAATATAAATTTTCATGTTAGTTTGGGTCGTTCTTATTGTGCATCTGAAGGCTGACTTTAAGAAGTGCAAGTTTATGTGCATCAGAAGAGAAGGGACCAGAGTCAGTGTCCTGGCCAGTTTGTGATGGGAAAACTTGATCCTGCCCCCGAAAACTGTATTTAAAGTCAGATTGATCTCAGTGATGCAGGGAGAGGCATTATATGAATTTAAACATCTTTTGCAGTGAAAAGTTTGGGTGTTGTGCTAGTGATAGCATAATTTATCTGATGTTATTGCTAATTGATATTTGACTTGTTGATTTATAGAGTTACTGCATTTTTGCTCTGGTTTGTCCTGAACTGAAGCAGGAGAGCTTTACTTATGTTTAATGCCTGTTTTTTATTTGTTTGTTTATGGCTATCAGATGAAAAGGCAAGTGTTGTGGTAATCAGTTGCAGTTTACTACAAGATGCTGAATCATAGAATCACAGAATGGTTTGGGTTGCAAGGAATGTCAATGATCATCTAGTTCCAAGTCCCGTGGCATGGGCAGGGACACCTTCTACTAGACCAAGCTGCTCAAAGTCCCATCCAGTCTGGCCTTGAGCACTGCCAGGGATGGGGCAGCCACAATTTCTCTGGGCAATCTGTGCCAGCCCCTCACCACCCTCACAGGGGGGAACTTCTTCCTAATGTCTAATCTGAACATCTTTAATCTAAAACTTTTGACATCCTGTCTTGCCCACTGGTTTCTGATTGAAAACTGAACTTTCTTGTGTGCATGCACATGAATTTGATGGTGCTAAACTTCTTTCCTTAGAGTCTGGGACATGGAATACAGGAAAGTCTTCCCCCTTGGGCTTGTCTTTGATCTTGAGCCTCTGCTGTCTGTGCTTTTACCCTGTATCTGTCTACTGATACTTATTTCTGAAAAAATTCATTAATTCTTCACAGAAACCAAACTGGCTCTGTTTGTTCCCTCTGTTTGTTCTGTTGGTCATTTGATACCAGATACTACTTCTGCCTGAAGTAAAGACCTGAAAATCTTGATTCCTTCTTTCAAGTGTAACTAATCAAAGATGGGAACATCATCATCCAGTGCCTTACTCCATGCTGAGTACTGCTAGCTTAAAAGAATTTGCTCATAATAAGCAGTGACCAATTCTGGTTTTGGATGAGACAAATTGCCTGATGGCCTAGAACAGAGAAATATAGGCTCATTTCAGATCCTGCGGGAGACAACAAAAGAGCAGATTGTCATAGATAATGTAACAGTAATATTTCAGTGACCTGGAGGATGAAAATGAAAATATTTTTTTCCCAACATGCCACACAGTCTATATATTCGCTGTCAATGTGCCTCTTACATACTTTTTTATTGCATGACTTTTGTTTTTGTTTGCCGAGGTACGCCTAGATAGACATAGGCTTTGTTTACTCAAATCTACCACTGCTTTCACAGCAGTGTGGGACTCTTTCTAGAATGTTTCTCATGACATAATGTGTTTTTTAGAAATGAGACGTTCAATTTTGTAAAAGACTGCTGCTTCTAAAACACCTTTACTAACACCAGAAAATCCTAAATTGTATAACTTTTATAAATTGTCAGAATCAAGCCCATTAACTCATCATAATTTGACATTAAAGTGTTTTATCGTAACTTTTTCCCCTATGTAAAAATAATTTCATTATTTATTTCTTTTACTGGCAGACTAGTCACCACTATCTTGAAAATGCTTTGGCTCAGAAAAGTGGTCATGTCTGCTTTCCCCATGTGTATCCATTTCCCTGCTCCTTTAATTCAGATTTTGTAATTCTGTTTTCTTCTCATTTTTGACTCTACATAGTTTAGGGTGACAATTTACTAATAGCTAGAACAATAGAAATTTGGGTTGTTTTTTTAATTGTTCTGTTTACTCTTAATGGTTTACATCCCTTTGTGTTTACACACTGAGGAGACCCATGGACAAAAGATATTGTCCTTTCTGTAGCTTCCATTGGAGACTTAACAGCTGCTGCATATGGCCAGTAAAACAGGATTTTCCCAAGATATGTGTCTTTGGGTTTAGCTTTGATTCTGTAGGTCTCTGCAGATTTCTCTAGAAATCCTTTTGTAGCCTCAGGAGTTGGCTGTTTCAATTCGCTACCTCCCCCAAAGCCACGAGATGGCAGCAGCATCCCAAAGTTCATCATGGCTGTGGCATTACGCAGGATCATCACGCAGAAGGATGAAGAAAGGAAGAGGTGTTGGAAAATAAGGATGTTCAGAGAAAAATAAAAGTTTGTGTGGAAAAGGAATAGGAGAGTTTGGCTTGTTATGAACCCTAGTTTCATGCATTTTGATGAAAAAATTCCAAGAATTCTACCGTTTAAAAGAGAAAAAGGCTGAGATGCGATCAGTGCAACCCCCTTAAAAATATTTTTTCTTAAATATTCTGAAAAACACATAGAGGTGTTTACACAGCTAGCTTGTTTTCCCTTGTGTCTTCTAGAATCTCGGTTTAGATCCCTTGTTACAGAAATACTGTTTGGGAATACTTAGGATGAATGCCAGAGTTTTGCAGTGAGTGCCAAAACTGGCACAGGCTTTTCAATCAGAAGGGTTGTATTAAATTTACTGCTGTGAAAAATGCTATCCCAAGTGTTAGTCTGAACTATGAAAGCACATGTGGGATTTGAGAGGTTGTTAGGCCTTGTGCTGCTCCCTGTGAAGATTAATTTAATTCTTTGTGCAGTGAAATAATAGGAAGGAGCATTGTGCAAAGCCCAGCTTGCTGCTGCTCTTGGATCTATTAAATGAAGTAACATACCCAATTCCAATTAGAGAAGGTGCTAATTGAAAAAGAGCTGTAATATTTTCTAATGTCACAAAATACGGTTTAATTTCATATGTATCTTACACAATTCATAATACTTTTTCCTCCTTTCTGTTTCTTTATTAGTCATCTAGCTATTTGTCATAAAGATTTGTGATATTTATATTACAGAGACACTTGTAGCTTATCTCTGAAAAGTCTTTCCTCATACTGTTACAGCCTTTGCTATTTATTCATTTTATATTTTTTTTTTCAGGAAAACTGCAAGAAACTTCAACCAACCTATGTGCAAAGCTGCCAAGACAACTGTGGTAGAGGTAGGAAATTGAAACATAGTAAGCCCTATAGCCCTGTAGTCAACACACCCCTTGGGTTTATATGGTATTCTGAGGACAGAGTTCTCCTTTTCTTGACTCATTGTTAAATTTCATATTAGGGGCAGTGGTATAAATTGCATCCTTGGATTGCCTACTCCTAACACTTGCTCTGTTTTAGTAATTAGTTCACCAGTGTTCCTCAGTTTATTATTGTTCATCTGATCCTGGCCAGGACTTTCTATTAACTGTGATCAGCCTTTGAAAGGGAAACAGAGCAACAACCTTCAAATTTCTAAGTAAAATGTGGATGAAAGAAGAAACAATAGTCTTAGGCTGTGCTTTATTTTTGCATAATACCTTATGCAAAAATTCCTGAAAATAAGGATAAGTACATAACAACATAGGGCAAAAAAAAATAGGGAGGTATCACAGCTGTGGGCTCTAAAATTTCGTAAGTTACATAAACGTAAGTTCAGAATAAGATACAGATATTTGGTTATGCCTTGAGAAAGAGGCTAGACTAGATGATCTGTAAGTTTCTTTTTGTTCTTTTTCCTTGTTGTCTAAAACAATAATATTTAAAACATTGGAGCAGCCTACACTGGAAATATATTAATAACTGAAGAGTTGCTAAGGCATAGCAATATCTGAAAGATAGAATGCGCTGTTCATTTTTTCATCTCTGTTAGCTTTTTATATGCCTAATGAAAGCTATATAAGGTTTGATAGTAAGATCAAGAAAAACTCTTAAGCACTATTTGTAGAAAATTCTAAATGCAATAGGCTTTTATTTCTTCAGGAATTCTGTTTTGGTTTTGCTTGGGTATTGGGTTTTGCTCTGTTTTGGGGTTTGCTTTTTTTTTTTTAAATAAAATCTCACATGGAAAACATATTTGCTATATAAATATCTCTGGATAATACATTTGGGAACTTGAGTTATTTCCTTGTGTTTAAAAGAACTATGACAAAAAGTACTATAGCATTTTTCGCATGATTTACAGTGACAATTGAGCAGCAGTACATGAATTTTCATAGTTGGTTTTCAGGAGAGGTTTAAAATATTTTTCCATTTAAAAATGAAATAATTTTCCATCATTCCCTTTCCTTCTAGACAGTTGCCCTTCAATATATTTTTCAGTCTGGCATTTAGAGAATTTAAGTAGATCAAAGCCTTCCACCTACATTCCATTTAATTCTCTCTGTCTGCTCTTCTATCCACATGTGATAGGGTAGAATTTTCTTGTCAGTGAGCAACAATTATGAGACACCCTTCTTGCTATAATTCCACTTAGCAATCTTAAGCAGAGCTGCTGTGAACTTTGTCCAGCTTGAATCTTGTTGCACTTTCAATAACACTTAGAAACTGACAGATATCTTGCAAGATGGTATCTTAATGTTTCTTCACAACTCTATTTTTTTATGGACAAATTAATGGATGAAGAGGCATAATCAGAGACATAGGACAAATAGATATTTTGAATCAAATGCAGTGCCTTATTTGCTTAACTTTTAAGTGTCTTTCTTCCAAAGTGGAATTCAGAATGTTGTGTCCGGATTTAAGAGTTGAAACCCAGGGAGTCAGAAGGAGAGACCTCGTTAAGTCATTAGCACTTTCTCAGTAAAGCATTGTCAGCTTGCAGCTGCTTAGAGCTAATCACTAGGGCACCCAGGTGACTGAAACGAGTTTTGCCTAACTCCTTATTTAACATTGTTCAAGGCTGAAGTATGAAATATTCAATAACACAGGGAGAAGAAAAATGTTTCTGTAGGGTACTAATTCAGATACTCTCTTGGTAAAGGGATTTCTGAATTCTGGTTCCTGTTCCCAGCTCTGTTTCCCTTTATCAGCCGCTGACCATTTAGCTTAATTCAAGCAGAGCCCTGTAAGTAGAGATTGGAAGTCATCTGTGCTACTTTCTATCAAACTAACTACAGGTCAAGCCTGTCTTCAGAGTCATGCATAGATTAGTTGGAAATTGCAGGGTTGTTGTTGCTCTGTCTGGCATTCCTATCCTGATTTTGATGGTGGAGCTTTCCACCTGTTATGCAACCGGACTTACACTGTCAACATTTGCTTGTCTAGCATGAAGAACAAAGCTGAGATAGTTGGCTAGGAAAAATTAGAAACATATCCCTCTAATATTTGATTCTGTTTTTTGAGTTGCTGAAATTTTTCATTTAAAATGAAGGCTATAAATACTAAGAAGATGGGAACTGTTTTGGTTTGGGTTTTTTGGTGTATTTTTGTTGTTGTTTTCTCTCATAGCTACTCTGGTAATTTATTTATTTCTCTTTTCTAGTCCTTTAGAAAGAGTGTCTTTTTCAGAAACAAAACTTAACAGAAACAGGACTTTTCAGAAACAGAACTTAATTTGTTAAACTCTAAGTTAGAAGAATGCATGCTAGGATGTTCATTTATGTCACTATTAAGCCAGTAAGTATATTCAATCAGAGTATAATTTGAATTTTGGATGATAGGTTTAATCAGAAATTTATCCTACCTTGATGCAAATAAAACAAGAGGTGGAAAAACCGTCCTTCTGTTTGTGCTTATTCCAGTGGTTAATCACCCTTACTGGTATAAATATGTCTTCTTACTGTAATTAGTTTGGTTTTGGGTTCCATCTCTTCTGCTAGATTAGAAAACTTTCTGAAGTTGGCATTTCCTTCCCACTGGATGAATTCTCAGTGCTGTTAATATGATGAAAAGATTGAGGTCATATGGATTCTAACTATAAAACATTTTCTTCAGTTCTCCTATCCTTTTTACATCCATCTTCTTGCTCTGTTTTTTTTTCCCCTGAAACTTTACTAATGTGACTAATTGGAGTGTCTTCAGCATTGTAACGCTGCTGCCACTACTGTCACCTGAAAAGTAGAGTTACTCTTTGGTCCTGCTGCTTCCTTGTTTGCATACCTGCAGTCTTTGCTGATCATTATACAGGGGCTTCTATGGCGTTGCTTACGTCTTGTTGATGCGTTGCCAGCATTCTTCAGGAAGTGTAATCAGCATTTTCCAAAATACATTCTGTAAATGTGGCAAATATTTCTTCATCACAGATGTCTAACTTTGTGTTTTGTTATAAAACATGTTATAGTTGAATAGACCGAGTTTACCTGTGTGTCTGGTTATTGATACTTTCTTCTTAGGGTTTATTATCTCACCAATCTTTCTCTCAATTTATTTTAGTTTCTGATAATTGATAAAAATATAGAATGGCACTTGGCATAGGGCATTCCATACCAAGGGAAGAATAAACTACTGTAAATCCAATCTCAAGGTATCTGTGAAATTGGTGGAAGTGGGAAGTGCCATAGGAACCAATTTCATTTGCTAACTTGTCCTTTTAAGTTAACCTGAGGATCTGTGAAATCTTCTGACATGGTTAAATACTAAAAGACACTTTTTTTTTTTTTTTTTTTCAATGTGTTAAAGCTGCTGGTCTCTTAAACTAAAGTCAGTGTGGCATTCTGTGCTCTCTTAGGTGAAGTACGTAAAGACAATTTTTGCAACAGTTCAGAGGTGGGAGAACTTGTAAGCAGAACTTGTCAGCATTTCCTGTAGGTATGGAGGATAAGAGCAGAGGCAAAAAAAACTCCACCTCACAACCCATGGACTGACAGCTATTGCTTGCTTAGAAACTATCCTGTGCTGTGAGGAGCAGGGCTTCTCACCCTTCTGAAGGAGAAGGAGTCAGGCTGTACCATCACCACCTATGTCTGTGGCAAACACTGAAGAGTTATTGATTATTAAATTTCCCCAGAATTAATTTGCAATTAAAGTGTCTGACCCTCAGCCTTGTTTATTTTGACTAAGCAAATGGTCAGAAGTAGCTGTCCAGTACCCTTTTTAGGATCAGAGTGAAATGCAAGAGGTGTTTGCTGACCTGAACTAATATTTTGAAATGCTACATGTATTTCTTTTGTTTAAGCAATAGGAAATAGAATCTGCTAACATTCAAGATAATAAGGTTATATGATGGGGAACAGAAGATCCAGCTGTGGCTGAGGTCAGTTAAATTTCTACTTTAATTTAAAGATGACTAGTATTAAAGGTCAAAAAGAAGTTTTCAACTGAACTTCATGATTCCTGTTATTTGGAAGGTAACCTTTGCAGAGAAAAAGGTTAAATAAACCAGTATTGGCAGCATTAGTTAGTTTGGTTTTAGCTATGTGTAGGTAAAATTATGAAGGGGTTTATTTGGTTTCATAGTTACACAGTGCTGCACTTAAAAAGTTCTCTGTGCACCTGCTTCTCATTTCACCTTGCAGAACTTGAGTTAGGTATGCAGAGCTGTATCTTTCTTTGTGTGGCCCTCTCACACTCAGCCTGAGGCTTTCAGTTGATTTTCCAATCTGTAAACACTTTCCTGCTCCTATTGCAGAAAGACAGGAAAGTTGGGAAATCAGTGGTGACAAGTCATATATTAGCCACCAGCCCCTGAAAAGGTGCAAAGGAAGGGCTCAGCATGTGAAGAAACTTGAGGGTTTGTGTGGCCTTATGTATGGTGCTAACATTTCCAGCACTTTGCTGAATGAGAGAGGTATCTGCTGAATACAGCAGCCAGAACTGTTGTCAGGTCCCTCAGCAGAACTGTTGAATGGTGTGATGGGAAATGAAATGTGTAGCACCTCAGAGTTACAGAGATTATGTGTGCCTAGACTGCTAGAGCAATGGCTGTGATATTAGAATGCTCTCTAATATGTGCCTCTTCCTACAGAAGCACCTGTGAGGACAGCCCCACTGGGAGTGTCAGCTTTTGATGATAATGCCTCTTTTATGGAAAAAATCGGGGCAACCCAAAGCCACAGGAAGAAACATGGTGTCACCTTGCCATGTGTGGACCTCATCTCATTGTGGGAGAGGTGAAAGGTGATGGAGACAAGCTTGATCTCTGCCATGAAGGAGTACATAAACATAGCAGCCCCAAACACCCCTCAGCTCTTGTCTGTTTTCTTGCCTTGCTCTTCTTTTTGGTGAGACCTACTCAATACTTGTTGCTGGTGAAGTGGTTTGAGATTTCAGCCACTACCATGTTATAAGTGTTTGATAGTGGTAATAGACAGTATGTTTAGAAATATTTATCGACTGACTGTTTGAATATCCAGTTTGAATAATTTTCTTCAAATTGCAGAGGATGGCTAAATATATCTCCTTGTGCAAACAGCATTTCCACCTCAAATAACATTAGGGGAGGTATAAAGAGAGTGTACTTTCTCATAAAAATGCATTAAATAAAAATCATTAAACCCAGCATTTTATCTCTGGTTGCCTAGTGACAACACAGACACGTCAGTGAATGCCATTATCTCAGGTACAATGAACTGCACCACACTAAGGGACAGAAGTAGACTGGAATAAGCTATTTGTATCCTCTTATCTGTGCTAAATCATGGCAGTGTGTTTTATTGAGGAAACTAGAAAATGAATGCCCTTTTTTGGTGTCTATTCTATTAAGTGCTCTAACAAAGGCAAAACTTTCCTCATATGCGTAGCTCTATTCTGAGAAATTCTTCAAGGTTTTTACATAGAGACAGTTTACTGTAAAAAAACAACCTGCAAGTACTATTTTAAAGTGGAAAACAGAGTCTAAAAGAATCTTTTTCCTTACTTGGATGCCCCATCCAAGGAACTTGAAATTGAACCCTAGTACAGGAAGTGGATTTGGGATGGGCACAGACTTTGCATTGGGATGTATTTCTGGGAAACTGTAGAGCAAGATTTGAGGCCAAGAATGATACAGAATTGAGGTCCTTTTGTGCGAATGATGTAACCATTGTGGTATTATGGCCTTTTCTGATATTGTTTAATTACTCAGTGATGACCCTGTGTGTGCTGAGGCAGTGGTTGCTGAGGGGGTGTCCCACAAATCTTCAGTGTGGGAATGTTTTGTTTGAGAATCCCATTTGGCACAGGATGGATGCTGAGCTGTTTAATCCTGCCACCTTACTAGAAGCATTTGGTACAAGTGGCAGTAAAATTATAGTTACCATAATACATTAGTATAATATATGCAAAAGTTATATATATATAAATATTATTAATATAAGTACGGAAGTCCTTGCATCTTAAAACACCTAGGTGGTTAGTCAGGTCTTTTTACTATATGATTGGATTTAGATGCCTAGGTTTTGGCTAAATCCTGAATATGAAATGCTTGTGGATCTGAATTCAGATAACCAAATTATACAGTATAGACATTACAACATCCTTTCCTAAAGGAATCTTAGATAAAAGATTTGAGTGAACACTTGTTGAGAGTAACTATGAATTGCAAGCTCATTATCCTTAGCAAACATGGAAGGGAAAATGGCAAAATATCTCTTAGGAAGAATGATTTTGTCAGCTCAAAGACTTGGTAGATAAAGGCTTCTGGGGGATATAGCTAAGTAGAAATGAAATTTGAGAAAGGCTGTGTTGAGAGCTTGAGAATAAACTTTTCCGCCATGGAGAAAGCATTGGAAGAGCAGTGGGAGTTTGACCTTGATCACAATCATTGTATTCTCAAACACAGAAAAGAAAAATGACAGAAAATGAGACCAAGATAAGATGTCTGAGGCTAAGCATTACAAAACCCAGACAAACAAAAAAATTTAGGCACAAAGGAGCAAACTCAGAACCAGCAAAATAAAGTAGACTTGAAAGCAGCAAGAAACGTTTCTAAGACTACATACGTAGTGGGCTGGGAGACCAAAGATGTTGATGTATCACTGCTCCATGAGGAGAGTGAAATTTTACCAACACAAGAGTACGAAAAAGGCTTAATACCTTTTCTGCTTCAGTCTTCAACTACATTAACAAGCATTTTGGTGGCTATTGTGGCTCCAATCATAGAAGGTTACAGAATGTGTCAAGAGAAGGGTTGGAATTTAAACTCAGGGACTGCTAGTACTGATTTGGAAAAGGAGCTCCTAGAAGCAGTTGCATACCATTGCCCCAGTAATTTCAGTTTTCCAAAAAGAATCCCACCCCCAGACTTGAATGCTCTTTTGTTGTTTTTATTTCACTTCATTGCTTTTGATTCCTTACTTCTGTCTGTGCATGTGTTTATTAAAAGATGGAACAGAAAAGCAAAATAGTTTTACAGCTATTGTGCAGTCCATCTTGGAATGATTTGAGATGCACTTCAGTAGGCTGAGCTAGAAGGGAGTTATTTTTACATTTAGTTAACATGTTTCTGACCTTCTTTAATAGTTAATTTAGGTATGTGGTTTTGTTTTGTGGTTTGTTGTTTTGTTGTTGGTTTGTTTTATTTCTTTTTCTTTTTTTCCTTACAGTTGCTTTTCTTTTATGTATAGCCTCTAATTATGTGGGTACGGATTTGGCACTTCATTGCTGGAGTAGTGAACATTAAGTGGTTAAAATTCATAGCAGATCAAATTGTTGCTGACTGTTGTTCAGATAGTTTCACTTGCACACAACATTGTGCTGAAAGATCTGATTATTTTTTTTAAATCTGTCTCTCATGTTTTATTCCTTTCTAAATCAGTACCTTCTTGAATGAGTTTTATAAGCTCTCTCAGCCTTCAGCTTCAGAAGCTCATTGCAGATATGAATGTAATTGTCAGTGAAAAAAAATCCTTTTATCCTTGTCACATGTGTTAAGAACAAAAATGACATTCAAAAAGCACAAGCTAAGGCAAGTCCAGGGTTGATCAGTAGATACTGCAGATTGCGAGGAAGCCCGTGTGCTGGGGAAACTGTTAGAAGGCCTTTGTTTCTATAGCTAAATTTAGTTGGGGATATTTTTTCATAAAAATTTGTAGAAAGCCTGATATGCTCTGCCTTTGAAATGTATTTCAGTAAGAGTATCCATGTCCTGCATCATGGGAATTTGAAAATTAATAGAATTTAAAATACTCTAGATTTAACTTTTCATTATATATACTAATGTGTACAATAAATTCTTATCCCCTGCTTTGTGTGTAAGATGTGTTAATCAGTGATTTATCAGTCTGCATTTTAAAATCACATATGAATATATCACTGAAAATATGGCACAAAGAGTTTTAGGCATGATTGAAGGATTTTATATGCATCTGTATTTTTATTTATGTTGTTAAGCAGTAATTTATTTTCTGTGCTATTAATAGTCCTGATGGAGATTTCTAGTACAAAATGAGAAAGATTTGACATTCAAACTGAAAATAATACAACGAGTTCACAATGTAAGTGCCGACTGACATGAAGCAAATGCATTTTTTCAGGTGGACAAACACAGACATTTGAAAAGCTACAGCTTTGTAACTATTGCTGCAGTGAGAATTTCAGAGTAAGTGTTTGAATCGGTAGCTCAGATTTTAGTGTTTTTTTACAGCATCCTTCCTTGCAAATGCTATAGAATAGAATTATTCAGTGAAGAAAGTGATCATTTAAAGAGAAGTAAAAGGAAGCCTTGGGTGGGATGGTTTAGTGTTAGGTGTGTCCCCCCCCATGGTGGGGGGGTTGGAACTTGATGATCTTAAGGTCCTTTCCAACCCTAACTATTTTATGATTCTATGATTGAGATACAAAGACTATCTTGACTTCAAATCACTTATTTTTCACACTGCAGAAGATGGTGGAAGAATGGATGAAGACCACAGAGTAGTTTTCTAGTTTGGTCTCCCAAACACTTTCCTGATGTTTATTAGAAAGTCACCTAGTCTTCCATTTCTTTCCAAAACTGCATTAGATTGCTTTGTACCTTAACATTTGTACTTCCGCAGTGATGGAGTCCACTGTGTGGAAGTGCACTCCCATTGATGTTCCCACAAATTAGATACTAAATTCCTTGGTTTGCCACATGTTTATACTGGTGTTTGGTTGTGTTTTTTTTGTTTGTTTGTTTAATTTAAATTTTTTTCATTATTATTGGAAACCAAGAACATTTCTCTTTTTTGTTAACTTTCGGTCTAAGTTAAATATGTTATGCCAGTTTTTTTTCTTCTTGCTGAAAGAAGCAAGGGAATGTAGAGAGGAGAGATAGAATATGTTCTGGTTGAAAATAGGGTAACAATTGGCTGTATAAGCAACATGCTGAGGAGTGCCTGTGCCCTCTAGATTCTCAAAGTGCTTAATTTCTCCAAGAGCATAAAGAACTGCAAATAAAGGTACAAACAGTACTGGCAATTAGTTGTTTAACTGATTTTATTGACAAATCTAGTAAACTGGATTTTTTAATAAAAATAGTTTGCATTACTTATATTTCCCACAGTACCTTCATAATAGAAACTTGTTTTTTTTGTACCAAAATCTTTGCTTATTTGAATTCCAGGCTTATGGTTCTTCATTGTTCTTTTAAGTGAGTTAGGGAATTTCTTATGCACCTTGTTTCTGTTGCTTTTATGCTGCTGTTTTTATTTTTTTTTTTCTATTGTGTATTTTGAAAATTCTTGTAGCTTTTGTAACATTTATGATGAGGCCAGATGAGATATCGGCTTCCTCGCCTGGACAGCAGCACATTCTTGATGCTGTGGCATTTGGTTACTTGTTGTAAGGCATTTAGGAGGGGTTGTACTTTGTGTTTGCCTTTGCTACCAGCAATTAAAAAGGACTACTGTCCCCCTGATTGAAGTAGACTATCCCTTGATTTTCCTCAACTATGTATACTCTGTGTCCCCTTGTGTACGTGCATTGAGCTATCTTCACATGGTTTTGATCTTAATTTTTACAGAAATGTGATTGTAGATGTGTTTCATTCATTCACAATTAGAACTAATTTGGGATTTTAAGAAAAAACATATTTAAGGGACTAAATTGAGTGATTGTACAAGTAGACATGAATTGCTGTTTGTTATGAATTCTGTCAGGTTCCATCAAGGTTGAACATATGCCAAAATAATGTATCCTATTTAGCTGTCTGCCGGGAGGCTTTTGAGAAACGGGAAAACCATGTGGGTTATGTAAATTTGGCCACTTAACTTCAAATCATAACCTCACAATAATGTACTTCTATTTTGTGGGGCTGGGGAGGGAAGGCTTAGAAACCCAAATAAACAGTTTATATAAAAATCCGTTTAAATAAGTTGCATAAGAGCTCTGTTGGGAATTTTAATCCAATTAGTATTGACTTGATGTTCTTCAAGGTTATTCCAACTGATTTATAAACACAGAGACAGAATAGAAAACTTGATATGATCAGGAGAGTAGAGATCATACCTGTTATGACTTTGAATGTCAGGTGTGCTAAAGACAATTCTTTACCGTTGCTAGAGGAAAAGCAATAAAAGATTTCTCATTAGTGTGATAAGCACAAAAACTTCTTATTTTTATAGCGGAAAGAGCTGATTTATGTTTCCATCAGCTTCATCATCAAATAAGAATTTTGGTTCTGTGAAGCACTTTATTCTTGTTTTTTATTTCCACTCATGTCTAGTGCTTTGCTTTCCAGGCAGAGTTCAGAAAGGATAATGATTAAGTATATTTAAGTTTTATTTTTCTTAAAATGTGTTACTTGCAATCTCTTGATACCCACATTCCTGTGATTTCAGATTAATCTGTTGGAAGCGTAGAAGCCACATGACATATTACCATCAGTTTTTTTCTTTCTTCTGAGCTTTTCATTGGAAAATACTCTGACTACCTTCTTCCTTAACACTACAGAAAAGTTACATCATGGATATTTTGGGTTTGGGGGCATCTGCTGTGGTTTTGAAAGTGAAATGGACCACAGTGATCCCTTGTTCAGAAAGAAAGTGGTAGCATGTAGTTTTCAAAAGTCCTTGTAACTACCACCGTCTGTAATGAGCATCTGAAAGATAACTAATATGTATGTGCATGTAAAATGTTTAGAAATGATGAGACCCTTTGTTGCCTTTATTGAAGTACAAGCAGAGTTTCTTTTAGTTACCAGAGAGACCCTGCAACATATTTGTTACAAAGTAATTGCTAATATATTGATTTGCCCTGATTACCTTCCTGTATGTCTCGTGCTTAATGTGCTCTGGTTTGATTCTGAGATGTATTCCTTGAATTTGAGAGTGGTCTAGTTGGGCTTGCATAGCCTGGAAAATGAAAAGAGCTGTATTTGAATTGTATTTGGCTTTTGTTGTGGGTTTTTGTTTTGTTTGTTTGTTTGTTTTTTGTTTGTTTGTTTTGGTTTTTCTTTTCTTTGTTACCTTCAGTACTTAATTTCCTCTTACTTCATTTTTGAAAGTAAAACTTAAGTTTAGCTCCTGACCTTTAACTTACATTTCTTTGAATGTGTAGGAGATGGGATTTCTTTCAGTATTGTCATTTGTCAGTTATTTATTTTTACCTTCTAATAGTTCAAGGGCTTTCAGTCTTCATGTATTTTAAAAATAAGTAGAGGAATAATGTATTTAAAGCAATGCACTTTTTTTTCTTCTCTTTTTTTTCTTTAATGTTGAATTATATTATTCTAGTAGAGTTAATTCTATTAGCAGCCCTTCTGGAGTGCAAGAATTAGAGATGTGGTCAGTTACTGTATTCAGCAAGGGTACCTAGTACAGGTTAAGCAGGTTGTTTCACCATTAGCGAGCCCTTAACAGATGAAGTTTGTGTTCCACTGATTGTGGGGTTTTTGTTTGTTTTCTTGTGGCTTTTCTCCCATTAATTTAGTTACCTGATTGAAAAATAATTACATAACATAATGTAAAAAAAAAAAAAATCTTCCAAAATTGCCTTTTCCAGAAGGCAATTTTATATATATTCCATATACATATATTCCTAGGCTGAATAGAAATTTGCCAGTTTGTAATTAAGATGTAAGAACATAGTTATGTTCCTGGTCTTGTCAGTACTATCATTCAGTTGAGTACAGTAAAAGTAAGCACTGAGTACTCTGAAATCACCAAATTTCATCAAGAAAGCACAAGTCACAAAATGTGATCACAACCAGCATGGGTTCATTGATGGTTTATATAAAACCAACCAGATTTTAAGAAGGGATTAGGAAGGTATCACTGCTTAGGTGCACCTGCTGCAGGAGGCGGGGTTGGTTGGTAATACTGGGACTGAGAGAATGCTGGATTATAAAGTAATTAGGTAACTTTGCAGTAGAAAAATAGTGTAAAATCCAAATGAATAAATTTAAGGAAGCGAGAAGATAACTATCATTTATCGCTAGCTTTTGATGCATACAGTTTTATATAGACCTACTTGTGCAAATCGTCAAACAAGCAATTCCATCAATTTAATGGAGTAACTTCAGGGACCAATAACATTTAGCAGACTTTGCTTTTTTCTTGCTTTTTTCTTCATTATCTATGTTGCAAACATATTGATGAAAGCCCTGCAAGTTTCATCTTATACTTGCGAAATACATTTTTACAGTATATCTTCATTGGCATGGTTGATAGCTACTCTTTTTTATACAATCACTTCTATTGTGATTTAAGTGAATCTGCCCATGTGAGTTTTTATTTTGAGTAAAACTTCCCAGTTATAAGAAAAAGAAAGGTGAAAATACATTGTTTTGAGAATGTTACGTTCTTAGGGTTATTCCTTTGAGAAATCTCAGTATCTTCTCACTTTGATCATGTTCTTGAAACTTAAGAATATTGTCTATTCTGGCTGTGCTAAAATGTGACTAGCTAAAAAAGCTCTGAAGTAATGTAGTTTTATGCCTATGGTAGAACTTTTTCAGAGGCTGGTGTGTAAATTTTTCATACTCTTTCACGCATGCACACAGCTTTACATATAGATATTTTTTGCAGTTAATAAGCATGTTTTCTCTTTCCTTTGCAATTGTTATTCCAGAATTTCTGTGCGTGAATACCTAAAGCAGGTATTTTTAGTTGTTTTCTTCTGTCAGCAGTATGGCTTGTAGGAAGATGCAAAATGCATGGACGGAAAGGGGGCAGTTAGAGGAAACAAGCAGCAGGTGCAGAGAAGTGTGAGAGAAGAGATTAAGTCTGAGGCAACTAGAAGTGGAGTTAATTGCAGAGATTTAAAACAGAAAACAAAGGTGAAGTTAGTATAATCTAGCAAGGGCTCCTAATTTATGAGGATCTATAGCAATATGATGAAAAACCTGGAGACAAGCTTAGGAGACTTATGTCAGCTTTGCTTCCCTGATGATCAGAAATGACATACTGGCACCACAACCTCACTGTTTTTCTCCATGGTGTTCACAGAGGATAAGTCTACTAGAAAAACAGGAAGAAGTGTGAAAGAACCTAGGATCTTTATTGGTGTAGAACAGTCAAAGAAGGAACAGTGCTATTTTTGTCTTGCAAAGAGAAGGAAACATACAGTGAAATTACAAGAGCTAATGAGAAATGTTTTTTTATACTAGTCAAACTGTAGGAATGTCATGATAGGGTTTCTTAGGTTCCAAGAAAACTATTGGACAAGTTTATGGTCTGTTAGAAGCTATGAAGCAAGGTGGTCTTTGTCCAGCCTCTGACTGAGAATGTCCTTAAACTGCACTTTGCTAAAAGTGGAAGAATATAACCAGAAGTATCACACTTCTAAGCTCCCTTTCTTTGCCAAAAAAAGAAGGGCTACTAGACTGTGTGACTCAGGTCAGTCTTGTTAGGTTCTTCTCTAATAAACCTGAATTTTATTTTTTTTTTAAACTGATTTTACTGTTCCCTTGCCTCTCGCTATGCTTATGAAGGCATTTATTCCAAGTCTGATGTGAATATAATGTGGTGATTATTGACCAAGATGTGCTTTTATCAAGACTACTTGGTGGGTGCTTGGTTTTTAAAGTTGTTGAAAAGGTCTCTTTTTCAGGATGGCTTCTGACTGACTGTCATTTCATTACCATAGCTGTTTGACAGGCGTAGAAACTTCATAGTTTGGCTGATCTTAGTCAGAAAAGACAGAAAGGAACTCAAGATCCTGTTCTCCCTTGCTGCATGCAGGCAGAACTGAGTAAATATTAACCTGCTTTGCTTTTTCCTGTAGCTCAATAAGTATATATGTATAGTGTGTTTTTAATTTCCAGTGACCTGTTTTCAGAGTGTATTCCACTGTTTTGCAATATCAAAGTTTCTTGTAAAGTTCAGTCTAAAAAATTGACCTTGTACCCCTCCCCCCTTTTTCTTTTTTTTAAATCTTGTTTGTCTTTAGCCATGGGAATGATTGAGCATTCTGGGATCTTGAGTATAGCAGACACACACAACTTTTCCTCATAGCTCCTATTTTGCTTTTAATTTTTCTTTTAAATTCTCATGATTTTATAAATGTTATGCTGAATTTTGCAGTGACATGCTGACTCTTCCAGTAGTGAAATGGATAACTGCTCTAATGAGTTTGTCTTGAGCATCTAATGGACTGAATTTAATTTCATCCTTAGGTTGTTTTGAACATTTGACCAGGTGTAATGTTTTATTCTATTTATGTTCTGCTGGGTAGTTTTATTTCAGTTTGAAGATCTGAAGTGTACTAGATATATAGATATATATATATATATATAGATATCTATATATATATAATAATGGAATATCTATATATCTAGATATATATAATAACTGAAATATTATTATTATTTCAGTTTGAAGATCTGAAGTGTACTAGGATAATTAAGATAGTGATAGAGAGTAAAAATAAATAAGCTACTTAAAAATGCACAGGTTTTGCTAAGCTCTCTCTCGCTCAGTCTCTTTCTCTCTGTCACTCACCCACACATGCACATTTTCATTTTTTTTTTCTCTTAATAAGGGATTTTATTGTCATTTCTGGTTATAGCTTAGTTTTATGAAAACTGAAATTTAAAACCTAAAGAGCTGAAAACATTTCATATATCATAGAGGACCTAATTAGGCTGCAGAAATAGGTTGAAAGGTACATACTCAAAGAAAGGCCTTTTTATTTTCACATGTTTGGCATGAATATTTGTGTCCTTGTAATTTCCTTGCCAATATTTGGTCAAGAACCAAAGGTCTTTATCTTTCTAATGGAAGTCCATAACCTTTGAGGTTCCTTTTCTCTCTCTGGAAGCCATCAGAAATTCTGAGATAAAGCTGTAGAAGAGTAGCTAAATTTCCATGGCCAAAAATAAATCAAAGTACTTGAAATAGGGAAAAGTAGATGTAAATTACAGAAGGAAATGATACTGCAAAACAAATGACCACTGATTCTATGAGTGCTGATACCGAAAGGAATGGCAGAAGGCTCTTGTGAATCATAGCGGAGAACAGCTTTTATGTTCTGGGTGTACTTGCAGATAAACCAGTAGTCAAGAATGATTGAATTTATTCATTATGGTCTCTGTCAGGAATCAGACAAGATTTGCAAGAACATTTATGCCCAGGAAGAAAACCAATACTGTGAAACTCTTGAGACAATGAAACTTTTGAATCACGCACACATCAGAGTCTTCCCAGAAGAGGGAACTCAGCCTGTGTGGTCTCTTGATATTACTCTTTATCCTTACCTGTGTAGCAAAGATGTAAACATTTTCTATCTTCTTCTTTACTGCTGAACTTAAAATTTAAAATTTACAAATACGATCAAAGCAATCTTGAGTATTTTGATTTGCTAATTTAAAAAAGTGCAGGAGGTGGTCTGTCCTAATTATGCTTTTGCCAGAGTTTGTGTCTCTCAGGTGGGATGCCATAGAATGACTTTTTAATGCTTACAGGGATTCTTCTGTACATGACAAAATAAAGCCTGAGGCAGGGTAAGTAAAGGGAAGAAAGAACAAAGGATAGATGAGAAGAAGAGCAGGCCAGGAAGAAAACTCACATATCCCCTTTTAAATATTAATATGAATGCTAACCTGCATGTCTCATTGAGGTTTAGCAGCTTTATGTTACAGAAAACTCAATAAAAGAATATGAAACCTGAAGGGTAATGAATATGTCCAGATATGAAACTATTTAGTTTTGCATTATCATCCTTATCTAGAAGGATGCTTGGGTTATGTCTTGCAGTGGTCACAGAAACTTAAGTTGCTGATTCCCACTGCTATCAGATTTCCTGGTTTCAGTTCTGTTGGCACAGCTTCATTTGTGGTAGCACGGCTGGCAATACTGATGGGGTAGCTGGGAGCCCACCGACAGTGTCTCAGCTGGAGTATGTTCTAGTACTCTGTGAGCAGAGTTGGGAGAGAGAGTTGGAGCAATCAGGTGACATTTCTACTTCCACTGTGCGAGTTCTTTTTGTTTCATATAACATGCTGATTAATTTCACTTGCAGAGCTGGATGATATGTATTGCAGAAATTGCGTGCAAATTTTTAATCCCTTTTCAAAATTCCTTTGTATTGCTAGATGGATATTTGAATGTGCTTTATTTTAATTACATTTGATGCTTATTTCACATAATAGTAGAAGATAGAAATTGCAAAGCACCAGTAAGAATAGTAGGGGGGCTGCCTGTGAACACAAAGATGGTCCAGTCTGTAGGGATCCTTAAGCTCATTTGAAATCCCTGGGACAAAATACAATTTGTCTCTGTTATGTTCATTTAGGAAAACATACAGAACTAATAAATAATTATGTTGATGGATCTTGAGGGGAAAAGCTATCACACTGACTGCTGTTTCCAAAGAGACAAAATACTGACCAATTAAAGGGATAGGGTGACTAACAACAAAATCCAATTTATTGTTGGATAAATTATTTTTCCTGTGTATTCTATGGGAGAAAAGATACAGCGTGTCAAGTTTTCTGATGGTATAATTCTGTTAAAGTTGGTTGAATTGTGCCAGCAATGATTCTGGTTTTATAACCTCAGCTACTGCAGCAAATAAAAGCAAGTCTTTCAGTGAGAAAGTTCAAATCAGTAGCAATTAGTATTCTTCAGGCCTAATTTTCCACCTGATAAATGAGGACAAATTTAATTAAGAAAGGTGAATTTGGGGATTCTGCTGATAGCAGATCATCTCTGCTTGTGCATGGCTTCATTGAAAAGTCTTTTCTCTGAGCATGTTCTGATAGTAGTCACTGCACCAAGAGTGCAATGTCTTTCAGCTGTGTGCTTCAGGATTTTTTCATTTTACCCTGTGTTTGACTTGGTCTCCATCTTAAGTTTCATGTATAAAATAGCAAATTTTAAGCAAGACAGGGGGTGGATGTGATTGCATCATTTTTCATGAAAACAAGTCTGACTTTTTAAAATACTCGTTCTGATTGTCCCTCTTTATCTCGTGGATAAGGACTTTTTTGGAAGTGTCTGCTCTCCATGGACAGATTTTGGTGTTGCTGTTATTGCATCTTCCTTACAGCCTTTGCCTTACAGATTTCACAACTTGCCTCATCCCATCTGTTTACCCCAGGGCTTCCTTTAAGGATCATCTGAACCTGATCCTCCTCATCTTTAGTTTATTTTTTTCTCTCCCTCTGCCATTTTTCGGGTGGATTTGTTTGTTTATTTATTGTCACACTGCAAGGCACAGTGGGAAGGTAATTGCTTATCAGATATACTATAGATTTTATTATTGATCACATTGTGTAGTAACAGTAGGATGTCAAACTGAATTTTAAGCTCTTTAATGTTGCTTCACTGGTGATGGCTGCTAAGTGATATACCCTTACAGATATGTCATAACCTGAGTCTTGTTTTTTGGGAGAGACTTCAGACATTCCTGAAAGCATAACTAGTTCTTTGTGATGAAGCAGTTTAGAAACTTAATTTATTTTTTATTAGATTGTTTCAGATGTTATCTTTGACCTGTAGCTTTAATGTTATACATTGTCTCTGTGGTCAGATGCAGCTACAGCCCTAACACAGTGTCTGTTTCATGTCAGAGAGTTGTGAGCTCTCTTCACATAAGGCTTGTAGGGAAAGCACCAGACGCAGCTGAGGGTCTGTGCTGCAGGTATCTGACCAGAGCAGGGTCTCTGCATAGACCACCCTGAATTCAGGTGTAGAAGGAAGGAAAATCCTGTTGTCTGTGGTGCTCCAAATAGGTGAAATTTCAAATATACTCTGTGTGGAATGGTGACGTTTTGTGCTGAATCCCTGTTTCACTAAATGTAGAGACTTTAGATTTTCACATCTTTCTTACAATCAATTATTACAGTTCAAATATTTACAACTTTATTTTCAAGTACACCATGGAGGAATTCCAAGCCGGCTTCTCTGTTTGTATCCTTAAAATGCCCAGTTCTGCTTTATACTCTGACATTTTGTTACCAGCATATTGCTTCTCTCCATTTAGACGGAACTTATTTGTTGGTAAAACCAATTCTGATGTAACTGTATATTGTATGTTTTTTCAAGGTGGTCATACA
Organism: Neopsephotus bourkii; assembly: GCF_033783945.1. NCBI lineage: Eukaryota > Metazoa > Chordata > Aves > Psittaciformes > Psittacidae > Neopsephotus > Neopsephotus bourkii. The sequence continues at coordinate 207,946 of NW_026901130.1, read as the reverse complement.
AATTGTGCTGTTAAAATGTAAACTACTTTCAATTTGTATGTAGAAATGTCCTTTGAAAGAAGAGGAAATTTAAGCATCTAAGCCAGTCTATTTTAAAGGGTGTATCTATTTTGTCCTATTCCTTAGTTTTCTTTATTTGATCCACTGTATATTTAATATTTGAAGCCTCCTGGCTAATGTCTTGTTGAATAAGCTTTTCTAAATGTTTTCACTTTTCCATTTCAATCTACAGGTAGAAGAAATTGTTGATATAGGAGCATTTGCCCCAGAAGACATTCATGTTCCCAAAATCTATGTTGATCGCCTGATACAAGGAGAGAAGTTTGAGAAGAGAATTGAAGTAAGTAGCTGAGTGTTTGGTCACAATATATTCCAGCTTGGCGGGTATTTTAGAATATATAGGGTTTTACTCTAGACACCAAGTCTTAGCACTGAGAACATAGTGTTAGAAACACTTGTTGAGTTTTGCTAGAAGCTTGGGTAGGTACTTATGTAGTTAGTAGTTAGGTGTGGGCCTGAGAATCAAGCATTGCTTCCTACACCTCAGCCTCTCTGGTTCATTCCCTGAATGATTTAAGAACAGCCTGTAGTCCTGGGGGCTCTGATGCACCGGCAAGTTTGATGGAAAATGCTACCTCTTTCTCCTTCCGTCTCTCACTTCACCTACTGCAGACACAACAAGGGGAGCACATAGACTAAGTATGAGGTGTCTTTAATCAGGTATTTTCTGCTGTAGAGCTTTTGACATGAGCATATAGGGCCAGCATCAGCCCCTTTTGTGCTGTGTATTGAATTGTGTTACATTGCAAAGGCCCCTTTCTTTTTCTTTAATCAGTGGCATTTCTGGTCTGTATAAGATGTCAATAGCAGCATCACGGCAATAATATTCCATCACTGAAAAATGAGGATTACATAATTGTTCTTTGTTTCTGTGGCTTTGCCCACTCAGACTATGTCCCTATATTATTCATTTTGGTGATTTGACAGTGCTCTTAAAGTGTAATTGAAAATTCTTATTTCTCCTATGTCTCCATACTCTGGAGGTGGGAATTATTCAAAATGTCATAAGAAGAGCTGTTGGAGGGGGAGATATATGACACAAGGAAAAAAAAGCATCTCCGAAAACAGTGCAGAAAAGAATAGTAATAATTAAACTTTTAATATTAAAATCAAGTCATAAAGTCATAGCAAGTCATATAAAGCTTTTTCTCTGATTAAACCCTTTCATGAATGTTAGGTTAAAAAGCTTCGCTTTCTTTTTTTTTCTTCGTTCCATCTGTTCGTTCTGCAAAAGCATATTCCATGTTGTTGAGTATTTAACTGGAAACAAATGTGTCAAATATATTTTCTTGCCTTTTTTTTTTTTCTTTGTGCATGTTTTGTTGTACTTAAGTTAATGGCCTGTATTACTGAGGATGCAATATCTCACATAAAAGCTTTTGCCTTTTAGGAGCAAAATCCATTTTGCATTAATTAAATTGCTGTTTTCACTGCAGTTTGGCAGTGGATGAAAAGGTAACTCTCTGTCCAGAGAAGATCTTTGTACAGACACCTGATTTTCTTTGGGTTGCCTGTACAAGTAAATACACCTACCTAGTCGACTGCCTTCTTTCCTATATGCTTCCGGAAAAAATGAAGGAATGGGGGAGGAGAACTACTATAATGGCTCAGCAAAGTAACAGAGATTATTTTTGGTTGTGTCATTTGAGAATTCTGGCAGTGGTGCCTTTCATTAATAGAAGCATAGGAAGGAAATGGAGATTTATTTACTCTTCCATAAAAGACTATGTATAAGGAAGTGGCTGTACATATGAAAGTGTTGAGTATGATAGTGGTAAGAGGAGAGATGAGAAATAAAGAGAATAAAAAGAATCTAGTCTGTTGTAATTCTTGCTGGATTTAAATAGCATTTCCTTCCTAATTTGGCCTAGACATGGTCCCTCTAGTGCAAGTCATACTCTGTGTCCAGCCTTCTCTTTGCTGCAGAGAAACCCTCTGTGATTGTTCTTTTTCTGTAACTTGCAAGTGAAGCAATTCTAGGGAAAATAGCCAAGGCATAAAAAGAAAGCCTCTGGGGAATTCAAGAGGATTTATACTGACTGTTTCTGACTGCCTGAGAGGAAAGTGACTTCCAACATGAAGAAAAAAGAGACTGCAACTTTTTTTTTTTTTTGTGGTGATGAAAAGTAACAGGAAAATTTTGCATGATGTGTTCATTATGGTCTGAAGTAGGAAAGTGTGTGAAAAATATGGGGGCACAGGACATAGTGCTGCCCAGAGCAGTTTTATATACATGGGAGAGATGTGCAAAGAACATAATACATGTAAACAATAATTTTCAAAGAAGTCTTGCAAACTTCAGGAATGTCATGGCATTTTCACCAACGTGTGATTTAGAAAGCATCGACTTAAGGGCAGAAAATCTCAGGAAACAACTTCAGGCACATTTTGCAAGATTATACAGATTTATGTTTGAAAATTTGGTTGTTTAGCTCCCAGTATCTTTGGATGACTGGCATTTGTCTGTCTCATGCATATAAATCTGGACTAGCACCACTGAATTCAATGCAGAAAGAGAGCAGTATTTGTATTTTAGGCTGACATTTAACAAATCTATTTAAGTATCTCTTGGGTAATGAATCTGAGACTTGCTAATATTTGCACTAATGCTTGGTGTCTTCTTAACCAGTTGTCTATGTATTACATCAGCCATGGCAATATAGACAAATAACATTTTACTTTAAGGCCATCACTGGGGATATTTGATGACTTCATTGGCTTAGATAAACTGATAGAATAAAAGGTTGGGATTTTTGTAGAAGATGTATAAATAATTTATCCTTACACTAAGTACCTCTGAGCAATCACAGATCAGGCTTTTGTTCTGTGAAAAGCAAGAATTTGGATTCTAATCATTACTTACGATTACTTCATTTCTTCCAGCGCTTATCAATTCGAAAGCCTGAAGACTCAAAGGCCAAACAAAAACAAGGAGACAATGTGAGGGAGAGAATCATCAGACGGGCTGCTTTAGAGTTTGAGGATGGCATGTATGGTATCCTTCATCTGTGCTATAGGTTAAACTGATGATTCACTAGAATAATACTACAGGTAGTTTGTTTAAGACAGGTTAATTACCATGCTCATCGTCTTTCACAGAGCTGAGCTTCTGTCATTTTATTAATACCTTATTGAAATATATAGGATGTTAGGGAATAGAGTACATGGAGTTTTTATCCAAGGATATCTGGAAAGTTTGTTAGCAGTTGAATGTTTTGAAGAATTTCTCAAAAAAGTTACGTACATTGGAAATGAAGCTTACTTGCACTGTGGATTTTTATATCGTGTAAAGCATTGACAGAATGCAGTTAGTCCAAGTGACAAAATAATTCATCACAAATATGGGGCATCTAACTAAAAATGAAAGTGTTTCTGAAGAGAACAGTTCTAACCATAGTAGAATGATAATTTTTTTTTTTTTTAACTTACTAGTTCGCAGTATGTTCCTGTTTGTGCCTTAACTTACTCTCTTCAGCTAATCTGGGTATTGGAATCCCACTGTTGGCCAGTAACTTCATCAGTCCAGACATAACTGTTCACTTACAGAGTGAAAATGGAGTCCTGGGCTTGGTAAGACTATATCTTGGTCCCTTACTGCAGTGTACTTACCTTGCAGGGACTGGGTTTCATTCCTGACACACCCCCAACTTGATTATAATTTTACTAAAAGTCATATTAAAATATATGCCATATTTCATAATCATAAAAATTCATTAGCACAGGGAAGTTTCTCAGGAAATTTTTATTTCAGGATTATAGTACTGCTTTGCTAAATATGTTTTTAAGTACATGTTTTGCTAGAAGGAGTCAGAAACTTCAGTAGTTTTCAAGACCAAGCCTTGTAAGCCTCATTAAACATAATTTTAAATAAATTTTAAACATTTTTTTCACTGTTGTTTGGTTTTATGTATTTCCACCTATCTACCTTTTTCTGAAAAATGTCTGTCACTTTGGTTAAAACGAAACCAACCAAACAAACCCCCAACTGTCTTGTTATGTAGTCATTCTAACAACCTCTAACAATATGTTCATCAGTCCTCATATGATAGTTGATGTAAATTGTGGCTTCTCTTGTCAGGGACTTTGTTCTGCTGAAGATTAAAAAAATGCATGTCTGTGATGAACTCTTTTCAGTAACAAGCATTAGAAATAATAAAGAAGTTGTGAATTCTCTCTCAACTGTATTTTAATATAAAGCAGACATATATGTATGTTGTTTTCAGGGTCCTTATCCTCTTGAAAATGAAGTAGATCCAGACCTGATCAATGCAGGTAAAATATTTAAATAAATTTATTTAATGGAAAATTATTAATGAATGTTAATCTAAAAATATACTTTTGGTTCAATATATGAACCAAGACTCTTGTTTTATTTGTTATGAATATTAATGTATTTGTCTTCTTTTAACTGAAGGTTGGTTTTGATCAATGGAGATGTTTAATATTGTAGTTAAAGAGCTTATGCTTTGATGCATTCTTGTTGCTACTAAAGGAAGCTGTCCTTGAGGCCAGGCAGTAAGGGGTCAACTCTTCCTTTTCAGAAGTGAGATTGTTTTGTTAAGCCTAGATGTGAATGTGGATTTGTTTTCCTGTTACTTTTCACCTTGTGTCTTCTAGAATATGGTTTGTGTTTGGGACATGTTTTAAAACATCCTGTGTACAATGGTCTGCTTTATTCCAGGTTAGTAAGTTGCAGGAATGCAAGTCATTTGCATTTAGAGAGAGAACAGTAGCCAGGGCAGCGGGGGGGGGGGGAAAGAGCTTCCCAAAACAGCACCTGGCCACTGGAGGACTCTGCTGCAGATAGTTGCTTTTGCCACTTTAAGGGGGAAATGCCAGTCCTCACATACTGTTCTCACCCAGCTGGTTTGGGGCATGACACCTCAGAAGTAGCCATGCAATGTAAAAATGTAAGCTTTTTATGGTTTAATGTGTCTTTTCTGTTATCTGTTTTCTTTATGGAGAGTTGTGCCTGCATCTGTTCTCTGTTTCCATGTAAAATTGCACCTACATATAGCATTGTAACAAATAAAAGTAGGCCTTGGCACGATATAAATTCTCATTAATGTTAATGGTACAGGTTATAGACCCATAGCTGACATCTTAGAGCTGTTTTTTTAATACAGAAAACCTGTGCATTTTATATTTTTTTAGTTATCTGCTTTTTATTTAATATCAGGATGAAGTCTATCAGTTGTTCACTGACTTGAAACATTTGCTACCTGGCTTAACTAATTGATAATATTATCATTCTGCTATGTTCTTGCCCCTCTTTCAGTATTATGTTTTAAATAAAAAAATTGATTTGAAATGAGAAATTATTAAGGAATTGAGTCCAGCATTTCAATAGTAGCTAGGTAACTGTTGGTGATAAACTGCACAAAGAAAAATATCTTAGGGGTATGAGAGCTATGTTAACACTTGAACTGAAAATGTTGTGTTTTGTTAGTTTGCTTTTAAAATTAAAGGTATCACTGGAAGGAAAAAATATTTAGAATAAAAAAATGGTTACTATAAAAGGTGACATTTGTCACCTTAAAATTAGATTTTAAGTTCTAATGCATTGTAAACTGATGAAAAAATATGAGACAGGGAGCACCAATCTGAGACTAGTTAGGGGCAATAGGTGGCCTCCTTGAGCTGTGGTGCCTGTTGCACATAGCACCCAGTGCTTCTAAGAGTATTGAGCTGACAAAATTCCAATTTTCTAAATTCTAAGTTCTAAATTAGAACTTAAGTTCTAATATGGGTGCATTAGAAGTGAACACATTAACAAACTGATGATGGAAAAATATCCAAGAACTTGATAAATACTCTGAAGAATCACTGTGCTCTTATATGGATGTCAAGATGATTTTGAGTTATTGTTTATAGATGATAAATATTTTTGAAGAAGTAATCTTGCAGAGATGAAGGTAATTTAGGAGGTCAGAATGCAACATTGGAAATAAGATTATTCTACTATTGTTAATTCTCTCTTAAGCATCTTTATTTACATCTTCCTCTGCAGCTGCAGTAGACAAGACACAGGATAGGCGAACCTCAGCTCCACCATCAAAATTATCATCGCCATTGCTGAAACATTCAGTAGCTGCTAAACCTCTTGGACACTTAGTTGAATTAAGACCATTCTGGATAATTTCCAGCTAAATATATAAAAACATGTGAAGAAAACAGAAACTATATGACAAAACACTAGGATTTAATTCTGTTTGTATTCATCTACTGGAATGGTCCTGTATTAGCCCCCAAAGTCCACATTTTAAAAATACACTCCTGGTTTGGGCTTTTGCCAAATATTGTCTGCAAATGCAGTTGTATTTCTCTGAAAAATGTATGGGTTATTTTTTCCCAAGGCGGAGTTCTGTCTTACAGAGTAATCTGGTGCTGCTGGATCCTCAGCCTGTGTCTCTTTTGACTTAGCATTGTCTTAGCTTGTCACTTTATCCCAGGGTTCTCACTCCATCTAGCTGCTTTCAGGCTATGCTGTCTCTCCCACTGCTTTGGGTGGGTACCTGGTAGGGAAAGACAACTGAGGCAGTTCTAGAAGGTCTGGATATTAACATGATGAACTCTTGAGGTCTGACTACGGGAGGGCTGTATAACCTTAATCCTATGGTCTTGTGTCAAAATTACGTTCTCATACAATATCTTGGCATATAATATATATCGAGTGAACTCAGTAAATTAAAGCAAGTAACATGGGTCTCCATTTTAATTTCCTGCACTTTTTTCTTCCTTTTCCCCATCCTCTCAATTAATCCCATTGTCTTTTCCCCTGTTTTCTGGAAACTGCAAAGATGTCTCGTTCCTCTTTCCCTTTTTCTTCATAAAATCATCTGGTGATAAAGGCTTGGTTTATAATTTCGCCTTCAGCTGTGTTTCTTAGGCTTTTCCAGAGGCACTCTGTATGCATGGTTGTTGCTTTAAACCTTTTCTGTGCTGGCATGAGAGGAAAGAAAGGGCCCTGGACAGAGTCAAAATAAGGCACTTCCATGTGTGCTTCATTGCTTGATCCAAGCACTGTGGAAAGAACAGTAGAGAACACAGAAGCGCATTCTGTGGTGCAGTCTAGCAAAGCAAGAGTAGACTAGATCTGTAATTTATTTTTCTCTACTGTACATTGTTATCACTCTAGACTGTTCAAAGCGGTCTGCTCACTCTTCCTTGCAACTTCCCTCTCTCCTGATGATGCTCTTTCTGTTTCAAAAGAGTTACCTCTCACTTTTTTGATAGGCAGAGCAGAAAGCTGAAATGCACAGAGATTTCTTAGCCTCTGGTGTTAGTGGTGTCTTGCCTGGAACTGTTGGTAGTGAAAGAGTGTACAGTCCTATCATTAAAAACTGCAACAAACTGCTACACAATTCATTATGATTAGGTTTACATGTGACATAGTAAGTATAATCAGGTCCATAGTTGTGCAGAATCCAAAGGAATTTGATTAAAAAAACTTATCTTGGTCAACAGCTGTGACTTCATTTGTCAAGAGACAGAACATGTACGTACTATAGCTTATTTCTTTTACAGGTAAGGAGACAGTCACTGTTCTTCCAGGTTCTTCCTATTTCTCTAGTGATGAATCATTTGCAATGATAAGAGGGTACGTAACAACACAAACCCTGATCTTTTGAAACATGAAAAGAATAAACTGAGTCAGTGACTGAACTCATTAGTAATTCTTTGAAATGTAGTTAGCGTTTAACAACCTGTAAAATAAACATGGATTTAAGCAGTGATGGTTTACAGAGGATTAGGTCACACTACTGGAAATAGAAAAACACTATAACTAGTAGATACTATAGTGATGTTCATGTCTACCACCACCTGGCCATATATAAACACATTTGTAACTATGTTTTAACAACTATTTTTTCGTCATTTCCAAGTACCTAATCTGTACTTGCACTCTGTATATCTCTTCGCTCAGCTTGCAACTGTGATCATCATTCCACTTCCCTAATGGAAATTCACAATCTGCACCTGTTTTTTGTTTGTTTTTGGGGGAAGGAGGTTGGATGCAAACAAACACAAAATCCTAATGGCTCTGAAAAGATAATGAGTGCATGTAAATATGTGAAGGAGTGCACTTAAAAGTATGAGTTCAGAACTGATTGTGCATGCAGTAGCCAAAACCAGACAAAAAGTAGTAACGTTTTTGACGCTCAGTAGAAAAATTTGCATCAGCGATACACCTGCAGGGGAACAAAAGCCTAGCTATGTGTGTGACAGAATGGTTGCTACCTCTGTGGTATGCCACCTTTTTTATATTGATGTAATAATAATGAGAACTTGATAATGCTAATTACACACTTTCTGTTGGCAGAGGCCATGTTGATTTGACAATGCTTGGAGCTATGCAAGTGTCTAAGTATGGTGACCTGGCCAACTGGATGATTCCTGTAAGTAGATGTTTGTACTACTGTCAATGCACTATATTTAGGATAATATAAATGTAGCTGAGGGTCAGGCAAAGGAGAAAAGGGCTGAAGCATAATGGGTGTTGTGAAGCTTAAAGCATTAAAATATAGGATATATTCGATTTTAAGGTTAATAGGCTTTTTGCCTGTTTCTGGCACCAAGTTGCAATTATCAGGAGTGAAACCCCTAAAATTATTCTTGTGCTAAGCACTGTAGAAAGCTAAACACTACTTATGCACAAGCCTTTTTCTTTCCTCTTGGGTCTATGCCTTTCAAATGTTATATTTCTTTTGCTGAGATCTAGTGCTTTTTCTTGAGACTGTCAACGCTTGTATAGTTGTACCTGGAGCAAGAACTTGAAGGAAGGTGTAAAATAATATGTAGCTCATAAAAAAATTATTTTTAAAATGTCTGCATTATATTTCTCAGTGTTCCTGTCAAAGGATCACAGCATTGCCATGTTGAATAATATAGAAGGCAGCAGTACTATTGTGTTCACCAAAAAATTCCTACACGTTTCAACCATAAAAGTACAAGCTAATCCCAGTATATTATTGAAGGAGTTGATGACATTAAGCCATTCTTTGCACACAGTTTATGTTTTAGCAGTAAAAAAACGTATCTACCTTTCACATGGTCTGTAAGTTTAATATTTTCCATATGGTTCTTTCTAATACAGTTTGTATCAAAGACATCTAGAAACAAAATTTCTTTTTAGCCTGGTTTAAGGTAATAGGGCATATTTCTATCTGTCTGAGCACTGCTAAAAGTTTCAGGAGAGTCTTTTGAAAACTGAAAGCTGGGTAGAGGAGATAAAAAACCCAATGAATATCCTGTCTCTTGGAGGAGCTTTATTTGAGCCTAGCAGTCTGTGTGACGTTTCCAGTGTGAGTGTACAAGTCATGGAGCAGTGACTGAAGCATAAGCTGCTTTATAGCGAGAGGGGACAAAGAAAGGGTCTGTACAGGCAGATGGGGGAGAATGGAATATGTGAAGAGTGATTCCAGGTCTCCATGTGAGTGATTGTAAGGAAATGTGAAAGGGGTTATAGCTGTGTTGGAATATAGCATATAGGAGAGAAATCCATGAGAAAACAGTCTTCCTTAGATGTTGTCACAGCATTAACCTGATTTTATGGTCACACAACTGAGAACAGACAAATTAGTGCTGCCTAGATATTTTCAGACTCCATTGATTGAAGTGATAGCTTTTCAAGACATTTTTAGTTGTGCTGTCATCAAGTATATAGCGTGAAAAACAGTGTCTGAAAATTAGTGCTTCTGTTAGTGTAGCACTCTGTTGCTGTTTTATGTGTTTTGATGGAACTCTGTTTTAAACATAATCTGATGGTCAGATACACTGTAAGGGTTCAACTGTGACATGCATTAAGTTAATACTGGTTAGCTTTGCATTGTTCAATTCCAATTTATTTTTTGTCTAGAGTTACAAAAACTTGTCACTAGAATCCAAAATGAAACCAGCCTCTGTCGTGGAATCACCAAACACTTTGAAATATGAGGGGTAAATCAAATTAAATTTTGACCCTAGGTTTGCCGTTTGAGCCAAGGCAAAATTGTAAGTTTATGTATTCAAGGAGTTAACTCCAATTTCAGTTAATCAAGGTTTTAACTTGATTTATCCATGGCTTTGTATCTCAAAGGTATGGTAAGTCACCCAAACTCAAATTACATATTTTAAATCACTAACTTTGAAACACATTTCGTCAAATGTACGTTCTTCAGATGATCGATATAAATAAATGTACACTGTCAGTCCAACACTGCAAGTAAATGTCACTGACAGGCTGAGTAGGATATTTTTTTTTTGTGTGTCAGTCTAAGAACTACTCCTTTCTTTCACTGGGTGAGGAAACTGTTTCTGTGAAAGCACTTCGTTCATGTTAATTTGTTGTTTTATACAAGTAGAAATTACTTGCTTCCATAGTGGCTTTTAAAAATGATTCTGAATTACTACATTCGCTGTCAAAATTTTAAAGACAGAGGAGAAAAAAACATTTAAACTTAGTTTATTATGCTGTTATGCTATAAACTTTTTTGGGGGGGAGGGTTTAATAGTGTTTAGAGATTTTTCTTATTGGCATAGTTCAAGATTATTTTAATCTATATCTCTTTTTCTTTCAATTTCAGATCTAGGTTTTGTTTAGCTGAATTGCTTTAAACTGACATTCTCTTTATACTTTTGCAAAATAAAATAACACTGTATATATAAAAGTGTCTCTAGACTATCTTTTTGTGTTCAAGATTACTCAGCTCCTGAGATTTTCTTCTTTGACAGTCCTTTGCAAAAGCAGTGTTAAATGGTCCTGCCCCTGTTACAGCCTTAAGTTTACTCAAGCTGTTTTTGAAAGACCTGTCAGAAAGTGGAAGGGGGTAGGTTGAATTTTAGGTAGGAAAAATAGCTGTATTTGCTTTATTGTTGTTTTTGTAAATTGAAGTGGCAAGAGAAGTATTATTCAAAATACCCAGTGAACAAGGAATAAATAAATATTCCTGCACTAAAGTATTCTTATTAAACTAGCAAAAATGTACCTCCAGTGAGAGCTCATGAAGCTGAAATATTTGAAAGAAGGCACTCCTGAATAGATGAATAGGTTTTAATGCCAAAAAATCCCAGTAATTTCAACTGACCATATTGGTATCTCAGGATATGAAATTTTATGTAGTTGCATAATAGCTTTGAATCTAAAATCTGTTCTCTACAGCATTCAATCTTGAAAGGTAATGTCATGAGCCAGAGCAATTCACTGCTTGTTTCCTTGCTTGGTTTCTTACTTGAGGTGGGTTTTTTCCTCCTTTTTTTTTTTTTTTGTTTTTTTTTTTCAATATCCTAGACTTACACTGGACAAAAGCACAGCATTCACAGGCACCTCAGGCACACATGATATGTACAATATCATACAGTGCTTTCAGGATCTAAGTAATATTAACTTTTCCAGTAGCTTTGTGCAATTCTTACTTTCTTTCAGAAAACTTTTTTCCCATATAGAAGTTAAAGTCATTTTTCTGATCATGATGTTGACATTCCTTCACTGACAGTTTTTGTGACTTGTCTTTCAAGATCTGATCTGTCAAAAGATGAAGCCAGTATTTGGCATTAATAAAACAGGTGTATTTACAAATATAGTTCATGAAACATTGAAGTTCAGATTGTATCTCTAAAACTGGGCATATATTCCTTTTTTAAATGCTTTATGTTCTCTAAAAGATACTGATTTCAATTTAGCAGCCATACCAAGGGCATTATTTTTCATGTTGTAATTGTATATTCTGCTTATGAAAATGCCTTTTCATTCTGTTCAGACACAAATTTAGGAACTATGTGTGCATTTTTAAAACAGGAAAGAATAAAATAAGACTTTTGGTAGCTTTTATCTGTCTTTTTGTTACCTTCAAGGTGTACCTTTTTACTAGCATACATGCATATATGTGACTTTTTGCTACCTTCATTTGCCACTCTTACTAAGCTTTGGCTGTCTGCACTTTTTTTTTGCAGTGACCTTGTATCTACTTCTGAGTAAATGTGTCTTAGGACACTCTAAATCCAGCCATTCAAATCATCAGTAGTTTCCCTCTGGTTCCTTTGTTTTGAGATTTGTTCAGATGATTTTTAATCTTCTTTACTGCTGTTACTACTGTTCTACAGTGCAGATTTTTAAAATGGGATTAACCAGCATGTAGACATTCAGAACTTTCTGCTTTTCCTGTAAATAAGGTGGGATGTCATTGTCAGTTAAGTTGCATTGTGAGCATGATGTGTCTTTTAGTCACAAGATTTGTGTGAGGTAATACACAGATTGACTGCTAAAAGCTCATAGTGTAACAAAACTAAACTGTATTATTGTAACATTTTTAACTCAGTTTTGCATTTAGGCTTGGTTTAAGTACTTCTTATGCACTAGTAGCTTTTGGATTCTTGGATAGATGGTATTCACCATTATTTCAGAGGCAAGTGATAACTCTAAATTTTGTGTTTTGAATGGTACCATCATTAAGCTACCCTTCTCCCGTAAGAGCCCTAGTGTGTGCATGTGAGTATTTACTTGCTGTTATTAGGAACTGAGCTAAGGAGGCTCATTGCAACAATAGCCCTTTCGTTGCGCTCATATGCTAATCTATAACGCATAGGAAAATCCTGTGAGTAAAGGAATAAGAGGGTGAGAATATTTTAAGTACCTGCAGTAAACAATGCTGTTTGCTTATGCAGAAGTTACTCCCTAAACACTGTCATTTATTGGTATTCTGTTAAGCACTACTAAGTGGCTTTTCGTGTTTCTCCCTTTGGTATTTCTCCAACTAAAAAGAGTGTTTCTGCAAAGGGAAAGGAGAAGGAGGCTGTTCTCTGGGGAGTACCTGGGAACATAGTGCAGCTGGGGGAAGGTGATGAGAAGTGGAAGAGAAACGGCCAGGCCTCCACCCCCTAGTATGGCAGACAGGCCAGAGCAGATGGGAGCCCATCGCTGCTGGGAGCCGCTGGGTGGAGCCACGTTTCACTTTGTGAGTGACAGGCACAGGATCTGACCTGTCTGTATCACTCAAGCAACTGTCAGAAATTGCTGCAGGCAGGACAGCAGCATAAAACTGTACTGTCACAGCAGTCCTGGCTCCTGTGGCAGTTTGCATTTTGTCACTTGGGATTTCAAAATTTGTGGGATTGAATGCACATCTCCTTGCCTCTACTTGTTTTGCCTGTAGTTCCTTTCTATTGGTGAATTTTTGAGACCCTTAGAATAGAAACATTTTATGAAACAGGTTTTTGTGCACTTTTGCTTGCTATACCTTACTAAGAAGTAAGGCTTTATTTGCTACAGCCTTCCTAATGGAAGATACCTGATTGCCGTTGTGACATGTCGAGAGAGTGGGCATTGGTCAAAAATAAAACACCAGAGCCTCTGTCTTCTTAATATGAATTTCTGAGCATTCCTTAACCATTAAAACATACTAATAATATGACTACTGGTACAGCTGAGGTGCTACACCAACAGAAAAAGCTTTGAACCAAGCAGAGGAGCCCTGCAGCTGGAGGTTCATGAATATGAAAAAGCAAAATGGATGAAATGTCTGTGTTGTCACATTCCAGTAGGCAGAAACTTGTTATGGGCGAAGGTATACCTAGAAAGTATACCATTAATGAGAGGGTAATATACTCAGGAGGACTAGAAAGTTGTAATGAAATTATGAATTAAGAAAATGAGAAGGGCTAAAGCCCAACTAGAATTTAATCTGGTACTGCCATAAAAGACAGTTAAAAGTGTTTCTATAAATACATTAGTAAGAAATTGAGGGCTAAGGAGAATCTCTATCCTTTATTGGGTGGGGGAATGAGAAACATAGTGACAAACGATGAGGAAAATGTTGAGGTACTTAATGCCTTCTTTGCCTCTTTCATAGTAAGATCAGGTAATCAGCCCCCTGAGTTTGAAGAGACGGACAGGGAGCAGAATCAAGCCCAATAATCCAAGGAGAAATGATGAGCAACCTCTACACTTCAGTGGGGGAGGGTGTATAGTACTCATTGTATAAGAGAAATAGGGACTGACTGAGTAAACTGGACACATATAAGTCCACAGGGGCAGACAGAATACATGCAAAGGTGTCAAGGAAGTTGGCAATTTTCTAAACCACCAGGTTCACAGCCTAGTGGCTACCAGTTCAGTTAACAAGCAGCAGCCTAAGAGGTGTTACTGACACTGAGCCGGTTTAATATCACTGTTCCCTACAATAATATAAACTAAATACAATTCTGAGCAAGAAAATTTAGCTCTAGCTTTGTATATTATTCTGCCGGAGTATAAAATTCATGTTTTAGAATCATAGAATCACAGAATAGTTAGGGTTGGAACGGGACCTTAAGATTGTCTAGTTTCAACCCCACTGCCATGAGCACGGACACAGCACACTAAGCCATCTCACCCAAGGCCTTGTTCAACCTGGCCTTGAACACTGCCAGGGATGGAGCATTCACAACCTCCTTGGGCAACCTATTCCAGTGCCTCACCACCCTAACAGGAAAGAATTTCCTCCTTATGCCCAATCTAACCTTCCCCTGTTTAAGTTTTAACCCATTACCCCTTGTCCTATCACTACAGTCCCTAGCGAAGAGTCCCTCCCCAGCATCCCTATAGGCCCCCTTCAGATACTGGAAGGCTGCTATGAGGTCTCCACGCAGCCTTCTCTTCTCCAGGCTGAACAGCCCCAACTTTCTCAGCCTATCATCATATGGGAGGTGCTCCAGTCCCCTGATCATTCTCGTGACCCTCCTCTGGACTTGTTCCAACAGTTCCATGTCCTTTTTATGTTGAGGACACCAGAACTGCACACAATACTCCAAGTGAGGTCTCACAAGAGCAGAGTACAGGGGCAGGATAACCTCCTTCGACCTACTGGTCACATTCCTCTTCATGCAGCCCAGGATACTGTTGGCTTTCTGGGCTGCAAGCGCACACTGCTGGCTCATGTTCATTTTCTCATTGACCAACACCCCCAAGTCCTTCTCCACAGGGCTGCTCTGAATCTCTTCTCTGCCCAGCCTGTAGCTGTGCCTTGGATTGCTCCGACCCAGGTGTAGGACCTTGCACTTGGCATGGTTAAACTTCATGAGGTTGGCATCAGCCCACCTCACAAGCATGTCAAGGTCCCTCTGGATGGCATTCCTTCCCTCCAGTGTATCAACCGAACCACACAGCTTGGTGTCATCGGCAAACTTGCTGAGGGCGCACTCAATCCCACTTCCATGTCAACGACGAAGATGTTAAACAAGACCGGTCCCAACACTGATCCCTGAGGGACACCACTCGTTACTGATCTCCAGCTGGACATTGAGCCATTGACCACAACTCTTTGTGTGCGGCCATCCAGCCAGTTCTTCATCCACCAAGTGGTCCATTCATCAAATTGATGTCTCTCCAATTTAGAGACAAGGATGTCGTGTTGGACAGTGTCGAACGTTTTGCACAAGTCCAGGTAGATGACATCAACTGCTCTGTCCGTCAGTTCTGTAGCCCCATCATAGAAGGCCACCAAATTGGTCAGGCAGGATTTCCCTTTGGTGAAGCCATGCTGGCTGTCACCAAGCACCTTGTTGATTTTCATGTGCCTTAGCATGCCTTCCAGGAGAATCTGCTCCAAGATTTTTGCCAGGCATGGAGGTGAGACTGACTGGTCTGTAATTGCCCAGGTCATCCTTTTTCCCCTTCTTGAAAATGGGGTTATATTTCCCTTTTTCCAGTTACTGGGAACTTCACCTGACTGCCATGATTTTTCAAATATGATGGGCAGTGGCTTAGCAACTTCATTCACCAGCTCCTTCAGGACCCATGAATGGATTTCATCAGGACCCATGGACTTGTGCATGTTCAGGTTTTTAAGATGGTCTCGAACCAGATCCTCTCTTGTAGTGAGCCTAGGGTGTTCATTCTCACAGTCCCTGTGTGTACCTTCCACGACTTGGGTGGCGTGGTCAGAGCCTTTGCAAGTGAAGACCAAGGCAAAGAAGTTATTCAGAATCTCAGCCTTCTCCAAATCCTGTGTAAGTAGCTCACTCGAGAGCTTTCAGAGGGGGCCTACATTGTCCCTATTCTGTTTTTTATTCGCTACCTACCTATAAAGTCCCTTCCCATTATCCTTAACATCCCTAGCCAAGTTTAATTCTAACTGGGCCTTAGCTTTCCTAACCTGGTCCCTAGCTTCCCGGACAACATCCCCGTACTTTTCCCAGGCCGCCTGTCCTTGCTTCCACTTTTTATAAGCCTCTTTTTTCATTTGAATTTTCTTCAGCAGCTCCTTATCCATCCAAGGAGGTCTCCTGGCCCTCCTGCTGCACTTCCTGCTGGTTGGGATGCAACACTCCTGAGCTTGTAGCAGGTGGTCCTTGAATATCAACCAAGAGTCTTGGGCCCCCTTGCCCTCTTGGGGGTTCCATATCCCATGGAACCTTACTAAGCAGGTTCCTGAAGAGGCCAAAGTCTGCTCTCTTGAAGTCCAGGGCAGTGAGCTTGCTGCACGCTCTTCTCACTGTCCTGAGGATCTCCAATTTGACCATCTCGTGATTGCTGCATCCAAGGCTGCCCTGGAGCATCACATTTACAAAGCCCTTCCCTGTTGGTGAGCACAAAGTCAAGCATGGCACCTCTCCTTGTTGGTTCCTCTATTACTTGCAGAAGGAAGTTGTCTTCCACACAGTCGAGGAACCTCCTGGGTTGCTTGTGCCGGGCCGTACTGTCGTTCCAACAGATGTCAGGGTGGTTGAAGTGCCCCATGAGAACAAGGGCCTGTGAGCGTGAGGCTTTTCCTATCTGTCTGTAGAGTGCTTCATCTGCAGGTTCTTCTTGATCAGGTGGTCTGTAACAGATCCCCACAGTAATGTCTCCCATCGCTGTTCTCCCTTTAACCCTGACCCACAAACTCTCTGTTAACTGCTCACCTGTCCCCAGACAGAGTTCCATACTCTCCAGCCTATCCCTAACATAAAGGTCAACTCCCCCTCCCCACCTGCTGGGCATGACTTTTCTAAAGAGCCTGTAACTTTCCATTCCAACACTCCAGTCATAGGAGCTATCCCACCATGTTTCTGTGATGCCTATAATATTATACCCCCGTAGACGAGCACACATCTCTAATTCCTCTTGTTTGTTCCCCATGCTACGGGCATTTGTATAGAGGCATCTGAGCCAAGCTCCAAATGAAGCTGGGTCATTGGCTGGAGGGGCTGGAATACCTTTACATTGCTCCGAGCATTTATTATAGGTGCTGGCAACTGACTGGGTGTGTTGGGATGGAATGATACCCCCTCCCCCAACACATCTGGTTTAAAGCCTCCTTGACCAGTCTGGCATGCCTCTTACCAAAACTGCTCGAGCTCCACCAGCCCCCGCCAGACCTGGCCTACAAACTTGGGTCCCATGTTCAAGACACACAAACCCCTGACTGTGACACCACCCTTTTAACCATTTGTTAACCTGGCCAGTTCTCCTAGCATTCTTTTAGGTCCTCCCCTGTATCCCGGAGAATTGACGAAAAGACTGTCTGAGCTCCAGAGCCCTCAACCACCTCTCCCAGGGCTTTGTAGTCTTTCTTTATGTTCCCCAAGCTACTACTGTCTGTATCCCTACCACCCACATGTATCACTAGAAGTGGGTAATAGTCTGGGGGATTTACTAGAACAGGCGGTCTCTCTGCAACATCCTTGATCCATGCCCCTGGTAGGCAACACACCTGCCTTGACAGCGGGTCAGGCCAACAGACGAGTGCTTCTGTCCCTTTCAAAGTAGAATCCCCTACCACCATGACCCGCTGCTTTTTCCTGCCAGCACCAGTAGTGATCTTCTTTACCAGTGCATCAGCCGGTTGTTCATGGTGAAAGTGTGTTTCCTCGTTAACCTCCTGCAGGACAGCAAAGCGGTTCTGGATGGGGACATCAGATTTAGGAGGAAGCTCTTTGCTTTTAATTGTCCTCTTCCTCCTTTTTTTTTTTTTTTTTTGTTGTTTTTTTTTCTTTTTGTTTGTTTGTTTGTTTTGTTACTGTTTCCCAGTTTCCCGGGTTGACAGCCTCTGTCTTTCCTCCATGAGCTAGAGGGGAAGCTTGAGGCCCCTGCACAGTTTGGGCCTGGAGCAAACAGTCCTCATTCCTCTCAGCTTCTCTGACATCTTTCAGCCTATTGACAGCGTTCCGCAGCTCAGCCCCTGCTGCAGGAGGACCTCCACCAGGGAGCACCGGGTGCAGCCCTGCCCACTGTGCACCCTCCCCTCCCCAGACCAGTGCAGGCACTCTCTACACTCCGAACTCTGCACTGCAGCCTACCGTGTCATCGGCTCTGTCTGGGTGCCTACGCAGGCCACCGCCGGGGCAGCCAGAGCAGAGCTCCTAGACCGGACCCTGGTCATACGGCGAGTGCTCACCGTCCCGCTCAAACTGCCACGTAAACTGCCTCGACCCGCCCTGGTCGCTCGCTCGCGTTCCCTGGGGCAGGTTTTTACCCAGCCGGGGCTGGTGCTGCTCCTCCTGGCTCCGCCCCCAGCTGAGCTGCCGGCTCCGGGGCAAGTCCCGTCTCGAATTTAAGGGTCCCTCGGTGGCTCTTGTCGCTCTGAGTTGAGGCTCCCGAACGCTGAGCTTCACCCGGCTCAGGTGTTGAAGGCGTCCTCTCTCGAGCTACTCACCTCAGCAATTTTTGATAAGTAATTTTTTGATAAGTTTTGATAAGTAATGTAGTGCAGTCAGGGGGCTTCTGAAGAAGAGGGTGATGTAATTTTTGCAGCATGATGCAGTTTGGATACATAAATCTTGATAACTCTTAAAAAAAACCCTTAAATTTTAGAAGCAACAGTCTTAGTTTTTAATGCTCTAGTCAAACCTAAATGACTAAAGCAGTAGTAATACAGTAAATTAAAAGAAAATTATATAAAACTTTTAAGCATTGGCAAAGAAGATTATCTGAAAAGAAGGCATCAGGAAACACAATTGAAATTTACTAATAAATATTTTAATTTGTTAGGTGTGTAACCTAAGGTTAGGAATATAATTTTATACATTATTAGTAGTTTTTTACAGAGCTTCAAAGTACATCTTCTGGACAGTTTTGGACACTGGCCATGAGGTGAACTGCATGTTCATTGGTAGAGATATTTTCAAAATGATAGTAAACTGGCAGAGGCTAGCTGAGTATGTGACTGTGGGATGGGGCTTTGGTTTTGGTTTTAATTACTATTTGTAGTGCCAAATGTGATAGGAGAGGGCTCTGCAGCAAACGATTTTCTGACTGGAAATTGTAATTTTAATGATGGGAGAAAGGACATGTATCCCTGCATGCCTGGGAACACAGTAAGTGTTCTCCAAGAAGCCCTGTTGCCAGCTATTTGCCACTTTGCTTGAATAGAAGAGTCTTTGCAGAAGGCTTGTTATACTTTTGAATCAGAATGCACTGTCTAGTAACACTCTTCTAATATTTCTGTTGTTTTAAGTTGTACAGCATTACGAGAAATTTTAGGAAACTTTTGTGAACTATTAACTGTAAAACTAATTAAGCACTACAAATTAGCTAAATTCTGTGTGACTAGAAAATGTGCAGGTTAATTATGCTCAATGACTGTGTTTCTCATAGTAGCAATGTGAAGTTCTTTAATGTTTAGGACATGACTGACTACGGGATATACAGCAGTAGTTGCACTAAAGAGGACAGGACCTGCAGTTAGTTATTCTCCTTGGAAATCTACATTTCAGTGGGGTATTATTTTAATATAAATAGGTGTTAGGTATTTGCAGGCATGTGTCTTGGAATAAAGTCTACAGTAGTATATCAGTTTGCTCCTTCTCTCCCAACAAACGTGTCTGGAAGCCCTACAGAGCTCTTGCAGCACATGATTACTACTACTGAAGAGTCCTGGAACCTCAAAGGAGAAAGGGAGCATATTACGTTTGCTCTACTTCTTCCATCTTTTTGAGGGTTGTTCTGCCAATTTTGTTTTTATTGATTTCTCTTTAGACTGCATGGAGGGAATGTAGGAGCTCACTGTTGGTATTTTATTCATACTTAAATTTTCATGTGGGAAGTGGCTGCTTTGCATTAGGCATCTGTAAAATGAGAACAGCTGAAGAAATTCTGCCAAGAATACAAGCGTATGTTAAAAGACTCCAAATCTGCAGGTTAGCGGTAACAATTGGGATTATGATATGGAACCATCACTTTCAAGTGAGACTAGTATTATGTTGGCAGTAATGTTTAATTATTGCATGCTATGCTGTGTGTTTTGGAAACAGTATGCAATGGTAAATGGAAGGATTAACTGTCCTGTTACAGTGAAATAACATTCACTACTGTGAAGCACATCCATTTCAGTATGCATGTTACAGGCTGTTTTGAGTTGCTTTTCTCAACTCAATACAGTTTCTCAATGTATTCATTTGAATTTCATTCAGTCATTTGAATCTGTTGCCAACTTTTTTCAGAATTATTTTTATGGGAAAATAAAGGAATAAAATTTCACCAACTAATTAAAGAATACAATTAAGCCAACTTGTAAGCCACATATTTTATGCTTCCTTAATTTTCTGGTTGTAGCAACTAAAAGTATAAATATAGTTAGTGCACATATTTGTGTATGTTATGTTTTAGGGAACAGTTATATAAATTTTGTCAGGAAGTATCAGTCATTCAAGAACTTATGCTCCATTTTTAAAAATAATTATATTTTCTTTTTCCATTGTTTTTTCATTTTGTGTATGTGTGTGTTAGGAGATATCTGATTAGCATTCTGGAAAAACAGGTCATTTTCTGTTTGGACATCCTTTAAAAAATATCTTCACCCTCATGCATGTAGAGTCTACTCAGCTTTGTTACATTCAGACAGTATTAACTCTTTGTTGTGTTATTGAATTATCAGCTCTCCTGATTAAAAAATCCCATTAATGATTTCCCATTGTTTCTTGGTAATGTTTATTCACTCATATTCTTGGAGTAAAATCTAATCTAGCTGTCATAGTTGACAGCATAATTACAATAATTCTATAAATGTGTCATATAAGGACATCAAATTAATGGAAAATAGGACAAGGAAGTATATTTTAGAATGCTTAATCTTCAGCTTTATCCATAATTTTTGATACAGTATTTATACAGTCTTTTTCACTGAATAAATGGGAAGTGAAATCTGGAAGAGTTGTGGCCTTCATTTTGTAATCAACTATAGATGTACATTTCCTTTAAACACTGGACAGGACTGTTAACAATGAGCAAAGGATTTTTATGTACATTGTTATGTAGTTAGAGCAGATCTATGCATATGTATTTTTTTTAATATTACGTTCTGCTTGGTATCTCTTTTGTACAAAGCTAAGCTCTGTGTTAATATGCACCCACCAAACAAAAAAAAACCCAACCCAAACTAGCGACATCTAACTGCACAACAATTAATGAGATATTTTTGTTAAATAACTATTTATGTCTCTGGTGAGCTTCTAACTTGTGCTGTGCATGTCATTTGAAGTTGACACATCTGTGAAAACAGACAGACCTGTATGGATAGGGAAACCTATGTGACTAATATATGTTAGTGCATACACAGCACTGCAGGGGTGGGCAGAGCAAAAAATTTTGAAGCTCATCCTCTCGACTGCAGCATTAACACCATTGATAGTGGTCATGGAAGTATCTTGTATCTAGTGCATTACATTAATTTCTGTGTCCCTGCCCATGGCAAAGGGGTTGGAACTAGATGATCTGTAAAGTCCCTTCCAACCCAAACCATGATCAGATTCCATGAACTTCATGCAATTCCAGTTCCCATGAATTTTAGTAGCCATCACTGGCACTATGTAATTATTTCCTTTCGTAAGGAACTTGAGACTGGTGATGGATTCCATACCTGCTACTTAGTCTGTGTTTGTAGCTGTCAGAGACCACACCGACATTTTTAAAATCTTCACTCTCTCATCCTAAGTAGCTTGTTCAACTGCTTGCAGGGAGATGACTGGGAATACAGGTTGAATGGGAAGCCTCTGTGGCAACTGCAGTTTGAACTAGAAGCTTTCATGATCTTCTGTAAAAGTTTTTGAAATGGTTTTCATTAACTTTAAGCATAGTGTGAAGCATATATATATTCTTTCATTTAATGGAAGGAAAAAGAAATTTCAGACTGGACGGTATTTATTTAATACGGTATTAGGGCAGTTGGCAACATGGCAGGGACTCAATAAGGAAGTACCTTAGTTCCTTTTCAAACAGGTACGCATTTTCACCTTGGCTGTCCTTTGATATTCAGTTTTAAATGGAATTATTCAAGCTTTTGTTTCTTTCAATCTGAGTATTAATCCTTCAAACTCCTCCGTTACCACAGTTTTCACTGTTCCTCAAACATATCATTAGCACCTGCTTTGCTGTACAGTTGATGTGATATCTGTTTGTGTCGAAAGTTTATGTTCTTTTAACACAACCAGATCAGTTTAGGTGCATTTTATCTTACAATGTTTGGAGTAGCTATAAAATTCAGTTATGGAAGAAAAGTCCTTCCCCCCTGGGAGTATAAAGGAAAGTTACAAGACACCAGTGTGGTTACAAGACCTTCAAAAGCTTGGAAGGCTCCTGATCTTTCCTCTTTTCTCTCAGCCGCCTCTTTTTTATCCAGTTTGGATTTTCTCATAAGTTATTTCCTGCTTGCTATCCCATTGTGAAAAAACTTCACATTCTCTTGAAAAATACCTTTACTGTCTTGCTGTCATGGCTTAAACCCAGCCAGACAGCTCATGCACACACTCCCAGTGAGTGGTGCTGGGCTGGAAGCAGTCCCTGGGGGCTCCCCACTTCCCTGGTCCCGGAGGGATGGGGAGGAGAATTGAAGAATGCAACTCCCACGGGTTGAGATAAGAACAGTCCAGCAACTGATGTACAACACAAATCACCACTGCTACCACCAATGACAACAATGATAAGAGAAAATAACAAGGGAAGAGAATATGATACCACCCCTGAAAAATGAGTCTGACCCAGAAGACCCCATGTCCTTCCGGGTAACTCCCAGTTACATCCTGGGCATGACGTGCCGTGGTATGGAATACCTCTTTGGTCATTTTGGGTCAGGTGTCCTGTCTCTGCTTCCTTCCGCTTCCCCTCCTACCTGGCAGAGCATGAGGCTCACAAAGTCCTTGGCCAAACCAAAACATCATTGTTATCAGCTCTGTTCCCAGGCCGAAAGTCAAA
The DNA here is from genome assembly GCF_033783945.1 of Neopsephotus bourkii. Taxonomy (NCBI): domain Eukaryota; kingdom Metazoa; phylum Chordata; class Aves; order Psittaciformes; family Psittacidae; genus Neopsephotus; species Neopsephotus bourkii. The sequence goes on along the minus strand of NW_026901130.1, from coordinate 184,764 downwards.
ACACAGCACTGCACCAGCTACCAAGGAGAAAAATGACTGCTACTGCTAAACTTAGGACACTCGCGCACCTTCAGGTACACACAACCTTCTGCTGGGACACCACAAATTGTCTTGGATGGCAAAAGTGACCAAACCAGCAGGAAGTTTTTAGGGATTGTTATTAAGCTAAGTTATTTTCCCAGGCTCTTTCATAGGATCCATATAGTGATCTGGGTTGGAAGCGACCTGAAAGACCATCTACTTCCAATGCCTCTGCCACAGGCTTCTGCTAGACCAGGTTGCCCAAAGCCCCATGTAACCTGGCCTTGAACACTGCCAGGGTGGGGCAGCCACAGTTTCTCTGGACAACCTGTGCCAGTGTCTCACATACTTATAAAGAACTTCTTCCTAATGTCTGATCTAAATCTGCTTTATTCCAGTTTAAAGCCATTCCCCTTCGTCCTATATTTACATGCCCTTGTAAAATGGCCCTCTTCAGATTTCTTGTAGCTCATGTAGACACTGGAAGCTGCTCTAAGGTCTCCCCAGAGCCTTCTTTTTCCAGGCTGAACAACCCCAGCTCTCTCAGCCTGTTTCCGCAGGAGAGGTGCTCCAGCTATCTGAGCCTCCTCTGGACTTGCTTCAGCAGGACAATGTTTTTCTTGTGTTGCGAGTTTCATAGCTGAATGCAATACTGCAGGTGGGGTCTCACGAGAGCAGAGTACAAGGGAAAAATCGCTTCCCTTGACCTGCTGGTCACACTCCTTTTGATGCAGTCCAAGATACAGTTGGCTTTCTGGGCTGCAAGGGCAGAGTGACAGATCACACCTAGCTTCTCGTCAACCAGCACTCCCAAGTCCTCCTCCTCTGGGCTGCTCTCAATCCAATTTCCATCCAGCTTGTATTTGTGCTTAGGATTGCCCCAACCCAGGTGTAGGACCCTGGACTTGGCCATGTTGAACTTCATGAGGTTGGCATTGGATACCTTTCAAGCGTGTCAGGGTCCCTCTGGATGGCATTTGTCGCCTCCAGCATATCAACTGAACCACACAGCTTGGTGTCATTGGCAGACTTGCTGAGGGTGCATCAATCCCACTGTCCATGTTGCTGACAAAGACGTTGAACAGGACTGATCCCAACACCGATCCCTCTGGGACACCAGTTGTTACTGGTCTCTGGTTGGACAATGAGCCATTGACCACAACTCTTGTGTGCGGCCATCCAGCCTTTATCTACTGGGTGACTGTCCTGGGTTTAGCAGGACATCTATCAAACTGAAGTCCCTACAGTTTAGAGACAAGGATGTTGTCTGGTATAGTGTCAAATGCTTTGCAGAAGTCTGGGTAGATGCCATCAGCTGGTCTTCCATTACTCACCAATGCTAACTCTATTGTAGAAGGCCAACATATATGTCAGGCACTATTTGCCTTAGTGAAGCCATGCTGACTGACTACTAGTCACCTCCTTATTTTCCATGTTTATTAGCACAGTTTCCAGGAGAATCTGCTCCATGATCTTGCCAGGCACTGAGGTGAGACTGACTGGCTACAAAGCTATACAGATTTATACAAAGCTACAAAGCTCCCTGGGTCATCCTTTAATGTTGTATTTTGACCGCTCAAATGATGTTCAGATATGAAAACATCACATGAGAGGATACGTACCTTCTCTCATATTTTTTTAAATATGCTGCATCACCACAATAACAATTTATTTTGTAAAAAGTAGGTGTTCTATAAAATATTCCACTAATTTTGTGTGTTTATGGCTGTGAAGCTGCAGAAGATCTAAATATCTCAATTAAAAAAAAATCATCTGTTTTAAATTGATTTCCACCTCTTGCATCCCAAGGTTATTTGGACTGAAGCTTAACAATAACTGTTGATTAAGCACAATGGGAAAAGCAGAATTCTTGTCTGTAGTATGGACCTTTTCTGGAACTGAGAAGCTATAAGGAAACTGTCAGCTTGTTTCTGAACTTTGCCTCTCCCTCTGTATAAATATTGCCAACCTTAGACCCCCTCAGGAAGCACATGTCTATATTTAAATATCTTTTCTTCTCACTTCAAGCTTTTGCTGATGAAGTGGGCTTTATGATAGTGCTTCAAATTACCAGTGCTCTGCCACTGAAGTAAGTCTTCCTTTCTGTTTTCTTATGCTAACCCCACCAATGTAATTGGAAACTAACAAAAATAATCTTAAATAAATGGGAGTTTAGGGGCATGCAAACCTTACCAACATGGTAAGAAGGAGCAGGAAACCTGCAAGTACTTCATCAGTTGCTTGTTTGAAATACCTCCTATTATTACTATTATTATTATTGTTTAAAACAATTGAACTTCGTACACATTATTACATTACACTTAAATGCCTTATTAAGTAACCAAGAGTGAACAGTTTTACTGTCTGCAATTTGCCCTGTTCAATGAAAAATAAATAAAAATTAACACTCTATTGAAATGAAATATATAGTTTCCAATTAAGCTAATATCCAGCACTATAAACCAGAGATTTCACCTCAGTGGTGGCTGTGGCAAGCAGTCTTCAGTAGGAGAAAACATTTATTTCTATGACAGACTGCATATCACATGCAAAGTATTCAAATAAAACAGTCTGACTTATGTCAGATAAAATTGAATATGCTATTAAAATTTAAAAGGAACAGAAATTGCTTGTTTGTAAATGTGCAGTGTTTATAAATATCAAAACTGTTTGTTCTGTGTACTTATCCTAGGCACAAAGGAACAAGATGTCTTTGGGAAATCACTTTGAGTCTCAAGCATTTTAATTCAAATGTAATATATAGCTCTCCCCTATGCCAGTATGGTGTGGGGGAAAGAGCAAGTTGTGGGAGCTTGGTAGATGCTCAAAATAAAAACATGTAATTACTTGGCTAGTTAGAGTTAATGCTTAATTGATTTGCTTCACCAGGCACCCTACATTGATGAGTATGTTTGCTTAAAGAGGAGACATAGATGTAGCAATTCAAAGGTATACAAGTCCTTCTCTTGAAGTTTCATTCTGCATACACAAAGGGATGGAGTTTTTTCTCTGAGTCCTGTATGACATCTTCTCCAGAAGTAGATTTGTTGTCCTTCATCATCACTTACTTCTTCAGATACTTCCTACTTGCTGTAGGTCTTTACTAGTTAGTTGAACTAAAAGGCTTGGAAAATGAACTAATTGCATTGTCAGAACAGATGTATTGATAGCATAATCCTCAATGCAAACACATTCTGAGTTACTAGGGGGATAATCCATTCTCTTCAGCTTTCTGCATTATCTTGTCAGCGAGCCTTTGCCAGACAGGTGAGCGATTATTGCAGTCTCTGTAAGAGCTCTGTATTTCCAGTTAAGATGGAGAATTATCTGAATGCTAGGAAGTTAAGGATGGAGATAAATATTTTCATTCCTTTCAGGTTTATATTTGCCAAGAAATACTTACTGGTAATGTTAATTAATATGATTAACATTAAATATTAACCTGATGTGAGAAATTCCAAAGGGGTTGTTTATAGATACAGGAAGATTTTATTTATTATTTAGAGTACAAACAGTAAGAAAATAGGGTTGTTTTTTCTTGTTTGTTTGTTTGTTTGGGTTATTTTTAAGGGGAGAGCATGGGCATATTCCCTTCATGATGATCAAGAGACCAATAAGTCCCTTCCATATGTTTTATATGTTGGATCATAGGTACTGATACTAGTAAAGTACTGAATCACCTAGCTAATAAAATGAAGAGAAAAGGCTTATACTAGCAAGTTTTCCAGTCAACTGACTGTTTACTTTTAGGTTATAAAACATAAAATAAATTCTACTGTCCATAACTTACTTTAATTACAGATAATAACCAGTCAAAAGAGAGCAAATACATAACACTTGAGACAGAAATTAATTTATTTTAAGCTGTAAAATTCTTTGCCTTGTATTTCTTACTGACCTCCTGTATCATGCAGGTACCTTGATGTTTCTCTCCCCTTTCGCCCTTCTCAGCAAACGGAATATGAGGTTGTGCCTTGTTTGTAGCATTACAGAAAGTAAAAATAGAAGTAGTTGAACACCAAGCCATAATACAGCTGCTGTGACAACAGGTGAAATTCAGGCACTCTTAAGAGAAGAATGAGTCACAGATGCAGAAAACATTGTGTGGTTTGAGGGGCAAACAGAAGTGAATACTGATCCACATTAATTTATTTGGCCATGTTCTGAAATGGTATCCACAAGAGCCTGGAATAGAACAAAAAGATTGGTTTGTACTGATACAGTGATACAAGCGATGTCTTTCTAAAATGGCAGGTGGAGAGTGCTTACATGCTCTCGTTGCTACATTTCATAAGCAAAGATTTCTTTTGAAGAAGTAACATTTCTATTAACAGGAGGGTGAACACTTTGCTTTTTTAATGTCAGAGCCGTTGAACTGAATTCATCACTCCTGTGTGTCAGGGCTTCCATTAAGACAATGGTACTACTTGGATTTAAGTTACACACAGTAGGTCCTTATTCCTACTCAGCATTCTTCTTGCATTTGCATTGAATAGAACCTTCAGTGAGACTGCTGGTTTTGCTCTGGTGCAGCCAACACATTCTATCTTTTATTCTTTCTTCTTTTTTTTTTTTTTTTTTTTAGTAGTAGTCAGAATGTTACATTTCCGTTAAAAACTTTATTTTAGGGTAAGATGGTGAAAGGAATGGGAGGTGCCATGGACCTGGTATCCAGTGCACAAACCAAAGTGGTTGTCACCATGGAGCACTCAGCCAAGGTAAGTCTGTCACTTCTTTCTAGATAAGTGTTTTGTAATATACAAAAAAAGGACAGAAAAAAAAAAAGACAGAAAAAAAAAAAAAAGAAAAACACATCTTACATTCATTCTGCTATTTTGTAAGGATTTGACAGTTTTGCTGTTAATTATTATGGAGGTGCAACAGGGGGCTAGGTTAGTATGGTTCCTTTCCTATTCTAAGTGAATCATTCACTATGGAAAAAAAAAAAAGAAATAGTAAGTTGATGTTCAAAAGCTGTACACATTTTTTTAGTTACTTTATACAAGTTGAATGAGGGTGGCAATTGCCAAAGCTGCAGTAGATGCTACCCCAGAGGTTTTACTCTTTGCCTCAGAATAATTTGGAAAATGAGGCTCCCCGTATTTAAATACTTGTTACGATGGAAAAGTATTTACTTTTGAAGTTGCCAGTCAAATTGGTACTGACAGCTTAACAGCACAGATCTTTTTGGCATGATGAAATGCTGGGTGCCTTACAACATTATGTGGTAAGAGGTTAATCTAGAGACGTCAAGGTGGGGGGGGAGTTTTATAGATAGAAACAGTTTCCCACAGAAGGTCAAAGAAACTCATCATTTGAAACTTCTAAAATGGCACTATCCAAACTATGAGAAAAAAGTGCTGAAGGACAAATATCTTAATTTTCAGGGAAGTATACCAAATGTTAAAAAAAGATTTCTTTTCTTTTGTTCCTGTGTTTTTGTAATTCCAAGGTTGTTGAATGCTTGCAATAAGAATTAGTTGCATGTTGTTCAATATCCCTCTCAGCATGCATAAGGACAAACATAAGGAATTTGTATGGTAAACTATAATATGTAAATATTAAAATTAAATATAGTAACAGTTGTGTGTTTTTAAATATTGTTTGAAGAATGAATTTTCACTTAAAAAAAGTTATAAATTGTTATAAAATACAGTCGTTTCACAGTTCATGCTGTGATCTCAAGGACTGAGTTTGACCTGATGGTTTCTGTGTGCATTTGTGTCAATAAGTAAATTAAAGTACAAAGCAAATTCATTTATGTGATTTGCATCCATATCACAGCCACCCCAAAACTGAATATGTAATTATCCATTTACTCAGAGACGTACTTGAGGTGCGAATATGATCTGAATAAATATTTATGTTAAATTTCTAGTTATTGTGGAATTTGGTTAAGGCCCAGAGTCCACACAAATGTAATTATTTATGCCAGTTTTTCTCTTAAAAGTAGTATTACCAAAATCTTTTTTTCAGTACAGTTATTTGGAAGTTTTTGCATGTTTTTTTTTTGTCAGCAGGAGTACAGAAACCTGCAAAAGATGGAAACATAGATATGTTCACTGTTGCAAACAGTCCAGGCACCGACTTATTTTTATTGGTATACGTATACATCACTTGGGCTCTTAAGTACATGAGATGCCTGGTGAGCACCGCTACGGAGCCAATTGTAGGCTTTCATAAATTATTTCTCCTGCTTTTGTGAGACTGCACAGCAAAACTAAACTATATGTATGATGTTTAATTTTAATTTTACTCTTTATTTTCAAAGAGGGTATTCTTAGCGCTCTTTCCTCTTACCTTAGCTGTTTTTCGGGTCTTCATACTGCTTATTCTTGTTTGCTCATAAGTGAAGATATGAAATATGAAAATATAACATTTGGAAATCAAAAGCTGATCTTAAAGTTTTCAGGTGCTCTTCTATCTTTTTTTCCTCTTTTTGTTTTGTTTATTTTTTTTAACACAAGCAAATATAACACCTGTGAGACCAGTTCTGAAATTCAGCTTTTTGTTGGAGGGACTGTTTCTTACAGAGCTGATTTATATTCATAGAATTATAGAATAGTTTGGGTTGCAAAGGACCAAGACCATCCAGTTTCAACTCCCCTGCCATGGCCAGGGACACCTCACACTACAGCTTCCTAATTCTTCACACCAAATATTTTCTCACAAACTTACTGCATCTGTATTTATGCATCAGAGGAACATTGTTCTATCCTGCTCAAAGCCCAATGCGCTACTGAGTGAAAGAAATGTCTGCATGTACTGTGACAGTTTGTGGTGTCTGCTGACTTTTTACAATACGGGCTTTTCTGTTATCTTACTCTCCAAATACATAAGAAATCTATCATTAGACACCAAAGACTTCTGTAAATCAACAGCAGTCAAGATCTGATGGATGGAAATAAAGCGAAAGGCATGAGATGTACGCAGTACCTTCAATGGACCTGTTCAAGAGTTGCTGCAATAGGTAGTTCTTGGAGTCAGTTTTGTCTGATTTGTGACCTTGTGAAGGATATTTCAATCCTTTTTTTTTTTTTCCTTTTTTTTTTTTTGTAGTAGCAGTAATGGATTGTTAAGCAGTAAAATAAGTTTTCCAAGAGTTTAATAAAAGTGCATTCTCCTTTTCAGTACACATGTTGTAGTTTTTAAACATAGGGATAGGCTAAGTCCTTGCAGGGGAGGCAACATATTTAACTTAATTATGAAGGTGAAACTAGAATCTGTCTTAACACTGATAAACTCTGATACTAAACCTAAATACTCTCTGTCAGAAGCTATTTGCGTTTTTTAATTACTAAACTTCTTACTTGTAATGAAAACCAAAAGGTACAGAAGAATGATGACAAAGCATAAAATTAATTTTGTACAAGATAGGCTTGAGAAAGTTGGGGCTGTTCAGCCTGGGGAAGAGAAGGCTGCGTGGAGACCTCATAGCAGCCTTCCAGTATCTGAAGGGGGCTATACAGATGCTGGGGAGGGACTCTTCATTAGGGACTGTAGTGACAGGACAAGGGGTAATGGGTTAAAACTTAAACAGGGGAAGTTTAGATTGGATATAAGGAGGAAATTCTTTCCTGTTAGGGTGGTGAGGCACTGGAATAGGTTGTCCAGGGAGGTTGTGAATGCTTCATCCCTGGCAGTGTTCAAGGCCAGGTTGGACGAGGCTTTGGGTAATATGGTTTAGAGCAAGGTGTCCCTGCCCATGGCAGGGGGGTTGGAACTTGATGATCTTAAGGTCCCCTCCAACCCTAACTATTCTATGATTCTATGATAAGATTCTTTAGCTTAAGAAATGCTATTGTGGAAAGGTGACATAGAAATGAAAAAAATTACAATGGAATGGGGGAGATAGATGCATAATGGTTAGTCACTGCCTTGTAAAAGAAATAGGGGTAGTTGACTGAAATTGGCGACCACCGTGTTTAAAGCAACAAGAAACAGCCAGCTAATGAAGTTGTGGATGATCGGCAGGGACTAAACTGTTTTATGATCTTAAATTAACTAGTGACAAATAACATTGCTTTGAAGTAGTCAGTAGCTCATAAAATCTATACATTACAGCATGGCAGGAACCAGGATTACATATCTGTGGAAGGGTATCTCAATTTTTGCTCCATGTGCTTAAGCCACTGTGAAAGACTTTGCAAACAGACCTTAAGTTTAATTCATTATGATATTTCTTCATGTACTTTTTGCTAAACTAGGTTTTTGTTTATAACCATGAGGAAAAATAATAGGATGTAAGGTTGCTATTTAATCTTTTAAAAGTCACTGTGCAGCTGTGCCTAATCTGCTGATTACTGCCTAAGAGAAATAACAGTCAAATTCTTACCTGCATAGGATCATTGACATGTTTTGCAAAACATATTAAAGTAATGGCTGATAATTGTTCCATGTTGTGAAATGAGTTGTCTACACCATTCAGAAAAAGAGAATGCAAACTAGTTTTAAGCACTTGATTTGGACATGACTGAAGCATGGAGCACTGAATTGAAAACTCCTTCGTATCATTGTGAATAGTTTTGATTTTAATGTACTGTGGAAGATTAAGGACATTTTTGTTCTTCAACAACAGAATTCTCTACTTAAAGTAGACTAAACACCTTAAGGCTTTGTGTATTTGCACATCAGTCTTTTCCTTTGTCTGAACAAATTCTGTATGAACTCAATATGGTAAAAATTCATGCAGTTGCATTTGGATTCCTGTACTGATAGTGCCCTGATGAATGTCTTCCAAAAGTGGCCTTCTATGCCAACGGATAATACAACGATCTTAAGCTGAAGTGTTAGGAAGATGGAATGTAGCAGTTCTCAGGGTCACAGGAGATATTCAAGCTGTCACCTCTGCAAGTCCGTACATTTCAATCTTAGTTGAAGGCTTCATTTCATATAGCTGAGAAGTATACCTGATATCTTTTTGAAGATATTACAAATAGCACAGGTTAATCATGACTCTTAGGGAAAGCACACAGGAAGGTCCCTGAGATGGATGAGATATAAGTAGATCAACTGAAAGTAACAGTGGCAAGTCATTATTTTCATTACGAGTGAGGGAGTTTCATCAAAGCAGTTGCCTTGATACCTGATGTGGATCTTGCCAGTATAATTAGAATTAGAATGAAGAAATAGTTCTTCACAGAAAAAGATAAATTCAGAAGTGCATGGATTGCTCATTTTGTTATCACTCAGGAGTCAAACTGGCTGAGAGATGGTTCCTGAGATTTTATTAAGCCTTAAGGCAAACTGATGATTGTCAATTTAGAAAGTATTAGATTCAGACAGTTAAATGAGACACATAATACTCTGAGAGTTTCAAAATGCGTAGCTGAAAATTGATAATTAGAGAAAAAATAAAAGCATATGGTAATGGGAGAAATGTGTACTTAATGCTACCTCTGTAAAACACCTACAAATACTGACTGAAAATAAAATAATCCATCACTTTTATATTCATTCAGAGCTTTTGCAGCCTACATTCATTTAGGAGGATGTAAAGAAAAAGGAAGAAAAAAACAAAGTAAGAAAAAAAGAAGAGAAAAACCTCCCCAAACTCACCACCAAAACCTTTATATCAAAAGTTATTCCTTCTCATTAGGTAGTATTTTTCCTAGGATTTAGAGGAACAGGTATTTAATGCCTCATGAAAGGAAGTGCCTTAAAATAAATCCAATTTTATATATATATATATATATAATATTCTTCTATATTTGCATGCTAATTTGTTCTGTCTAAAATTGAAATGTAATTCCTGTGTAGCACTTGAAGATGAGCCTGTTGTACTCATATCTTGTGCTTTTGGGCTTTCCTGGAGAGATACAGGGAGTGTGAATGCAGTGTAGGTAAAGAAACTGTATTTAGTAATTTCAGAGCATGACTATGCATTTGAGCCATAGGTATTTGAAGTTCCTGTGTGTATGGCTGATCCTGCATGTACAGTTTATGAGTGTAAGACAGAAAAATGTCATGCCTATAATGTCTTTCCCTTATTCTTGTCCTTCATCATTGGGGTCTTATCATGTATCTTTTATCCTCACATTGCAGAAAGAAAGACAAATTATAAACCAGAAGAATACAGAAGTTCTAAACTCAGGAGCCCACTCAGTAGTACAGTGAGATTCTTATTGCTCATCTTCCTATGTGTGGGATTTAAGTAATAACTGTCCCAAATTACCAGAGATGTAATCTGTTATAGAAATTAATTCAAAGAGTGTTCTGAGTACAGTGAATGTTTCACTAACATTGAATGGCTACATCTGCAATTTCCATGTAAGCATTTGAATTCTAAGTAAGTTGTGTTGGTTTTTAAAATTAACAGTTGTCTTTCTGTTGTTAAACACAGGGCAATGTCCACAAAATCTTGGAAAAGTGCAATTTACCACTTACTGGGAAACAATGTGTAAACCGCATCATTACAGAGAAGGTAAAATACTTTTCTGGAATCCTTGTCAATATGTTCCTCTTCTCCAGTGCAAGTACGTGTGAACATCTGATAGTGCTGCTGCTCAAAGTACATTAGAGGATCTTTACAGCAAAGGATAAGTGACTTAAGATTTTTTCTGCAGTCATACAACTTTTATTATTAGTGTTTACATTTTTGAGAGCTTAGAATAGTCCCTCTATAAGCCATCTGTCATATAAAATAGAATTCATTAAAGGTGCTGGTGTAGATTTTGCTTTCTCCTGGTGGTATATTGCTACTGTAATTCAAAATATAGTTTGTTCTTTTTTTTTTCCTCCACAAAGTAAGGGAAAAAAATGAAAACTGGAGTTTTTTCAGTCTTCTACTAACTGACCTTATACAAATGTAAGGTACAGAAAAAATTAGAGTGAGCGAAGACTGATGATAGAAAATAAACAACAAACAGAATTTGCCCTATGTTACAAGTTGTCATGTCTTGTTGCTTCATTAGGTGATGACACAAACATGCAACAATACTTAGGTAGTGTTACAAATTCTGTTTCCACACTAACTTCCTTATGCCCAGATTTTCTTTTAAGATTTAGAGGAGCTATTGTTTTTCCATCCTATAAATAAGTCTTATGGTCAAAGGACAGCTGGATCTAAGTACACTTCTGTGATAAGTTTAAGACTGCTTTAAGTTCAGTCTTCATCGTTCTTTTGCTACTTCTTTTTTGTTTTTTTGAAAAAAATCACTATAGACCTTATGGTTTCCATGGTAACTAGCTTGCAACCTGTACATATCCTTCTGGTAGGCATCATTAAAGTGCACATGATTTTACATGTGTTTTTATTTGATGCACTTGTGAGCCTTGCAAGGGGAAAGAACAACCTTTGCTCATTCAGCCACTTCCTCCCAGGCTTTCTATTAAAAATACAACAAGAAATCTGCTCTTCCATTGCTAGCTTATGGAAATACTAAAACTTGTACTGAGTGTGCAGTAGCTTTTGGAGAATCTTATGATCTGATGAAGGTGATCAACCACACTCTACCTCTCTACTGGCCTTAAAATGAAATCAAAGAGTGAGGAAGACATTGTCTTTTCCTGGTTTTATTCATAATCTCCTTATGAGCATTATCTTGCAGCAAAGAACTTCTCAGCCCTTTCTTTTGGACCTAACAGTTCTCACCAGATTGTCTGGGAACATGGTCTTCATTTTAGAATCATAGAATCATAGAATAGTTAAGGTTGGAAAGGACCTTAAGATCATCAAGTTCCAACCCCCCTGCCATGGGCAGGGACACCTCGCTCTAAACCACATTACCCAAGGCCTCGTCCAACCTGGCCTTGAACACTGCCAGGGATGAAGCATTCACAACCTCCCTGGACAACCTATCCCAATGCCTCACCACCCTAACAGGAAAGAATTTCCTCCTTATATCCAATCTAAACTTCCCCTGTTTAAGTTTTAACCCATTACCCCTTGTCCTGTCACTACAGTCCCTAATGAAGAGTCCCTCCCCAGCATCTGTATAGCCCCCTTCAGATACTGGAAGGCTGCTATGAGGTCTCCACGCAGCCTTCTCTTCTCCAGGCTGAACAGCCCCAACTTGCTCAGCCGATCTTCATACAGGAGGTGCTCCAGTCCCCTGATCATTCTTGTGGCCCTCCTCTGGACTTGTTCCAAGAGATCCATGTCTTTTTTATGTTGAGGACACCAGAACTGTACACAATACTCCAAGTGAGGTCTCACGAGAGCAGAATAAATGGGCAGGATCACCTCCTTTGACCTGCTGGTCACGCTCCTTTTGATGCAGCCCAGGATATGGTTGGCTTTCTGGGCTGCAAGCGCACACTGCTGGCTCATGTTGAGTTTCTCATTGACCAGCACTCCCAAGTCCTTCTCCGCAGGGCTGCTCTGAATCTCTTCTCTGCCCAGCCTGTAGCTGTGTCTGGGATTGCTCCAATCCAGGTGTAGGGCCTTGCACCTGGCATGGTTAAACTTCATGAGGTTGGCATCAGCCCACCTCACAAGCGTGTAAAGGTCCTTCTGAGTAGCATTCCTTCCCTCCAGCATATCAACCGAATCACACAGCTTGGTGTCATCGGCAAACTTGCTGAGGGTGCACTCAATCCCACTGTCCATGTCAGCAACGAAGATGTTAAACAAGACCGGTCCCAACACCGATCCCTGGGGGACACCACTTGTTACAGGTCTCCAGCCGGACATTGAGCCATTGACCACAACTCTTTGGGTGCGGCCATCCAGCCAGTTCTTTATCCACCGAGTGGTGCATTCATCAAATCGATGTATTTCCAATTTAGGGACAAGAATGTCGTGTGGGACAGTGTCAAACACTTTACACAAATCCAGGTAGATGACATCAGCTGCTTTACCACTGTCCATCAGTTCTGTAGCCCCATCATAAAAGGCCACCAAATTGGTCAGGCAGGATTTCCCCTTGGTGAAGCCATGCTGGCTGTCACCAAGCACCTTGTTGATTTTCATGTGCCTTAGCATGCCTTCCAGGAGAATCTGCTCCAAGATTTTGCCAGGCACAGAGGTGAGACTGACTGGTCTGTAATTGCCCGGGTCATCCATTTTCCCCTTCTTGAAAATGGGGGTTGTATTTCCCCTTTTCCAGTCGTTGGGAGCTTCACCTGACTGCCATGATTTTTCAAATATGATGGGCAGTGGCTTAGCAACTTCATTCGCCAGCTCCTTCAGGACCCGCGGATGGATTTCATCAGGACCCATGGACTTGTGCACGTTATTTTGTGCACACTTTCCTCACAAAACTTAAATGTCTCAGACTCTAGATTCTTTCACATGCAGATAAAGGTAGCAGAAATCTTAACTGGTCAGTCAGAAAAGTGAAAAGTGAAACCCAGTGATAATGGCATCTTTTGTTACTGGCTGAACACTGCCTACTTTAGCACACCATTTTGTACAATATTACTACTTACATCCTCATTTTCTGCTTTAATAAAAAAAAAATATTTTGTACTATTTGAACCTGACAGGCTGTGTTTGATGTGGACAAGAAGAAGGGATTGACACTTGTGGAAATCTGGGAAGGACTGACAGTGGATGATATCAAGAAAAGCACTGGCTGTGACTTCACAGTAAGTAATTTTAAAAACAGATATAGTTAATCTAGTGTCAGAACATATATTCTCCACAAATACTCATCACATGAAGTCTTGGAGACACAGTTTCCTCCTTACTTGTAAGGGCTGGGTAGATTAGTTGTTGGATTTTCAATGAAAATAAGAACACAATCTAGGACTAATCTCGTATGATTATATTGAAACCATTAGCAGCTAGGATGAGCAGAAGAGATGGAGAAATCACAAAGAGTAAAAGGACAAAATGTAAACGGAACTTTCGTGATGCTTTGAAGAGACGAGCTTATTCATATCTGAGAGGTGGAGGAATATTTGTTTTTCCTGTGTAAATTAGTTTACTTAACACTGTTGCTAAGTTTTCATGCTATCTTTAGGTAGGGTTTGAGTCTTCTCAACGGGGGTGACTACACATCACTCTCTGTTACTAGTGCCAATCAATTAAGTACTCTGCTGTTGATATCTTTGCTTTTTCTCTCCCATTGCCTTGTACAAATGAAACATATGCTCTGCATTAATCCAGAAAGCCACTGCCTTTTGACCTTCACATTCGTTCTGAAGTCTTACTCAATGCTAACATAAAACTGGTTTATCAGTGGAAAAGCCAGTAGAAAAGTTGTAGCTCACAGGACTGTAACTGATTGCATGTGTGTGATTGACAACATAGAGCTTCTTCATGGTCTTCTGCATGCACATTGCAAAATCTTTTCTTACATGATGTGAAGTCTTTTGGGGCATGTCAGCCCTCCTTTGGCAAGGACAGCGAGTATGGCAGTGTACAAACTGCTGTAAAAATAGTCGGGGAATATTTGGTAATGAAGTGCAATACTCTTCCTCTTTGCAGTTACTTGGCAGGGCTAGGGCACATAATTGAAAGATTGCAGAGCAGTTAGTATGTAAAAGAGTTTGTTATTAAGGGTTGAACATACTACTGGTAGTAAGTAAAACTATCTGAGGAATGAGCTTGTGGAATTTCTCTACAATTCCTGTAATTTCTGATAACTAAATTTGGTAGTTATGTTTTTCTTAAATATTCTAAGTAAAGATGTGTTTACTTCTGAAAATACATTCATTTACCTGAGAACAATTGTTTGGTTAGAGACAAGTGTCCTGCAATTGCAGAAGCAGGAAACTGCTACAAATTCACTTTCCTTCTTTATTAATTTTCCATGTAACATTTTATAGAGTTCATTGTTATTTTTTAATTTATGCTAGAAGCAACTTTCCATGCTCAGCAATTATGTCTTTAAAATAAATTATTCATTCAGCATCCAGGAGAGGTAGGGAGGAGAATGGAAACAATGTAAACCTCACGGGTTGAGATAAGAGTCCAATAGCTAAAGTATAATATAAAACTACTACTACTAATAATAATGATAAGGGAAATAATAAGGGGAGATAATGTAAGACTAAAAGGGGAAAGGAAAAAAACAGTAAACGCAAGTGACGCACAGTACAATTGCTCACCACCCAATGATCAATACCCAGCCCGACCTGAGCAGTGACTGGGCTCTTCTGGGTCACTCCCCCCTGTTTATATACTGGGTATGATGTGCTGTGGTAAGGAATACCCCTTTGGCTACTCTGGGTCAGGTGTCCTGTTCCTGCTTCCCTCTGGCATCCTGTACCCCTCATCAGTAGCAGAACACGGGAGACTGAAAAGTCCTTGATCAGAGTAAGTGCTACTTGGCAACAATTAAACCAATCAGTACTATTGTCAGACTGAAGCCAAAGCACAGCACTGCACCAGCTCCACGGAAGGAGGAAAAAACCCCCAAAAATCAACCTGTTGCAGCTGAAACAAGGACAACCTTCTAAGTTTGTGTCTTTTGCAGTCAGGAACTTTGGTTTTGCCTTGTATATTTGATTTGGGGATAAACTTCATGATTTAATGGTATGATGTATAGTAAGCATTTAAATAGACCGACACTGCAGTAGAGGACCTTTGTTTTCAGAAGACACCAGTCATTACATGTTCCAAACCTGCTTGTTTGGAAGCAGTGGTTTCTTTCTGGTTCAGGTGGCACGTATGTATGTATTAATTCAGAGTGAGTTACTCGAAGTCCAGCAGCCTATGCTTAAGGCAATGAAAGCAGAAGCAGCCAAAGAATTCAGATAAAGAAGTGGTAATCTTAAAATGATGGGCTATGAGATTAAGCTTTACAGCAGCATGGTGGATATGATAGGGCAAGGCTATTAGAACCAAAGAAAAGATTAGCACCACCCACTATCCCTTTGTACTTTACTGTGAATGTTGCAAAGCAGTGGCATAAATCCTGAATCTTTAGGGTAGCCTGAAGTTAGCAACTGATGAGAGGTATTGCAACACTCCACTGTCTAGGTCTCTGGGATCTGTTTCACTGGGATCAGAAAGGGACATTTCACAGGCACCATTTCCTAGCGCTCATGGAGGCAAACTGATGCAGTGTGTTTTGTACAGCTGCCATCATCATGCATGAAATCCCGAGCCACACTAAAGGAGCTGTGGGCATGAAAAATGTAGATACTGCTTGGTTTATGCACTATTATATACTTACCCTAACAGCATGCAGCTTGCATAAATGCTTGCAAAGCAGATCTTGCTAGCAGAGCATGTACCTCTGCCAGGAAATGTGTGGGGGTCAGTGTTACCTACTGATTGCTAAATAGGAAAGCGCCCGAAATCTCTATAGCACTAAAGACAGGAAACATGAACCACAATTATTTCTTTATTAAAGAAAGCAGCATCCTTGGTCCTTTTTTCCACATTTCAAGACTTTGCCTCAGGCTTCCTTGCAAGAATAACAGTTGTCCCTCTGATTATTTATGTTCACTGAACGAAACATCTTGTTCTTGTTTATATCAGTGACAGGAACTTTAGTGATACTGTATTGCTACAGTTTTATGGATCATATGTTTTGCTAGTTTGAAGCAAATGATGGTTGGAAAATGAGGAGTTGACCCTTTTCTAGCAGCTTTATTCCATGAGTGCAGTGGGTGATCTGAACTGAAACAAGCATCTCTATAAGTTCATTACAAGTGAGACTGTAAGGGATAGCTGTAACTTTATATGTAACTATCTGCCTCATGCAGACTACTCCTTTATAAGCTATTTTATAGCCAATACAGCTTTTTTCGAGACACATTCAGCTGTGCATTCCCATTTTCACAGCCTGCTTATTTATTTGGGAAAACATCTTCTAAAGGACATTTGCAGCAACAGAATGTCAAAGAACATGTGATTTAGAGTCAACAATCTTCATTAAAGACTGGCATTACATAAAAAATTAACTATTCACCCTCAATTTTACTGTGCTGTGAAGACAAAATGTTGGCTTATCTTGTATGCTTAAATCAGATTTGCTGTAGCCTAGCATATAGATCACCTTGGCAGGTAATCTGTTTGGGCCAGTACTGGTTTTACAAAGGAGACCATGAGAGAACGATACTTCTGAATTTCTATTTCATTATAAAAATAATTAGGATAAGTGTCTCTCTTTTTTTTTTTTTTTTTTTTTTTTTTGGTAAAAGCTCAGTTTTACAAAATGATCTTAAAAGATAACAGTTTAGGAAAAGCATCTGCCAGTGAGTAAAAAATAATAGAGGATAAGGTTTTATTTTCTGGAAGAACATTTCCTTTGAGGAAATGGGATGTCAAGTATTGAGTCCATTTTTAAATGGATGTTGTGTTTTCTCCTGATCAATCACCCCCATTGTCAAAGTCACATTAGGAACAGAGTTTTGTACAAAAGTTGATGTTGGAAATGTAGTTTGCTTTTGTCTGCCATTTCAGATAATTAGTAGTTAATAAGGGATAAGCAACTTGTTTTAACAACTATGCTAAAGCTGGCCATCTTTTTGTTTTGGTTTGTGTTTCTTTTTTTCTGATTCTTTACATTCCTGAACAATAACTTGCTTTTGCACACCTGTTGAGGTCATTAGAAATTATTAGAACTAAGCATCATTCAGAACCAGGTCTTGAAAGAACTGCTTGCTATAAAGAAATAAAACTAAGTAAGCACAGGGCGGTGTTGTGTAGCTGGAAGGGTAGCTTGGCTTGGAAATCAGAGCCAATGAGCTTGAGCTGCAGGAAATCCTGGAGACCCTGTGTCCTTTTTCTTACGAGTTTGTAGGCTGCTTACAGGACTGCCCATTCAAACTCCTCCCCCAGTATACCTTCTTGTTTAATGGTAACAAAGTACTGTGAGGCTTCCAAGATACGCTGTTCTTCCTGTAAGTGAAATAATATCAAGAATGTGCTTAGGAGGTACTGTAAAAAAGTAGCAATTGTGTGGATGTATACTGTAAAACAGACGTCATTAAGCACATTCAGCCCTTACCAAATTGATAGACTCTTACGGGATTTAAAAGTCGGGGGCTTTCTGTATTTCAGACTTGATTAGCCTTTGTTTTCTAAGCACAAACCTTCCTTTTTGTTACATTAGCAGTTTTATGCTTATTTAATCCCATTTTATTTAAACAGCTGCATTTGAGTCCATTTCTGAGTGGTGCTGGGTTCTCACCACCTCTAGTGTCTTCATCTGGCATTCTGGCATTTCAGCAGTCAGGGGGATCTGACCATGTCTGAAGCGGACAGTGGTAGACACAAATGATAGCTGTTAGAATCAGATGTGCAGACATTACATTTAACGTAACCTGCTTATTCAAATGTAAAACACTTGAGGTTTTGATGGCACCAAAACCTACATTAGCAGAAAAGAACAATCTCCTCCAGTAACTGGCTTTTGTCATTAACTGCAGAATACGGATTTTAGTGGTGCTATCTTCACCCTCTAGTTTTTGCCTCCAATTCAATGGAACTATCCCTGTGTAAGGCAGAACTAGGCACAAACTGAGTGAGATACATAAGTACTTAGAGTCAGGAGTGTTGAAACGTTTCTGAGGTTAGTCAAGGAAAGCTGGTGCCCACAGGGAGCTTCTCCATCTCCTCTGCACTTGTATCTCTTACATCTATTTATTATCTTAGTTCACACTCAACTTTAAAAAATCAATGAACAGTTTCCATCTCCCAAAAACATTTCGTTAGCATTTGATACAGTAAACACATTCTTCATGAACGAAGCTTTTCTTGGTGGTTATTCTCCTAAGATTATAAATAATAATAGATAGTGGCTAGAGGAAGGAAAGTGTAAAAATCTAACTGGTACAGGAAATACAGCCCTGTACTCTCAAAAGAAAAGAGGCTTTAATGCTTGGAAAGGCCTTTATATGTCACTTTTGCATGAGGTAGCTTGTTCAGTACCATTAAGTGAAAAAGATGGGAGAAGGAGGCAGAAGGAATGCAGTATGTGATATTTCACAGGGATGAATTAATGAACTAGGAGCCAGATTATCTGTGGAAGTGTTTTTTATCCTGAACAAGATCACGAGTTGGTTTTGGTTTTGATACTGGAGCAAATATTTAAATAGGGCTGAGAACAGGAGATATATGAAGAGGCTTGGATCTTCAGAGCTTTTCCTCAGGATATTTGTGTAGACCTGCAGTCCAGGTTAAACCACTGCTACTCTTCAGTGTCTTATATTGTTTCCATTTAAACCTTCTTTCCTCATCTAGTTTCCTATTGAAGCTTACTGTGTTTTATTTTTGTCCTGATGGATGTCTTCCAATATCACTAATTTATTTTTACAAGTGTATGGGATTAAAACAATAGAATGTGTGCTGTCACAAAAAAAGTAATATGAATGGAAAAGGGCAAGTTTTTTTTTTTAAAGGTAAAATTAGAAATATTAAACTACATCATCATCAAACAAATCAAATGAATGTGAATGAAAGAAGGCAAATTAAAAAAAAAAACAGGTAAAATTAGAAGTACTGAATTATGTCATCTTCAAATTAATATCAAATCAAAGGTTACATATGCTGTAAGTACAATATGTATATTGTAATATACATTTGATTGTATGTCCCTTTCTAATGTGCATGTTCCAAAACTCAGTTGACTACTTCTGCACCCATAACAATTTATGGGCCGGTGCATTAACTAAGTCAAGGCCTGTTTTTGAGTGATGTTCATGCAATATACCACTGAGGAGCTCCTTCACCTGAGTACAGCTATCTCTTCTGCTGGCACTGTAAGTTACGCAAGAAGACCATGCAGTTAGCAGGGGCGAGTACAGGTTCAGCTTTCCAAGTTTATTTAATCTGCTTGTATTCTTAAAGCAATAACCCAACCCCAGATAAATGAAGTTTAGAGGACGGATACTAGCACACCACACATATCTTGCATTCCCGCATCAGAAAATATAGTGGTGGGAGTGTTTAGCTCAGAAATCCTGTAAATATATTAGTTTAAATAAATACAGTATCTCTAGTCCTCAGTGGCACAGTGTTGATAGAGGTCAAACTGAATAGTGGGTTGTACTGCTATATCTGTATGCCAACTGTTGTGTTTTTTTCCCTCTTTTCTGCTAGGTTTCACCAAAACTAACACCAATGAGGCAGATTTAAATATGAAATACAGACTGGGCTTAACTTGCCAGAAAACTTGTTTCCAAACGGACGCTCAGTGAAGAGAAATTGATGTCTGGTTTGGAATTTTACTTCTTCTTTGTCTTCTTTTTATTTTTTTTTTTTTTTCCTAAGGGCTTGTTAAGTAGTTTCCAGATACTTAAACTCAGGCTGTGACTATCAGAATTGTATTTTGCTTTCATTACATTACCAGTTTTAATGGAAGGGTGAATTTATTTTGGATGATGTTATGCTAATATTAACATTGTCAAAAAAAAAAAAGAAAAAGAAAGCCTTGTAGTCTCTCTGCCAAACATTACATTTTTTTACACAGAATCAGAAAATGTCCATGCAAACTTAAAATTGCTTCTCCTTTTCCTGATGTCATTAAACTTAGAAGTCACTCCATTGCTCTGGAACTACAGCATTTAGAATGTGCATTCTCCTGTGCCTGTAAAGGTGTGTTGTTTTTTCCTAGAGTGGTCTAGAGCAAATCTACACACCTGTAGAGAGATATCAGGAATATGAACTTCCCTTTTCTTGAAAATTTTCATGAGTGACAAAACCCTTTATACAGGTGGAAATAACTAGGTCCTTAGTACTGACTGTATCTGATGCTTCACAGTGTGTGTCTGTTGACATTAAGAGTCCTACACCTCCCACAGTCCAACTCTGATCCCTTATAATTCATAGAATCACAGAATCATAGAACAGTTAGGGTTGGAAAGGACCTTAAGAACATCTAGTTCCAATCCCCCTGCCATGGGCAGGGACACCTCACACTAAACCATCTCACCCAAGGCTCTGTCCAACCTGGCCTTGAAAACCGCCAGGGACAGAGCATTCACAACCTCCCTGGGTAACCCATTCCAGTACTTCACCACCCTTACAGTAAAGACCTTCTTCCTTATATGCAATCTAAACTTCCCCTGTTTAAGTTTTAACCCATTACTCCTCGTCCTAGCACTACAGTCCCTAATGAAGAGTCCATCCCCAGCATTCTTACAGGCCCCCTTCAGATACTGAAAGGCTGCTATGAGGTCTCCACGCAGCCTTCTCTTCTCCAGGCTGAACAACCCCAGCTTTCTCAGCCTATCTTCATATGGGAGGTGCTTCAGTCCCCTGATCATTCCCGTGGCCCTCCTCTGGACTTGTTCCAACAGTTCCATCTCCTTTTTATGTTGAGGACACCAGAACTGCACACAATACTCCAAGTGAGGTCTCATAAGAGCAGAGTAAAGCGGCAGGATCACCTCCTTCGACCTGCTGGTCACACTCCTTTTGATGCAGCCCAGGATACAGTTGGCTTTCTGGGCTGTGAGCGCATACTAAAGCCTGCTCATGTTGAGTTTCTCATTGGCCAACACCCCCAAGTCCTTCTCCGCAGGGCTGCTCTGAATCTCTTCTCTGCCCAACCTGTAGCTGTGTCTGGGATTGCTCTGACCCAGGTGTAGGACCTTGCACTTGGCTTGATTAAACTTCATTAGGCTGGCTTCAGCCCACCTCACAAGCATGTCAAGGTCCCTCTGGATGGCAAATTAAATCATGCAAACAGGAATGGGGCTAACGTGAAGGAGGAGGATTAGTCTCTGTCCCCATGCATACAACTGGCAGCTGCACAACTGTCCTACTTGAACTGCTCTTACTTTCCAGATATAATAATTCTCCCTAGCCTCCATTCAAAGGCAAATTAAGATTGTTTCTGGAGTGAGGTCTGACCTTGCAGTGTTACACAGAGAACTGGGAAGGTAATGCTGTGGGCACTTGGAAGATTCTTTCTAAAGGAATACAGTTGGTTAAGTGTAAAAAGTTTGCACCACATGTCAATTGAGGAATCAGCAGAAATTAAACAGTTTGGAAGCGACTTCATGATAACTAGAATGAACACCATGAGAGAATCAAAATGAAAAGTCAGTCTCTCACACTCGTTCTGCTATTTGATAAAGATCTTCCTTTCCCTGTTATTAATTACAAAATTACTGTTATTTTTGCAAATAGGTAGTATGACAGCATTAGATATCACATCCCAGATCAGCACAATATGTCTTTATTATACATATCTAATTGACTGGAGATCTGCATTTACTAAAATACAGTGTTCTCTCCAAGTATAATGGTTTCTGTCATTCATGTAAATAGGAACCTGTTAAACACTTCAGTTACAATAGTTCCTGACATAATTCTGACATAATTTTGACATCAGGACTGGAGCAAATTAAGTGACTGAAAAACATGTAAAATGTAGATGCGCAAATAAATATGTATGTATATATATGCCTATCATACTTGTGATATGCAGTGATAAACAGTATGGGGATATGGTATGGAAGGCATCTGAATACTAGATATGTGAGGTATTCACCATAGACAGTGTTTGTTGTGGAAAAAGTATAACTCATTTCTAGGGAACCAAAAATTGAATAAAAAAATCCAGCAATGTTTAGCTCCTGTACTAGCCTTTGTACTGCATTTTTCCATTCTGAAATAAGAAATGCTTCTCTTTCATGGACAATTTTAAAATTTGTCTTGATCCACACATAGGTTTTAAAGCAGTAAAACTATTTTGATTAGTGAGATTACTTTCTTTAGTTACACTTAACTCTAAACAGTTATTTTCAAATTTCTTGTCAATACCAGTGTAGATTATCCCTCTTCCCACAAAGGAATAAACAAAATGCCTTTGTAAGCACTTTTATGCTAGCACAAAAGTACTGCCAGAGTACCAAGTTGTATGACTTGAGCTGGTGGGTGCTAACAGGTGATAGGCTGTTGTGCAGCCTGTATGTGTAGGCAAGGCCTGATGCTGAGCCCACAGCAAAGAAACGTGTTGTACAAAGGCTACTGCTAAACATATGCTAGGGATTTTGTTGATAGCTAATTTGCATGCAAGACTTGAAACTATATTGATCAAAGTGCTTTAGAATATCTTAATGCAGGATTAGCACAAGCTAGTTTTTACCTAGATTTAGTTTTCAGCTATTTTCTCTGTTTAAATGTATTTGCTATGTTACTTACTCATTCCAAACAAGTGACATTCTTAAGTTTGGCTATTTCTATTGCTATGGAGGTAGCCTGAAGTTCTGCTCACAGAGTTTTGCAGATTAAAATTCTCTATATAGTTTACTCCATTTTAGCTCAGTATGAAACAGTTTTGGTTTTGGATAGAGCAGACCAGAGGCCTCTTCCCAGTACATAAAGACACTTCAGTGACAATTCTGACCCTTGTGGAGTGCTGTACACAGCAAAAGGTGCCTGCCTTTACCTTCATGGCCAAGGATGGGTGAAAAGTTGCTCTGATGGGATGCGTGTGATCCCTGAAGGTGTCTTGTTCGTCATCCCCCAAAGTTCTCATAAAGAGTACCCAGAATGGATGCTGGTTTTAGGGAAGGAATATAAAAACTATTATACAAGGAAAGGGAGTAACAGTATATCCAAACAAGCAAACAAACAAATGTATTTAAATAGCTGGGAAGTGTTTAAGAAGTCTGTAAGTGAAATGCGGATCTATTGCAATTACCTCTGCTACATTAATTGTAAGACTGATTAGTTTATTGCAACGAACATTTATTGACGTATATAAAGTACAAGGGAAGTGTCTAAGGGCAGCATCAGGAGTATGCTGCTTCTGCAATAGAACTGTGCTTTGCTGGCGTACGCACAGAAGCCGTATCTGTCATTAATGTATGGCTATAAAAAGACTGATGACTTAATGCCTGAGAGGTTAGCACCTTGGTTTCTGAAGCAAAGAACTAAGAGCCAAGAACTCCTGAGTTTCAGTTTTTCCAGTTCTCCACATACTGCCTTGACAAATGTCATCTGTGCTCTCTGCCTTGTCTCCTGTTGCTGGAAAGGAGATGTTTTTCTTCCTACCTCACAGGGATGTTGTGAGAAATAACCAGCAAAGGTCTGTGCAACAGATTATTTTTTTCTCTTCAGTTTGCAGATTGCACTTCACCAACAGCTCTCTGTCTTGTCTTATTTGTATCACTGTTAATGCAAGAGAGTGAAAGTCACTATAGTGCTGAAAACTGGGGAAGAAAGGAGAACAGGCTTTCTCCATATACAAGTGGTGCAAATATCTGCATGTCACCCTTTAATTTTTTTATCTTGAGGACAATATGTTGTGGTAGAATATTGGTATTGTTAAGAAAATTTCATGTGTCCGCACAAGCTAATTGCAACAAGCTGTGACTCCACTTTTTAGCTGATTTGTAAAGTAGGATTAGAAATTAAAGCACTTCTAAGTATCTGCCTTTCTGTGGGGCAAGTGTGGTTTTGTAGGTGAGGTTTACTCTGAGTAGTAGTTGTGATGATTGGTATTACAGGGATGAGAGCATCTTATTCCTCTTCAGTGGTTGATGACATTCATGAATGTTTATTGGGACATCACTGAGATATCCCCTGCTTGACAGCACTTCACAAGACAGGACAGCTGATATCATTTGTCCTGAAGAAGAAGATGATTCTACTATATTATCACATTGGACTTATTTAACTTTATATTTTATTGACTCTTGCCCTGAAAAAGCAAAAAAATGAAATGTTATAGAAAATGTAGTTGTACTGTAAACTCTGCAAACTAAATGTTGAAGTCCTTCTATGTATTTGCAAAACAATCAGTAAAATAAAAATGAAAAATCTTGGGTTTCACATATTACTACCGTATTTCATGGTGCTCTGTTCTGTCATTTGTGCAGTAAAATATTACTTCATGTTCTCACCAGCCCATCACATCTCAGCACACATAAAAAGCTTAAGATCTTTTCTGAAGATGGAAGGATTTGATAGACAGGAATAATAAAGCTTGAAACTCAGTTAACAGCTGGATTCTCCATGTATTCTCACCTCACTGATGTATCGGTTGGGTCAATCTCAAATATAATTATCACATTCATTTTCACAATTACTTGTTTTTCAATCAAGCCAAATAATGGACTACATACGTAGTCCTTAGAGAAGTGATTTTTTACCTTTTGATTAAAACTGCTGTAGAAATAATACCATTTGAGATGTTAATCATTGATGATAGTGTGTGGCTGCACTCTGAAAATAGTACTAGATGACACATGAAGATGAATTCCATTAACCACCTAGTGAATGATAAAAGTAGATGACTGCAAAATGATGAAAATGCTTGTCTGGGTCATCCTTCCATACATGTATAAGGTCATGAGTAAATATGTCATATTTTCATTTTATCTTTAGTATCATCAGAAAGCAGGTTGATGGATGTGAAGAAGAATGTTTAGGCTCAGGAAAAAAACCTTGATTTCCTCTGAAATGAAACTATTGAGTAATTTATATGCACAGTCAAAATCCAACAGTCTGTCACCCATGTGACAGGGGATACAAGGTAAGTGGCAAAAGCCCTGAGACAGATAATACACTGGTCTTGCAGCTCTAATATCCACTCGCACAAATGTTGAAGGAAAAGTTTTACTAGACAAGAGGGAAAAAAGTTGCTTATAGCCATATCTGAGCAGTTTTGCTCCATTTTGCATTTCTTCTGTTGCTGCCAATTGTTCACAGTAGCTTGTGGGGAGCTATGTTTTACATTTGTGCTGCTAAGTGTTGATAACACAGGGATGTTTTCACTATTGCTGAGCAGTGTTTACATAGAGTCAAAGCCTTTGCTCCTTACACCACTCCACCAGTGAGCAGGCTGGGGGTGTGCAAGGAGTTGTGAGAGGACAGCTGGGACAGGTGACTCCCACTGACCCAAGGCATATCCCCTACCATATGGTATGGTGTCATGCTCAGCATGTACAGCTGGGGCAAGAAAAGGGAAGAGTGACTTTTGGAGTGATGGTGTTTTTCTTCCCAAGTAACCACTACATGTGATGGAGCTCTGCTCTCCTGGAGACAGCTGAACACCTGCCTGACCATGGGAAGTAGTGAATGAATTACTTTTTCTGCCTTGCTTGTGTGTGCAGCTTTTGCTTTACCCATTAAACCATATTTATCTCAACCCAGGAATTTTCTCACTTTACCCTTCCAGTTCTTTCCCACGTCCCACTGCAGGGGAAAAGAGCAAGTGGCTGTGTGGTGCTTAGGTGCTGGCTGGGGTTAAACAACAACTGTTTTACAATTTCCCATCATTTCTTTGATACACTGCAGTATTCTGTGCCTCTCTTCTACCCGTATCCATCTGCTGCTATAGACCATGGGGTTTTAGCTCTGCATATACTTACAGTGCAGGATGTATAGCAGTTTTTAATGGAACAACTTTAGGAGATGCCTGGGGAGAAGAAGGGAGGCTGTGGCAGGAGAAATTCCTTTCCTGAATGCATTTATGTAACATGAGATTTTGAGGTTTCAGCAAAGGTAAAAGTACTATTGTGTTTGTGTTGCTTTTCCTGTTTCATGTATTCATGTACATATTTAGAATAAATGAGAGCATGGAAGAAATGCTTGCCTTCAAGGCCAATGGGTTCTCCATCTGCCTCCCATGGTACTTGGATTTTATTTATTGCATTTTATTATTGTAATAGCATGAAAAAGCAAGTAGAACATTACTTATTTGTGGGAGCAGTAGGGTCTAAAACTAGAATTTCTATTTCCATTCTCTTAAACTGTCCCCTGAGCATGTACTAAGGACAAAACTCTCAAATTTTTGTAAAGCTGTGGTAGACGCTTAGGCTGCAGCTGCTGCAATACTTTCAGCATTGTGAGTACTGTTGTTGCACAGGGTGAGAGAACTGCTACTTTTGGTGCCATGCAAGTCATGACATTTATCTCAAACATGTGCCTGTATAAGATTCACAAGTCGGTGTCAATCCACCTGACTGCTGAGGGGTCTCACCAAGTAGGTATGTCTGTGCAGGTTTCAACACAGCAATGGCACAGCCATAGCTCCTTTAAAAAATGGCAACACTGCTTCTTTCCCTGTATTAACTTAGCGAGGAGACTGTGTGTGAATGTTCAGTTCCTAACTCTTGTTGAGGAAGATCCAAAGCTCATCTCGCTTGTTGCAGGAAAGCACCTAACTTGCCACTCTATGAGGTGAGCTGGGTAAGACAGCTGCTTTGGGGGGAAACAACTTATTTTACAGAAAGGATTGAAAGGGCTACGAGGCTGTGAATAAAGCAGTAAAGAAAGAGCAGGAGACCATAATCTTAATGTGTAAGTCATTCACCCAGTAATGGCAAGGTCTGAAATATCCCTTGAAGAATGGCTTTTGTTTTATTGACATGGGGTTTAAACCATGAAAACAACTCAGTTCCCCTCCTTTCTGGGTCCCTTGCATGTAGGCATCTCCCTGCAGTTAGCCAGGTGTTTCAGGGCAAATGCAGAACAGAAGGATGAAGGCTTCTGCCTAACTGGCAGGTCAAGCAGTGTGGTGCTCTGGCACCTCAGCATGGCATAGAGAGGGACTTTGACTTTCAAGACTGGATTGCCCGAATTAATTATACTCTCTTGCTGGTGCCTATGTCAATTACTTTTATTTTTTGGATGAGTTTCTGAACAGTCCCTTTTGTTCTGTCAGCTGGAAAGTATGTAATGCATAGGTAGAAAAGGAAATTGGAAAAAAAAATTAAATGCAGGGAAAACATGTTACAAGAAGCACAAAAACTGCAGCCAGGAGAAGAATTAGTTTGCATAAATTTGGCAAAAGCAACTTGGAAAGCAAATTTAATATGTTAACCCTAAAATATAAAGGGAAACCACAGAAGCAGCACATTGGTACCACCTACAGAAAACATACATTAATTCTAGGACAAATTTAATCTCTGTTTGGCTGGTGAGTAAATAAAGACTATAAATTGTGTCTGATGCCCATACCCTGCAAAACAGTGCTTCTACCATCACTTTGGAAAATCCAGTTTTGTGAGAAATTAAAACTTTCTCTCAGATTCGTCCAAGAAATAAACAATGAGTGTGACCCTACAGCAAGCAAAGCTGTCTTGTCCAATGGACATCCCTAAAAATATGAACTCTAAGGCTATAATAGGGTGCTCTGGCTACTAGTAATTTCCATCTAGTTCCATCTTGCCTTTGCTCCTATAAAGTCCATCACCTGTGGTGGCACCCACCTAACACTAAAGGAGTATGTCCCTTTGACCAAGGAAGACTGCTCAATTCTCATTAGTCTTCCTGCTTCCTGGGCTCATTCTCAGCTGAAGGAGAGAAGGCAGAAGCATGTCTCTTTGCATCAGCTGAGCTGTGTCAGTGGGTGAAGTGAGACCAGAAGGGCAGAGTTGATGTGTGCAGTGCCTGACTGTATGGCTGCAGGGGGGAAGTGATCACTCCTGATGCTCTCAGCCAAAACATGGCTGCAATGGATGGTGTAGGCAGAGGCGGTGCTGAGGAATGGTGTTACAGAGCTAACACTGAGATCAGCCGGTCTAGTTTGCTGACATGCTTATAATGCACTGCTACTCATGCATTTAGAAGAATAAAGAAGATGCATGTCTGTCGTTTCATTTCAGCTTGGAGATCACATGGATGCCTCTGTTTGAAAAATGAATATTATGCCCTCCTGTGAAATGGATGCATCTTGGTGAAGAGCCAGGGGCTGGCTGGTCCAAGCACTGGGCAAACTCCTGGCTGCAATGCCTGCTGGTGCGAGGAGGAAGATGCCAAGCTTGGACGTGGTTCTTCTCAGATCTTAGATGCTCATTGTACAGGACATGCTTAAACAGCAGCAGGCCACAGGGCTGTACCACCAGGTCGGACTGCCTTGACTGAGAATGGCTCAGGATGTCTTTGGAACAAAGGGCTGGGCTGAGAAAAGGGACGGAAGTGGTACAGAAACACTTCCTTGCCCTGTGCGGCAGAACTATCATTGAAGCTTTGGCTTGCGTAAAGAGATGATTATGGTATTGTTGATACTCCCTTCTTCTTCGGGCTTACAAGCTTGTATTTGCTGATTCTCTGATGCTGTATTGATTAATACTGACATTTCGAGGTTCTTTGTCAGACAACCTATATCCTGGAAAAGAAAAAAAAAACAACAAAAAAGCTAACTGCATAAATCCAGTAGCTATAAAACTGAAGGATGGGGAAATTAGTCTGCAATAGCATATCCATGTTCTCATTAAGAGCAATTCAGCATTTTTAGGACATGTTAACAGCTGCAGATCAATATAAAATAAAACACAGCCTTGCAAAATCCCATTTATAATTTCCAAAGTACTTTCCCTCAGTCATGTAGGAAAGTCATTCTCAGTACATCAGAGGGGCAATAGTTACAAAGAACATGTTGCAGACCAGTCCAGGTGTGGAGCTGTAGAACTCATCCAATCTGAAAAAAAAATCTCCATGTTTGCACATGGATAAAAAATAAAGCTATTGTGTATTATCACAGAGAAACTGAGAAAGGGTAACAATCACTGGGAACGGCACTTCAAAAGCAGAAGTCACTCCCCACTAGTGACCTCTAGAAATTAATTATCAAAATCACCACTTCTATATGTCTGTACTTAACAGCCTGCCTGACTGACCCTTCGCAAAACAATCCCTCTGAGTAGGTATCAACCTGAGAGCTTTTTCCATGGGGATTTTAATTGTGCATCAGATTACATTCACAGCACAACTAAAAAGGGGTAGAGGGACCATGGAGCAGCAAATGAAAGTTGATTTCAGTCACAGCTGTGGGTCACAGATGAACAGCCCAACGCATCACATCATGGCGCTGCTGGTCCTGGGGACCAATGCAGCTTCCAATAGACCCACCCTCCAAAAGTCATTACTCATGGTTATTGATTTGGATGGGATCCTCTTTTGGGTGATCTCTACTAGTGCATGTTTAGTTTAAGCATATCTTCAAATTTAATCAGATTTGAACTTGTGCCTGGGGACCTCCAGGAGCAAGGGCTTAGTGGCAGAGGCCAGAGGAAAGCAGGGGACAGGCACCCTGCTGTCAAATGGCTTTTTGGCTGCAGCAGACATGCCAGAAGCCAGGGGGCACTTGTTTGCCATGTGTGCGGGACATGCCGCTACCCTCTGGGCAGAGCAAGTGACGGTGGACTGGGGAGCTGGGAAGTGCTGTACATGCTGCTGCTGGTGTCACAGTTGCCGCATGCTGTTACAGCCCATCTCAAAGTCTCATCGAGGCTGTGCAAAGCTGTCTGAAAAGAGGAGGCACTTCAGCCTGTTTTCCAGAGATTTTGCATCTTCTCCCTGAGAAGCTGAGTGCTGAACTCTGGCTGGTGTGGGGCATTTCTGAAGGTTATCATAAATATTCAGAAAGTGTTCAAGGCCAGCTTGGATGGGGCTTTGAGCAGCCTGGTCTAGTGGAAGGTGTCCTTGCCTTAGAGGCAATGGAGATCTTTAAGGATAAAATGGAGCTGTTGCAGAGATACTATTCAAAGCAGAGGGCTCTTACTTCTATTTGAGTGGTTCAAAAATTGCAGAGATATTTACTAATCCCAGTAAACAAAAAAATCTTTGCAGCTGAGAACCATCTCCAGAAAGCACGGGCAGAGTTGGCTCTCCCACATCATTTCCCCACAGTTTCCTTTCCTCTCAGTCATGTACAAACAGAATATTCATTTTTCACCTGTGTAGATAAAAAAAGCAGCCTTTTTCTTTTTTTTTCTTGGAACAAGAGATATGGTGGCTTTTGTACCTTATTTTCCACAGATGATCAGGATCCTCAGCATGTGTGCATCTGCATGAGTGTAAGACAAAGTGGGAGAAGACTGCAAACGTGTTGCAGTGATACTAAGAGGCATGGCGCTCGATATGCTGTGGTTAGTGATAAATTTAAAATCTCTTTGCCTGGGTCACTGTCTTGTTACCAGCCCTTGGAAAGGGACTGCATATCAGGTTATGAGCCATAGTGCCTGAAAATCCTATGACTTGCGGTTGCAACCATTTAAAATAAGGGAACAGTGAGGCAGAAGGCAAATCTCCAGCTTTCAGAGTCTCTGAGCTTTTTAGATAGCCAAAGAGCATACACAAAGTTTGCTACTTAGTATTCTGGACAGCACTAGAGCTGACGGAGCATGTGAAGTGCTGGCAGGGCAAGACGCGGTTTCGGTACTGGAGATGTGCATTACTCCCCATGGATTATTTTTGGACAGGTGAAAGAATTTTTTTCTGATTACAAATTGGGGCATGTGTGTGATGTGAGGGCCATGGGTACTGATGTGAGCTGCCCATGGAGACTCGAGCCTGCAGGCAGGGACCTGCTGAGGACAGGGCTTGGAGCAAGGCTGCTCTGTGTGCACTCAGTCAGAGCTTTGTCTTTTAATCAGGTTCTGGAATCATCCCCAGAACATCCTAGTACAATAAAACAAAAACAAACCCCCCAAAACAAACAAAACAAAACCAAAGAAAAATATAATAGTATCCAGGAGAATACACTCATTTTAAAATTCAGATGAAGCCTGGGAGAGGAGTGGCTCCCATAGTCCCAAGGCCAGGAGAACAATTTGCTCACTGCCCATGCCAATAGCTGGAAAAAGTCTCTCTAAACTTGTTTTAAAGGACATTTCTGTGCAATGGTGGTAGTTTTCCTGTTACCAGAAGAAGTTATTTCCCTTCAGTTATGTCCCATCTGACTGTATCCTTGAAAGCTCGTCCTCTTGCTTAACCTTCACTTCAGCTCCTAATGAGTGTAAAGTAGGTTTGACCATCTGTATATTCCTCCAATCAAATGCTCTTTTCATAATAAATTATACAGTAACTCTCTCAGGGGCGGTAAGTCTGGCACAATAACAGTTTATTCCAACACAGTCATTGCTCTTGATAGGGCAAACCTGCACCAAGAGAGCAGAGAGGGACAGTGCAGCCTTCACCCATGACCCTTTAGCAGGCTCATTTCTGTCGTTTATGGCAACAGGGACTTTTGCAATAATGTTGTTCAAGGCCATTTCTCAGGCTGCTCACAATGGAAGTCTTCAAGTAACCCCAGACAAAGATGACGATATGACTATTTCTTGGGATTTACCATGCTGTGTATAACACTGCAGGGACAGAGGGAAGTGAGAATCAAACATAGGGAGAGGAGTGTGTTCCTGAATTATCAGCAAGGGGGTTCTAACAGAGAAGGGACCTGCTCTGCCACACGACAACACAAGAGGGAAGAGCTCTAGTCAGTTAGACTGAGACTGGAAATGTAGAAAATTCCTGATTTTTTCCCTTATCAAAGCTGAAAGCCTTCAGCCCTGTCAAAGCTGTGCCACCTGATCTTAGGCACTGACCCACCTCGGCCATGCCTGGCACCTCATTTTTCTACAGTACACACTTTGGCAACAAAGGTATACTCTCCAAGGAAGCTGCAACCATGGTAAAAGCCTGGGAACAAGCACTGAAGGCAAATGAGCGTGATTTCAGACCATATTTTTGCTTTTAGAGAATCACTGGAGCAGCTGATTACCCTTCCACCAGCTTTCAGCTCAGCTGGCCCAGGACCCTCCTCCATCACCTTCGCATGGCTTCACCCCTCTTTGCTTCTGTGGTCAGGCTGCAAAGGTGCTGGTTTCAATTTTTCCTCTCAGTGGCCTTTCATGAAATTATATTTATAGTCCTGTGTCCATTCACATCATCTTTATTCTCTAACAATAAACTTAACAATACCTTTGCAGCCTTTGTTATTTGCTGAATGCTGTGGGATGTTGTGTTTCTGAGCTAACAAGCGCTTCAAAGAGCCTATGAATTGTCTCTCGGGCATGTTATCTTGCTATTAGCTGTAAATAAGGATGCAGATAATGTTTTACATCTGTACCATTAAGAAGCAACAAATTAGACTCTTCCCCAGCCTCTTCCTGTAGCTCACAAATCTTTGTTAACTCCAGGGAAAACAGAATAAAAAAATCATTATTTGTAAAGATACAGACAAAACTCTGCAATTCATATGCTTGTGATTTTTAACAAGATCTTGTTGAAATTCAATATTCCTTTGCCTGGGAAAGCTGCACAATATTGCTACTTGTTTTCACAGCAAAATGAAAAGAAAGCCCAAAGCATCAAAGTTTCCTTTACAAAACAAGATAAAAAGCAATTAATTTCAGATCAGCCATTTAGAACATTTTGTTACAATGAAACAGATTTTCTCTTTTCAGTAAGGTGCAAAGCAAAATAAAACACTTCAGAATGAAAAGCCACTTAAGAATAAAAAAATCCCAAAATATTTCTTTTCAGTGCAACTGAAACATTTCTTTTCAATGCATTTGCAAAATAACATAAGCAGTTTCTAGGTACCCTCTGGAAAGTTTTGTTTCACAGGCTCAGCTTTCAGCTGCCTTCTCCCCAGCCAAAAGCCTGGCAGACTCCCTCCAACAGTCAAACCAGAGGGCAAAGGCAGGTAGCAAAGAGTTGCAGACACTCAAACAAATAATGCTCCAGTTCTTGCTCACCAGAGCCAGAGAGCTTTTGATCAACTTCCAAAAGGCAGAAGAGCAAATGCTTGTTAGAATTCTACTTTCATATTGACAAAACTCTAGTGTTTTGGCTTTTCTAAAGCAATGATTTGGTAGGTGAAGTTTGGGGCTGAAAAGCACAGCCTAGTTTTGGAGAAAGGGGCTTTCCAGAGACACAGACTGTGCTGGATAGTATGGTGAGCTGGTGGGACAGACAGTTTCGGCTCCCTGCTGTCCTCCAGCCACTTGCCCTCCCAAGAGGCTAATGTTTTGCAGGGCCTCTTCACAAAAATGTGCATCCCACTCAGTATAGTGTTTTCAGAAGTGATATTTTCAAAAGTTTGAAATCCCATCTGAGCACTCCAAAATCAGGATTAAACACCATGGGTAGCTTTTGGAGACTTATAGGGGCTGACATCCAGCTTCTCCAGTTCTGGAGAACTTCTGCATCTAACCCATAACATGTCTTGCTTAGTTTGGCAAGGAGTTCATTTCAGCTAAATGAAAATCTCAAGATTAATCTGCTATCAAAGAACCCCTGTTGGGGTTTTGCACTAAATTAAATTGCTTTTTGAAACTGATTTTTGTTAAAATAGGGCCACTTCCCACATGCCCAAAGTTTCCACAGCTACAAACATGTGATAACCTGCCTGGAGACTTCCAAAGCCTCCATCAGTAACTGGCTGATGTAACCCCTAAAGCAGGACAGTTTCTACACAGATGCTGTGTAAGGGGAAGTACTCTTTCCTGCACACACCAAAGGTTTGTTCTGAGAACGTCTCCCTCCTGCACGGCTTTGAGTGGAAGTTGTCCCTGCCCGTGGCAGGGGATTGAAACTAGAAGATCTTTGAGGTCCCTTCCAATGCAAACCATTCTAGGGTTCTATGATCAGCTCTCGAGTCATCAGGAAACACCCCACAAGTAGTTTTTCGCCTTTTTCTTCCACACTTGATTTTCCCCCTCTAAGTTTTTCCAAACTGGGAGCAGTGTTATCATCTGACACTGAGGGAAAAGGTCTTGGGAATACACTGCCAACTCACCTGCATGCTGGCATGAGGAAAGGAATGCAATCCATAGATATGCTGTTTTTTCAATGAATTCACATTTCTCCATCTGTGAACATATTAACCAGTGGTAAGGTTGACATGACTCAAGCTTTCTGCTTACAGAAACTGATTTGTTTTGTTGGAAGCTACCACCAGGATGGGGAGTGGATGTGTCCACAGCCAAGCAGACATTGATCCCTGTGAATACCTAATTGTGGAGAGAGATTTTAGCTTTTTTTTTAATCAAAAGACCATTGAAATAGCTTGAATAGAGTCATTATTGCCTGGGGAAGGGGCATGGAGGGGGAGGTGGTGCTTGAGGTAAAGCTCTGCAAAACACAGCAAGTGCCCGCTCTCCTGGTTTCTCCTGTGAAAGCAGATGTGGTTCAGCACCTCTCAGTGTCAGGCACCATCCTGCAGTGCTGCACACTATGGGCAGAGCACAAAAGTTGCTATCCCAGCTCATAGGCCCCAGTGACGCGTAGGGTGGCATCTGCTATAATGGTGACTGATGGAAGCAAATTAGATTTCTCTGCAATATTCATAGCTTTCTTAACTATCACCTTCCTACCACAGGTGATTTTACTCCTTTCCAGTTTTCACTGTCAAATTTCAGGTGCCCTTCCCTCTGGCTCTGCAATTTTTCTTTCTCATTACCTGCAGGAGATCTATTTTGTTTTATTAATTGAGAGTGCTTGTTCTTTGTTGATTTTAAGAAGCTCCCCATGAGCCTGCAGTGTGCGCTTGCAGCCCAGAAACCAACCATGTCCTGGGCTGCATCAAAAGAAGCATGAGCAGCAGGTTGATGGAGGTGATTCTGCCCCTCTACTCTGCTCTGGTGAGACCCCACCTAGACCACTCTGCCCAGCTGTGGAGCAACAACATGAGAAGGACGTGCACCTGCTGAAGCAAGTCCAAAGAAGGCCACAAAAATGCTCCAAGGCCTGGAGCACCTTTTCCATGAAATAGGCTGAGAAAGTTGGGGTTGTTCAGCCTGGAGAAGAGAACGCTTCAGGGAGACCTTATGTCATGGTTTAATGTTAACTGGAAACTCAGAACCATGCAACCGCTTGCCCAGTCCCACCTTTTTCTCCCCCCTCTCCCACAGGGATGGGGAGGAGAATTGAAAGTATGCAAATCTCATGGGTTGAGGTGAGAACAGTCCAGCAACTAAGGTATAGTAATACAAACCCACTACTACTACTAATAATTATAAGGTAAAAAACAAAGGGATACAATATAAAACTAAAAAGCGAAAGGGAAAAATGAAAACAAAACCCCCTCAAAACAAAAACAAGTGATGCACAATCACTTGTTGAACAAGACCGGTCCCAACACGGATTGCTGAGGGACACCATTTGTTACTGGTCTCCAACCAGGCATTGAGCCATTGACCACAACTCTTTGTGTGAGGCCATCCAGCCAGTTCTTTATCCACAGAGTGGTCCACCTATCAAATTGATGTCTCTCCAATTTAGAGACAAGGATGTCATGCAGGACAGTATCGAACACTTTGCACAAGTCCAGGTAGATGACATCAACTGCTCTACCCCTGTCCATCAGTTCTGTAGCTCCATCATAGAAGGCCACCAAATGGGTGAGGCAGGATTTCCCCTTTGTTGTCTTTCTTAAAATGATTTATTTAGGTCTGTCTTTATTTTTAGACAGTCTTATGTGCTGCTGAGTGATGTGAAAATATGTAATGTAATTTCCAAGCAGAGCTTATTTGTGTTGAAAATGATAAGTAGGACAATACTTGCATCAACCAGTTTCTCAATGACATTTAATAATAAAGGACATTGCTTCCGTCTGGGGAACCTGAAAAGATCTTAAGTATGCAGTGGGATTGAGTGTGCCCTCAGCAAGTTTGCCGATGACACCAAACTGTGTGGTTTGTTTGATACACTGGAGGGAAGGAATGCCATCCAGAGGAACCTTGATATGCTTGTGAGGTGGGCTGATGCCAACTTCATGAAGTTTAACCATGCCAAGTACAAGGTCCTACACCTGAGTTGGAGCAATCCAAGGCACAGCTACAGGTTGGGCAGAGAAGAGATTCAGAGCAGCCCTGCGGAGAAGGACTTTGGGGTGCTGGTCGATGAGAAATAACATGAGCTAGCTTCAGTGTGCGTTCACAGCCCAGAAAGCCAACCGTATCCTGGGCTGCATCAAAAGGAGTGTGACCAGCAGGTCAAAGGAGGTGATCCTGCCCCTCTACTCTGCTCTTGTGAGACCTCACTTGGAGTGTTGTGTGCAGTTCTGGTGTCCTCAACACAAAAAAAAGACATGGAACTGTTAGAACAAGTCCAGAGGAGGGCCACAAGAACGATCAGGGGACTGGAGCACCTCCTGTATGAAGATCGGCTGAGCAAGTTGGGGCTGTTCAGCCTGGAGAAAAGAAGGCTGCGTGGACACCTCATAGCAGCCTTCCAGTATCTGAAAGGGGGCTATAGGGATGTTGGGGATGGACTCTTCATTAGGGACTGTAGTGACAGGAAACACTTCCTGTCTATAGTAACTATAGACATAGGGACTATAGTAACAGGTAAAAACTTAAACAGGGGAAGTTTAGATTGGATATAATCAGCAAGTTCTTTACTGTAAGGGTGGTGAGGCACTGGAATGGGCTGCCCAAGGAAGTTGTGAATGCTCCATCCCTGGTGGTATTGAAGGCCAGGTTGGACAGATCCTTGGGTGAGATGGTTTAGTGTGAGGTGTCCCTGCCCATGGCAGGGGGGCTGGAACTAGATGATCTTAAGGTCCTTTCCAAACCTGACTATTCTATGATTCTGTAATTCTATGACAATACAATTGCTCACCACCCAACAACTGATACTCAACCCAAACGGAGCAGCAATCGTCACCTCCCAGCCAATTTCTTCCTGTGTGCTGTGGTATGGAATGCCCTTTTGGCTAGTTTGGGTCAGGTGTCCTGCTTCCTCCTGGCTTCCCGTGCCCTTTGTCTCTGGCAGACCATGAGACTGAAAAGTCCTTGATCAGGGTAAGTGCTACTTAGCAACAGATAAAACATTGGTGTGTTATCAGCATGGTTGTCACACTAAAGCCAAAACACAGCACTGCACCAGCTAACAGGAAGATAATTAAGTGTTACAGCTGAATCCAGGACACTTTATAGCAGTCTTACAATAACTAAAGGGGTGAAAAAGAAAGCTCTAGGGGGACTTTTTACAAAGGCATGTAGAGACAGGACAAGGGAGAATGGCTGAAAGAGGGTAGATTTACGTTAGGTATAAGGAAGGAATTCTTCCCTGTGAGGGTGGTGAGGCCCTGGCACAGGGTGCCCAGAGAAGCTGTAGCTGCCCCATCCCTGGCAGCATTCAAGGCCAGGTTGAATGGGGTTTGGTGCACCCTGGTCTAAGTGGAAGGTGTCCCTGCCCATGACAGGGATTGGAATGAGATGGTCCCTTCCAACCCAAACCATTCTATGGTTCTTTTAGGCATGTGATGAGCTAGGCAGTAGTTCTGCCTCCACGGGTACAACCTCTCAAACACCAGCTTAAAGTAACTGGCTTCTTCTCGCTGAATATTTGCTAAAGGAGACTCACCCCTACCACTCAGCCCTAAGATACTCCTCCTGCCCCCTGCTGCTGTTTTCTTCAAGACAAGTTTCCATTTATTTAGTCCAGCTGTGCACTATGCAATTAAGAACAAGACTAAGCGATGCATTTTCAGTCCCTCTTCTTAAATCCTGCCTCTTCATTTCTGTCCGTGGTAATTGGTCCTATCTGCTACTTATTTTCTGGCTCATATAAGCCAGCAGTCAGAAGGGTTACCTGTTCTTTCACTCTCTTCACATACTCAGGAATGTTTCTAGGAAAAGCAAGCTAAGGCAGTGGTGTTTCGTATCTGCATGCGGTAAGAAAAAGGAAGGATTTTTCTTCACAGAAATACGTGCTATCTCATCCACAGGGTAAGTTATTGCACAGTGTGAGAATATTGTGGCACTGGGTTTGCAAGCGTGGAAGCTGAAACCATAATTTTTGTACCCCTGGGAAAAGCAAAGCCAGCTCTGGCTGTGAGCCTGTACTTGCTGGATGTGTTGGAGCAGGAGGGACTGGGCAGAAGCTCCTGTTATTTTAACATGTCCAAATAGGCTTACACAGGGATGTCATGGAGCATCTCAGAGAAGCAGGAGTCAGGGTAAGGACATGAATAACTTTAAGTACTTAAGGTACTGTGTTGTCAAAATTTTAAGACAAGGGTATAACTCCTTTCTGTGTCTTTTGTTTCTTTGTCATCTTCCCCCATGTCCCCTTTGTAAAAACACTAAGTTAAAAGATCCCTGAAAGATCAAGGGCAAATATACCCACAGCAAATGTTAAAGCATTAGACAGGGGTTGAATTGTGTTGGGATTTGGTGGAAGTGCTGTGCCCGCTCCAGCTTCAGCAGCCTGTGTAGGGGAGGCAAACTGTCCCACAGGTTACTACTTCCCACCACCTCCTGCAGCTTGGTCTGCAAGCCAAAACAGCAGGAGCTGCCCCAGGGAAGCTGATGTTTATTAATGCACAGGTTTTACACAGATCTTCTGCAGAAGGCACCTGTCCTCCATGTCAGGCAGAAGAAAGATCCTTTTCTAAACTTAGATGCAAACCTCAGCAACCTTAATGCTCTACTTCAGGAATCTCACACTCCTGCACATCTACCAGCTGAGCAAGGATGTGCCAGTGAGCAGATCGTGCTCTCCCTGGTATTCACCTAGAGGTGTTCACAAGCATTTAGGCAGTATTATTATTGAATTAATGAACACCAAAGAGGATTCTAAGCAGACCAGGTGCATTAGCTAATATAAGGACAGTGATGAAACTGATTGGGTGCGCCAGGGCTGGCATGACTGGAATGACTCTGGGGAGAGTAGTAAAAAGATGGATAGGTTGGCCCTTGCTCTGCTTCCTCCGAGCATCCCTTCCCCTGCAGGCGAAAAAGCCAAGGAAAAGAGAAGCAAAGACTGTTCTAAGATCATGAACTGAGGGTCTTGCCTTTATGGGGTGTTAGCCACAGCAAGGGCCATGCCCAGACTTTGTGCTGACATTCAGACTGCAGACTTCCCAGATCGCTCTGCCTGAGCAGCTACTTCCAAGGGCTGGGCTGAACTGGTAGGGATGCAGCAGCGGGCACCTGCTGGGAATAGTGTTAGATGCCTTTCCCAGTATTTCAGGAAAGTGCTGCTGCAACAGATTGAAATCTCAGCCAGCAACTCCCCTGGGGCTGTTCTGTGTGGCAGCAGAGATGGCTGGGTGCTGCAAAGAACCTGGCAGGCTTTGGTACACTGCAGGCACATGTTTACTGGGCAGGCCAGCAAGGCTGCAGCCACCAAGCACACTACCAGTGAGGTCAGTGGGATGGGACACTGCTTGAGTGTTCCTGCTTGTCCCTGAAGAAAGGCACCTTGCATGGAGTATATCTGGTCCTCTCTGGTTGGTATCATGTAGAGTATTAACTGATGTTCAAGTCTCATTGTAAGCAAGCAAATCCACTGAATAACAAAGGGATTAATATCTGGAAAGGGCAAGCCTGAGTAAAAGGCAATATGTGGTTTTTGTAGTCTGCTTGTGCTAATAAACCCAAGTGTAGGATCTCAGCAGATCACAGTGACATGTTCATACGCAGCAGAGCCTATGCTTGTAAAGGGCAGCTTGCCCTGCTCGCCCCAGGGCCTGGCAGAGGGGTAGGCTGCTGCTGGAAGTATTTTCATACAAGAGGAATTATGGATTGCGCACCACAGCAGACTCTAGTTCTTTGTATTTTTCCGTCTATGTCTCTTACAATTGGACTGTATGATCTTAAAGGTCTTTCCCAGCCTAAATGATTCTAGTCTTAATTTAGTGGGAAATATGTTTCATGGTATGCATCTGAAGCTGGTGGAAACTGACGTTCATAATGGTGCTAAGCATGAGCATAGAGAGAGAGAAGCTACTATTTATACTGCCACATTAGAAAAGCTGAAACTGAAATACCTGTGATAGTGATATCACACTTAATAGGCCATGCCTCATACTTTGGCCAGCCCAGAGAGAGTATGCAGTCTCCATCTTGGAGGAGGTTTGAAACCTGGCTGGGTGCTACACTGAGCAATGTGTTCTGGGTGACCTGGTAGAGCAGGGGTGTTGGACAAGATGATCCAAGAGGTGTCTTCCCACCTCACCAAGTCTGTGATATTACAAATGATGAGGTTTCAGAAGCTTTGACATTTTTTGTATATCTTAAGCTCTTTCATATTGTCTTTGAGTGAAAATGAGATACTCCATGGATCAATCCCCCTTTCCCTCTGGTGAGTGTCTGTGGTGGGCTTCTGCCTGGTGGCAGCTCTGAGGACAGCTGCAGCACCTCTTCAAAACACAATCCCTGAGCTCCAGCAGCGAACTGAAAATTGATGAAAAACCATAAAGTGAGACAGAATAGAAGAGTTAAACAGACAACCAAAAAACCCAAAAACCCCACCAAAATCACTTTGCTCCCTAGTGCACCCTGCAGAGTGGTCCTTTTTTTTCAGGCTTTAGTCACTCTGTATTTACTTACTGGCTTTTTCAGTTTCCTACAACCTCCTGTGCTCCTGAATAGTGATGGCTCTATCCCCAAAACGTGTCTTGCAATTCCCTTTGATGACACATGGTCAGCTTGACAAACCCATTTCTGCTGTGGGTTCAATT
This sequence comes from Neopsephotus bourkii, assembly GCF_033783945.1. Classification (NCBI taxonomy): domain Eukaryota; kingdom Metazoa; phylum Chordata; class Aves; order Psittaciformes; family Psittacidae; genus Neopsephotus; species Neopsephotus bourkii. The sequence continues at coordinate 143,743 of NW_026901130.1, read as the reverse complement.
CAGCTGTCTGCAAAAAAACTTGGGTTCTTGGAAGAGGTCAAAACTGAAGTGCATTCCTTTCTGGCTGGGTTTATGCCTTTGCATACAGACTGCATTGAAACTACTTCATTAATCTCTTTTCTCTCACACACCCACAGCTCACAGGGAGGTGCTGAGGGAAAGCGCTTGCTGCAGGAGACCTACAGAGACAGGGGAAAGAGGCAAAAAGGACTTTCCTTCTGGAGTAGCAGTAGCTGCAAAAATCAGACTATCCTGTGTAAAGGTTTATCTGATTTAAAAAGAAAAAAGTATCCTAAGAAAAATAAATGCATTACAGACTAAAATTTGACATTAAGGAAGATCGACCTCTGGTCCTTTAGAGGAAAGTTTAACTATTTGGCTCTGTCTTGCTTTAATACTGCTTTTAAATCACCTACTTTGAAAATAGATTCGTGTATTTCAGTTTATCTACAGTGTAGGGAACTGATGAAAAAATCCTTTGCTGAAGGAATGGTTGTCATTAATGTGTAGTAAGAAAAGGTTTGATTAATTTGTTCTAGAGTCTGTTTTAACATGTCAAACTACAGTGTTTTACAGTCTAATCTGTCATTTCTTAGAAGAAAACCATCAACTGATGATTTTAATCACTCATTCATTGCCTAAGTTGGCTGGTCATGAAAACTGTATCTTTCATAGGAACTGGCTTTAATTAATGTGGGATTGCAGTCTGTTTAAATTAAGTTAACTGTAGCATTTTCCTTGGTGTCGTCAGAGGGTGTTCCTCTGTTGTAGCACCTCTCAAATGATTCCCTTTATGGCTGAAGAAAAAGCAGATACCTTTTTTTACCTACTCCAGGATATTTCCTGAGGGATTCAGCAGCTGTATAAAGTTGCAAGATCTTCCAACTGCAAGATTTTTATTGGCCCTTCATCCTCCTAGTGGGCTCTTGCTTAGTAGGAGGGGAAGGAAAGGAAAATCAGCCTTGGCCAAATACTAAATGGTGCATGTGAACATCCTCACACATGCTTCTTTTCATGTGCTGTGTCCAGCAGACTCAGGCCAGGGGGTCTCTGCCAGGGTGCTGGGAGACTGCATGGGACCATGCTGAGGACCTGAAGGCCTTGCAGTGTTCGGGGGCTGGAGATGCATGTGCTAATTAAACCTGAGGCCGTATTTAGAATCTCTTAAATGCAAAATATCTGTTAAAGCCAACAGTAAAAACAAGGCAAAAGGAAGAAAGGAGTTATTCCTTTTAGAAAATAATTTCTGTTCTTTGTTTAATAGCTCATCATAGAGTCATAAAATGGTTGGAAAGTACCTTACTGGTTCCAACCCATTCCCACAAGCAGGGACACATTCCACTAGACCAGGTTGCTCCAAGCCCTGTCCAACCTGGTCTTGAACACTGCCAGGGATGGGGCAGCCACAACTTCTTCGGATAACCTGTGCCAGTGCCTCACCACCCTCTGAGGGAAGATTTTTTTTTTCCTTATATCTAATGTAGGTCTCCCTATTTAATCTCTAATATTAAGTCAGTCACCTTCCATTTGCATTTTAATGTATTCTGCCGTGTATAGTGCTGTAGACTTCTGAAAATGTCTGTGAAATTAGAGTATGATTTGAATGGAACATAAAGGCTAATTTTATTTAGTCATATTATCTTCAAACTGAAGCCCAGTGTCCAGGTTATATTCTGTTACTATTTATTTCTTTAACTGCCAATGTGTCTTGGAGCCTAAATCCTCACTGTGTGAAGTGCTTATGGAAAAGGGTCTACTCTGCCCCATCTCCCCATCTCTTCCTCCAAGGCGATGATTTTTTTTCTCTTATGCAGCTTATGTATGTTTTATGGGCAAGGCAGGTATCACACTAGGTGGAGCCAGGATTAATCCAGTGAGAAAAGAGATGCAGGGATGCACCCCACAACATGATCAAAGCCCAGTCCTGGCATGCTCTTCTGGGCAGCTCTAGCACAGATTGCCTGCTGCGGTCCGTCTCCAGGAGCAGTGGTGTGCAGCAGGCTCAAGCAGTGCACTGCAAGCAAGCCACCTCCACTCATCTGCACAGCACCCTTCAGCCATATGGTGACATTTGCATCTTCATCCATTGCTCAATATAACAAAAATACAGGCATTTGTTTTGCTGCGCCACTTGTCTTCCAAGAATGTCTTGACATTTATGTACCACCAAGAGACATTATGTTATATCAGGTTTTTATTCTTCTGGCATTATCTACCCTAATTAAGGCTGTCACTACCTGCTTCAGCCATATAGCAAAGTAAAAATGAGGTTTTTTAAATTTCTGAGTCTTTTGAAGTTATAACAAAGGAAGCAGTTGATGACAGGAGGATGGGCTCTGCATCCCTGCAGTCTGTCTTGAAAACTGATCCTGCAGTGCCCTGCAGTAAAGCTCTCCATGGCATGTTCAGAGCAAACCTGTGTCCTCAGGTGACTGGCACCAAGGATGTGTCGAGCAGTGCCAGCACTGGAAACACTATTTCTTAGCACTGCATCTCTATTGTAGATCAGCTACTATAAAACAAAGGAATTGTGTTCATATGACTGTTCATATGATACTTTGGAAAGCTAACTATGGCTAGGCTTAAATCAGCCTGAGCAATTGGAAAAGCACTCACCATGCAGATGGCTGCAGGCAGTATCCACGTGTAGCCTGGGTGGGCAATAAGTGGGGCGGGTAATAAGTGGGGCAGCTCTGTGGAAATACTCCAGGCTCTTGTATGATCCAAGTGTCTCAGCACCTCCTGTAGACAACCCAGTTGTCATCTGGTGCCATTTGCTCACCTTCAGCTTCTGCCAGGTGCTGCCTGTCATGTCCTCTTTTCTAACCTTCCTAACGTGCACCAGGTCTGGTCCAAACACACATAAGGCCACATGCAAGATGTAAATATGTAGTTTGCTACTGAACAGCTGTAGTTTCCTACTTTTGTTCATGGAGGAAAATGTAATGGTTTGGAAAAAATGAACTACATATGAGGAAGATAAGTGATCTACAGCTTTTACAGGTTTTTATCAGGCTGCAAGACAAGAACATTTTTCTTCTTCTATGCAAATGGAAGCAGCTTCCTATAGCATTTATGGAAACATCTTTTATATGGATACATATATCATCTACATATAACACAATTCCTGGACTCTTAGATATGCTGTAAGAGTCATCATCAGGATTTAAGCGCAGTGAGCCAGAGCAGGTAGAGGGTTCAACAGCTGATTAATCCTTCTTGCTTGACTAGCAAGGTTCTAACCCTGAAGGTTCTAACTCAGACAAGGAGACAAGTACCTTGAGGGTGTCATCCCATAGCATCTCCCCCCAGACATGGATGAGCAGTTCTATGACGCAGTCATAGCTTTGTGTCTGTTCAGCCACTTCTTGCAGAAGACTGTCATCAAAAACAGAGATATTTTTTTCTGCTATTTCTTTTTGGAGATTGTTTGGAATATTGAGCACTCCTGATTTAATGACAGGGCTTTTGCCCTGTGTGGGGCCAGATGTCCCACCTGCCATTACGTCTCTGAAATGTCAAAGTAAAAACAAATGTCTTAAAATCACAAGTTGGTTAAGGAAAAGAAGGGATTTTTCTTTTCCTTAAAAAACATTTGAAGAAAGACTTCATTAGAAATGGAGCCAGGTCAGTCTGACAGTCTATGTCAGTGAAAAACGAATTCAATAATAACCTGTGAAATGATCACTCCTTGGCACAGCTACTCTTCTGCTCCCACCACAGCTAGTGCACTTGCCTATACCACGGCCGGAGGGACCTCCTGAGACCAGTTCTGGCAAAGACAAGCAGACGGGCAAATTGCTGCTCCAGATGGAGGCTGGCTGGATGTCAGAAAGGTTTCATATTGTGGAACATAAAGTGAACTATCCTTATCTTTAGTAGGAGACTTGTTCACTGCTCTGTGTCATGGGGAAATACATATTTGGAGAATTAATGATTGTCTCTATCTATAGCCTCTAAGGCAGATACCTTCATGTTTTAATTGTTGCTACTGAAATCCTCCTGTCTTTGTAGTCTCTCTGCTCTCTCTTGTTAGCAGAACTGGTAATTGTATTTTAAAATAATTATAACATTTCCTCTGTTGAGCTTAGCTCATTTAGCCATTGAGCAAAGGTTAGAGGGGATGTAATATCTTTTAATAAACATGTTGGGTGGTAAATACTGAAGAGAGGAAAGAGCTCTTTGAGTTGAAGGATAATATCTGCTGAGGAGCAAATGGCTACATATTGCTCATGAATAAATTCATATGGTAAATTAGAAGACATTTCTTATTATCTGAAAATGCAAGTTCTGAAAAAACATTTGGTCAGGAAAAGGGGGAACTTGGACTTGTTTCAAGACGGAGTTTCATGTCCCCACATGAGGGGCAGGATAGGTGAAGGAGAAATTGCTGGAGAAAAGGAGTGAGTTTTGTTCTGTGAGACCTGTGAGGGTGCAAGAAATTAAACCCAAAATGTTTTTGAAGAGACACTGGATTCCTCTGCTAACACCGTGCTTCTACTGCCATTGCCTAGTGTTTCAGCTGTCTTGGGTGACAAACACATCTCGGTCCCCCTCAGCACTGGTGACTGGTGACCCAGAGTGGTGATGACACTCATAGTTGCTGCTGGGGCGTTCACTTCAAAAGGAGTCTCAGTGCACATCCCCTTTCCTTCTCTGCTTAAACTCATCACCAGAATTCAGTCTAGACAGAAGGGATAACTGAGGGCTTCTCATGTCTGCTCTGGTGCCATGATCTTCGCCTGCTTTGTTGATCCATCCAGGTGAGGGGTCTTTAGTTATTTTTTTGCAATATCACATCAATCTGCAGTTACAGGAGAGCCATTGGTATGAGCGATGTCCCTGATTTCTCCTGTTCTCTTCCTGTGGGTGGACCTCAGCTTATTACTGTGGGTTTTGAGTTTCTTGCAAGCAAGGGTACTCTGTGACTCGCAGCATATCCTGGCAGATGGGTGGATGTCCAGGCTTCCTCTACACTTGACACTGGCTGCCTGGCACCTTCTGATCACGGCAGTCCCCTAAGCTTTGCATTCCTGTATGTACTGCATACCACTACCCACTGCCCTGCAAATAGTTCTGGAAAACCAGGGATGCTGCTTTGTAAGGTTCTTAGTCCAGGGTGAGTTTTTACAATGTATGTATTATCATATCGTATTATCATAAGGTAATTATTAAAATTACCTTACAGTATCTTCTGTACACTTTTTTTCTTCAATCATACATGAAATCACAAAGTTCTATTTAAATGAAGGTATTTTTGCTTAGAATAAACTGGGTCTATGGTAGCTTGAAATATAATGTTCACAGAGGGGGAACTGTTCGCAAAAAAAAGCTGCTTGTTTGACTGTGCAGTGTCTCTCTGACCATAAGCAGTGTGGTGCCTTTGAGCCACAACTGCAGAGTTGAACCTTCTCCCATAGCAGGTCATATGACCCCCTGAGTGCAGCACTGGTAGCACTAATAGTTGAAGCTCAGTTTTTACGGACAGAAAAAAAACACAGTTTTACCTATCATCTTTTGTTATAGTCTTAAAATGTTGGAAAATGCCTTTGGATGCACAAATCTGGTAAGTTTGAAAGCAAAAAAAATCTGGTAGTTTTGGCAGTACAGTGTGCACACTTAAACAATGTAAGTTTTCTGAGAATTGAGTTTTTCTGTAAGAATGTGGTGTGACATCTCCTCTCTCTGCTCCGTACCTGTAAGACCCCACCTACAGTACTGTGTTCAGCTCTGGGGCCACCAATAGAAGAAGGACATGGAGCGGTTTGAGTAGGTACAGAGGAGGCCATGAAGATACTCAGAGGGCTAAAGCAGCACTGCCATGGAGACAGGCTGAGAGAAATGAGGTTGTTCAGCCTGGAGAGAAAGTTCAGTAGAGGCCTTATAGCAGCTGTTTATATGGAAGTGATAAGACATTGGAACAGGTTGCTCAGAGAAGCTATGAATGCCCCATCCCTAGAAGTGTTCAAAGACAGGTTGAATGGGGCTTTGAATGGAAGTTGTGCATGCCCATGGCAAGGGGGGTTGGAATGAGATGATCTTTAAGGTCCTTTCCAACTCAAATCATACTATGATTCTATGACATAATCTGAGAGTGTGGTTTATCCTAAAAAAGCAAGTTCTTTTCATATCCTTCTGCACTCACTTTTTGGGTTTCTCTTTTGAAAACTTCATAAATGAACTACAATGGATTGAGAGCCCAATCTACCCTAGAATAAAGCACCTACAACTTCTGGGACCATGAAGAAATGTAAATCAGGCAGTATGTCTATTTTCCTAACACTTGTGCTGCTGTTGCATATGTTTTGCCCACTCTGTGTGGAAGACTGTTCCTCTGCATGTAGGAAAGCTGTGAAACTTTCTATGTGGCATCACCAACATGCAGCCACACTTAGCCTGGTAACACTCCCAGTCAATATTTTCTTTTCTTTTTTTTTTTTTTTTTTTCTCTTTTGGGGGGGAGATGTTCTGTTTTGCTTTGTTTTGTTTGCCTGTGTGTGGTTTTTTCTGTTTGATTTGTTTGTTTGTTTGCTAGGTTGGTTGGTTGGCTTTTTTTCTGTTTTTTTTTTTTGTTGTTTGTTTGTTTGTACGTATATTTTCTGTTTGGTGAGTAGGCTCTTATTCCTCCTCTTTCAGAGTAGGGTACAGTAGGAGTATTAAACTCTAGTGGTAAGTTTTGGTTAATAAAAGATGAAAGACCAAGCTAGCTAACCTATAAAGGAGATTTCTTTTGGAAATGCCAGCAAAGAGAAAAAGAGAGTGACTGGTCCAGCAAGGAGACAACTCTGAGGAAGTTGGTCCTTGGGCAATTCCACTATTCCAAAACCTGGAGAAGTACAGATGTGTTTGAGCACATGCATGCGGTGGACGTGTTTCAATGGCAGTATTTGTATTTTTTTTTCTCAGAACAGCATTTTATACTAATATTTTTATCTTTCAGTAGGGAAGAATTTTTTGTTTGGAAAACACAGTCTGGAAATAATTAACCTTACTTAAGGTTATGCTTTTAATTTTAAGCACTTTATCATGGACAAGCTAATGAATTAATCATGGATATCTCAGTAAAGAAATCCAGTAGGTCAATAAATTGTTCATAATCATGACTACTAATTATACAATCATAGAATAGTTAGGGTTGGAAAGGACCTTAAAACCATCTAGTTCCAACCCCCCTGCTGTGAGCAGGGACACCTCACACTAAACCATGCCACCCAAGGCTCTGTCCAACCTGGCCTTGAACACTGCCAGGGATGGAGCATTCACAACTTCCCTGAGCAACCCATTTCAGTGCCTCACCACCCTTACAATTGTCTACAATCATAGATGTGCATAAGTCCGTCTCTAATGCTAGCCATGGGAGCCTGGCACATGGTTTAGGAACTCTTTACAGGTAAGAATCTGCATAGAAATTGTGACCATGGATTGTTAAAAACCACCTGTTTCATAATCTGCTGCCTGTCTAAGAAGCATGCGGGTCTGTTACATCAGTGTCCCCTGTGAGGGCATACAGTCATTTCCAAGTATGCATGGGGCTTTCGTGTCTTAAAATACTAGAACTTGCTGTGCCAGGTAAGGTTTTTCTGGAGAGCTTTGCCATTGTCCATAAACAAAATCAAATCAGTCTGGATTGTTGCGAATATTTTTCTCACTCTTCCCAGTTTTACAGGATCCTGCAAATTCACTCCCTGCACGGAGGGTAACGGCCTTGTCCTTTGAGGATAGCCTTTCACTACATGGGAGCTAAGATGTGCATCCTTGCAACTCTTAAGCCACAACTCGTTTTTTCTACCCAGAACATGTAGGAGTCATACTGTGAAGAATAAGATCAGTGCCATCACTCAAAGACTTTAGAGTCACTAGAGTAGAATGAAGGGTTTTCTCAACTATCCAGGCAGTGCATGCAGTCTGATGTTGCTAGATTATTCTTTGCAAATCACCTAGTGTTCATGGCTGCTTAGTCTCTCATACACAAGTCATGCACAAAGGCACTCAAATACCTGGGGTTTTTGGTCCCATTGAACAGCCTCATTTTTTGTGAACTTAGCAAAAACCACATGGTACCCACTGCCAGGCCAAAGCAGGCTGTGAAGATGGTGCTGTGAGAGGCCTATGGGCTGTCTGAATGATATGGCTGCAAGCATATTTCAAAAAGCCCTTGAGTCTACAGAGTTTATCTGTTTTATGCAAGAAACAGTGGGCTTGTAATTCATTCTTACACAATATTAATGACATTAAACAATCTTTTCCCAGATGATCTGAACAGAGATTGCTATTTGCTTCATTACATTCAGATTTACAACAGAGAATAAACAAGCCACAACATAAAGCAGTTCATAGTGTGCCTCTGCAGAGGTGTTAATTTTACTTCTCCCTTCTGTGTACACATATCTAATCAGGTTTTCACAGATTTTATATAGGTTTTTACACAATCCCTGTGTAGCATCTGAAGGGTTTCCATGCTAGTTCAGCGAGGCATGTGCCATTCTGTAGTACGTCTTCAGAGGGAAACACAGTTGAAGAAGAGCATGTTACTTTATAAATATTTTTATTGAGAATAGAATCTTTCTCAGTTCCAGCTCCTATTAATGTTACACTGCTACTGTTCTGGTGACAATAATAACAAGCTGTGAAACCAAGGCTGGGTCATGCATGACAATGGGAATGAACTTCTTGCAGAGGTATCAAAGTTGAAAGCACTGTTCATAGATGCTATCTGGCATCAGGACTGTGAAAAAAAACGTAAATTTCAGACTGAAATTTTCTGCCTGCAGATATGAAAATAGGATCCAAGCCTTCCTGAGCCATCAAGTCTAGTCTCATAGAATGGTTTTATTTGGAAAGGACTTTAAGATCATCTAGTTCCAACCCCCTGCCATGAGCAGGGATGCCTCACACTAGACCATGTCATCCAAAGCTCTATCCAGCCTGGTCTTGCCAGGGATGGAGCATTTATCACTTTTTGGGTAACCTGTTCCAGTGCCTCACCATCCTCACAGTAAAGAGCGTCTTCCTTATATCTAAACTGAACTTCCCCTCTTTACCTTTAAACCCACTACACCTTCTCCTAACCTTGCAGTCCCTGAGGAAAGTCCTTCTTCAACACCCCTGTAGGTCCCCTTCAGATATTGGAAGGCTGCTATGAGGTCTCCCACTATCCGTGTCTGTCACTTCTTGTTTTCTCAGTCATATGTCTGTCAAGCCCCACTTCAGCACGTCATCTTGCCCACCTTAGAAGCTGAGGTTCTGCTCCAGAGCCTCTAGTGCCTAGGCTAAGGCCTTTTGGCCTTAATAATTCTTCTTTCTGGTATTCACTTTATCCATACTGAGAAAAATCCCACCACTCTTTGCCATGGCTAACTCTTCCAGGATGTTTCATGCCCTTGCAAGGACTGGCCAGCCACTTTTACCATCTCACTATGTGCTTCTCTAGTTCTCATCCATTCATACTACAGATAAATAGTTTTCAACATATGCCATTGTATTTAGAAATCAGATTATGTTAGCAATTCATTTTCTGTATTTTATAATAATATCATTTAATGTTAGTCACTGGGTGAGGTAAGCTTATAGCCTGATGGATGGGAGCTCTGACCACACTTCTGTATACAGTCATGTTCACCCCCTCTCCATCCTCAGGAGAATTCATTATCCCTTGCAAAGTGGTGCTTACAGGGTTTTGCTCCAGGAGAGCCCATAGTTGGTGGTTTGCGCACTCAGGAAGGTGCCTGTGGGCTCAGACCCTTTTTGATGAGGTTTTCTTGTGGAAACCCTTCCTATGGGGATCTGGACACACCCTTTGGGTCCACAGAGTCTTTCCAAGTGACAGGAGGGACACAGGATGCTGATGAACTACTGTGGTAGATAAGTAAGGAGTCACAGGGTCTAAACTGGTGACTCTACATCTTGAAATAGAATGAGCCAGTGATTCAGTGTTACCTGGAATATTTTTGTAGAAACCATGGTAACAGTCTTCCTCAAGATAATAGCGGCTTTGCTGTCTGGGAGCTTATCCTGCACCTGCCTAAGCTGTTACTTGTGGCTAATCCCTTTCCTGTACTAGGGTTTCCTGAGCAGGCGAAGCCAAGCACCTGAGTAATTGCTTGAGAGTTTGGTCATTCAACCATTATGGCTTCAGAGGAACAGCTTGAGAGTAATTTTCTTAGTGAAATCTCTGCACATGCATATGAGTGTGCATGTCTGTGTATAATTTCCACCTAGACAATTTTGATTTATTGATGTATAAAAGATTTTGCTGTTTGCAGTTCACCCTGCATTGCACTTGTAGAGACAAACCACTCTTCAGTGCTGTGTTAGAAAAACATTATTTATGGCCTAAGGAAGGTCTAATTTTTCATTATATTTTATCATTCTGTTTTATACTAATTACAAACTGGAACTCTGTTTATTTACTCAAAACATGGTGATTCAACAGTATTTTTAGGTACCTTGCAAGGCAATGTGAAATGCAGAGAAAAAAGTTGCTCTTCAAAAGGGCTCATTTTCCCCATGCACAGGGATATCAGCATTATGGATGCATGGAGGCACTTGCATTTTGCTCATTCTGCCAACTTATGTGTATTTCTGCTATTTAATGTTCACCGGGAGAAGGGTATTTTGGGGGACCAGTTTGGTCTCTGAGCTGTTTTATTTCCTGAGGTCTGTAAAAAGCATCTTCTCAGCAGCTCTTGCAAGAGCATCTTCTGTTGCACCAAATGGGTCACGCTCTGCCTTGCCGGGGCTGTTTTGTACCTTTGGAGCTATGGCAGAGTGTATGCTTCTGCATGTGGGGAGCTGGTCAGTGCTATGGCAACTCCTGTGTTTGTCACCAAGCTCTTGCAGCAGGACAAAACACAAAGAGAAGCCACTGGGGAATAGCGTATGAGCCCTTGTGCTTCCTTCCTATTTTGCTGCAACCTCTCAGGCAGCTCATCTCTCCTGTTAGCTTCAGTTTGAATAATAGCTAAAGTAATCATATGTTTTTTTCCCCACAGATTTCTGAACTCTACAGCCATATTCAAATGGGAGAATAATTCATAACAATAAATAAAATAAAAATCCAAGTATTACAGGCCTATGTTTCTTGAGGACTTTTTATTAACATGAGTCACTGAACATTGTTATTAAAATGAAAACTATTGTCCTAATTGCTACAATCAGAGCTAATGTTTTGTAGCTGAAGTTCCTTCAGCTGCAGCTGCATAGAGCCTGGTGCTTTTTATTGAGTCCAAGAGAGCCAGGATTTGAACAATATATTAAGGGAAAAGAAAAATCTCATAATTTTGTTGCTTGGTATGATGATCCATCTGTAATTCAATATCATCATTCTTAGTTGGTAATAAAATAATTTTGAGCCAAGGTACAAATCTGATGGTAATTTTTTTTAACTGAATGGAGACCTTTTCAGCTATTTTTAAGGATCTCTCCATGCTAAGAGTACAAAAATTGCTTTTACTTGATCCAATTTCACATTAGGACTAAAAGTAAATTTCATGCTACATTTCATTTTCAGATGTAGGATATAAAATCATGAGCTACAAGAGAAAGTCATGTACTCTTTCTGTCCTTTGTCTCATGAAAAAACAAGAACAATAAAAGCATGGAGGGAACTAGAAATTTTACCCTAGGGAAAAAAGCTCCACCACATAAGGGTGAAATCAAGAAGCTATGCGCCTTCCTATAGAATACGTTGTGGCTTGCTTTAAGGAGAAATTATTTGCCCACTGGAAGGTCAGGAAGTTGTATCTCCTGCCTATCTTAGCTCCTGCCTGTGGTTCTTACTGAATGCACAATCTTTCATCCACTGCTCTGATCACTTGAATAATAGATATTAAGACTGAAAGATATCTCTAGTTATTTCTTCTGACCAACATGCCATGTGCTATAAAGATTCATCCTGGTCCATTGATCTATGATTTATTTTCCAGAAAGATACCCATTTTTGACACGGAGAGACCAAGTGATGGCTGAACATCAGTGTCTCTTGGTGCTTTGTTCCACCTGTCAGCATCCTCACCTGCCAGACTTAGTGTCATCATATCTCTTAGGAGGAGATGTCTGCCATCCATTCTTATTATTCTTAGCTATGACAAAGATGGCTTGTGTTTACTGATGGTTGTATTTCAGCAAGCAGTTCTTTTGTTTCTAAGGAGAAATAAGAGTGATTTTCGCTTAAAGGTAACAAAATGTAAGAAATGGCTTTACTGAAATTTAGACTTGCCCTCTCAAACAGAAACCCAGGAGGCTATTCATGATGTACTGAATCTCAGTTTACCCATAGCAAGAAGGTCATATGGCCGAGGTGACCAAGGCTACCAACACCTCCGTGGAAAGCTGCAACTGGCCCACTGTCTTCAAACCTGTGATTGTCACGGTATACAGCTGCTGCAAATGACCTCCTGCCACTGCCTAGAGCCAGGCTGTCATCCCTGCTGTAGTGACAGCTTGGTCTGCAGGAGTGCTCATCTTTAGGGTCCTCGCCCTGTCTTTGGATGAGGGTTTGCTGGTGTCACAGGCAACTTGCTGCTGGCCTTAAACTGCAGGCATCATAAGCAGATGCTTTGAGAGGCTTCTGGCAGGACTTTGATATCAAGGGTTGTTAAAGACCTTATACAAAGAACTGTAGAACTCTTTGAATATATGTTTTTGGATCTTGGTTAGGCAGATACTTTTGGCTATGTACACCTGTATATTAGTGAGTCACACAACTCTATTTTTTCCCCTTTGTTCCCTTCCTCACATTGTTCGTCCTCAGGGAGCTTGAGAGAAAAGACTTTCATGCCATACTTCTGTAGAGACAGCAATGGTTTTCCTTCCTTTCCTTCTTTTTGCAGAAACTCCAAAACTTGGAAAATCTAAGCTGCCTGGCAGAAAGCAATTGATGGAAGTTTTACCCAGCCAAGAAATACATGAGCTTTAAGAGTTCTGTATCAGTATTAGGAAACATTTCAAAGTTCAACTTCTCTCATCAACACTGAGCACCCTGATGCTATAGCATTGTGCTCACGTTTTGTGTTTTGGTCAAGAAGCTTGTAGGTGGTCCAGTGGTCCAGACACATTTTTTTTTTCTTTTCCCAGCAAGGAGATATCTCTACTGATCCACACTCCTGTAACTTCTACTATAGACTCTCACAACTCCTTTTTTTCCTCTGTCTTAGTATGAGTGCTATAGGAATCCTGAAATTATACAGCATGCAGCTACATGCCTCATAAACAATGACAGCCAATGCAAGCAATTCACGTCTGTGCTTTGCTAACCGTGTTTCATCCTCCTTGGTTTCAAAACAGTTAAAAATCCTCCTCATCATTTTCAAAGTCATTGCTGGCATAATGATGAACACTCTGCTTTAGGGACTTTTTCATCCTCCAGAAAGCTCCATGTTCAAGGGAGAATAATATTTCTGGCACAGTTTTTTGGTTGCAAGGGTCATCTTCAGTTGAGTATCCTTATAGAAAGAGGAGAGTGAGCTGAGCATGAGCCTGACTGTGAAATAAAGAGCACATTCTTCTTTCAGATCAGAGATTGGTACTAAAGCATATACAGTGGCAGGGAGAGTGGTACTAGATGGTCTTTAAGGTCCTTTCCAACCCAAATCATTCTATGATTCTAATGCATGCTAAAAAAAAGAAGAAGAACAAGACACCTATCCTCTTCCAAAATGTATTTATTCACACCCCACAGCAGGGCAAGAGAATGGTCTAAGCAAGCAGGAAGATGGGGTGAGCTGTGATCAAGGTGTTATCCCCAGGCTTTACCTCTAGGCCACTTCTGCCCAATTTTCAAATCTTTCTAGACCTTACTATTTCACCTATAAAATGATGGCTTTAAATACTACTATTGTCTTTTATCCAGATAAAATGAGATTATGTTAATCGTAAGGGACTGGGATAATATGATGATGGCAAAAATACCATTTGCTTTTGAATTTAGGGTCTTACTTCAACAAAATCAAACTTAACATATAAATATAAAAGATTGTTTTCTAAAATTACAAATGGTGGACAAACAAAGAATTAAAGATAAGCTTAATCAAAGCCCTTGGAGCAGGTTGGGTGAAAGTGACCATAAAATTGCTCATTATCGTATTTCTAGTCTGAGGTGAAAAGTTTGAGCTTTCCCTTCTTTTTCAGTCAACCTCACTCTCTTTAGAAGGCATATTTGAGGGTTTGATACTGCTTCTTGCTTAAATAATAAGACCATTTTTTCTACATAATAACACAAGTCCAGAGCGCATGTTCCACTTGTGCTTTTCTGAAAAGTTACCACAGTGGTGTCATGCCATGCTTTACAAATGTGATCAAACCAGCTATGCCAGTAACAGTCCATGTCCTGGTTAAACCTCAAATAGCTAATGCCGAAGAAACTGCTGAGGTGACAAAGCCAGCCCTTCACCCTGTTTATCAGAAAACAAACCAGTTAGATCTAATTTGCAGTTAGATCTAGTGTAGCAGCCCTAGCAGTGTGGCTCAAGTCTGGGGAGATGTTCAGGTCCTTTTATTTTGTCTTATGAGATCATACTGTAAGAAATTACTTAGTCTAGCTGGGATTTAATAAAGCAGTTATATTTTATGTTGTGGAAAATTATGTTGAAGGAAGAACATATTCTATGAGAAATAAGCTGTGCCCTCTCCTAATGGTTGTCTCCCTCAGGAAAGAGGGCTGTTGGCTGTGAGGACTTGCCATTGCACTGCTTTGGGGTCATGGTTCTCACTGCTATTAATTAACAGGAGTCATCAAACCCTGCTTGAAGTGGGAAAAAAATCAACTCACTCCTTTCCTTCCCTTCTGCAAAGCTTTTGTAATTTTGTGAATACTGCAATTACTATTTTGAAATCAGTAACCTCCAAAATTGTCAAATTACATATATACTTATGTTAAAAAAAAAATAAAATTGTGGTAATGTGAATGCGTTGGTACTGGTAGGAAGTACAGTGGTGCGACATGAAATCAGCCACGTTGCTACTGAAAAATCTGTGGTGATTATCAAGCTACTAGAAGGTTCAGGGATTATTCCCAATTAATTTGATATACATGATATTCATTCCCTTTGCTGTACATACTAGCTATTCATATACTAGCCTATAAAATTAAGTTATCCATAAGCCTGAAGGCTCTACTTTCATATGCAGTTTAATATGCCAATAAGGACAATGCAATTTCCTGAGGATGAATAACTAGGGGCTTGCTGGGAGCTAATGTGCCAAGGTGTGCACAGAAACAATCACAACCTTCTGGTCATTAATCCCTGGGATCAGCATGTTCTGTTTATTACTATGTAATTAGTTAATAAAGCTCCTTTCAAAGTGGAAGAGAACTGATTTCTCTGAGAACAATGTGCATTGCATCATCATGGTTTATTCATTCTGGATGAATCTGATTCTTGCTTAAGAGGATGTATTCTGGGAATTTAACATCTTTACTGACATGTTTCTGTTGTTTCCAGCACTGCAAAACAAAACATGGTGATGATTATTGATTATTTTAATCTTAAGCAAATTTCTAAGAAGCAATTTACAGTGGGAACAGTGTTTGGATTGGGTATAAAAAATAGAGATGAATGAGCGAAACTGATATTTCAGAGAAAGACATTTGCATCTGTGACTTGGTGAAGATGACATGTAATGTGAACAACAAATATTTTCACTTTCTGATGTCCAGAAATGGAGTGATATTTGATTTAATATGTACTATTAAATTACTATTTGCAATCAATTTTTTTTTAAATAACTGCTTTGAAGAGTAGCTAGTTTTAAAAAAAACCCGACAAACCCAAACCATCAATATTGGTCTGTTTTTATTTAATGCATATGTTGCATGACATTTAAATGTTAAGTTGCCAAGTCAACGAATTTGGAACTCAATATTAGTGCTTTTCATGTCAGCTCACAGAGTAAATTCATTGAATAGAATAGTCACAGAAGCAAATACAAATGAACCTCATTGTTGTCAGGTTAAATTATTGTAAAATATTAAATGAATACTCACAGATAGGATCTTGGCTTTGTTTTGGTTTGTTTTGGTTTAGTGTTCTGTTTTGTGTTTGGTTTTGGTGTGGTTTGTGTTTTTTTCCCAGCAGTACTTGGCCCAGGTTAACTGATTAACTTCTGAAGCTAGAAAACAGATCCTTTCTATTCCTCTGTGGAAGTTTGATGAGTCCAGAAGAAGCAGTTGAGAACTAAATCCATCCAAAAATTGTCTCAATCCCCAATCAGTAGCAGCCTGATCTTTTTCATCATTAAAGGGTCCTTTTTAAGATACAGGTCACTGAATCACAGAACGGTTGAGTTTGGAAGGGACCTCTGGAGATCTAGTCCAACCACAGTATAAAGCTTGCCACAATGGAGCTGATATGGATTTGTATAAGTAATGAACAAAAATGTATTTCTCCTAATACCATTAAATCAGTAGTTTATTTTAATTACAAATCTCTGCGGAATATTAATGGAAGCACCTTTGTAGGCTTTTATTGTATAGGAAAACCTGAGGAAAAGATTGATTAGGTAGAGGGAGTCCAGCGTAGGGCAGTCAGGGTACTTAGGGGCTGGAGCATCTGCCCTGCAAGGGTAGCGGGGTAGCCTTAGAGACAGGGCTACTTCTGCCTGAAGAAGGGAAAGCTCTGGGAACACCTCAGAGAAGCCTTCTGCCTACAGACAGGTCACTAAGAAGATGAAGCCAGGCTCTCCACAGGAGTGCAAGGCAGCAGACAAGAGACTGAGGATCTAAGATGAAACAGAAGCAGTCCACAATATATATAAAGGGAAACCTTTTTCCATGTGGGAACAGTCCAGGGTGAAGCAGACTGTGAAGAGAAGCATAGGGTCTGTGTTCTCGGAGCTTTTCAAGATGGGGCTGGAGAAAGTGCCAAGCCATGTGGACTAACATTCTTGTAGCTGCTGTTACAAGCAGGTAGTTGCTCTGGGATTTATCTTGGAGAGGATTCTGTTGTGTATATCTGATCTCTACTGACTTCTCAGATTCATTGGCCCTTATTTACAGTCTTCTGCTATTAACATGCACACTTTCTACATAATTGAGTTTTTTTTTCATGTTTTAGCTCATTGCTTAGGTTATAAGCAAGCTGCTGTGCACTGGAGTTCTAGAAACTAGCTGATGATGGTTTTTCATATTTCAAGCAACATTTTCCCCTATTATCTTGTAAGAAACATTCCAACTCATTAGCCAGTTCATGTGCTTTGAAAATATTTTAGAGCACTCATTTTTCAATCATGACTTTGTGAAGAACAATGTCAACACCATTCAAGACTTCAAGTCTGTCACCTTCAACCACTTAATAAATTTTAATCAACAGTCTGGCAAGACTTGTTTTCCATAAAATCACATTGACTCAAGTTGATTATTGTCTTCCTCTAATTCTTTATCAATGAAATCCTATGACAGATTAGATAGGTTCTGCCTAACAGCAGCCAACAAAGGTTTACTGAGTAAGATGTTTCTCCAGCTACAACTAAAGAACATTGAATCAGGAGAAAGGGAGAAGGATAACAAGGATCACAGAAAAGGCAGAAAGCTGGGGATTAGGTCAAAAAGTCCTTAACCTTTGAGATTAGCTGTATCTTCCTGCTTACAGAGCAAAAACCATCAATAAATGTTTGGGCAGAATAAAGAGCAGTGGTGGCAAATGTGTTGCCATGGCAGATGTAGGATGGCTCATTTTCTGTGGGTTGAATCTCCTACAATTGATTGTTTGGTTTCACACTATTTTGTCTGAGATTGCTATCAAATTAAGCCACCATCTGTCATTCTGTTTATTCCTACTGAAGTGTGGACAAAGTTGCAACTCTTCCAACAGGTATTTTCTCTTGCTTCTCCTAAAATTTATTTTAATAGAGGAAATCAGCTGTCTAGACTCCTTAGAAAATTTTCTTCATGACTTGTGACAAAGTTATCTGGCCCTTCTGACTCAAGAGTTTGTCCCCTACCAATAGCTTGGTGTGCTTCTTTGGTTACTGCTGGCCTGGGAATCATTTCACTGTTGTCATGAAAATACTTCATCTAGTACCTCATCTTACCTTTTGCCGGACGTAAAGCAGTAGATGATTATAGAAAAGCTGTTACTAATGAGGTAGAAAGAGTTGTTCAAAAACTGGGTGCCCATCTTTCTTTCCTCTTTTTTTTCTTAAAACACTTAAAAGGAATTTGCTTTGTTCTTTGCCCTGCCTGCCATGGATTTTTATCTAACATCATTAACTTGTCTTATTACACCTTCCTATTACAATCTGAGCTAGACATCATATTCATTTTACCTGTTCCTCCTTGTTTCCTTATTAGATATCTATTGTCCAGCTGGCCTTCGTTTATCCAATAGGAACTTTTGCTCAAAAAAGTTCTCTGCCTTGACTGTAGATTTTTGACCACCTAAAACTTTTCTTAAAGAACTAATTTATTCTTATTCCTTCTCTTTTGTCTGATCTTTTCTCTCAGATGAAGTTGTCTAAAACTTTCCTCACATACAAGAAAAGAACTATCTCCTTTTTATCAGCATTGATGCTAATCCATGAATCTTACAGGACTTAAGAAGAACTGGAGGACGTGGAACATTTAGACCTCAACAGAATACTAAGTGGAAATGTAAATAATGAAATTTTTAGAATAAAATCAACTTGTTCAATTATGTTTTAATGTTAAGTTAAAATTTGTGAATGTTAAAAGAAAGTTTAAAAAGACCCCACAGAAACAGCAGTTAGCAGTCTGAAGGGATGAGCAGGATATGAATTAGCAGTGTGCCAGGCAGCATCCATGTCAAAGATGCAAATTTCAGAGCAGCAGACTGACTCAGACCAGTCTTATTGTCCACATACATAATCTTCTAATTTGTCTGTTGTGTTCAAGATACTTGTATGTGTCAAATATGGAAAAAAGGAGCTAAAAACCAGAAAAGCAAAACCAACTCATAGATGGTATAACCAGCTTTCAAGTTACTGTCCAGTCCAGTTATTATTGCTGTTATTGTTATTATTATTATTACTCTGGACTTCAAGCCCCTAGGTTCAGCAATGTTGCCTGTGATACGTTGTAATTCTCCTACCTACATTATACCTGCTTTATTCCTCTTAACCTGGTTAAAAGCAATGTTTTGAACATTCCAGATACGCAATTCCTCCCACTAGATTTCTGTAATGCCAATTATATTAAATGTCATCTTGTAAATGAGAAATTTCCAATGCTTTTTGCTTCTTATTGCAAGATCTAGCAATTTGGATGATACTTCTTTTCACTTTTTCTGTCATTTTGGGTCAATTTGTTCATGATTTGCTGAGTTAATGTCTGTGTTATATTTATCTCCTTTGCATAATTCCTTGTATTTTTTAAAGTACTACTTTCTTTACTGCTGTGCTTGCCTCCACTCCCAATAATTCTTGCTGTGATACAGAATATACTGGTCACCTCGTCTTTCAAAAAACTCTTCTGTTTAAGAATGTGCAAAAAGAAAACCCATTTCTCTCCACTAATATGAATAATGATGTGTCTCCACTATTTTTACCCTTTTCCCTTCTATTCTTGAGGACAGAAGAAATTGATAAAAGCTTTTTTCTTGCATCTGTCTAGCTTTGTTTGATATGATATTTGTTCCAGGGTGTATCATCATTAGTAGCAGTTTTCTGGATGTCTTCATAATTCTATCTGATTACTGCAGTTCAAGTAAAAAAGTGAGGATTTGTGCTTTTCTCCTCCCAAAAAGATAGCACAAACTATCCTTTTGTTCTTGTGCCACTGAAAGGAATGGGAATGGTGTATACTCATGACATTGACAACTGTTATTTATAATCTTGATATAGGTGAAGAACTTCTCTTGTTGATACTTGCTTCATGCTACAAGGAGGACTATCAGGTTATGTCCTGTTAAGCTGAGTTTAACTTCTTCAAAGATAGATTTCTTGGCATGTGACTTGCCAACAACCCAGTAACCATCTGTTGTCCCCAGCCACATTGAAAAATGTTTCTATTTCTCACCTTTGGAGAGCAGTCTCCAGTCTGCACTGTACATGAGGACAATACCGGGGTTTGTAGGAAGATAGTGGTTTTGTCCAGTCTTGTGGGAAGTCCTGAATATCACCAACAACTTGAAGTGACTTTATTTTGACATTTCAATTACTTGTTTATTGGAAGGGTCATTTGATCTGGACTAACACTGATATCTGCCTAGTTTTGTAAAGGACACTTTCAAACTGATAAAGGCCTTGGCTGAAGTTTCCTCGGTGGTATGGCTGAGAACAACAAGGTCATGTTTTTTTCTTACAGCTTGAGAAACATAAGGTACCAGTGGGGTTACCACAAAACTGCAGAGCATATCATTGTTATCTATGCATAAGCAAACACAGAGATGCTAGCAGAGTTGAAAGTCAAACCATACAAGACTATAGTGATACTTTGTTATTATTTTGCTCTTGCCAGTGGATAAACCAGTCCAATCATAGGGATGAGAAATATTGGAAGTTCCTATATTTGGTCAATGACTGTTAAATACCATCCAGAGAAAATGTTTCCTTCAGAGGGAGGGACTTGAATAACTGCTTCTTTTAAGTAAACACAATACCACTTGCATTGAATTCTGAGCTGCAACTGGGTGTATGAGAAAAGCTTAGACCTGTGGTTACTTTGTAAGCAGTGATATTGCAGCATTAACTGTGAGGCATGGTCTTGACCAGCATAGAAGAGAAAGGGAAAGAATTGTGCATAAATGAGTATAAACTATCAAGGGCCAAAATTACTCTGCAGGAACAAAATTATATTTCAATAATGCAAGACTCTGCTATGTATTTTAAGTGACAGCCTGCATTTCTTTTCATGGAAAGGAATCACATACACCTGACGCTGTTACTCCTCTAAACTCTAGAGCATCTTCCTTCTGAGCCATGCTGCTGTCCTGCCAGCTTCAGACAAAGATATTGAAGAAAAGAAAAAATGAAAGGAAAGAAAAATGAAAAGCTCAGGAACTCTTTAGGAGCTTGAAGTTTATCCCTACATGCTGGTGTGAAGATTTCCTTAGGTGCTTACTTACAAAGGGAGCAAGAGGCAACCTCTGTCCAGTCTAGGGTTCCTCAAGGACTGCGAAACTGATCTGACATCCCTGTGCCCCAGTGCATAAAGGCAACAGTAGATCTCTTTCCTTGATGCCTGAAAATCTCATGCCTCATGTATTCCTTGGGCAAATCAACCATAAAAGCAACTATACCGTGAGCAAAACAATGAAATCAGTGAGTTTCTGACTGTTTTACCAGGACATGGTAAACAGCAAGCCGGAGGCAGCATACTTTGGCTTAGCGATGTGGCTGACTGGATATTGATATGAATGAGAGAAAGGAAAGATTAAGAGAAGTTGCTAAGCAACCAGGGGAAATTATTCTTGGAAATGACATTTGGACTGAAAAGGGCCAATGTCTGACCTAAGTCTTCCTGCTGCAGAGGGCTTAACCTAATAAGAGTGCTATGCACAGTTATCTGCAATGGGCTATTCACTGTCTTAAATGGAAGTTACTTAATAGCAAGAGAACTAATCTGAAGATGGAGGAGCTGTAACTTGCAGAAGTGAAATGGGCTAAGATAAAACTAAAGGGGAAAAGCAGAATAATAACTGCTTGCAGCAAGAGAGCTAAAGTCCTGTCGTTGCTACAGCTGGAGCACAGGCAGCAGTGGTAGAAAGAGCACGTAACTGTTCAGCGCATCAACTCACATTGCTGTATTTGCAATTGGCACGTTCAGTATTTTTTGTTTAAGAATACAACGGAATAACACAGTAATATATTGGGAAACATAACACCATGCAAAAAGGAACAGTCACTTTTGCATTGGCCTCCCAAATTCAAGAATGAATGGCTATTGCTTGTTCACAGTAACAGAATCACAGAATCCCAAGGGTTGCAAGGGACCTCAAAAGATCGTCTAGTCCAACCCCCCTGCAAGAGCAGGGTAACCTAGGGTACATCACACAGGAACTTGTCCAGATGGGCCTTGAATATCTCCAACATAGGAGACTCCACAACCCCCTGGGCAACCTCTGCCAGTGCTCTGTCACTCTCACAGTAAAGTTTTTCCTGATGTTCACATGGAACCTCCTATGCTCCAGTTTACACCCATTGCCCTTTGTCCTATCACTGGATATCACTGAAAAAAAACCTAGCTCCATCATCCTGACACTCACCCTTTACATATTTGTAAACATTGATGAGGTCACCCCTCAGTCTCCTCCAAGATAAAGAGACCCAGCTCCCTCAGCCTCTCCTCATAAGGGAGATGTTCCACTCCCTTAATCATCTTCGTGGCTCTGTGCTGGACTCTTTCAAGCAGTTCCCTGTCCTTTTTAAACTGAGGGGCCCAGAACTGGATGCAATATTCCAGATGCGGCCTCACCAAGGCAGAACAGAGGGGGAGGAGAACCTCTCTTGACCTACTAACCACACCCTTTCTAATACACCCTAGGATGCCATTGGCCTTCTTGGCCACAAAGGCACATTGCTGGCTCGTGGTCATCCTCCTATCCACCAGGACCCCCAGGTCCCTTTCCCTTTCACTACTTTCCAGCAGGTCAGCCCCAACCTGTACTGATACATGGGGTTGTTCTTCCCCAGATGCAAGACTCTACACTTGCCTTTGTTGAATTTCATCAAGTTTCTCCCTGCCCAACTCTCCAGCCTATCCAGGTCTCGCTGAATGGCAGCACAGGCTTCTGGTGTGTCAGCCACTCCTCCCAGTTTAGTATCATCAGCAAACTTGCTGAGGGTACACTGAGTTCCCTTATCCAGGTCGTTGATGAAAATATTAAACAGCGCTGGTCCCAGCACTGACCCCTGAGGTACTCCACTAGTCACAGACCTCTAGCTAGATTCTGCCCCATTGACTACAACCCTCTGCCTTCTTCCCTTCAACCAGCTCTTGATCCACCTCACTACCTGATCATCAAGACCACACTTCTTTAGCTTATCTATGAGGATGCTGTGGGAGACAGTATCAAATGCCCTACTGAAATCAAGAAAAACCACATTTACTGCTCTACCATCATCCATCCACCCAGTTACTTCCTCATACAAGGCTATAAGGTTGGTCAGACATGACTTCCCCTTGGTAAAACCATGTTGGCTGCTCTTAATGACCCCCTCATCCTTGATATGTCTAGAGATTTTGTCAATAATAAGTTGTTCCATCACATTTCCAAGGATGGAGGTAAGGCTGACCGGTCTATAATTACCCTATATTACCTATAACTAGGTTCTGAATGACTTCTTTGCCTCGGTCTTCTCTAGCAAAGGCTTTGACCGCACCACCCAAGTCTTGGAAGGCAGACGCAGGGACTGTGAGAATGGAGACCTTGGGCTCACTGTGGGAGAGGAATTGGTTCGAGACCATCTTAAAAATCTGAACGTGCACAAGTCCATGGGTCCTGATGAAATCCATCCAAGGGTCCTGAAGGAGCTGCCGAATGAAGTTGCTAAGCCACTGCCCATCATATTTGAAAAATCATGGCAGTCTGGTGAAGTTCCCAACGACTGGAAAAGGGGAAATATAACCCCCATTTTCAAGAAGGGAAAAATGGATGACCCGGGCAATCACAGACCAGTCAGTCTCACCTCTGTGCCTGGCAAAATCTTGGAGCAGATTCTCCTGGAAGGCATGCTAAGGCACATGAAAAACAACAAGGTGCTTGGTGACAGCCAGCATGGCTTCACTAAGGGGAAATCCTGCCTGACCAATTTGGTGGCCTTCGATGTTGGGGCTACAGAACTGATGGACAGCGGTAAAGCAGTTGATGTCATCTACCTGGATTTGTGTAAAGCGTTCGACACTGTCCCAGACGACATTCTTGTCTCTAAATTGGAGACACATCAATTTGATGAATGGACCACTTGGTGGATAATGAACTGGCTGGATGGCCGCATACAAAGAGTTGTGGTCAATGGCTCAATGTCCGGATGGAGACCAGTTATGAGTGGTGTCCCTCAGGGATCGGTGTTGGAACTGGTCTTGTTTAACATCTTCGTCGCTGACATGGACAGTGGGATTGAGTGCTCCCTCAGCAAGTTTGCCGATGACACCAAGCTGTGTGATTCGGTTGATACGCTGGAGGGAAGGAATGCCATCCAGAGTGACCTTCACACACTTGTGAGGTGGGCTGATGCCAACCTCATGAAGTTTAACCATGCCAAGTGCAAGGTCCTACACCTGGGTTGGAGCAATCCCAGGCACAGCTACAGGCTGGGCAGAGAAGAGATTCAGAGCAGCCCTGCGGAGAAGGACTTGGGGGTGCTGGTCGATGAGAAAATGGACATGAGCTGGCTTCAGTGTGTGCTTGCAGCCCAGAAAACCAACTGTATCCTGGGCTGCATCAAAAGGAGTGTGACCAGCAGGTCGAAGGAGGTGATCCTGCCCCTGTACTCTGCTCTTGTGAGAGCTCACTTGGAGTATTGTGTACAGTTCTGGTGTCCTCAACATAAAAAGGACATGGATCTGTTGGAACAAGTCCAGAGGAGGGCCACGGGAATGATCAGGGGACTGGAACACCTCCCATATGAAGATCGGCTGAGAAAGTTGGGGTTGTTCAGCCTGGAGAAGAGAAGGCCGCGTGGAGACCTCATAGCAGCCTTCCAGTATCTGAAAGGGGCCTATACGGATGCTGGGGATGGACTCTTCATTAGGGACTGTAGTGGTAGGGAGAGGGGTAATGGGTTAAAACTTAATCAGGGGAAGTTTGGATTGGATATAAGGAGGAAATTCTTTCCTGTTAGGGCGGTGAGGCACTGGAATAAGTTGTCCAGGGAAGTTGTGAATGCTTCATCCCTGGCAGTGTTTAAGGCCAGGTTGGACGAGGCCTTGGGTAATATGGTTTAGAGCGAGGTGTCCCTGCCCATGGCAGGGGGGTTGGAACTTCATGGTCTTAAGGTCCTTTCCAACCCTAACTATTCTATGATTCTATGATTCTACCCGGATCCTCTTTCTTGCCCTTCTTACAGACTGGCGTGACATTTGCCATCCTCCAATCCTCAGGCCCCTCTCCTGTTTCCCACGACTTACCAAAGATGATGGGAGAGTGGCCGAGCAATGACCTCTGCCAGCTCCCTCAGCACCCGTGGGTGTATTCCATCCGGACCCATCGATTTATAGATGTCCAGACTGCTTAACTGGTCCCTAACCCAATCCTCATCTACCAAAGCAAACTCGTCCTTTGTCCTGACTCCTTCTGGGGCTACAGGAATTTTGGGCCTCCGGGGAGAGTCTGCAGAAGTAAAGACAGAGGCAAAGAAGTCATTCAGAACCTCTGCCTTCTTTAAATCCTCTGTCTCCAGAGCACCCACCTCGTTCAGCAGTGGGCCTATATTGCCTCCTGTGTTAGTTTTATCTGCTATGTATTTGAAAAAGCCCTTTCAATTGTCCTTAACCCGACTTGCAAGATTAAGTTCCAAGGAGGCCTTAGCTGTCCTAATTGCCTCCCTACATCCTCTAACAACTGTCCTATATTCCTCCCAAGTGGTCAGCCCCTCATTCCATAATCCATAGATTCTCTTTTTCCACATGAGTTTGCCCAGCAATTCCTTGTTTAACCATGCTGGTCTCCTAGCTCCCTTACTTGATTTCCTACCCATTGGGACACTCTGATCCTGAGCTTGGAAGAAGTGGTCCTTAAATGCTGACCAACTCTCTTGAGCCCCTTTGCCACCTAATGCGCTTTCCCATGAAACTTCCCTTAGCAATTGATTGAAGAGGCCAAAGTTGGCCCTTCGGAAATCCAGAACTATGGCCTTGCTATGTATTTTATTCCTCCCACCATCTCATGGTCACTGCAGCCAAGGCTGCCATTGGCCATCACCATTTCAACCAGACCCTCCTTGTTGGTGAGTACTAGATCTAGCAGCGCTCCTCTCCTAGTTGGTTTGTCCACCGTTTGCATTAAGAAGTTATCATCGATGCACTGGAGGAACCTCCTAGACTGTGAATGATTGGCTGTGTAAGTCTTCCAGCAACTATCAGGGTAGTTAAAATCCCTCATGAGGACCAAGGCATGTAGTCGTGAGGCTCCCTTCAGCTGCCTGTAGAAAGGCTCATCCACTCCTTCGTCCTGTATCACCCGTACCAGCCTGTCCCTTAATTCGTACCCACAGACTTTCCACTTGCTCCTCATCTGCCCCTGGACAGAACTCAACACATTCTGGTCGCTCTGTCACATAAAGAGCAACTCCACCACCTCTCTTTGCTGACCTATCTTTCCTAAAAAGGACATAGCCATCCATGACCACATTCCAGTCATGTGAGCTGTCCCACCATGTCTCTGTAATTGCCACCAGACCATAACCTTTAGATTGCACACAGACTTCTAACTCCTTCTGCTTATTCCCCATGCTGCATGCATTGGTGTACAGGCATTTCAGGGAGTGAGCGGAGCATGCTAGTGGCACCCCTGGGAGGCGGGAGGCCTTCTGGTCTTCATTAATACTAGAACAATGCCCCACTAGTTCAAACCCAGCTACAACCCCTTTGTACTTTGAGTCTAACCTAAAGCTCTGTGAGTGAGCTCTGTTAACTCTCGCCCTGATACCCTTTTTCGCCTGTGGGACAGGGTCTAAACAACTATCCTTTCCCTCAAATGAAGCAATAGATTGAGAGTCCTAACAATAGATTGAGAGTCCTGCAATAGATTGAGAGTCCTGTGGTGAAGAAGAGTGGGATTAATCCCCGGACAGCGCTGCATAGTTAACCTGATAGCACACCCATATACGCTTGTGTGTATGTATGCCACACACAGAAATGTATTATGCAGTGTTTCACTGGCAAGACCAAGATCTTTAAAGGAAGCTGGGGAACAGCTGGGGAACAGATTTGATCAACAGCAGTGGCAAAGCACCTAATCAACCACTAATTTCAGTGGGAAATTGAGTATTTGGTACCTCAGGGATTTGGCCACAGTTCCTACCAAATGACTTAGACTCTCACCTCCAATTCTAGACAAAGTCAAGAGTACAGGAATGGAGCTTTTATTTCAAATAGCTCTAATGATCAAAATGTCTTATGGACAATTGTCTGAGCTGATAAAGTCTTTTATACTACTGTAAATTGCCTTATGGCATTGAGGTGATAGAATTAGTGCATTCTGGTGAAAGAAGTCTGAAAGAGCTGAACCAAGCTCTTGGTTTCACCTGGTCAGAAGGTAGCTGTGAGCAGCCCCACAAAGCAAAGAACAGGATCACACTAAGATGGTGAAAAATCCTTTATGTGGTCCTAACTTTTACATTTCCGGTTTAATCATATTGTCTTGCATGAGTCCTTTAATCTAGCTCCATGTTTTCAGCTAAGTAATGTTAAATTTTTTACTAACTGGAACCAAGAAGCTAATTTTGCACACTTCTCTAGTTTGGACGTTTGCACTTGTATGAAAAGACCATATCATACAGATGTTCTTGTAAAACTCACTGAAAGGGTAACGGTTTTTCTGTTACAAAATCAGCACATCAGCATGAGGAAGGAAAAACAGTTTTAAAAGCAAAGAATATATTTGTGGTTTAACTTCGAGGCTGATCTCATGAAATGTTGAGGTCTAAATGGCCTATCATCATCCTATCCCATTGCTATCCCTGTAGCTTCAGAGATAGACAAAGAGAGATGGCATCTCTTAATCTTGAATCGCTTACCTGTCTTCTACTTTGGCATATATTATATGCTTACATGTCTGCTCCATGAAGAAAAAATAATGCCAAGCTGTGCATACTGTCAACATTTTAAAACACGTCAAAATCCTGAAATGCTATGCACTGACTATGCATCAGAAAAAAATAATGCTTGAAATGATGAACAAACTTTTGACTGAAATATCCTGTTTTGTGTCCACAGAGATCTTGGATAAGAGACTAGTCTATTTTTCTCAAGTAGTTCTACCAAAGATGGTTTCCTTCAAAAATGAAAATCCAGTTGGGAGTAAAAAAGTAACCAAGCTTGTTTTCCATTTCACAAGTAAAAATGATGTCTGGAAATGAAATTTATTTGTTCAAAAATCTTGAAGGGCACGGTCACCAGGAACAATCTCTTCAGTTCATTATATATTTTTTAATAAATAACCTTTTACATTAGAATATGATTTGGTAAGCTAATTTTTTATTACATGTCCAGGAAATTTAAGGCAATTTAACAGATAATACTACTTTTAAATTCTGCTGCATGTAATGTAGCTGACCTCTAATTTTCTTCTAAGTGTTGCTTTGACATATCACAAATGCAAAGTTCTTAGAGAGAGGGCAGTTGCTATTTACATTTATGTAAGCAGCTATTGAAATGTAAATGGTTATATAACCTAACACAATTATTGTCTTACTTAATCTCCTGAAGACACTGTATACATCATGGTTTTATGAAGAGTTATGAAATCTAATGAAAGAACTAGAGAAGCTAAGACAAGTACAGCAATTGAAAATTTGCATATAATTATAGCTTCACAACAGAAATCAACTTTTCTTTAGGAAAATAAAAAGAGAACAAGACTAAAATGCACAACAACAGGAATGAGGACATCTTTTGTGGTGCTGATATGGTATTTTACATCAATTCATCCCCAAAACACAGTGTAGGTCAGGCTTTTGAGTCATGATTTGAGCATTATGAAATGTTAGGTATGCTAAAGCCAGCACAGATGGTTGAAGTTTTGCCTTTGCTAAGTATCAGTGAAATGCACCTATTGCTGCTAAGGAGCCAGAAAAACCAATGCAGCATGAAAAACAGGTGTTGGAAGTTGCTGGAATAAAGGTGCTAGTTGAGCTTGAGCACATGTCCGTTTTCACCTGCACAACCCAGTGCGGGGAGCTGCATTTCCCAGCCCACATCACAGCAAGCACACAGCTTGTGCTGCAGCACATGAGTTGTCTTGCGTTAACGGCTCTGCTGGAAACCATTGCAGGTCTGAGTCTACGATGATACAAGATTGCTAGAAGCAAGTAGTACCACGACTGGAGAACTAACCCTAATCCTTCTCTGACTAAACCAGTTCCGAGAAACTGTGGATATCAAGTACCTCTAGCCTTGAATGGGGCCAATGTCCTTGCAGTCCCAGGCAGTGATGCAGAAGGCAAGCTGGCAGCAATACTGCCTTTGCTTCCCCC
Source organism: Neopsephotus bourkii (assembly GCF_033783945.1). Classification (NCBI taxonomy): domain Eukaryota; kingdom Metazoa; phylum Chordata; class Aves; order Psittaciformes; family Psittacidae; genus Neopsephotus; species Neopsephotus bourkii. Next base: position 114,655 of record NW_026901130.1, on the reverse strand, counting down.
TGAGTTTAACACTGAAAAGGGTGATTTGGGCCACGGAGCAGTATTGAGATTGCTTTAATACATACAGCTACCAATTTTTACAACAGTGTGCTCTGACTGCTCCTCTTCTGGACAGGGAGTTGATGTAAGTGGCTTGATTCTGGGGTCATGCAGTCTCTGGCATTAAGGTTGTCTCTCACCCCAGGGAAATCTCCTCCTTCCTGAAGGGTGGCTTTCTGGCCTCTGCTAACATTAAAACAGTGCCCCCACTGTAATGGGACTGACCTAATTTTGATTGGGTGTTGTAGTAATATCTACAGTCATGAAAACAAAATAAAATGTAGGGGAGGAAAGGAAAAGGTAGAAAACTTATCAAAAGTTTCTGCCATACATTTTTTTTCCTATCTCTATCCATTTACAGCACTATGTCTTTTCAGGAAGGTTAGCAGGTGAAAGCAGGAGTTTGGCACTTGGTGTCTTTGCTAACACTAAACGCTGTGCCTAGCAGGCACATGGCTCAACACCATGCAGCCACCTTGTTTACCCCTGCCATGTAGCTCAAGGAACTGGCAGGTCATGGGCCATGTGTAGGGGGTAGTGAATACCTCCACTCAGACTCCCTGTGGCCATGGCAGCAGATACTCACAGGTATAAGGTCACCACTTGAGTCTCTCCATCATTGCAATGTTGTAGCATCAAAATATTAAAAATAATGCACTTCAATCTTAACTCTATAACAAAAATCCTCAGCAAATTAATCTGCTCAGGTTTAAGACAAGCAGAAATGTACAGTGAACAAACAGTGCTTTAAAGAGTTACAGGAAAAATTTTTAAAATATCTTTGCACACATCGGGTTTCCATACTGTTATGGCTTCTAAATAGTCTAGGAAAAATGTTGACAGCAAAATTAGGCTTTCACACACAACAGCATGAAAACTCAGAATACCCTGACTGGTTTCACAGGAGGCTGCAGCCTGTAAGCTATGCTGCTCAGGGACTGCAGCCACCAGCAGCCCAAATTGTTTTTCAACTGCAGTATCTGTCTGTCTTCAGAGACCTGCTGTGATGTTTGTGTCCCAGGGTCACACAAAGATGGAGCCCCCTGAGGAAGGTGAAGGGTGGTAGATGCTGGCCGTGCAGTCTAGTGGCCAGGAAAGAGGACATGCTCAAACAGGTTGTTTGCTTTTGGAGGACCCTGAAGGATGCTCAGGTATGGGCAGAAAAGACTCATTTGAGGGATGCACCAAAATGGGGTAAAGGCTGGGACTCTGGGCAATACCTGGGTGTTAGATGGTAACATCCTGTTGTTTCTTGGAATTTTCCTTTTCATTAGGCAGTTGCTAACCTGGTTCTGACTGCAATTTCAGTGGTTGCTGTAATTTCAGAACGCTTAAAATCTTCTTAAAAATCAGGATCAATGAAAACTTGAAAATTAACATTATATAAGGCTTTGCTAATGTGTCAATAAGGGGAGTTTAAACTTCTTGTCATTGCAGTTGCATTAGAAGATTGTGTGTGACTATTTTGGTCTGATACCACCCATAGGTTCACAAATTGAAAAACATAAAGAAATAAAGTGTGGTTTAGCTTATTTCCTACATACTGTGTCCAGATTTCCAGTGCTACAGCCACAATACTGGGGCCTTTTGAAATAAGGATACTAAACAGATTTAAATCTGGCAATACAAGTAATATTTGCTTCCTCTTATTTATGTTTTCATGCTGGCATAAAATAAACAGCATAACTAGGTACACACAAACACCTGCTGCTTATTTGTTTATGTGTTGGCAATGGCACTCAAGCCTGGTTTTGACTGCTTTTTCCCCCTGTTGAGCAGCCTAAACACTTAGAAAAGCTGGCTGCTGCTGCCCTTCTCCAGCATGCAAGTTTCTGCACCTTTGCTCAAGATGGACCATGGAGCTGCTACTGTTCTGCAGAGACTTTCCTTCTCCATACACATCCTTCAGGGCAGAGATGCTGGAGATCTTGCCTTCCCACTTGCTAACACTTGCCTCGATCTTGTTGAGATTTTAACCATTATATGTGACCATTTTAAATTACCAAACAGGGTAATTTTTACTTAATATTAAAAAGTTTAAATTGCCAACCCAGGGAGTGCCTCTCCCTTGGGATTGATTTTCCCACTTGTGAGGGCTCATGTCTGTGATTCCAAGAGTGAAGTGCTGCCCATGAGCACACAGACACAGCTTGTCCACATTTTCCCCAATTTCTGCTCCTTGTTCAGTGATCTTCTGGTGTGCTTTTTCAGTGCATGTTCTTAGTAGTAAAGTGTAGCTCCAGAGCCACCTGGGAAGTAATTGTGCTCCTCATGAAACATAATAACTCTATGTACCAGGTTGTGAGGCAAATCTTACACTTTTCAGTTCCAACCTCAGAGTGAAAAGAACGTTTTCCCTATATTATGAAAACACAACACCCCCACACTGAGATGCAAACAGTGCTGGGGCACTATTGGATATGGTTACTGTAGTAATGCTTTTGCCTCTGTTTTCAGGAGGAATGCAGAAGAGTTTCTCGAGGCAGGTGTCGAGTGCATGTGTTGGGGCTGGGGGTGAAGTTTGTAGACAGGAAACAGGGACAATGCAAACAGGAACATCTTTAGGTGAGTTTTGCAGAGAACAAAGTCTCTCACTTCCTTTTAGTTTTTGTGACAGAAGCACATAAAGAAGTTTCTTACTTTGTAATATGGGTAGGGGTGAATGTGTCTGAATGTGTGTATATATATATGTTTTTATATATTTTTAAATATATATATATTTAAAAATCTTGAATAATTCTTAAAAGCTCTCCTCATGGAGGAAAGACATATAAAAATAAAGCAGCTGGAAATTAAGAGGAAGGAAAGTAATCCAGGCTGTTTAAAATCCTAAATCTCATTTATGGTCTCTTTTAAAAGAGGACGATTGAATATGTGAATGTTACTTGTAATAAATAGATGTATTTTATTGTGCTGTCAGATTATCTCATGGGAAAGATACCAGCATCTTAAAAGCAATCATAATCTGGTTATCAGTTACAAACTCTATTGATTTATTTTTTAAATGAAAACGAGAAGTACAATATTTGCTTTTAAAAGATGACAATTTTACTGACTTGTGTGGGTTGAGAATAAGAGAAGCAGCTGACGAAAAGTCTGCAGATCTGATTGAAGATCAAAAAAAAAAATAAATATTCCTGCATAAGATGAAGCATAGACAAATAGCCCAGTTTGCTCTGTTTATGATTACTGTTAGAGATTTGGGACCAGAGAGGAGGCAGGGATTAATAATATTTTATTGCTGTTTAGGGAAATTTTAAACAGAGCCATTGTGCTACTTTAGTGGTTAAAGCTTCATCAGGGAATGAGAAATGACTCTCCTATACAGTTCGTAAAGATGCAGGAACTTCTTGCAGATGGGTTTTGCATGTCAATTGGGAATTGGTACTTTTAAGGCTAATGTGTGTGTTTATGATGTGGAGTAGAGGCAAGGAAGACTACTTCATTAGGCATTTTTTCAAGTCACATAGGCCGGAGAAAAATGTTCAGAGAGAATATACAAGTCATTGAGAGAAATTTGCAAATCTGAAACACAGTTCAATGGGAAACAAAACCAAACACCAAACCCAAATCAAAATTAATAAACCCCCAGACACAACTGTTGCTGGAAGAGGTGTAACAGGGCTGAAAATTAATCTCAGAAGTGTCAAGCATAGACATTTCACAGATGATTTTCTTTTTCTATGGAAATAAGGAAGGAAAAGCAGAAAGTCTGGAATTCAAGACATGGGTCAAGCAGCACAGCCTGTTCGCTCTTTCCTTCCTGAGGTGTGGCAAGTCGTTTTGGGAGTGTTAGTCTGCTATCATTCCATCTGACATTTTTGGTTCAACAAAGAGAGGGGACATAGCTATGTGCTTTTCTCTTGGCCTCTTTCCTTGTGACACACTGTTGCTTTGTGGATTTCTGGGGACAGAAGGGTGCCCGGTGGACCTCAGATTTATTTCAGGAGTTTTGAGGAGAGGGGAGGCTACAGAGAACATGCAGCTCTGCAGTGGGCATCCACCCACCTGCAGTCACGGGCTGGTACTCAGATCCCGGGATGCTGCAGTCCAGCCCTTCATGTCCCCATTTCCATAAAGAACCCGTGGCTGTGTCTGGGTTTCTTTGAAGTCATCTTCCTCCCAGGCTTCTCCAATGATGAATTTAGTCACTACTATTTTGCATTCACTTACTCCTAGTACTGGGGTGGTATTGCAGTTATGGATGAAAAAGGGAACAGCAACATGCAGACCCGCTGACAGCCTGGTTTGCCTCTGAATTTAATTAGTTTTACTAGGACTGATGCAAGGCAGTGCCTAAATCAGTCTTCTATTATCCCATAGTCTGTCTGTTTCTCTGTGCAGCACTAAATATACCCTGAGAAACTATGAGCAGCCTCAGTGGGATACTGAGGAAATTGGTATTTGTGACTAACCTAAAGGGTAAAAGATCAAGGCAAAAACTTCTAACAATCACAGGCTGTTTATTTTTATTAAAATAACAAACTGAAATAAAGTTTTGTCTTTTAAAATTAGTTTGCCAGAAGCAAACAAGTACACATAAGGTATAATGGCTAATAAAAAAGATAAGAGTGCTGATGGATAATAAAATTTTTGACACTTCTAACTCATCCTTTAAATACTCATAAGGAAGTGGTATCATGTAAAAAAAAAAAAAGTTCCTTGAACAATTTTTTTACTCTTTCAAGTATAAAACCCCTGCAATCCAGGGAAAGCATAAAATACAGAAGTTTATTTCCATTGTGATCCTTTCAAACTTCATACTATAATGATATAAAAGTTTGTGAAAATACGTATACGAAGAATAAGCATGTGAGCACTAAACCAACTGAAATGGCTTTGTATTTTCCACAGTTTTTTTTTCTCATTTTGCAATGGTTTTATACCAGAAAAGCCATGTCTGCATATTTACATATTCATGAGAGACTTTCGTGTTTTTCATTTTTCCAGAAGGACCTAAAATTCCTTTGGCTGCCCAGATGAGAAGGACCCAGGCAGCCTTTCCTTTTGTTTTGAAGGTTATCTGCTCCTTGATTTTAGAAACTTGTGCTACTTCACAAGGGAAAGCAGAGTGCCTCTGTTTAACTATTTTGTAATGACTGGGGCAGCTAGCATTTCCTGAACCTCTGAGAAATTGCTCTTTAGTGTAATAATCTGTGTTTGGTTATTCTGGGTTAAAAAGGGCAATAGGAGAACAAGCTTGATTTTGGTACTGCATTAGGTCTCAAAGATCAATTTTATTTTCTTTTTAAATACTCAAAATTTCAGTGAGACCTGATCTGAAGAATCAATGTCAACAGGAGTGAGTATCTGCAGCTCAGATAAGAAATCCCAAAATCTTTTTTAACTCAATCCTTAAGTTAAATACGAGCTTATGCTACTGCAAGAATTTACCATTTAAGGGCAAAATGTTATAAAAAAAAATCAACATTATGCCTTACAGTTTTATGCTCTCTCAAAACTGAGGAACAGCTGCCAGCTGATGAGAATTTTAGTAGATTATAAAAATTTTCACGTAAGAGCTTTCCTAGAGAAGCTCCACAAAAAGATAACTTTTAAAATCAGAACAAAAATATGAGGTAAAAGGGGATGTCCTAAGAAGTATGTTGGGGACCCTCAACATAAGAAGGATGTGGGCCTGTTGGAATGAGTCCAGAGGAGGCCATGAAGATGATCGAGGAGCTGGAGCATCTCTCAGATGGAGACAGGCTGAGAGAGTTGGGCTTTTTCAGCCTGGAGAAGCAAAGACTCTGGGAAGACCTAATAGCAGCCTTCCAACACCTACAGGGGGGTTACAGAAAATCTGCATAGGGACTTTATACAAGGACATGTAGGGATAGGGCAAGGAGGAATGGCTTTTAACTGACAAAGAGTAGATTTAGTTCTTTGAGGATGGTGAGGCCCTGGCACAGGTTGTTCAGAGAAGCTGTGGCTGCCCCATCCCTGGCAATGTTCAAGGCCTGGATGGGGTTTTGAGCAGGGGGTTTGAACTTTAAGGTCACTTCCAACCTAAACCATTTATGATTCTATTGTATGAAGTGGGAAATGCTGTGCAGTAAGTGCAAATAACCACGATCAGTTTAGAAACTTTTCCAAGTACAAGGCAAGACAGCTATTACCTAATGTGCTGAAATTAATCAGATTGGTTTCAGAGTACAACCACTCAGGTAGCACACCAAGAAGTGAAAAGTTGAAAGCTTGAAGGACCATGCTGAATTAATTCCTTCCTTGAAAAGGCAGGAACTCTGGCTAACCAGGCTGAAGTATAATGTGACTGGTGTAAGCCTGATCCCAGCCAGCCAGCCCTCTGGACACCAGCAGACAACCCATGTTGTAATTTCAGAGATGATTCCTAAAAGTGAGGGATGCTCTGGTGTTCTTTGTTATGTCTTTCCACTCTGCTTATAGAGTGGCTGTATTACAGAACGGCTGTATTTCCAGGCTGTAGATGCTAGCATTGCACCCAAGACATACAGGTGGCCTTGGGATATTTTCTATGCTGCAAAGCACTGAAAGAAAAAATATTTCATAGGGCAGAAAGGCCAGGGAGAGCCAGAATTTTCTGCCTGCTCTGCCTCTTCATCAAGCCTGGCATGGGCAGCATGTGCTCAGGGATGTGAAACACACTGGAGCATTGCTTCCAGCACCAGTGGGTGGTGACCCCTGGAAAGATCACAGCATTTCCATGCTCCATCCTCACCATGTTTGTTAGCAGGTCTCCCCTGATTACAGCATCCAGCAATTCATACACAATTGCTGAATTTTCAGCAGTAGAATGAACACTGTTATTTCAGAGGTTTTATGGATTTACAGTAAGAGTAAACTAGGGGTAGGAATAAAAAGTTGGCAGGAGGGACTGCAAACTTGCTTGTTTTTTGTAGCCCACGGGTATTAGCTCTATAGCTGAAAAGCACCTAGAAAACATCAGTGCAGGCAGACTGATGCTTGCAAAAGCTCAGCTTCCAGAGAAAATTTCACCTTAACTAAAACAATAATTTTTTCAGGAAAACAGAGCTATCTGTCATGACTGCAGTTGGCAAGCCTCGCTAGCTTTACAGTTGTTATTTAGAAGCACAGTGTTTGCCAACATAATACAATCATAGAGGTAAGTCTCTTCAAAGAGGAAACAGCTTTGAAATGGCAAATGAAGTTGGTCAAATTTTGGCAACTACTTTAAGAGTGAATTATTACTGAAAATATATATTTTTTTGCTACACAAATACTCTTGTTTTCCATCAGAACTGCTCAGGAGCAGCAGACGCAGTGGTACCACTTTCATAAGCTAAGGCAAAGCCTTGGTAAAGTATTAACACACATCTACAGCTGCCACCTAGGCGCTGACTGATTTAAAATAGATTATTCTTTGCATGCTGAGCATTTGGCAGGCTGAACTAAGATGCTTAGATTATTTGATTGATTTCCATTTCTATGATAATCCCATGTTTGTTCAGTCTTCCCTCCTGCTCAATGCCAGGGATAGGTATTTGCACTCTCAGCCCCCTCCGTATACTTTGCGTACAACAGTTGGCATTGCAGTTTGGTTTGTTGCTTGGAGACAGCTGCAGGGACGCGCGGTGGCATAAATCACACCTGACTGTTGCTAAGGAAATAAGACCGTCTCCTGCTTTTCCTTCAGGCTTTGTAATAAGAGAGGCAAACAAGATTCGTATTCAGGATATTTAAAATATTGCTTTAATTTACCAAAAGTGAAAAGGAAACTATGTAACACACATCTGTAACAGCTTTCCTGGAGAACAAATACTGAATTTTCTTTCTTCCGAAGGTGATTACTGCAGGTGCAAGATCCAAACTCATTGTGTGATGGAGGAGAATAACTGGACAAAATCAGGATTTGGGACATAAAAACTCAACAAACTTTCTGGAGGTTTTTTTTTTAAGTTCCAGGGTGGTGCCTGCTGCTCACCCTAATGTGAGCTTCAAATAAAAATTAAAAAAAAAAAAAAAAAAGCAAACCCACCAAAATTTTTCTGCTAAAAGCTTGACCGTAAAAGTGAAAATCTGACTTGAAAAACTAGTTTTTCTTCAGGAAGAACACAAAATAAACAAATTTGTCAAGCTAATAAAGAACCACAGATGTATACTCCAGTTGTCCTTGACAAAATGCTTGATAAAGAGTTAACCAAAACAATTCATTTTGGGAATAACATAGAATCTGTGAGCACATTTCTCAGCCTCTCCCACCTTTCCCTTAGGCTTCTTTCCTTAGAGGAAAGTGGGAAGTGGTGCAAGTACAAAAGCTGGCTGCATGGACCTTTTGCTGCTGTTGATCTCTCAGTGCAACAACAAGGCATTGGACATACCTGGCTCTAAATTATTCTCTGCCCTTGGTGAAAATGGTGTGCAATTAGCTCTCTTTTTATAAACATGACTTCCCAGTGTGTGGTGTGTGTGTGTGGTGTGTGTTATTCTGACTTTTTCCAATACAGACAAACTTTCTCATCTTTTGTCCTTTGCAAAACCTATGTAAGTTCCTTATCATCACAGCATAACAAATTTATATGTTGCATCGTGTTGAAAATAAAATTCTTCACTACAGGGAAACACATCCCTGGAAATTTTACTCTTGAGAGGTATTAAGAGGTTTATACGTACCTGAACACCTAGAGTCTGTTACCATTACCAGCACTGATTTGCAGGTCTCATAATTATTTCTTTGTATCTCATTGTTTATTTTGATTTATACAACCAATAAAGGAAAAACCTGTCCCTGTCCCTAAGCATTCCTCTCAACTTTTGAGATGCATCTGAAACTTCCCAAGCTTTATCAAATGAACCACAAGCAACATTTATTCCCTCTTATGAATCTTTCAAAGACCCCAGATAAAATGCCCACCATTTATCCTCCTGAGAAATTTTGCTTTCAAAATTCAGTAAACAGAGCTGGCTTTGAAGGCTTGGCCGGAATACCTTTCTTTAGGCAAAATAAAAATGTCAAGCAATACAAATCTTTCCCAGTAATACCTCCCCTCTGATGCAGAGTACGGCTGATGACATGAATGTCCCTGGTGATGGACACCAGAGGGTCAGGTGGGTAGTGGGTCCTGCAGCTTCCCTCACCACGGGGAAATTTATAGCTGTGGGAGCCATGGAGGGGAGCTGTGGGAATGACAAAGCAAAAATCCACCCAGGCTTTCACATGCACATTTATCCACTTGAATGCTTGTATGCTACCTAGTCCTGCAGCTTATTAATTTGTATTGCATCAGTGAGTAGAGGTCCCTATTAGCATGCACCTGTGAACAACCCCTGAGCTGAAGAATTTACTGCTACAATAAAGAAAATGAATCACAAGGAGACAGAAAAATGAGGAAATAGTTAGGGTCAGGGTAGCACATATTGCTGCCACAGCTGTCTGCCTAACCATTGCAAGGTGTTCTGTAGGTGTTATGCTGTAAGTGGATTACAAGAAGAATTTTAAAGAAATTACTGTTCTTTCTGCTTTTTCCTGACCTCTTATCTTCCACAGACACAGGCAGTTTCAGCTGGAGATTCATTGCCTTTTCATGCTTACATTTAAAAATATTTTCTTTGTGTGTGTATATAAAATGCCAGAAATTCCTCCTGTATCTAGCAAGACTTCCTTTTTTGCAAGTTCTGGTGGCGCATTAAAATAACATTCAGATTATACCAACGTACTTTCATGAGGACTGTTTTTTTCTGAAGGTATTATTCCTTCATTGGCAAACCATTTATTCCCTGATGGCACACACACAGTGTTTGAAATCCTTTACTCTCATGTTTTTCTTAATTACTCTCCTCCATTGTCCTACAGCTCCTCTCCATGCAGAAGAAAAAAGTGGCACTTCAACCTGAGCTGAACTTCTCTAGCTTCCTGAAAGTTGCTCAGATGGCTTCTAACAATAAAGAGAACTTTTACATTATTTTATAGTAAGAAGTATTAGGGAAGAGAGTTGTAGTGGTGACTAATAGGTATTCTTCTCTCAGAGTGTTGAAATATCTCTAGTGTGGGTGATGAACCATGTCCCAGCCAGACTTCCAACTTCAAGCACGCATGAAGCACGTTTCACAAAACAGCTTTGCTCTTCCAGGAGGCAACAGGGTTTCAAAGTATTTCATTTCCCCTCTGGTATGCCTTGAGGTTGGGTTTTAAGGACATCTGCCTCCAGACAGGTGAAGGGAATTTTCATCCAGTTTCCAGGAAAGTAGAATGATTCAGGGAATCCGTGTGTATTTCTCAGGAATTTGCAATAGAGAAAGTAGTTAATGCTTTTTCAGTCCTTCCACAACACTCTCTCTGTTTAGCCAACTGTAACTTGCAAAGCTCTTGCAACGTCCCAGGGAAAGCCAAAACAGTGCTCCTGAAGGCTGTCTCTCTTCTGTGCCGTGCCAAGCCTAACATTGACTTCAAAGGGGCGTGAATTTTTCTCACTGTGTTTCCCCAGTCTGTGTGTGATTTAAGTTGTTTATCACGCAGACAATTCACTGCTGCCACTTCCCTTTCAGCAGTAGAGAACTAAAAAATGAAATTGTAAAAATGGGACAGTTTTTCTCGCTTTTTCACTTCACATGGTTAGTGGAATCAATGCTGCTGTTTCTCAGGTGGCATATACTTAATTTAATGGTTAGGAGACATTATCAGCTGGTATTTACAATTCAGCTGCTGCTGAATATTGATATCATTTCCACACAGAGATTTTCAACAAAAATACTTATGTGCTAATTAATGTTTATTTTCTTCCATTCAAAAATGCATAATGTCTGCTTCTGATATGCTTACATATGCTTACAGTTGCATAGGTCTGTTGATTTATGTAGAACTGCATTTTACCACACTTCAACTCAGAAAGAATCTTGTTAATAAGGAAGGCTACTTAAAGTTACACTAATTAAGTGTAAGAGTAAATACTTTGTTGTGTACTGCCATTGTGCTCTCCTGAGCAAGGTCTTTTCATTTGTCCAGGGAGTGATGAAACTAATCATCAGGCCTTTTCCTCTCCAGCTTTTTCTCTTCTCCAAGTCTATCAGTGCCTCCTTCATTTCCCAGTGCCTCTGCTAGTGCTGAGGACTGTAGACAGTCTACAGCAGCTGAGCAGCTGTAGACATAACCCAGCCATTCCCTGGCTCTCCAGACCAGGCTCCATGTTAGCCCCAGTACCAGAGGAGCTTTCTCTCCATGACAGCCCACTAATGATGACATTTGCAGCACCCCTCCTGCCAGCCTCGTCCCATGTCTATTTTAGCTTCATCCTCAGGTATGTGGTTTGCAAAGCTGTAATTACCAGAAGGAAAACACCCTCTATATCTCCTTAGGTGAAAGAAAATAGCATGTGTGCTCTCTGGATTAAGTTTCCGTTTTCCACAGCAGCAGGAACTGGAAATCTGTTGCTTTGCACAAACCAAGTTATTTCAGTGAAGGTGGTATATCTGTGTGCAGATTATAGTCATGCTCTAACTTACTTAGCCCTTGCAAAAACACATGTTCAAAGCAGCTGGTTTGCAGAAAGAGAATATTTATTGCTGTGAAGAATTGCTTTTCCCTATTGTCCTCAAAAATTGTAATGAGAAGACCAAGTATCTGAAAAAAAAGCAAAAGAGCTAAAAGATCAGATGTATATTCAGGCAAAGTGATGATATGCTGAATTCAGGCTGCAGGTCAAGGATAAGAGCTGCTCAGTGCTATTGTGGAAAGCACTGGAGCTTTGTTTTGCTGTCCTGGATCTGAAAAGAACACTTTGAATTCAGACTCTACTTTAGATGAGACATCCTTCTCACCTTAAAAAAAAACCCAGCAAAATAGATGACCTCTAGGGCTCTCAGAGGACCTCATGAGGTTAAGGCATGAACAGTGGTGCTCACAGCCCCAACACTGGTCCTGCTGGCAAGGGTGTGAACGCTGCCTTTTCCCCCAGCTGCTCATCCTGAATGGCACATCCCAAATGGCACATCCCTCCCACCACTGTCCTACTTGCATGTGTTTTCCCTGCCCACTGTTTGATTCAGTTGATGGCAAAAGACAACTTTTGAAGGATGATTTTAATTTGGCCAATGTGTATTTTTCAACAGGACTCTGGATATACCTGTAAAACATGATCGCACTTCAAGGTCTTGAATCCAAAATGCAGGTGCTGATACCCTTTTTCGCCAGACTACGATTAGATATAGGTGCTTCAGTGGATCATGGCCTTATTCTGATTTTCAAGCTACTGCCTCCAACGAAAAATAGCTAAAAACGGGTAAAATGGGAAACCACTTCTAAGTACTGGCTCCTACAGTAATGAGCACTGCATTAAAGCTGCAATCTGCACATCCTGCAGTGCTCACAGCACAGTGAAGTTTGCAATTCTTTCTGGTAGACAGCAGTGAGAGGATGCTTGTTGGAGGAAGACGGTACCTTTGTGTTGGATTATGGTGCTTGTGGGTCATATGCAGGAGCCTCTGATGGTCTTTTAAACCCTGGTCTTTCCCAATAGAATTAGTCAAACATTTTAAAGCCATAGGGACTAAAATGTGTGACTTTATGTTAAAAAAAAAAAAAGTTTTTATCTAAAGGGATTGCATTTTTATTAGGAATTCCTCATGATTCATTTGAATGGTGTCATATGGATCATTACATTTTCAAACTTAATTATCTTTCTAATCCAGAGCTGCAGAGCATTTAATAAAACTGTTTGTAACAACTTTTCATTCTGGCAGCAAGTCGTGATGCACAGCAATTAGAGCCCAATCCTGTGTGCAGAAAATTCTTTTGGAAACTGATGCTTGACTTCCAAGCTCTAGCTAGAAATATTTACAGCCTTTTGAAATGGTTCATTAGGTACAGCACTCTCAGACAATTAAGGTGTTAGGTGCATAATTTACTTTGCCATATATGTCAAGACTGAGGCAGCAATTCAAAGCAGAGAGAAACAGAGCTGAATCCACAGGAATCGGGAGGATCTGGATGGGAGAGGGACAGATGCTCTCTGAAGGAAAAGCAAGACCAGCTCTTTCCCCTGTGTTTCCCCAGAGGATGGAGGTCCAGGGGTACAGAAAAGCATCAGAATTTGGTCTCTAATCTTGTGGGGATACCACCACCTTTGGATATCCACTTTCTCCATGCCCTCAGGGTGTTCTTCCCCTTCTCTTTATTACCACCCATGTTTTCCGTTCTCTTGTCATATCCCTCTTTCTCTCACACAGAATTTTCTTGGCTTGGAAGAAGAAATATCCCTGGTTTCAAGTAAGGAGCTTTATGTTGTTGGATAGGATATTACCTTTGAGCAATGACCACATAACAGATGTACACATCTGTCCTGGGTTTAGCAGTGGCAGTCATTTTTGTCTTTCTTGGTAGCTGGTGCAGGGCTGTGTTTTGACTTTCAGCTGGGAACAGAGCTGAAAAACAATGATGTTTTGGTTTGGCCAAGGACTTTGTGGGCCTCATGCTCTGCCAGGGAGGAGGGGAGCCGGGAGGAAGCAGAGACAGGACACCTGACCCAAACTGACCAAAGAGGTATTCCATACCACAGCACGTCATGCCCAGGCTGTAATTGGGAGTTACCCGGAAGGGCGAGTTGGACTGCAGGGTTGGAGGAGGTATGGGTTGGTGCTTGATCGGGCTGGGGGGGGGCAAGTTATCGGTCACCTGGTGATGGGGTGTTGTATTCTCTTCCCTTGTTATTTCCTTTATCATTACTATTATTGGTGGCAGCAGCAGTGATTTGTGTTATACCTTAGTTACTAAACTGTTCTTATCTCAACCCGTGGGAGTTGCATTTCTTTTTGATTCTCCTCTCCGTTCCCCCAGGAGTAGGGGGAGCGCAAGAAGGGGGGGAGTGGGTAACAAGCTGTCTGGCTGTGGGTTAAACCACGACAACATCACAAGTTAGAGTGGGGCACACCATGGAAATACCTTTATCATCTCTGTTTGTCTAGTGTCCATGCTGACCTCCTCCTGCTTTTTCCTCTAGAAAATCCAGATGTACCACCCCTTTCTTTGTGGTTGAGACACTACCCTGCATCACGTACTACCCAACCTGCAAATGCCAAGCTGCAACAACTTCACTGGTCTCACCTATCACAGGCTGTGCATAACTGAAAAGGAATATTACCTCTTATCCCTCCAGCCCGCACTGACTGCAGCCTGTGAAATGTGGCTAGCATACAAATTCGAATAGTGTGCTAAAATCTCATTAGTCCTGATCACCATTTTCAACACCTTTTGGGAGTGCTTCATTACCATGCAAAAAAAACAAGGGCCTGTTTGGAAAACCTCATCCAGGAGGCAGAAATGCAAATTTCATGAAACATGGTTCCAGTTACCAAGAGTGGAACTGATCACTGTTAATACTCTGCAGCTCCTGTTGGAAAGTCTGTGTCATCCATCACCCTTTCTATTTAAAAATAGAAAAGACTTTTCATCTTCAGTGACTTAGGGTATGAGCACAGTAGATGCATCAACTATTAACCAACTGATACTAGTTTTCCATCCAGGGGGTTCAAATCCCACTGAATTCAGTGGAGTATTTTAATTATCTTCATTGATTTTGGACTATTCTCTAGCAAGCACACAAATAAAAATAGTTTATATATTGTTACTAATATTCATTCATTAAGCAGACATTGTGCATTTGTTTTCATAATTTTCCTGTTTAATGCAGTTCTCATTCCTTTTAGCTTCTTTTAAATAACAATTACTGCAGAACATGAATTGTTTGACCTATGTTCACTATTTTTATAAAGCAAAGATATGGGAACTACATAATTGTGCCTCTCAGTCATAGCCAAAATCAATCATAAGATGTCATGTTTAATATCTTGATTGTAAAGAAAGTTGCAAAACCTGAGTCCCTTTATATAGCATTTAATTTTCATGTTTTAACAAATTTAAAAGTACTTCACTACCTACTTAGAAATACTATTTTCCTCTTCTCCTTTGGCTGCTAAATAACCTGCCTAGTAAGTCTGAACTACATCCTAAATTTCTGACACATACAAACTGATTTCATCTTCTGTTTCTGGTGGTCTACTGTAAAATCCTGTAAGCAATATTCACTTCTGATCATCCATTTTATTTCTACTACCTTCATTGATTTTTATGCATATGGGTTCTTTTCTCACCTCTATGTGGTAGCATAATAAATATTGTCAATAAAAATGGCCTTTTTTTCTTTACTTGGTTCTGTCTTGAATTTTTTTGCAGGTTTTACCCTGATTCGAGCATTCACAATTTGTCGATGCTAGCTACAAACCTGAAAGTAAGATCTCAGCGTCTATATGAACATCCATCCATGAACATGAGCTGGCAGTGTGCGTTCGCAGGCCACAAAGCCAACCATATCCTTGGCTGCACCAAAAGGAGCGTGACCAGCAGGTCAAAGGAGGCGATCCTGCCCATCTACTCTGCTCTCATGAGACCTCACTTGGAGCATTGTGTGCAGTTCTGGTGTAGGAGATGGAACTGTTGGAACAAGTCCAAAGGAGGGCTATGAGGGTGATCAGGGGACCTCCTGTATGAAGATAGGCTGAGAAAGTTGAGGCTCTTAAGCCTGGAGAAGAGAAGGCTGTGCTTCCAGTATCTGAAGGATGGATATAGGGATGCTGGGGATGGACTCTTCATTAGGGACTGTAGTGATAGGACAAGGGGTAACAGGTGCAAATTTAAACAGAGGAAGTTTAGATTGGGTATAAGGAAGAAGCTCTTTACTGTAAGGGTGGTGAGGCACTGGAACGGGTTGCCCAGGGAAGCTGTGAATGCTCCATCCCTGGCGGTGTTCAAGGCCAGGTTGGACAGAGCCTTGGGTGATGTGGTTTAGTGTGAGGTTTCCCTGCCCATGGCAAGGGGGCTGGAACTAGATGATCTTAAGGTCCTTTCCAACCCTAACTATTCTATGATTCTATGGTTCTATATAATCCGAATTCTTCTGGAATGTGTTGTATATTATTATATTACTTTTTAGTGAGGACTTTTTGTAGATTGGTCAGAATCTTCTATTTATTCAAAGGGCTCTGTTTTATGACAAAACTGAGTCATGGGGTTATCTGACTGCCTTTAAAACTTTTCATCCTTTTTTGCTGTTGCTGGAAAGCTTAAAAATTAGGACAGAGCTTGGTTTGGGGCATTCAGCTCTGGGTTGGTTGTTTTTTTCTTTTTGGTTTTTTTTTTAAACTAAAGTAGATATATTAATAAAGTCTTTTGTGACCACATCCACAGTGCATTGGCTGGCTACACAGATTATGGTCAGTACTGGAGCTTGCTTTTGAACTGCCTGCAGTAACTTCACCACTAAAGTAACTCATTTAGCTCTTGTTTTTGTTAATTTTTTTTTTCTACCTTGAGAATGTGCTGAAATTTGGATGCTTGAATCAAGCTTTCTCTACAAGTTCTTTTCCAAGCTAAACTTGGGGCCTTCAAGCCACAGAGATGCTTGTTCATGACAAAATTTTCCTGGATTCTACAGAAAATTTTTAAACATTGCCAGGTCTGTTTAGAAATAAAAAGCAATCTCTCATTCTCCCCTGTACCAAAGTTGCATACTTTGCTGTGTTCTTATAGCACTGGCTAGAATATAGGGATTTTCATATTCTGCCATCACTGTTCTCTGTAATGCCCTTAGAGTATCTGCCAACATAATCAAAACTGTCTATTTTTAACGAGGTAAAAAAGTAACCACTTGTTTTTAAGAAATCATCTTAGGTTGTGCATGACTTTGCACAACAAACTTCAAAAATCAGAAGACAAACCAAACCTTCTTCTATAAACAAAACAATACTAACCTTCTTCTAGAAACCTGAAAAACACTCTTCAGAGAGAAGGTGAGATTGATTCCCTCTCACGGACTAGGTACAAATATTATCATTCACATTTTAGCCTCTTTATTTCAAGTTTCCAGAATTTGGTTAACTAAAAGTGTCTTGCCATACACTTTAGTAATTTCATTTTGTTCTAGTAGATGTACTATATGCATTTTGGACTTTTATTTGCATTAAGACACATATGCTCACTTGAGTCCTCTGTATATTATTGTAATGTCTCTGCTTTGGTTATAAAGTATGCAAGCAAAAAAAAAAAAATAATAAAATTAACTCATCATGTTCACAGTCTCTTTAGTTCACAGCAACAAAGAGTAGTGATAACATTAATACCCTGACATTTGTCAGCTGCCTAGAATAAATACAGCTCCTTCTCCATTTCAGTATCAGCACCAGTAAAGGATGCTCAGATTTTCTTAGCAGAGAGTAACAAATCTGAGAGCAGAATAAACAACATTTTCTGTTCCTTGAAAAGCAGAAACAGACATATTCTTTCCCATAAAATGAAGAAAAGACATTTAACTTGTTTCTACATGGCTTTGTTTCTGTCTACTAAATTTATAAGTTGCTTTTGACAGGAAAAATACTGCTCAATAGAGATTGCTTAATAAATGCAAGGTGAGATTGTTAAAGTAACAAGATGAACTGGCAACAAATATACTTGTTACCTCTTCCATTCACCCATAAAATCATTTTAAAAAATTATCTTTTTTTTGTTCCATTAATCTACTTACTTTGACCCTCTAGGGATTAATGTGCTTGTCTTACAGGTAAAAATTACTTTTTACACCTGTTAGCAGTAAGGAGTAATGAAGTTGAGAATACTGTGGATCCACTGCATTCTAAAGTAACAAGAAGATAATTGGAAACTCAGCTGAAAGCAACTGGTAGGGCTTTGCCAGCCAGATGTGACTGATGGAGTCATTTAAAGCTGTGAGAGCTGTGAACATGGGATAGGAGCCAGGATCTGTTCTGAAAAAAATGCTATTAATAGAAGTGGGCAGTAAGAAAGAGGATGAGACCAAACCCCAGAAACAGAATCCACTGAAAACTTCAAATATTTAAACAATAGTAATTCTTCTGTTCAAAGCCTCATTTTGAATTCATTAACAGATTTAGAGTACCTTCTAAATAAATCAGACATAATAGAAAAATTACAGAGAGAGACAATATCCTATTAAGCCATTTTTTCTTTCACCAGAGAGGAAAATGTACTTTATGTAATTTAGAGAAAAAGATCTTGTTACTCTTTTGTTATTCACATGATTAAAATAGATGCCAAGGACATACGAAAAGGCAAAGTGTCTGTTAAAATGATGAAGTGTAACAGTGAATATTTATCATAAAAATGCTAATTTTTAAGAGAACAAAAACTATGGAAAGTCTTTTTTTAACAATGAAATTCATTCTGAGTGCTGAAGCGACAATCCTACTGGTGAAATTAGGCTGTTTTTCTGTTCCATAGAAGCAGAGATGTCACTATTCATCCATGCTGTTATAGCTGCAGACTGGAAAGAATACAATACATGATGAACAGATAGTACGATTTCAATTTTCCTTCTCTTGATGGCTTCTTCAGTGAGTTGAGCATAGCTGTGAATCAAAGCAAAGATGGTCTTTTTCAGTATCTTGGTGCTGCCTTTCATTTTAGATGTACCTGGTCTCTCTTGAGCTTTTAAGGTGTTTGATTCCTGAAATTCACTTTCTTTGACAGCTCAGACTTATGTGTAGGGATTTCAGTAATTTGGCCAAAAATGTTATTTTGCTTTTTATTATTATTATTATTATTATTAAACAGGAACAAAAGGTTGTACAGATACAGAGATTTTGATTTACAAGCTTCCATTGTTTATAAATCAGTTAAAGTTAGTAAAATGGCAGGTTCAAACTAAACCACATTAATCTGCTCTTCAATTCAGATACACAAAGAGTTTTTTATTAAATTCTTCTAAAGCAGATACACAGACAAATGCTGAAGCTTCACACCACTGAAAAGCTCCAAGAAGCTACCTTTTTGTTTTACATCAAATCTTCCTCTTCAATGTTTCTTCAGGTTGCTGTACAAATGTTTCCTATTTTCTATTCCATAAAAGCTTTGTCTCCTATCCCACTTCTCTCCAAATTATTTAAGCCTACATTCCAAAAAGTTCACAGAGACATACTGGCAGCTTTTAAGCCTGATATCTTAGCAATTACGGTGAATTAGAAACAGAGGCAAACCTGTTCAAACAGAATTAGTGTGAGACATATTAGAGGAGACTGTTTTTTTCAAAGGAGAGTAGCCATGGTTTGAAAATCCAGACTATGAAAAACCTTACTTTGGGCATTAAGGAAAAAAAAAAAAAAAAGAAAAAGAAAAGTCAGTTGTGGAAGCAAGTGACAAATCAAAGGCCAAAATAATCAGTTGTGGTAGCAGAGTTTCTAGCCAGTGCAGAAAAAGACGTTTGAATTGTCCAGTAAAGTGGAAAACATTACTGAGAGACCTAGAATGACCAGAGTGTTCAGGGGTTATTATACATAATAATACATTTTAAAATGACATGATTTTGCAGCTATATATTTTGCTCTGAGCTACACCCAAAGCTTTAGAGATTGGAGGAGGTCAACAACAGTATTAACAACATGTTTAATCTGTCAAAAAGCTGTATACTTCAGTTTTATCTCATGAAAGGTAGAGCAAATAGTGGAGCAGGTAAAAGTTCAACAGCAGTTTTCCAGGTAACCAGTGCAATCCATTAATTATTTTGCCACTCAGATGCTGGCAATCATGTTGATAAAAACATTATTTGCTCCTTACTTAAGTGCTCTTTAAAATGTTGACATTTTTTGCTATAATTTCTACCTGTCCTTTGAAGGTGATGTAAAGTAACATCTTTCATCATTCGGTTATTAGTGGGTTTTATGTTTCTGCGTATAACGCATGGGTTAGTCTTTTTTTTTTCTTCCCACATTCACTAGTAGTAGTGATTTTGGAAATGAACAGATGAGCACCCTAATAGCCAGGAAGTAACACTGTAAAAATTAAACTTCTCCAGTGTCTGTCAGCTTAATCCTCCTCCTTTTTAATTTACTACTTGATTCAGATTCAGTAATCCCCCTGAGGCCAACCATCTGTTCATGTTTCCCCACTCAAAAGCCACCCTAAGAGTTATTTCTATAGCAAAAAGTGAGTCAGCAAAATTTCATTTATTCAAATACCTCAGAAATGTTCATTCATTTTCAAAAAAAATATTCCTTTATTTTGTGGCTGAAGGAACAGCTTTTCTTCATGCTTGCTCTGGCAACTTGGACAGAAAGAATAAAGTGGGTTGTTATTAGTTGTTCCGTGTGTTTTTATTCCCAAACCCAGGTGTTAAAGATGATGTTGAGTGAGAACAGAAGCAATAGGACCATAGCTGACCCTTCTGAAGATACAAGATGAGCTGGTAACTGGTCCCAGCTCAGGTGTGGCTCTCTCCAGGTGGTTTTTTTTGTCAGATCTACCAAGTGAACTTCCATGTGTCGCAACTCTGACAAGAAAACAAACAGTTATATCGAAATTAAAAAAAACAAACAAACAAACAGACAAAAAAACAAGCAAACAAAAAAAAAAAAAAAAAAACCCAGGCCATCAAGATGGCTCACAAGGCTTTATCAAGTTCATTCCTTCATTGATCTGGAGGCAGTAACATAAATGTTTTGTTAATGCCAACATTTAAAATGCTTCCCCAAAAACGAGTAGGTGGAATATGAGAATGAAAGATACTAGAATCGTAGAATCCCAGGTTGGAAGGGATCTTAAGGATATCTGGTCCAAACTTTCTTGGCCTAGACTAGCTGTCCCAGCACCCTGTCCAGCTGAATCTTAGAAGTATCCAATGCTGGGAAATCAGCCACTTCCCTGGGGAGATTTTTCCAATGGCTGATTGTTCTCATTGTGAGAAATTTTCCTTGTGTCCGACAGGAATGTCCTCAGGATTAACTTGTGCCTATTGCCCCTGTTTTGTTTTCCAGATGACTCCTCCTGAAAAGGGAGTTGTCACCCTTTGAAAACTGCAACAATACTGTCTGGATTATCCTCAGGAGACAATGAAAAATAATCACCCCAAAATTTACAGACGTCCATGAAGTGTTCAAGTAAGGAACAGTGTTATTTCAATGTGAGTAACGCCACTGTAAAACGAGAGGTTTGTCTTGGAGGGGGCTGGAGGCGTCGGCTGCGAAGCGTACCCATGTCCCAGCGCAGAGGCATTCCACATTCAGTCAACCGCCAAGGGCAGGAAGGGCACTGCGGGGCCTCAGGGCGATAGGGGAGCAAAATTCAGCCAGGGCCCCGCAACGCCGTCCCAGGAGAGGTCGTCTACAGCGCCGTGGCCACAGCAGAGCTCTCAGGCGGGAGCTGCAGCCTCCCCCGGAGCCGGGGTGAGGCGGTGGGGCAGATGCAGAGAGGCCCATGCTGCAGGTACGCGGGGCCGGTGCTAATGCGGAGCTCGCCGAGGGCCTGGGCCGGATCCTGTTCCCTCCCGCAACACGCGGTGTTATCTGAGGCGGGTTCACCCTCCCGAGCACCGGCGCAGTCGGCCCCACTGGCACCCGCCGCTGAGGGGAAACGAGGCGACATCGGCAATTTTGAGGGGGTCTCAAGGGGCCCGGCACCGCAGGCGAGCGGCGGAGGACAGCGGGCGGGCTCGGGGAGGCGGGGAGAGTGGGCGTGGGGCGGTGCAGCGGGGCGGAGCTGAACAGGATTTAATGCTGGGACGGGGACTGGGTCTGGGCGGCTTGAAGCGGGTGGCTGTGACAGCAACAACGGGAGAGAGGTGGGGGTACGGAGGTGGCATGGCTTCGTCACAAGGCAAGTACGATGTGAGGTTTTCCGACTGGATGGCAGCTCTGCCCAGCAGCATCCACCGCATTCCACTCACCAACCTAGCCATCCCTGGTACGTACTCCCAATTCCCCTCCCTGGCTGTGATGCGCCGAGGGGAGGGGAGCGGAGAGGAGTGTTCGACGCGTTTCACTGCCAGTGCTGCTGAAAAGGTAGCGGGCGATCCCCGCGCTGCTTGAGGTGGCTCTGCTCTCCCCTCGAAGTGCCATGTCCCCTGCGCTGTTCCCAGGCCGGGGGGGGAGGGGGGAATGGAGAGGCGCATGGGGTGCCTGGACGCGGTTGTGGCGGCCCCGGGCTGTCACCAGGTCGGAGACGTTGGCGTGCACAATCGACGCTAGCTGCTTCTGAGGGAAGGTAGCGTGTTTCTGTACCGCTTTGCTGGGGTAGCAGTCCTTGTACAGGACCTCACCCACGACCACAACGCCGTGTACTGCCTGTTTCCTCTTAAGCTCGTACGGTGGGGCCGGCGGGGAGCGGGGCTGCCGTGCGATCACACGCGTAGATGCGGTTTCACTACTTACAGCCCTCGGAAAACATTCGGACACGACACTAGTTTAAGTCAGGTGAGAAACAGCAGTTCACGGTACTCTATGAACTCTTTCTTTACCCTGCTGTCTGCATTCTTTTGGAAGGTGTTAACTACACCTGTAGACTTACACAAAATGCAAGTCAGAATCCAAACCAGTGATCGATTCAGATGATCCCTAGTTTGAGGAAGCATCTCATTTTGCAAGACCTCTTTACCAACACCCTGTACCCTCTGAGTAGTCTGACGGCAGTAAAGGAGGTTTCAGAGATGCTTAAACTGCCATGTCTCTTAATAAGCTCCTTTTGAGAAGTGCTCGTTTCTTGCAAGTTGTGTGTAGCAGTTGCTTGTGTAGCAACAGTTCTTATAGCACTAGTTAAAAATAACTTTTTAAGACAATGTAAATGCAGCAGCTGTTTGCTCGAATGTGTTTTCCATAGTTTTGTTTAAAGAAAATGCCCTTTTAAAGTCATGTCTCAGTCTCTTACAATTTACGCAAACTATGTCTAGTATTTCTATTGGGTTTTGATATTGGTTGAATATATTGGGTATAAAATTGCATGCCTCTGAGGCATAGAGTATAACATCCATAACTGTTATGTCAAATTATATTGGAGCTGTAAAAGCTTTTGGTTTGTTAATAACTTTTCATTAACCCAAAAAACTGCAGAATATTCTTGAACACAGGCTACAATGAGAAGTGAGTCAATGATTCACTGGGGCCTTACAAGTTAAATGTATTGTGTTAGATACTTTTTCTTGGTTTTGAGGAGACCATGATCAAACTTACTTACTTTCAGATGCAAAAAATTACCTTTGATATGCATTACCTTTAACTGGCTTCCTTGACTGAAGCATCATAAAGCTGTTATTGGGGCATCTATCTCACCAAGATCTCTTAGTTACTTTCTTATAGACTCTTTGTAAAATATAGGGGAGTTTTTCACAATGGATTTTTTATTTTTATTTTTTTTTTCCCAGAGCTTTGGCAGTAATAATATAAACTTTCATACTTCATTAACATTTTTAAGTAAAAAATCCAAACAACAACAACCAAAAAACCACAAACCAACCAACCAGAAAACAACAAAAAACCACAATACAGCATTAAGCAACAGGCAAGTTCTGCAGCCTGTAAGTGCGAAACCTGACCCCGTATATTGGCAGAAGGGTTTTGTTCAGGTAACAGCCATGCACAGTCTTGCTTTTTGTGAAATTAGCAGCAAAACTTCCATGAGGTGAGTGGCACAGTGTTCAGACCTTTGAAATTTGCTGTTCTACTGGTGTAAATTGACACATACCTCTTATCTGCATTTCTAACTTTTAAAATGCCAGCTTTGGCAAATAGAACCCTATGGGGAAGGAGGCAATATGTTAAGTATGAATTTATCAGTTAAGAGAGCCTGGCACACAGACTGTAGGTCTGTGAAGTTTATATATGTTATATTCTAACAGTAGATTTATTATTATATTCAACATACAATGTGGAAATATACAGTATTAATACTAAGGCAAACATGGGATTGTTTTCTTCTTTTAAGAAGAAAAAAACTTTAATACATTCTTAATGCTTATTTGGAGGCTCCTTCCCATATGACCAGAGCTGAACATATATGTTGTGTGTGTGTGTGTGTGTGTGTGTGTGTGTGTGTGTGTGATAACTGTTAACATACAACTGCTATTCAAGTAGTTAATGAAAGGAATGTGTAGAATCCAAAACCTCATCTGTCAAATCTTCATAGTTTCAACTTGTGTTTTTCTGTTTTGCAAACTAACATATAATTGCTAATGTGTTCATAGAATTACTGATATATCTTGTGAATTGCATTGTGTTTCCATTGCTGTCTTTTTGTGGTTTTTTTTCTTAAGAAAAAAAAAATCCAAAAAACCAGTACATCTTTATATTTTTCCAGCAGGATGTAATCTTCCCTTGCTCTGTAGGAATACCGATTTTGACCTTAATTCAGTAGGATAGAAATCAGTTCTGGAGCCAGAGTAACAGTTCAATGAATAAATTCATTGTTGAATAAAGCAAACTATTAGGTTGAAAACATTAGAATGTATTTTTCCAAATGAATGTATTTTCATTTATCCAATACAGAGAATGCTCCATTGTATTAAGGGGGAAATGTTCTTTTATTAGAAATCATCAGTACATTTCCAATTTTCTAAAAGGTGTGTTGGAACTGAAATTATACATTGTGTCATTTTGCACAGACATGCAGGTAATATTTTAACTGTTGCAATGAGAAGCACAAATCCCATAATATTCTGTCACTATGGTACTTCAGACAATACTGTTGAAGTTATGTTATGCTCCTATTATGTTTAAAAACATGACTGATCACACTTTTTTTTTTTTTTTTTAAGGTCACTTGTTCAGCTCATGCAGACACAGATTCATACTGTTTATCACTGCTTATAATTCCATAGCCAGTACTGGATTTTTTTTTAGTATTTCAGTAAATTTATTTATTTGTTTCATTCTCTGCAGTTCAAGCCATGTTTCCTTGTTTTCATGAGACCAGGAATCCAGTAGATGAGGCAGAGATGCCTAATATAACTTGTGCCAACTTTATCAAACTTTTCCATTTGGATTCCTTCCAAACATGAGGATGATGTGTTATACTATGGTATTTTCTTCTTTCATTGTGCTATTTTGGTTTTCCTGTGAACTGCAAATGGCAGATTTTCCCCAAGTGAAATACCAGTAGCAAATTATAGTATATGCTATTTGAAAATAAAATAATCTCTTTGCTTCCAGAAAATATTATGCATATGTAATTTTCTATTTCTATGAGAATTACAGCAATGAAATGAAATACCATTAGGATTTTGGCTCCAGGTATGTCTCCTAGTGTCTGTACACTGCCTCTTATATTTAAAGGTCTGCCTGCTAAACTCACAACAGTCTGGCTATGAAGAAGAGAACTGTGGGTTTTTTGGTTATTTTTGTTGCTGGGAGAGTGGTCTTTTGGTAGTTGGTAAAGTATGATTTTGTTCAATACCTGCATTCCTTTGACCAGGATAAGAAATAGGGTCTTTTGTACATAATGTATACTTCAATAACTGAAATCTTTGTGCCCCCAAGTTGAGGCTAGAAGGTGAGGTGTAAAAAGCCTGTGTATTCTTCTGTGTTAATGCCCTCCTCAGTCTAGGTTGAGGGTACGAGCTACATGCAATGCTGTACAAGAGACATCAGTAGGCAGTATTTCCTTATGAATTGTCCCATGTACTGATCAATTTACTTTCTTAATAATCCATAAATATGTACCTCATTTTATATCAGTCTGAGTTTTGGGCAGATAATGTGTAATTCATGTTGCCTTTTCCCCTGGTGTAATATTCCAAACCTCTGAGAAGTCTGTACAAATGATTTGTGATGGGGAAAAAAGTGTTTTCAAGAAACTAATCCCCCCACCCTAACTGGTGCTAAGATCTGCCATATGAGTAGTCTTGATGAAGGACATGTTTGTCCTTGATATAGTTCAGATTAAAATCTTCTGAATGAATTTGCCTTGAGAACATAATTTTGAGAGCTGGGACTCTTCAGCTTTAGTTTTACAGGGGAATTTTTCTCTGAGGAGACAAAATGTTTGGCCTCAGTATGTGCTCTTGTTTGCCATGAGCAATACAATTCTCTGTGAAAATTATTTTCACAGTGATGTCATCTTGGCAGATATGTTTCCTTAAGAGGAATAGACACGACCTGACAGGCTTCTTTGTTTCTCAGAAGAAATACTTTTACCTATAAAGTTATTTGTCCATCAGCCAGAAAGCAATTACTAGACACAGCAGAGCTAACAATGGCTCATTTTAAATGATAAGCTGTTGGCAGGTGGAATTTTATAGTACCTGTCCTTAGAAAGAGGCTCTAAGACCTGAAATGTGTGCTTCCCACTGTCCCATGCTTTGAAAAGAAAGAGCAAGATCTCATAGAGAATTAGTTTACAAAAAGGGAGTATGTATGTTAAGGGCAAAGATTTATTAACAGATTGAGGTGGTATGAGGAGACTTGGGGGAAAGCATGCATGCTATTGTAGCTGGAATATTTTGGCCATTTTGTGAATGACAGCACTGCTGAGGTAACATAACAGTGCTGTTTCGAATATTTTCAGTCTTTGTCTTCTGTTGTAATACCTTGTAGATGTTCAGATGGTTACTTCTTGAGTGGACACTTGTCATTCTCACCCTTACAGTGAAATTCTTTCATCTTACAAATGGCTAGTTATAATTCCTTGTTGGTTGTATAGACATGCAACTTTTTCACTGTTTAAATGTTATGAGGCAGCTCTTTAATTTTGATCTTGAGTAGCTCATAAATTGGGTGTTTTTAAAGTGAAAAGTGATTGCCTTTAGGAAGCACTTGAGACTGGTTTCTGTCCATCAGCAATTTACAGAGTAACTCTGCTTCACTTGCTGGGGTCTGATTCAGAAAAACTAGCTCAGCCTAGAATCATAAACTGATGATGCAGGTAAACTTATAAATAAACCTATAATGCAGGTTGACTATTAGCTTTTCAAAATGCATGTGAATATCTGGAAGAATTGCTTCCGTTTCCAGCACACCCTGTACTCTATTTCAGCATTCTTCTACCTGAAATAGATACTTTGTTCTTTATTTTCTGCTCAGGAAATGAGCAAAGATCTGACCCTAACTTTTTAGAATAGCTCTTTTCCTTATTGACGGCTGTCTCATTACATCACTTTTATCCACAAAACAGTGCCTCACTGCCCTTGCACATGCTAACGTGTTCTTTCCAACCCTTCAGAAATATTTGTTTTATACTGTTTTCCATGACATTCATAATTTCTCCTGCTGTGACATGTTTTTAACATGCACAAAATGAAGCTGTTTCGCTCCTCACACTGCTGTAAAGTTCAAACAGTTCAAACTTTTCAGTTACTTGTCCACATGTTATACAGAGTAACTTGAAACTGGTTTTGCTTGGTTTTCCAATAGAAGCTATTTATTTAGTCTAGCAACCTCTGTCCACTCTGTCTCCTGCAGCTCAGCTCCATCAGAGCTGGCTTCTCTGACCTGCCTTGCATCCCACCACCATGGCAGGTGCGGCACAGGGAACCGGTTTATTACCATCTCTAATTATTCCCCTCCACCTCACTGAATTGCTGCTTCACATAATCTCCTGTCTGAAAACTTGTTAACTGTTCTGTGTATCCACCCTGCTCTTACCTTCTGATGGTTTTTAACTTTGTGTCTGAAGTTTGCTTTATGTTTGGTAACTTTCTAGCATTCTTACTAAAGCACAACTTGTACTGTGTCTTTCACACAAGATGATATACTTGCTTTGAAGATGCTCAGACGCACCTGACTGCGTAAGTAATTAAAAATGCAGGTGTAAAGTTAAAGACAAAGTTATGAAGACTATAACTTGTAAGCCCCCTAAGAGGGATATGCAATTTTTTCTACTACTTAGCACAGATATTAAAATTTTAGCTGCTAAATTAGAAATGGATGATATATTTTTTAAAAATACTATTAAGATTTAGGAAACAGATTTGTGTTTAACACAAATGCTCTTTAAAGAGCAGTTAATTTAAGGGAGAATAACCTCCATGCCCATCTTGTCCTTTTTCCAAAGTAGGTACAAATTATAGGTATTTAATTTGTGAATGGATCTGCTTGTGCAGTCCTTGCAGTAAAGCCCATGAGACACTGCAAAGAATATAATTTGCAAGAAAGATGATTTGAAATCTGAAAGTGTTTATTTTAATCTAAACTTTTGCAAAGTTGAATGTTTGGGGGTTTTGTGGGTTTTTGTGGTTTTAGTGTGTTTTTTTTTTTTTTTTTTTTTTTGTTGGTTGGGTTGTTTTTTTTTTTTTGTTTTTTGTTTGACTTACTGGAGCATAGCTTGGTTTCATCTTATCCATTAGTTTCAATAACTGTGTAGTATCAACTAGTAACTGTACAGAAATGCTAGGGTAAATCAGTGTAAACAAACACAGTGAAACACTTATTTTCCCTTCTCTATCAGCCTGCCAGAAATGGAAATCACTAGTGATTTCCTCTGGGGGATGCCCATCTGCAAGAAGGGCCAGAAGGAGGATCTGGGGAACTACAAACCTGTCAGTCTGACCTTTGTGCCATCAAAGGTTATGGAGCAAATCATTCTGAGTGCAATCACTGTCTGCAGATGGTGTCTACCTAGTCTTTACCACAGTGTCCTACAACATTCTCCTGGAGAAACTGGCTGCTCATGTCTTGAAAGTGTGTACAGTTTACTGGGTAAAAGACTGCCTCAATGGCAGGCTCTAAACCGTGGTGATGAATGGAGTTAAATCCAGTTGAAGGCTGGTCACAAGTGTTGCTCACAAGGCTCAGGAATGGGGCCATTTCCGTGTAATATCTTTAGCAATGATCTGGATGAGAGGATCAAGTGCACCCTCAGTAGGTTTGCAGATGACACCAAACTAGGCAGGAGTTGCTCTGATGGAGGGTAGGAAGGCCCTGCAGAGGGATCTGAACAGACTGGATCAATGGGTTGTGGCCAACTATATGAGGTTAAAGGCAAAATGTCAAGTCCTGCATTTGGGCCATAACAACCCCATGCAATATTACAGTCTTGGGGCAGAGTGGCTGGAAAGCTGCTCTGTGGAAAAGGACATGGGAGTGCTGATTGATGGAGCTGAACATGATCCAGATTGTGCTCAGGCAGCCAAGAAGGTCAACAGCATCCTGGCCTGTATCAGCAAGAGTGTAGCCAGCAGGGTCAGGGAAGTGATCATCCCACTGTACTGTTCACTGGTAAGGCTGCACCTCGAATCCTGTGTTCAGTTCTGGGCCTCTCAGTACAAGAGAGACATTGAGGTGCTGGAGCGGGTCCAGAGAAGGGCACTGAAGCTAGTGAAGGGTCTGGAGCACAAGTCTGAGGAGTGGTCAAGGACACTGTGGGGTGTTTAGTCTGGAGAAGAAAGTCTTGGAGGGGATCTTATCACTCTCTACAGCTACCTGTGGGGTGGGGGTCAGTCTCTTCTCCCAAGTAACAAGTGATAGAATGAGAGGAAATAGCCTCAAGTTACACCAGGAGAGGTTTAGATTGGATATTAGGAAAAAATTCTTCACAGAAGGGATTGTCAAGCATTAGAACAGGTTGCCCAGGGACGTGGTGGAGTCACCATCCCTGGAGGTATTTAGAAGACAAGTAGGTGTGGCTTTTAGGGACATGGTTTAGTGGTGAGCTTGGCAGTGTTGGGGAATGGTGGGACTCAATGACCTTAAAGGTGTTTTCCATCCTAAATGATTCTACAATTCTGTGGTTTCAGTGATGAATAGTTTGTGTTCTTATTCTCATGTATTTATGCTTCTGATAAAAAACTGTATGAGTGCCGCATATGTTTGCGCAGCTAGACCACTTGAGGTAGTATTTCACATTTTTTTATAGTAAGGATTCAGTTTCTTTGTTGGATATAGATAGGCAGTAAAGGAATAGTTTGTGCTGAGTTGTTAGTCCCTGCTTCTGGGACTCCTTAGGAGTTGCCTGGAGTACAGTGCTTAGTTCTGGGCTCCCCAGTACAAGAGAGACAAGAAGCTCCTGGAGAAAGTTCGGCAAAGGGCTACTAGAAACAATTTGAGGGTTTTTTAGCTATTTGCTACATGGAAGAACAGATGAATGACAAAAATATAAATTGTAGTTTATAATACCAATAGTAACCTCTCCTTATTGTCATCTGTCTAAGATGCTTCAGGCAGAGCTAAAGATTTTTCTTCCTTTGTAATTTAGTGCTCGGTAGATGGGGACTAAATACAAAAATGTGCTGAGTGCTGCCAGCTCCCTTGGAAGCTTAGGGTTCTCAGCCTTCTGTTAGCTCAGGTCCAAGTATCTAAAGAGAATATTCAATATATTCTATTCACATATTGCTACTGTTTCTACTGTAGCAATATGTCAAAGCCACTTAAAAGAATGGGTTTCTTTTTTGAGGTGAAACGAATATATTTTCTCTGTTTGGAAGTATAAACTTGGGTTTTTTTTTTGTTTTTTTTTTTGTTTTTTTTGTCTATATTAAAACCACTTGGTTTTCACTGATCTAAGTTAAAACAGATCACTAAAAATGTTTTCAGGTGCTTTATCATGTTTCAAAACATCTCTGTTCATATAAAATTAAGCTTAATCTTTGCTTCATTTTGTTTCTTATCTGATTAGGTTGTATACCTCATGCTTAAATACTTCATCTCAATGTTTTAGCTATGAAATAAAATCTTGTAGAACAGCTACGAGAAGGGGGGGGTGGGGGGGGGAGAGTTTTCTCAATTGTGGTCCCAGGCTTCGCTCCCCTTGGTGTGTGACACTTTAGGATGTTTCATACGATTTGAGAGGTGACATATGCTGCTACTATGAAAGTGAAAACCTATCCATGAATTTTATTGGCTTATAAATATTTCTTATAATTTTAAAAGCCAGGATAAAGGCCACTGAACTAACCTGGCCTTTTAATAAATTCTGCAGTTTTTTGTTTTCTTTTGTTTTCTTTTTTTTTTTCCAAAACCCAGTAAGATGGATAGTATACTTTATGCATTACCTTATTTTCATGTTATCATCCACAGTTTATTTGAGTTTTAATAGATTTTTATTCTTTTTTTAATCTTAAATGTTTGGCATGTATTTATAGTTTGGCACCTATGTAACTTGGTTTTATAATTATGAAAGGCTGCTAAACTGGGACTTCAGGGAGAGTAGGAAGGATGTACAATAGATGAGTTATGTGTAGTGCTATGCAATCAAACTGATGGCTTAGGACCTCGAAATATATTAGTTTAAAATAAGTTCTTTTTGCTAAATCCTTCTGTTAAATTTGTATCCTTAAAAATGCGTGCTTCCAACTAGACGGGATGTTCATACCAAAGCCAAATGAGCCAGGATGTGACTGGTCTTATGTCTCACTCAGATGTTTGCTGTTATCTGTGAAGCTGCTGTATGACTATGAGGAATAACCCCTGCCATGTATTCCTCTTTGTAGACTGGGCTTGGTAATCTTAAGAAGACCACTGATACTGAAGCTGGCCTTGTTCTTGGGAGAAGAGCTGCATTAGGAAGCGTGCTGCATGGATTGCGGAATGTTTCATTGACTCCTAGGTGGTAGTTTGGGAGAAAGGCTGCAAAGATCACGTGAGCTTTTGGTGGAGTGCTGCTTTCCAGCCATGTGAATGCTATCCAGAAGTTGCTTTGTCAGCAGAGATGTTTGAGTAGGTACTGATTCTAGTTGCTAGCAGGGGAATCTTAACTGTACTGTCTACACTAAGCTCTTGGTTTCCTTTGAGGTTGTATCTTTAACGAACCCAGGATTATTCTTTGCTATTGTAAAGTGACTTTAGTTTTGTAGCAGAGACCTGTTGGTACATGGACAAATAAACATAGGATTATATGGATCCAGGGTTACACATTGTGTGCGGGGCAATGGTGGAAATTTAAGGATAGGATGAGAAGTGCTGTGCTGAGGGACGTGAAATGTGTAATTTAGTTTTGTGCACTTGGCTCTGCTGTCTACTTTGGCCTGTGTCATGGTAAAGGCTTAAAGATAAAGGAATATTCCCTCCCACAAGTACCCTTTTATTCTGGTCTCTGGATTTCTTGAGCCAAAAGGTTGCATTCAGATTATTACATTGTATAAAACCTGATGGACTGCTTTTCCAGACTCTCATGGGAGAGCTGTGTTCCTTAGTCTGTAAATGAGGCTGGAGTGGGGACTTTCTCTATCCTTCTTGGCTGCTAGAGAATGCCAGGTTTGTGTGGCATGGGGAGAGGGCACAAGAGGGTTTGCTACACTGGCTCAGTAATGGGAGAATGTGACTAAGTTCAGTTTCCTGCTTCTGGGACTGCTTAGGTGTTTGTCACTGACTAGATACTAGTTAGCGCAACAAAATTTGCTCTGTGGGCAATGGGTGCAGCCTGAACACATCCTTCCCAGCCAAGCATGAATGTCTGGGGTGGTTTTTTTTTTTTTTTTTTGTGGCCTTCTGGGGCCTGTGAATCATGCCCACCACTTCAGGGATGTAATAGCATGGCTGGAGGATGTCCTGTTCATTCTCCCAGTGCTTAGTAGTTTCTGTCTGTTTACAATCCATGTAAATAAACTTTTTTTTTTTTTTTTTCTGGAAGAAACGTACATCTTTCTGAATTACATATGTTGTGCCAGCTGCTCTAGAAGAACTAATAATTTGTGGAGGTCACTTTCCAGCCCCTCATGTTTTTTTAAGTAAGTCTTCAGGCAACAATAATCCAGCAGTGTAGTTTTTAGAATTGGAATTCATCTTTCTTTGGCATTGCTTTCCCAGCAGTTTCCAGTGCCGAGAGAGAAGGCTTCTTAACCTTTAAACCACCTTTCTAGGCTGTCAATTTTATCAAAATAGTAGGAGGTTAAACAGGGGAAGTTTAGGTTGGATATAAGCAGGAAATTCTTTCCTGTTAGGGTGGTGAGGCACTGGAATAGGTTGCCCAGGGAGGCTGTGAATGCTCCATCCCTGGCAATGTTCAAGGCCAGGTTGGACGAAGCCTTGGGTGATATGATTTAGTGTGAGGTGTCCCTCCCCATGGCAGGGGTGTTGGAACTATATGATCTTAAGGTCCTTTCCAACCTTAACTGTTCTATAATTTTATGATTCTAGGTGATGGTGTTTTATTGTCATTTTAAGGTTTGTTTTTTTTTTCATATTTAAATGGTATTCAAAAATGCCAATAAATAAACTTAGTGCCTTGAAAGCAATCTCAGCCTGGAGTAGGGTGACTAGTTCTGGGCTCTCCAGTACAAGAGAGACAAGGAGCTCCTGGAGTAAGTCCAGTAGAGAGCTACTACAAATGTTAAGAATCTGGAGCACCTCTCATAGGAGAAAAGGCGGAGGTAGCTAGGCCTCTTCAGCCTATAAAAGAAAAGGCTCAGGTGGGATCTGATCAATTTATATAAGTATCTGAAGCAAGGGCATCAAGAGAATGTAGCAAGTCTCTTCTCAGTGGTGCCATGTGATAGGACAAGATGCAACAGGCATAAACTTAACCGCAGGAAGTTCAACCTGAACCTGAGAAAGAACTTTTTCACTATGAGAGTATCTGCAAATTTGAATAGGATGCCCAGAGAGGCTGTGGAGTCTCCTTCCCTGGAGATGTTCAAGACCTCTCTGGACACAATCTTGAGTAACATGGTCTAAATGACCTTGCTTGAGCAAGGCATTGTTGCTTGCTTGGACTAAATGACCCCTCGTGGTCCCTTCCAGCCTCAACTGTTCTCCAAGTGAAAGATATCACCCTTTTCTTTCAAAATTGCTATTGTCTGCAAGAGCATCCTGCTCCTAGAACACAGAAGACAAGAAGCTGAATGTAATCTCTTCCATCTCTCACTTTCCTTCAGGTGTGATTTCAACTCTGTCTTAAGTGTGAGGTACCAGACAGAAATATAAATAGAGAATATGCAAAGCCAATAGAATATAAAGAAGTATCCTTTTAACGTGGAAATCACATTAAAAAGTGCAGATAGGCTAGTGATCATGTCTTTGATAATAACTTGTGAGCACTGTTTTAATCTAAGAGGCAAAGCTATGTGTTTTAAAAACACCCAGCAACTTCTAGAGAAACCTGGAAAGATCCAAGAGGGAGGAAATATTATGCTTCAAGTAAGCTTTTTGCATGAGTTTAACCCAGTTCACAGTTAAATTTGGGTGGGTTTTTTTATTTGGATTGATTTTAAACAGTTTATTTTTTCACTTTGAAGATATTTTTTTGTTTCACGTAGCTATGTAGTGGAAGCAATGTAAGCTTGCACTCGTCGTTCTGACAAATGGGTTGCATTGGGTATTTTGGAGGGCCACATTTAAGTCCATCATTCTATCATCATTGTTTTCTTCAGCTGATCAGAGCAATTTATTCATCAAGACCTAACCCAAGGCAGACTCAATTCCAAAATCGCAAGATTTACAATTTAGCTTTATCAAAAAAATCCACTGTGTTTGATATAAATTAGGGAAAAACTAGAGAAAAATGTGATTTTGGATTTCACCTATTACAGGTTGAAGTCAGTTGACACTGTGATGACTCATAGTGATGGATCAGGCCTTTAGTTTGTTATTGCAGTGAGCTAAGGAACATACAAAAGAGAAGGAAATAGCATATAATCTTTTTTTGAGGCAGTGCACTACTGAAATACCACTGAGTAATACTTTGATTTTGGGCTGCATTCTAATGATATTGAAGCCAGCTGGCTGTTCACAGACTTGCTCTTTTTTACTGTAAAATTAAGAAAATAGGAGTCTTTCAAATGTGTTAACATCTATTTATAATAATATGGTTTAATATTTAGGCAGAAGTATTTCAAAACCAAGATAGCTTATTTTCAGGGTCTTATATTTAAGATGTTCTGAAGATCTCTTCAGAACAAACTGAAGTCTGGAGAACTCATGGGACAAGTGAAGGTTGTAACTTCTGCTTTTAATCTCCCAGCTCAAATGTAGCAATCTGTTCCTGGAATTACTATGGAATTGAGCTACGCATAGAATCAGAAAACACTCTTAAAGAAAAGGCTTAAACATGTGTGGTTTTTATTTGATGCCATTAATAGTTGTTTCATTACAGCAGTATCAGTCCATTTTCTGAATAACTGTTGAATAGCTTCTCACAGAAGACCAGTCCTCTTGCTTTGGTCTCTGTTCTTGTCTGGATTTTCATGTCATGTTACTAACTGTGGGGTAGTTTGAAAACAAGTAGTTCAAATAATACTGAGGTGAAAGGGGAGAACAGAAAAGCAGCTGTCAGAAACACTGCATGGACTAGTGTATCACATTAAAGGTTAGGATTTATAGAATTTTTTATGCCTGGCCTAGGTGCTGAGAAGAGTAGTACAGCTGGAGATCCTTGAGAGATCATGCAAATAACCAGATAGGGTGACTTTGATATTAGCTCAGACCACATGCAGAAGATACATCTCCTTATCAGTGTGTAAAATGGTCAGTGATATGGATGTTTTATGACAGGCCTCCTGGCTTTTGCTGGTGCTTGCAGAGGGATACGTGACGTCAGATTCAGTAAAGTGAGTTAGAGTCAAAGACATGTACGTAAAGCTTGTCTAAGAGAAGTACTTAGAGTATGGAAAGTAGTGCATCATTTAACCACCTCCATAGCCTCTGTCCTAAACACAAATTGTAAACAAGTCATATTCCTTATTATGACAGGATGCTTTCCATGTTTCATGGACCAGAAAACTAAATAGTTTGCTTAAAATGGGGGAGGCAGAGACAGGAGTAGGAAGTAAACCCATACTTTATAGATCTTAATTTAGTGACAAAGAACCAGACTGTGGGGTTTGTTTCCTGAAGTGAAGATCGTTGAGCCAGTTCCATACCACCATAATCTTTAATATATGCTAGTTGGCAGCAGGGACAAAGTGTGAGACCCAGAAGTCTCCTTTAGCACAGTCTGAAAGCTTGAAGGCGCTGGTAGTTTCATGCAGTGGCCCAAAATCATGCAAGACAGAGAATACAGTAAGTTAAAAGGGGAATAATATATACACTGAAGTATGGAGAGGTGAGTACAAGCCGTTTAGGATACTACCCTAAATTTTTGCCTGTGGAATAGGGTGGTGAGTGTTGCCAGATTTAGCTCCATCTCTTTGCAAAACATTGCTTCAGAAAGCATCTAGAGTGCAGCCCAAGAGTGGTTTTCTGACATATTTCACTTCTAAGGCTTGAGCAAAAGTGAAGGAATATGTGTGTGCAGAAGAAGTGGGCATAAGCATTACACTGCTTTTAGGAAAATAAGTTAAAATAGCAAACCCCACATTTTTCTATTAAATAAGAGGATATATGCACACACTTTACCAGCTGCTAATTTTATCTGTAGGCTCTGAAAAGACTGCTTTACTTCTGTTGTTCTGATGTAAGTTCTGAAAATATGTATCTCTGTGGTACCCCTATCTATTAAATTTTGAACTCAAGACCTCTTGAAGAGGGAAATAACTCCTCAAAGGAAAGAGGAAAGAATTGTCTTCATACCACTGCAGCCCTGGTGTTCTTTAAAAAAATAGTGAAAGTAACAGAATTTGCTGTGGAGAAGTTTAAACAAAAGGGATGATAAATGATGCAGAAAAAAATGTTTCTTTGAGCTCCCAGCAGAATGGGGCTGTGTTGTGACTATTCAGCGCTGAGCTATTTTGCAGTATTGAAATTTTCCATGAGTGCCAAGCTAGAGTATTTAAAGTGAAAACTGTTGATGAAAGACTTTTAGGGTGCCAAATTTAAATCAAGATAAGGAATTGTTGAGGGCCTAAAATGATGTTTGCTGGTAAGCCTGTGCCTGCTGCTGCATGTTTCTTGCTGCTCTCCTTCATGGTGAATTAAAGTAGACTTCAGAGAAATAAGCTGATGAATGACTTTGGCAAAACCACAGGTTAAAATTAGTTTACTATTGTCCTGTTGTGTACGGTACTTGCTAGAAAGAAAATAAGATCTTGGTAGTACTGCTTGCATCCAATCAATCTCAATTGATATCAGGTGAAGACAACATTGAATTGGTAAAACTGGATTCTTGGCAGGGTGTTTTTTCACTTCTGCAGTGTTTGGGTCCTGTTTCAGTTAATGTTTTTCATTAACAACCTAGATGAGAACCAGCTCATTATGGAAATAAGTGAGTAATGACAACTGAAAGAAACACATGAGGAAAACAGCAGCTCATATTGCACCACAGTGAAATGAACTTCATTTGGATAAAAATAAACTGATAGGCTGGGACTGAATTGTAGAAATATTCAACAGGCAGCTGTTTTTTTTAGAAGGAAGGTTTAAAATATGATAATTCAGTAGGAGCCCTGGAGGGTAACAGTGGCTAGAATTTTGACAGATAAGGCAGCTGGGAAGAAAACACCACTGCATGCTTCAGCCACATGCTCTGACGCACAGTGTGTAGCATGGATATGGTAGTCTGATGTGGGTGTAAATGAGGTATGGTATTCATTGTTACTGGAAATATAGGCAAAAATGGAAGCCCTTTGAGGTAATATGTCAGTGTGAGGAGTAGTAAAGCAGGAAATCAGGCTGAGACCAGCACGAGGTGATAGCAACTGGAAAAATGTATTGATCACTTTACATGTGATTCAAAAAAAAAAAAAAAAAAAAAACAGAAAGAAATAAGGTATGATCCCTTTGAGCTCCTTTAATCATGGACTGAAAAGAGTGCCTCAGTGTAAAAAAAAAGCACATTACCAGGTGGGTGTCCTGCCTGACCTCAGAAGCCTTCTCTTTCCATCCTTTACTCATCTTTGGTAAGCCTAAGTTGAAATGTATTTTCAACCAGACTTAGTTGTAGTCATGAGTGATAAATCTCATTAGCTCATGTGTAAAAACTTGACTGCTTCTGGGGGGATGAAGCTTATGCAGTCTTCTTGAAGCTGCAGCTTGGCACATCTTCACCATCACCTATAACTATCTTCTAATCTTCCTTCTCTTCCAGCAGCTTTATCGATCAGGCCTCTTGAAGAAGTTACTCTGCATGTGGATAACATCAGATGGATTACATGGTCATCAGCTGTGTAGGTGACTTTCTGCTTCAGGTTAACAGCATGTCAGTGTTGGCTTACTCATGAGGGAACCTTACATGAACACTTCCAGAAACACAAGAAAATTAAGAGATGAAAAATGTTTATCCATGTCTTGTTGATTTCTCTTCAATTGAGACCACCTTCTATCAAGAAATATTTGGGAGAAGTAGCGTAGAGAGTAACAATTAGGATGCTTTTATAGTTCTTTACTAGACAGCAAATCCAGAGACTTTGCTGCTAGGGCAAACTGTGGGTGAATTACTGGAACAGTTGCTCTGTAAAAATTGACACTGCTAATATCTAGGTAAGGTTGTTTTTGCCATGCTGTATAAAAAGTCTGGGCAAGTACTGGAGGAGTGGATTTTCCTGCATGGCTCAACCTGCTCTCTGAGCTCTTCTCTGCAGGGGCTTCTTAAACTCAGCTGAAATGCAGTGCTCCTTTTCAGTGACTTTTCAGTTTTGTGCTGAGAAGCTCCATCTGAGTAAAGAAATGGAGCTGAGAGCCCCGTCTGTGACCTTGGAGCCTCTCTCTAGACAGTTGTGTGTGGCAGAGCCTAGCCAGTTGAATTATAGCATGGTAATTATGCAGAGATCACTCCTTATAAAGGAGTAAGTTCTGGATAATTTTCTCTTGCCAGTGAGTTGGTTTTTTTTTTTATGTGAACAAACCCACTGGTAGGACTGCTTACACCTTAAGGAACCTTTTACAAGCTGGAGGATGACAACCACAGTTTAGCCTTAACTAGTCATGTGTGTAATTCAGAGGGTAATGAAATTCATGCCTTAATGCTTTGAGTCAAAGCATATTCTGTCTTAGAAGAAAATCTAAAGCAGAAAGCTGTGATAAAATATATTAGCAATTAAATACAATATTACTTTCCAAGGTACAGCAATAGTTTGAAGTTAGCTTTCCCTGAGCCATGGGAACAGACCTGAACAAATACTGTACCAGGGCAGTTCCTTGACAGCAATGTTGCCTTCAGCTTGTTTCCTATCAGTCTTGAGCTAGGTAGACTGAACCATTATTTTTGGCTTGTGCCTACACTGTCCTTACTGCTCTACCAGCATTTCAGCCTTAACCATATGGAAGAATATCTTTAAGATCCAGGCACAGCGAAAAGTTGGCTTCTCCGTGTGTGGTTCTGGGGCACTTGTCATGTCCCATGTTGAAGAAATACTTCCATAAAATGAAGGCAAACTGGACGTTTGGTGATGTGGAAAAAAAATGAGTAGTGTCTCTTTTATGAAGATTATCTTGTAGACATATATACTTCAAAAGAATTCCTGTTAGTTTTAATTTACATAGTTCCTGAATGTATGTGTTCAGATGCTGTGATGCCTAGCAAGGAGCCCACATTATATCAAATTACCTTCTTCTCCTTTAGAGAGTAAAGCTAATTTTCTGAGCTGTCCCTGTATCTGCAAAGGAAAGAAAGAACTAAGCCAAACCCAACTCAATTACTACAGTATCTATTACTCTGTTCATACTATTTGAACAGTCCTTCCTAATACACTTTGAGGTACCCTATGAAGATTCTCTTTTTATCTTCATAAAGACATTATGCCTTTCAAAGAGTATTTGAGGCTCAGGTATGCAGCAGTGTTGTTCTGTATAGAAGTGTGTTTCTGTCTGTGCTGTGCTACATAATCATAATTCTCTGGTTGCCTAAGAAAAGGGTATTGCTATATAATATATTGGAGTGGGAGATAAAAGTCTCAAGAAAAGTACATAGTGAAGAATTCCTTACCTCACCCAAAGTGAGGACAGGGAAGCTGGCGATATCAGGAGAAGAGGCTGAAATCATTGCTGCTTCTGTACATTTCAGTCTCAGTATCCTTGGGGGTCATTTGAAGATGATGTGCCATAGATCATCCCATGAGCTGCCCTTTTAAAGCTTTTAATGATGCATTTTATTCTGACACTAGAAGTTACAAAATCCTGAGGAGACCATTTGCTACATCAACGCCATGAAGAAGGTTGGTGTTAGAGACCTGTGAGATTCATATTTCTGATGGAACTGTCTCTTAATACATGGTATGAAAATGTTTCTGATTAAATGCTTCTGAGTCTGGTTAAAGAATATGAGCAATGTTTTTTCAGGGTGACTGTCTGGTAGCAATATAGCTATCACAGCATGCTCTAGGGGTAGTTGGAAATGTGATATAAGTGTAATTTTTATGCCATGTATATTCAGCTTGGAATTAAACCGTGCATTTTTACCAGAGACTGCTAGCACAACTGATAGATTGAGAACTGGAATCTGTTAAAGTGAGATTAGAGTTCTTTCCAGAAAAAAGCACTCCATCTCAGCAGGAGGTTTCAGGTTTGCTGTAAAGTCTGTCGCATGGAATTATTCTGTGGCTTGAGCTGGTTTCTTCTTCAGTGTTATGCAACAGTCCAGCATAAATAACCATTGCTTATTCTGAACTTTGAGGTCTGTAAAAAGACCATGATCTGAAATTCCACAAGACTGTCATTGCCTATTTTCCAGTAAATTCTATATTATCAGGACAGAAGTTGGAAAGTAACACATGCTTTTCTTCATTAGCAGTTGACAAAAGCCAACAAAACCCCAATACTTTATTTGGGATGGTAAAATAGGCATTTCGTCTTTCAAAATGAAAGTTTTATTTCCGTCATGAGCCAACTTAAATTTATAAACACAGCACTGAAAAGATACCTAAATCCCAAATGATTTATTTCAAACCGAGATATTATTTCTAAAGCACCATATAAATACCTGTACTGAATTCTCCCCATTGTCCTGCTCTCCATCAGTGTCTGTATGCAGAGTTGTAAGGAAGAGCAAGAACAGGGGCAAACAGATCTGATACTTCCTTTGTAAACTTTTGCAGTTTCCAGCTACTAAAAGTGACAAACTTTCATTTCACTGAAATACTTGTGAATCTTCTAAATCTTTTAGTGATGCTGGATGGAGAGGTGCATGCTTTTTCAAGACCATGAAAAATGTTCAGCTAGTTCTGTTCTGAAAGCCTCTAAGGTCAAGGTAGCTTCATATTCTGTGAGGTTTTGAAGATCTTGATGGTTTCCTAACTTGTGTCTGGGTCATTTTACAACTGGGACATTTCTTGTAAAGGATCCATTTGCAGGGAGCTGAATGCCCCTGTACAGAATGCAGTACTTAACCAAAACTGCACATATTAAGTTCCTATTTTAAAGCCATTGTAAGAAATTGAACAGATTTCTTGTTGAAAGCTTCCCTTTCTATAAAATCTGTTATCTAGGTGGTTTGGGGTTTTTTGTTTGTTTGTTTGTTTTGTTTTTGTTTGGTTTTGTTTGTTTGTTTTGTTTTTGTTTGTTTTTTCTGTGTGTGTGGGGGGGGTGGGATGGGGTTTGTTTTTTTTTTGGTGGGTTGTTTTTTTTTTTAAGCCACTTATGTCAGATATTTCAGGTTTTGGTGAGTGTGGACTTAGATCAGAAGTAGGACTTGTAGGATGGAAAAACTTGGCAAAGAGTCAAGATGAGCAGAAACTCAAGAACTAAATAAGTTTCTGCCTCCAGTGTCTTAAATCCACTTCTCTTGTGGAGCTGGCTGTTGTAGGCTGTTTTTTGTTAAACAGCCGATGTCTAGTTCTAGTATGATTTTGGTGTGAATCTGTAGATATTGTCTGTTAATCCCCTTAGGTATTTCTGTTCTGTAAAGCATCTATGTAAGATTACTTTCTTCTAAAACAATACCTTGCAGGCATTTTTGAACAATAAAATGTGTCAGTCTGGATTGATTGGTGATCACACATAAAAGATTAGTGTTATGTCTTATAGATTTAAGTAAGAGGAAATATGAAATTGACGTGTCCATCTAAGTCTAACAGAAATAATTCTTTTCCTATTACTTGCAAGACCTGGGAAATGTGGTCATATTACCACTTTGCACAGTCTTAGAATCACACAATCATAGAATAGTTAGGTTTGGAAAGGACCTTAAGATCATCAAGTTTCAGCCCCCCTGCCATGGGCGGGGACACCTCACTCTGAACGATATCATCCAAGGCCTTGTCCAAGCGAACCTTGAATGCTGCCAGGGGTGGAGCATTCACAACTTCCCTGGGAAACCCATTCCAGTGCCTCACCACCCTAACAGGAAAGAATTTCCTCCTTATATCCAATCTAAACTTTCCCTGTT
The DNA here is from genome assembly GCF_033783945.1 of Neopsephotus bourkii. Classification (NCBI taxonomy): domain Eukaryota; kingdom Metazoa; phylum Chordata; class Aves; order Psittaciformes; family Psittacidae; genus Neopsephotus; species Neopsephotus bourkii. Next base: position 72,777 of record NW_026901130.1, on the reverse strand, counting down.
TAAGTTTTAACCCATTACCCCTTGTACTATCACTACAGTCCCTAATGAAGAGTCCCTCCCCAGCATCCCTATAGGCCCCCTTCAGATGCTGGAAGGCTGCTATGAGGTCTCCATGCAGCCTTCTCTTCTCCAGGCTGAGCAGCCTCAACTTTCTCAGCCTGTCTTCCTACGGGAGGTGCTCCAGTCCCCTGATCATTCTCATGGCCCTCCTCTGGACTTGTTGCAACAGTTCCATGTCCTTTTTATGTTGAGGACACCAGAACTGTACACAATACTCCAAGTGAGCTCTCACAAGAGCAGAGTACAGGGGCAGGATCACCTCCTTCGACCTGCTGGTCACACTCCTTTTGATGCAGCCCAGGATACAGTTGGTTTTCTGGGCTGCAAGCACACACTGAAGCCAGCTCATGTCCATTTTCTCATCGACCAGCACCCCCAAGTCCTTCTCCGCAGGGCTGCTCTGAATCTCTTCTCTGCCCAGCCTGTAGCTGTGCCTGGGATTGCTCCAACCCAGGTGTAGGACCTTGCACTTGGCATGGTTAAACTTCATGAGGTTGGCATCAGCCCACCTCACAAGAGTGTCAAGGTCCCTGTGGATGGCATTTCTTCCCTCCAGCGTATCAACCAAACCACACAGTTTGGTGTCATCAGCAAACTTGCTGAGGGCACACTCAATCCCACTGTCCATGTCAGCGACGAAGATGTTGAACAAGACTGGTCCCAACACCGATCCCTGAGGGACACCACTCGTTACTGGTCTCCAGCTGGGCATTAAGCCATTGACCACAACTCTTTGTGTGCGGCCATCCAGCCAGTTCTTTATCCACCGAGTGGTCCATTCATTGATTGTCTGTCCAATTTAGAGACAAGGATGTCATGTGGGACAGTGTCGAATGTTTTACACAAATCCAGGTAGATGACATCAACTGCTCTACCACTGTCCATGTCTTCTGAGAACTCTGTAAGAAACCAAACCATTATCCACTTAAAAAAAAAAAAAAAACAAAACCCACAATCAATATCAAAAACATTCTAGAGGCAGAGGCTACTTCTGACAAGGTTATGGAACAATATTTCACTGCAACACCAATTTTGCTGTCTGTTTCAGGTGCGAATTTACCTGGATAGCTAAATGACTGATCTACTTGTATCTGCCTTGAAGCAGTCTTTTTTAGTCTTTTAGGAGCAGAAATGTGGGTTTTAAGAGCCAGAAGCAGGCAGCAATATCTGAAAAGACACAGATATGCAGACAATACATGGGCTGACAGAATATTGCTCTCCAGATTGAACAAGGATTGATAATTGTGGTACTGTTAATCAAGGACATTTAATCATGGATACAACAAATTCTTATTACTAGATTTTTTTCTCACTTTAATTCTTTCTTCCTAGTCATAAGTTAATTGACTTAACAGATAGTGCAATACCATTGACTAGTAGGATTATTGTTTTCCTTACCCTTAATGTCTCTTGACATTACACAATTTTATGAAGTGTTTCAACTTCAATCCTTTAAAAATCAAACCATTATTTTGTAGTATTGGAATAAGGTGGTTTCTTTTGTCTTCATCCTTTTTTTTTTTTTTTGCAGAAAAAGCAATGTTTAGAAAGAGTTTTCCTTTGGATGTTTATTTTCCCTGCAGTAGAATAAGATCTCAAGTATGAACAGTTAAGAATGAATTTATAAGCACAGTCTGTCTTGGGGTGGATTGAGGTAGACAGAGCAGGGTGTAGCAATGAAAAACATGTTTTCAGCTATAACTTGTATTTATTCAGCTTTTCTCACTAAAGTATAACCCTATCAGAACAAGATTTGCTTAGGTCGAGCTTTGTACTCAGGATGTTTTACAAAAGCTCATATTCTAATAAAGCCTACTCATATCCTCAAAACAGAATGTGAATAGTCAGAATCTGATCCCGGTTCAGCTGGTTAAAAGCGTTAAGAATATAGTGAATAAAAAGTATGAAAAGGTACTACAGTGGACTTTCCTGAACAACACTCGCATAACCTTTCTTACAAGCAGAAATTATGCCTGGGAAACTAATTTGAGGAAGTTTTCTCAGTGATGAATCTGACTGATAAATAAGCTGCAAAACACAGACACTATTAATAGTTCCAGTTAAACAGATGGTTTCAAAGCGATCTGTGGACTAAGCTACATGATATAAAGAGTGAATCTGTATGCTGGGAATGTGTAAGGACTAGAAGCATGAACAGCTGAGCTACAAGATATTGGGGGGAAAGTCTGTAAGCTACACAAAGGCAGTGAACCTTCTCAACAGGAGATCAACCAAAGGTCGAGGTAATGTGCATGAAAACACTTTTTAATTACTTGGTTTTGACAGAAGCACTGGACTCCCAAGAAGCAAATTATATCTTAAAACATTTTTTAGGCTTCCAGGTATTTAATTCAGGTGGTGATTTACAGAATGCAAATATTTTTCTGTGGTATTTAACTTACTTAACACTGCATACCTGCCAGTTTTGGATTCTTGCTGACACTTGCTAAGGTGACATGCGTGTATGAGTCTACTCTCATGGTAACTGGTAAAAGTTGGACTGTGAATTTTCAAATGCACCTGGAATTTATGAAACCATGCTCTCAAAGTCAGAATTAGGCCAGTGCTAAGGTCCGTATATGTGTTGCCCTAAGATGGCCCATTTGAACCTTTAGTAAATGCATGTGTGTTTCCCTGAGGACAGAAAGGTTTTTTAAACATTTTCAAGGCATTTTGACAGTATCCCTTTTATGTTACCATGTTTCCTAACATTCCCTACTGTCTGTCACTGTCTGGGTGTGCTGTTTTCACCACATGTTCTTGAATTTCTTGGAAAGCACAGTGAGTAGGATTAGGATGTAACAAATGATTGCAAGGATCTACCACAGCCTTTTAAAGGTGGCTGTACATGTAATAACTCTTTAGGCTCTCATTCAAATAATTCATGGACACTTTTATTCATTTGTATGTGTATATAGATATATATGAATAAAAACTTATCTTTGTGTATATGTATGTGTGTATATATATGTATATTTATATATGTGTGTATATATATATATATAGAATTTATCCATTCATGTGTTTTTCAGCTGGTGAGCTAGGCTTTCACCTATAGCGATCTTCTCAATAATCTTCTCTTTCTTCAGGGTAAAGAGCTAAAATCACAGTATGACTTCTCTGCTTAAAATTTATCAGTACTTAATTGGTATGTTAGAGCTGGCAACATTCAGTGTCCTTACCTCTGCGCTAGACACCAGCTGTGCCACTGATTTGAGAGGTGTTTATTAAATGTACATGAAAGACTACCTTCTCTTCATCAGATATTGTAACCAGCTGAACACAGGGCTTTGTAGGTAGATTACCTCATCAAAGCTGAATGAAAGTGGTAGAATCACTTCTATCTGGACTTGAAGACTAAGCTCTAACTTTTCCTCCAGAAACATGCTGTAGTGACAGGGGTTTCTTAGTTTCTGGGAGTTAGCTCTTTGAAACACACTGTTAAAAATGGGCTTCCAGGGGCAGGTGTGACCAACCTGTCCCTCTCCCTGCTGTGCATACTCAAAGGGCTTGAAGAATAAAGAGCCTGGGCTTTCTCTGCGCTGGACTTGGGCACAGGCCTTATAAGCTGAAAAGAATAGTTATGATGCATGTTATTCTAAATCTGTTTGAATTTGTACAGTTATATAGAATCACAGATTAGTTTGAGTTAGAAGGGACCTTTACAGGTCATCTTGTCTAACCCTTCTGCAATGAGTAGGGACAGCTTCATGAGCATACGCTTCCTAGTGACAAGTGCAGTGTTTTGCCTTTGTCAAACATCTGTCTGTGTGTGGATGGCAGCATAGAGTGTACTCCTTCAGGTCTCTAGCTAGTAACAGCAACTTCAGACAGAAGCTTGCCTGAACACTTTTATATGAGGACTGAAGTACAGGGCATCTGAAGCAAAATAACGAATGCTCATACACAAAACCTCCTCTACAGTTCCTTAGCTTTGCTGAAAATCTGTACTGTGGGCAAGGTTATTATGACTCTGTTTCTATTTCTGTTCCATTGCAGTTTTTTCATCTGTTCTTCTCTGTTCTGTTCTGATATAGATGATCCATTGTATTGCATTGTCCTTTCCTGTCTTTTCTTTGAGGTTTTTCCATTTTCTATTTAAGAGTTGTGATTTTTTTCAACATCTTCTTTTACCATCCACCCCTTTCCCTTCCCCCAGCTGCTGAATGTTTGTGTTTGGTACAATGGTTAGGAACCACTAGCAAGGTAGTCATCTTTGGCAAGGAGCTGTCATTGTCAGTGATCAGTATTTACTTTCTCTAGACAGACACAGAGATATTTCAACTTGTCTTAAGGAAAAGAGGCATGGAGTAAAAGTTAAAAGCAATTCAGAGAGCTGCTACAGTGAGATGGAATTTGTAAAATGATGCAGTCAGGTTAACTATGTTCACCTGATGCCAAAGTTTGTTTCCAGTTTTAGTGTTCTGGTGGGTTTAAAGGGCTTCAGAAATGGGATGGTTATGAACAAAGAAGTCACCTCTCCAGGGACAATATCATGAATGATGTGTGCCAGTCAGAAGTCTGCAAAGGATATATGTACCACAATTTCAAGCTGAAATAGATGCTATCTCTGTAACTGCACATGTCATCAGTTGGATTGAAGGAAGAGTCCTAATTAATTTCACTATGATTTTGCTTTTGAAATTAAATTCTTACATCTGTAGACTGAATAAGATGGACACAGGAACCTTGTTTTCTAGGATTCATTAGAGGTAAGGCTGTTTTTCAAACTGTGGAATACAGATGTAGAATCAAACTTGACAGTGAAATGGGCACTGCCTTCATAGGCTTTAGGCAAATTCTGTGTCCTTCTACTTTCTTCAATTAAGTGTTTGTCATCCCCCCCAGCTTTGCTGTGACAGTGGGATGCTGCTACAGACATTCTCTACTGAATGGAATCTAAAATGGCTTTGAAATATTGATGAATAAAAGGTTAATTTTTAATTCTCCGTCAATCTGAACTAATTGAAATTCAGTGTACTTTTGTCCAAGAGACTTTGACATTATGTGGTTTAATACGTCTGCATATTTAAATAAGCATGGAGCTCAAGGATTTTACTTTGCCAAAGGCCAACGTGTTAGGTTTAATAGAAGAAAATCATAGAATCAATTAGGTTGGAAAAGACCTTTAAGGTCATTGAATCCAATAATTAATCTAGCTGCCAAGGTCACCACTAAGCCATGTCCCTAAGTGCCAAATCTACACACCTTTTAAATACACACAGGGACAGTGACTCCACCACTTCCCTGGGAAACCTGTTCTAATGCTTGACTACTTCTGTGAAGGAATCCTAATATTTAATCCAAACCTCTCCTGGTGCAGTTTGAAGCTCTAACCTCTTGTCCTATTGCTTGTTTCTTGGGAGAAAAGACTGATTTCCACTTCACTACAATCTCCTTTCAGGTAGCTGTAAGGAGTCATAAGGTGTCTCCTCAGGCTCCTTTTCTCCAGACTAAACATCCCCAGTTCCCTCAGCCATTCCTCCATAAGACTGTGTTCCAGACCCTTCATCAACTTTGGTGCCCTTCTTTGAAACCACTCCAGCACTTCAATGTCTTTCTTTCTTGTCATGGGCTTCTGTTTATAGTTATGCCAGTGTTCCAAATTTTGCTGTTGCATATTCTTTGACTATGGTCCGATAATGCTGCTTCCATTGAGCTAATCCAGACATAATATCTTATAGAGCTTGTGGCTCAGGCCATATAATATTAATAAATAAATACTGAGTCCATCTGAACAACCACATCCTGTAAACAGAGATGTGAAACTTGTTGGTGTGTATTTGTGTTCCTCTCTTATCCTGGATTACTGATCCGCTATGGCTTCAGCCTTGAACACTTGCTTTTGTGCTTGTGGCTTGGAAGACCTGAGCCAGCTAGAGTGATTGTCATCTCGCTTCTGCTCTCATTTGTCCTTTGATTGTCTGATGGTTTTGCCTAATTAAAATACATGAATTTCTCTTATGTCTGTGTTTGGAAATAAAGAATGATAGTCACAGATCCTGATTGTCTTTAGTGGGATAAAACTTAACAAAGTACAATGGAAAAGAAATGTTAATCCTTGTTTTTTGCAGTCAAACGTTGTTTCATTTCAAATGAGTGAAAACAACTAACATATAACCTCTTTAGGCTACCAGGATAAAGGAGCACAAGAAGTAGTGGCAGAGGACTGAAGGACATACAGAAATATTTCTTTCTGCCTCAGGACAATACATTATTCAGCGATTGCCCTCTGATATGTGCCTGACTGAGCCAAACCCCGACATAGTCAGTGCTCCTCAGATTACATTTCTGCTAGAGTGAGCACCGACTATGTTTGCATAAGCAGCAGCCACCCAATAGGAATGGCTCCAAGGAGAAGCTGCTAATGGTAGGTCACCAAAATATCTGCTTCCCTGGTGGTTGTCCAAAAGATTGGTTCCAACTGTGTATGTGCCATCAAAGCATCTATGTGAGGCTATCTCTGGCACTATGGATTTAGCCATTCCACTGCCAGAGAAGATAAACTTGGACTCTCTTGCTCTTGCCTTCTTAATGTTTTTTTTGCCTGCAAAATTGGGTAGATGATTGCTGGTATGTGCACAGTAATAAAGCTTGTCAGAGACAGCCAGCCAAAATTCTTCTGAATTCACATTTAATTTATTCACAGCACAGCATGCAGCAAAGCTGATGGCTGCAAGTTAATGTGCTGCACTTTAATGAGATAACTGTTTGCCTCCTAGGTTTTGAGGTTTATGCTAGTTTTGTTTGTCAACCTGGCCAAAGCCAGAGCCATAAGGAATCACAGCTCTACACTGAAATATTTTATTTACTTAGCAGATGCTTTTGCCAGAAGAGAAAACAGTGAAGTAATTAAATAGTGCTGCTTCCATTTTAGAACTGGATTTTTTATTTATTTTTTTTTTAAATCCAGTTTATAATATGTCCTTGTCAGTGTTCTGGCTTACAAATATTACCTAGATAAAAATACTCACAATTCCTCTGTACTTGTAGAATTCAATTTCCACCTGTCTTTGAAACGAACCCCTCTTCTTGTTTCCTTTAGAGGTGCGTATTACTGGGGAGGAGGGGCAGGTGAAGAAATGTAAGAACTCTGTAACAGCAAATACAAATGCAGAAATTTCAGTGTGACAAGAGCTGTAAAGTCTCCTGTTAAACAACAGATTATATGGTTCCACTTACATTCATGCCAGTTGAGTTCTTGTGTTACAACTCAGTCTTTTTAACAGTGCCAGTTCTTCCTCATTAACTGATTACTGCATCCATACTGAAAAGATGAGCCTTAGTCAAGAAAAATGAGGTTATGATGCGTCACTAATGAGACCATTTCTGTGCACGGTGGGAAGATGCAGGGGTTGGGAGGCACCTGGGAGCACCCTGACAGACGGCAGTCCAGTGCCAGCCCCTGCAGCTCTGCTGTTTGAGACAGCCTCCTCGGGGCTGGCAGGGAGGAGTCAGTGTGTGGATACGGTGTCTCCTACAACAATCTTGCAGTCAGAACTGCTTCAATGTAAGTGTCCTCCGAGACGCTTGCATTAATTTAAAGCCAGACGGTACTCATGCCAGTCTTTGGTAGACTTGGCAGTGCTAAATTACCAGGTGGGGTTGATAATTTTAAGGGTCTTTTCCAACCTAAATGATTCTATGCAGACACATTGTTTCTTTACAAAAAAGAAAGCAGCATTTGAGATGGAGCTAGCACCTTTTGTGTGTATCAACCTTTAATGTCTAAAACCTGTCAAAGGTTAACATCAGATTGATCTTTCACTTCAGTGTACCCTTCCGCAAAACCAGAGTCGGTTAGACTTGACACCTTTTGCAGGTCTCTCTCATTTTTCTTCACCATTTGTGACACAAGCTCTTCTCTGTTTGGATGCAAACACATGAATAATTGTTAGAAAATAACTGATAGATTCATGGCAAAATGCTATAACAAGCTTCAGTTGAAAAACGCCTAATGTTAGTTATCGTCTCCACTTCTCTTGTTTCTTTGCTGCTAACAGAAGGCTGGGGGAGTGGAGAGGGGTGGCAAGGGAATGTATAGGAAGGGATGTGCCACTGAACATAATTGGCTTTGGGAACAGGGACAACCAAATTTGTGTCCATCACTTCACTGAGAGACTTCAGAAAAAGACATACAGGGGCTATATTTAGAACTATTAAACTGTGTTTGGCAATGGAGTTAGGTAACATAATCTACAGAAAGCAGGATATTAGTTCTGACCTTGTAGGCATTTCTTCAACCAAATAAAAAAATATGCTGATTTCTAATGCTGTGCAGGTGGAAAGGAGCACAATAGACAAATGTGCTGGTATTTTGTCTATGTGTAATGTGTTTTATTTATAGGCATCTCTCTTTTCTCTTAGAAAAGCTGCCTGTTAATGTGTGTCTTCCCTGGATGCCAATAGGGTATGAAAAGTCATGTACGTGTGCAGGGAGGGATTGTGGAGGTGGCTGGGGCAGAGGGGCTTTGCCTTTGAGCAAGTGCCACCTCTGCAACAAGACAGTTCACACAGCTTCTGGGGCTTCTTTTTCATCTTAATGATAGAGCCTTACATACTAGATCAGTCTGAGATTAATAGTTATTTACTTGGCAGAAGAAAAGGTAAATTACTGCCACAGGTTGCCAAATGCTGTTTCCTGTATCAAAAGCTGGCAGCTGTGTTAGTTACCTGTTGATCATGAGCTAGTGGGATTAACTTAATGAAAATCTTAGGGTTCACAAAAATATTGAAAGTTGAAAAGGCCTGAGATTTTATTATCAGCCTACTGTTCAAGAAATGGCCTTTTTATGGACTTTGCTCCAAATTTGTGTCCAATCTGATGCTGCTTTAGTAATGTTTCCAGGTGAATTTGTTGCTGGCAGTAGGTGTTTTTATCATGTTAATTAGACTTTTTTTCCTTGTTTTGTTTGTTATCAGATGATTTTGACAGTGTTTTAGGGTTTTGTGTATAGTGGTTTTTTCTGTATCAGGATTTTTATTTTTTTTTTAGTGTACTGGAGCATATTTCTTGTTTCACTTTAATTCCTGTGAAGTTGAGTAGTGGAGTGAGAGAGATGATTTCTCGGTGTTCAAAATTCTCTACCTAGTTGTATATAGTAGTTAAAATGAGTAATACTTAGAGGTTTGCAGATACAGGTCTTCTGGTTATGATGTGTAAATCTAAGAACTAAATGGTACTGTAGCTTCATTTTTCTTCATTTTGGGCAATCTCAAAATGAAGACACAACATTCAGCATCTTCCCATATTGCGTAGTTTCCTTATGGCTGTAATAGTTCCAGACACTTGGAAACAAATATTTTGTGGACTGGCATCTGTAACTAGAAACAATTAGATAAACTTCTAGGTATATAAACCTTTTTCCTCTCCTGAAGTGGAAGCAGCAGACTTCAAGCTAAGTACAAAAATACAACCTGACAGTAACGCTAGTTCCATCTAAGAATAAACACAGTCTAAGTAGCTCAATCTGTGAAACACGGAAGTGTTCGTGTCTGGATATTGAATGGAGTATAGCCTGGGTTGTGCCAAGCATATCCCAAAAGATGTTTTCCCTCAGACTGCCAAGAACTGATGATCTGTGCACTGTTCTCATGTCATAGAGAGAGAAATATCAAGATGGCTTGTGCAATTTCAGTTTGTCCAACACAGTGTTACGGGGTGATGTGCTGTTACTCCCCATGGGGTGTCTATCTCCTGCCTTACAGAGAGCACTTAGGTAGGATTTTGTGATGGTTCTCTCTTGGCTGTGACCTTCCTCTCTACATTGTTTGTGTGGAGCAAATGCGCAGAGAGAATGGTACGTTTCCCCATGAGTGTTTCCGCATGACCTGTAACAGCGGTTCTGGTGTTGGAGGCTCTCCTTCTTTATGTCCTTGCCCACATCTGCCTATCCATCATCACATCAAACACAGGGTGCTCACGCCTGGTTTCAGATCCCAGCTTGCCTCAGCCTAGCCAGTGAGTCCTGGGAGCTCTAGAGAGCTGGCTCTTGCCTGCCTTCCTGTAGTGATGTCCCCTTCTTTTGATCTTGAGTCAGCATTTCCTACAAGCACCATCACCTTTGCTGTTACGCTTTTCAATGTTATTTCTGCATGGGAGAAACACGCTTTCAGAACGAAACTCTTATTGCATTGTTTCCCTAAGAATGAGCTGTTCTGTGATGTAAAAGCATGAAGCACTTAACAAGTAATTGAAGAGCTGTGATCTTTTTTTTTGCTGTTTGTTACTATCTTAGTGTTTCTTTCAGTTCTTCTCTTTTGATATTTATTTCTACTCTATGCATTTCTTTTTATCCTTAGATGGCCAGATCCTTGTAGAGATACAGGCTGTCTATGATGTTTCTGTAGATGTTACTCTAATTCGTATTACGTGCAAGGCAGTCATGCTCCTTAATGAGGACTTCTGCAAGCTATCCTGATGCAGATGTCACTGCAATAATTGTACCTGATGAGACAGAAATTGAGATATCAATGAATATGGGAGAGTACATTTAAGAATTAAATAAACAAAACTGGACATTTTCGGTGCTCAGTTTGAAATATTGTGGGCCTGTATTTTGCAGACTTCTTGCAATCTCAGCTATTTTTCACCACTCTGCAACACACACCCTTTATCCGTTAACCATACTCCTTCTTCTAGACGATGTGGCATTAAGTCTGGAGATCCTGAGCACCTTCAAGTCTTTCTGATTATTTTTTTTTTTCGTATGTGTGCTCACAGCTTAATTTCTAAATAGGGATTTAGAGCAAGGACGCCTTAGGTTTGTGCATTCAAACAGAGATTATATACTGTTTGGGCACTGAACTGCTCATCCATGAGACTGACTCATTTCTGGACACTTCTCATTGCTGGGGAAATGCTGTGGTAAGAAGTAAGACCTTCTACTCTTTGTGTGTCTGCCACAGAGGTTTTTCAGGGCCATAGTTTTAGTTTAAACTTCTAAATTGCATACAGATAGACTTCAAATTCCTTTAAGGTATAACCTTCGATCTCTTAAGAACCAACCTACTCACCTATTAGTAAAACAGGGATACTATTTCCCTTACCTTAAAGATACATTCATTAATAGCAGAGACATGTATGCTGAGATTTTATCACCTACTTTTAGCTGCCTTAAGTGATTTGTTTGTCTCATTTTAAGAGTAGAGAAAAAGAATTACCTCCACTAGTGAATTATTCTAACTTACATTAGACACTTATACCTGGACAAGGTAAGGACCCATCGGAGGTCCCTCTATTTGTCTCTTATCTCTGCAGGACTTAGATGACCACTACCAATTTAAATGAGAGGCTTAATTTTAAGCAGCTACAACTGGGTGAGGTGGTCAGGGTGATAGACATGGACCAGCTAAGTGGATGTTAGTCTATGTGATGAAATCAAATACCTGACCCATTGCTGCTTCTGCAGACAGCACAGCACATGTTCATCTGAGACAGTTTTGCTGCTATGATTTTGTAGGGATTTCCTACAATTTTTAATGTTTAATTCTGAGGAAATAAATCCACCCATACTGAGTTCCTGGAAATCTCTGTGTTTAGATATCACTGTTGAGTTGCAGGAGCAAAATCATAAAAACAATTCTTTCATTTGGCTTGGTTTCAAAGAGGGTGACATCGTTTTTATCAAACTGCCTCTATTAGTGCTTTAATTCAGCAAACAGAGGTTGCTGAATAATGTTCCTTTTCTTGCCAAAATGCCAATCAGAACTGCATGATACATGGAGTACTGTACAAATTAACTTTTAACATTGCTATTTTAGTAATTATTCTGAGCATCTTTCTTTTATGACACTCACAAGAAAAGGGATGACCTATCACTGAGTTTCCAGACTCTGATTTTTTTCCTTATGTAAGTAACAGTGCACTGGTGACATCTCGTTCCCCGCTGGCTGTGCAGTGTTTCTCTGCTGCTCATACCCAGCTGGGAGCTCTCTGTATTAGTTATTGAGCTACCACAATAGAGGGCAGGAGGAATTCAAACAGCCTTTGTGTCTGTGAACAGGTGCTTTGAATGTGATGAATAGAGAAACATATGATTTGACTGCTAGGGAGATGATTTGATGGCAAACAAAAGGTCGCATACTGGTGAAACTTAACTGGTGGCATGAGGGTGGGGACTGCTTTTCTGCTCACTATTCATTTTCCTCCTACACTGAGGGACACGTTCTGCCTCCATTGCAGCTGCTCTTGCTGCACAGGATGAGCGAGGGTTTTGGGTGCTGTGCCTGTGCACAACCACTAAATAGAGCATGCAGCAGACAGGCATAGAGTTCAGCACAGATCAGTTGCTGTTTGTCTCCCTGTTCCTTCTTATGGGCCTTTTATGTGTGGCATCACACACAAAGCTGTGCCTGGCACCTGCATTTGCACTTGTCATCCTTGAACATGTCAGTTCTTGTCCAGGCTGCAGTGCTCTTGTGTGCATTTTTGTTGATGCTTGACTGGTGAAAATCAATCATTGCCATGAAATCTGGCTTCCTGTAAACAAATAATTGAAATATCTTTTTTATGGAGTTCTTCAAATGAGGCTTACTTGTGGAAGAGGAAACAACTAGGGCATAATGTGGATTTATGCCTCTGCACAAAAAGGCATGTTAGTGAAATAAGGCCAAAGATGGATTATATCTTTTGCTTAGGGATCAAGTGCAATTCTGACTGTTTTATTACCATTATTTTTTTGACAGCTAAGCACCTGGAGTGAGCAGCACCTGTGTTTGAACTGCACTGCAGCAAATAAAGCCGTTGTAGTGTCATTCTGTTCAGACAAAATAGGTTGCGATACAAAAATTTTCTTCTTAAGTTTTTGTGCTGATTATTCCTTTCACTTTCATTCACCTGCACCAGGCTTGCTTTTTATTCTTAGTACTTAAGGGAAATTATGGTTCACCTGTGTCCTGGGTTCAGCAGTAGCAGTCATTTTTCTCCTTCTTAGTAGCTGGTGCAGTGCTGTGTTTTTTGACTGTCAGCCTGGGAACAGCACTGATAACACCGATGTTTTTAGTTGTTGCTAAGTAACGTTTACTCTGACCAAGGACTTTCTGAGTCTCATCCTCTGCCAGGGAGGAGGAGAAGCCAGAAGGAAACAGAGACAGGACCCCTGATCCAAACTAACCAAAGGGGTATTCTGTACCACAGCATGTCATGCCCAATATATAAATGGGGGGAAGTTACCCCGAAGGGTTAGGTCACTGCTCAGATCAGGCTGGGTATCAGTCGGTGGGTGGTGAGCGGCTGTATTCTCTCCCCTTGTTATTTCCCTTATCATTATTATTGGTGGCAGCAGTAGTGGTTTGTGTTATACCTTAGTTACTGACTGTCTTATCTCAACCCATGGGAGTTACATTCTTTCGATTCTCCTCCCATTCCTCTGGGAGTGGGGGAAGGAAGAAGAGGGGTGGAGGTGGGGAGTGAGCAAGCTGCTGTGTGGTTCTGAGTGACAGGCTGGGCTTAAACCACAACAGTACTTTGTGGTGCCCAACATGGGGGTACGGAAGTTGGAGATAACAACAGATCTGGCCAGAGTGTGTCTAATCGTAGCTGTGATAAGCATTCATTGTTTTGGATAATAGTTTCTTGTCATAATGCTGATTTATTGGCTCTCAAAGTTGTTGCTCTTGATCTCAGAGTTTCAGCACGTTGTACCTTACTTACAGTCAGTATTTGTTGTTTTAGTGCATATTGGCTGGGGGGCTTGGGCTAAGGTTCTTATTTCATTGTACTTTATGATAATGACTTGTAATACAACAGTCTCATTGATCATGAAACTGTTCTGGCTTGCATTCCCAGTATGGTCATCACCTCTATACTTTGAGAGGTATATAATGGAATTGTTTAGCAATTACACATCTTCTTTTCTCTCCTTGGATGGTCAACCTATGAAGAAGACATTCCCTTACACTCCCAGATCCCCCACCAGGCTATTTACAGCATCATTTGAGAGTCCTGAAGGTTTTGAATGGCCTTTGGGTACCCTTGAGACCTGCCTGCTGATTGTGATGGGGATCACCATGTTGGCACTCATACGGAGTGTATTTTATCTGTGACCATCTCATCTGATCTTGGAAGTCAAGCAGAGTTGGGTTTGGGTCTTGTGTAGGGTTAGACAACAATATAGGAGGATCAAGAGGCTGGACAGTCATGAGTAGCAGGGTGTGGGGGATAGTATGGGCAAGTATCTAGTCCAGTGGGTCCCTCTAGTGTTTTGGAAGCATCGGAGGTGGAAGGCAGCTGTAAGCAGTCCCCTATGACAGGTTGCAGAATCTGCTGAAGGAGTCAGTTTGCTGAGGTGAAAGCCATCCAGCTGGCCTTGGACGTTGCTGAATGAGAAAAATGGCCAGTAATTTATCTGTATACTGACTCATTTATGGAACAACCTTATAGACACTTGGACCAAAGAATATGGCACCGAGTGGGTATATCACATCCCCTACCATGCACCAGCCTCTGGGAAAATTTAATGGCACAATGGGCTATTAAAAACTACACTGAAAGCAATGGGTGGTGGGGCTTTCAAACATTGGGATACACATTTACCAAAAGCCACCTGGTTGGTCAGTACCAGAGGTTCTACCAACAGGGCTTGCCTAGCCCAGTCAGAACTTTTATGTACTGTAGAAGGGGACAAAGTTCCTGTGGCGTGCATAAAGAATTTGCTGGGGAAGACAGTCTGGGTTATTCCTGCTTCAGGTAAAGGCAAACCCACTTGTGGGATTGCTTTTGCTCAGGGAGCTGAATATGCTTGGTGGATAATGTGGGAAGATGAGGAATTCCAATGTCTACCTCAAAAGGATTTGATTTTAGGAGAAAACAGCCAATGAACCCAATTGTATGCTATTGCCTGCTATGTAGCACTTTCATAGCCCACCAACTAGATGTCTTCAGGTCACCAGTGACTGGCCCTGACTTCCCTCCAATCATCATCCCAAGGAAGAATGAACTTTGATGAAACCAGATGAGCTCAGCAGTAACCAGATGAGTTCTGAGATGTCATCAGCAGGCAATGATCCAACACTGCACACCCTCTCTCTGTGCTCTGAAAGACTGTTGCAAGAGATGGAGCCCAACATCATGGACCAGATGAACTCAGCAGCTTTATAGGGGTTGATCCATGCACTAAGAAATGATATCTCTCTTTATGCGTGTGTGGATGTGTGTGTGTGTGTGTGTGTGTGTATATATATATATACGTATGAGACGAGTGATGGTATATTGAAAAATGTGGGATCTGATCATGACATGAATGGTATGGAATAAGGGGTGGATTTGTCCTGAGTTCAGCAGTAGCAGTCATTTTTCTCCTTAGTAGCTAGCACAGTGCTGTGTTTTTGACTTTCAGCCTGGGAACAACACTGATAACACTGATGTTTTTAGTTGTTGCTAAGTCATGTTTAGTCTGACCAAGGACTTTCTGAGTTTCATGCTCTGCCAGAGAGGAGAAGAAGCCAGAAAGAAGCAGAGACAGGACACCTGACTCAAACTAACCAAAGGGGTATTCTATGCCACAGCATGTCATGCCCAGTATATAAATGGGGGGAAGTTACCTGGAAGGGATAGATTGCTGCTCGGGTCGAGCTGGGTATCGGTCGGTGGGTGGTGAGCAGCTGTATTCTCTTCCCTTGTTATTTCCCTTATTATATCATTATTGGTGGCAGCAGTAGTGGTTTGTGTTATACCTTAGTTACTGGACTGTTCTTATCTCAACTCGTGCAAGTTACATTCTTTCTATTCTCCTCCCCACCCCTCCGGGAGCTGGGGGGAAGAACGGGGTGGGGAGTGAGTGAGCTGCTGTGTGGCTCTGAGTTACCAGCTGGGCTTAAACCACGGCACCTATCAGATGCAACAAATTCATAAAACTCCACGTATTATAACTCGGCTGTAGTAAATCTGCCTGGAACAATGCTAAGAAATCAGCGATGGATGTTGAAAAATGTATAGTAATGAGATCTGAAATTTAATAATACCAATACCTGTGTCACTATTGTAAAGGGTATTAATCTTTAATTTCAATTTTAAATTCCTGTTTCAGAATCAGTGATACTGTGTATTGTAGTTAAGCACTCCCAGGCTGTCTGCCTGATGTGGAAGAGCCTAGATATCACTGACTCCCAGCAACAGACTCCTGCAAGTCAGAGTTTCAAATGTCTTTGGGAACAGAAAGATGGAAGTGTATGCTCAGAGGATTTTTCAAAAGAACTGAGAAGATTAGTTGCTGAGTCCTGTTGAAGTGTATTTTAAAAAAAAAATAAATACCAGTCCTTATAGTAAATGTATTATTTCTTCACTTTTTCTTTATTGTATTCGATGAAGAGAGATTTTAATACTTCAGCTATTGGCTACTAGTTTGCAGGTGGTTTTCAAAAAACCCAAGTGCTCAGCTGGAAGACCGATATGCCATAATTGATGATGTGAGATATTTTTTGTTGTATTAGTGAATTCTGCAAGATTAAAGCAACTGCTTTTTGATAAAGATGCAAAGCTCTGTCATAACAAGTGCATCACAAATTATTTAGACTGTGATTATAATGTGTGAATTAGACCTAATTAAAGTATGTCAGTAACATAATGTATGAAATGGCTGATTGCCAGTTGTGGGAACAGATTTTGGAGCTTCCTGCAAATTTTAATTTTTGATGAATATGTTTAGATTTCAAAACATGCCCTCTAATAGGAGGTTTTTATTCTTTGTTATATATCAGTGTGGTTGCTAATAACAGAAGATTATGGACTAGGTATTTGTCACAGGTGAGAAATAATTTGCCATGCAATTATTTTGATCCTTTCTTTTTAAAATACTGAACATCTTTACTGTGATTGTGAAGCACAGCACAAAATCAAACTTCTGCAAAAAGACCTCTTGTGTTGTACATGGGACCTGTCTGATCAGTGATAAAGTTACTGGGGTGGGAGAGGAGAATGAATTCCTCCTTGCAACACCATCTGGAGCCACCGTCTGCCTGCAAGGCAGTACAGGCTCTGCAGCTGCCATGTGGCTGTGTCCAGCTTGCTGATCTGGCAGTAGTAATGCGGGGCTGCCTGGCTGGACATGGCATGCGGGTTTGTGGGGTGAAGGGTGGCAATGCAGCAAGATGGCTCTAGTGGGGGAGAGATAATCTTCTTTTGTGACAGGCATCAATTAACAAGGATATTGTTAAGCTGTTGGCCTAGTATTTACTTACACCAGATACTACCTCACCTAAAAATTCATAGATGCTTAGATTCTTATGTGTTACTTTTCTACTTGGGGACTTTTAATGGGAGAAAGTGTATTAATATCATCCTTTTTGCAGAATTGATAGTTGAGTGATGAAGTGATTTCCACTAAAGCTTAGCACTCAATTTGTCTTCCACAACACTCTCTGGGTTACAACTGTGTGTTGGAGGGATGGGGGGCCTGAGAACTTTCCCTCCATGTGCTCCACAGCTTCAATGATGTCCTAGGAGGGTGGCAGTTCATCATCTAACAGGGAGGCTAAGGTTGTGAAAAAGCTCTTTAAACAAAGTTAAATATGAAAATCTAGGTCTTTTATCTAATTCAATCTGCTTTGAGATAATTGCAGGCATCTTTCTGGCTTTATATTTTCTTTTTTTTTTTTTTTTTTCCTAGTGCAGCCACTCCTAAAAGAAGTAGCAGGGATTTCATGTTTTGAAAGTTTTCAGTTACGCAAAATTTGACAAATTCTTGAATTAATGTATATGTCTATAACTGTAAGAATGGCAGAAAGGAGAAAAAAAGAAAGACACTGATAAAGGCAGAGCTTTGACAGTCTTCTTGAACAACTGCAATAATAGCAGAATGGAACAGCTTCCATTGTTTGGCTGTGGAGTGAAACTGTTGAACTGAGGTGCTGTCTATCAATGATGTTTTCTCAAAGAATTGCTTAATGGCCTAAAGCAAAGAGTCTCCTTTCATACAAGCCACTCATGTCCTCTCACAGCTGGATCAAAAATGGGCGGTCTTGAGCAAGTCCTTGCAAAAGTCTTGAATTAATAAATGTTCAGGCTAGCATACAGCTAGAGAGTGGAGGGCAAGAGGATGTGAAGGCAATCTGGTCTGCTATATTCCTGCCTAAGTACTTAGGGCAATCTCTACCCAGAACAAAAAGGTGGCATGGAAGTAAAAAGAGAACTCAGAAAAAGCATGACAGGATTTGGGCTGGCAACATCAACGCACTGTGTCAGCTTTACCAATATACACTAGCTTAGTTAGTATCACCAGCTGTGGGATTATGGAGTATAACAGTATTTTAACTGTGGAAGTGTCACTATAAAGCCAAAACACACTCAGTCTAGGTGGACTGCAGTCATTGACATGATGTTCAGAGAGAACACAGCTTTTTTTGGTACATTCAAGATGAAAACACTCCATGTTCGGATCCTTTGAAAAGTCCTTAAAATATATTTACTAATTCGTAAATTTTACTGTATCAAAGTTAACATTGAAGGGGGTGGGGGGTGGGATGAAAACAGTTGAAATGAGTTAGAATCATAGAACAGTTAGGGTTGGAAAGGACCTGATGGTCCTTATCCAGTGTGAGGGACACCTCACACTAAATCATTTCACCCAAGGCTATGTCCAACCAGGCCTTGAACATCGCCAGGGGTAAAGCATTCACAACTTCCCTGGGCAACCCATTCCAGTGCCTCACCACCCTAACAGGAAAGAATTTCCTCCTTATAGCCAATCTAAACTTCCCCTGTTTAAGTTTGAACCCATTACCCCTTGTCCTATCATTACAGTCCCTGTACGAAGAGTCCATCCCCAGCATCCCAGCATACTGGAAGGCTGCTATGAGGTTTCCACGCAGCCTTCTCTTCTCCAGGCTGAACAGCCCCAACTTTCTCAGCCTATCTTAATATGGGAGGTGCTCCAGTCCCCTGATCATTCTTGTGGCCCTCCTCTGGACTTGTTCCAACAGTTCCATGTCCTTTTTATGTTGAAGACACCAGAACTGTACACAATACTCCAAGTGAGGTCTCACAAGAGCAGAGCAGAGGAGCAGGACCACTTCATTCAACCTGCTGGTCATGCTCCTTTTGATACAGCCCAGGATATGGTTGGCTTCTGGGCTGTGAGTGCACACTGCCAGCTCATGTTAAGTTTCTTATCGACCAGTACTCCCAAGTCCTTCTCTGCCCAACCTGTAGCTGTGCCTGGGATTGCTCCGACCCAGGTGTAGGACCTTGCACTTGTGATTCGGAGAAAACTCCAGGAACAAACTTGCCAACAAAGTTTTCAAGCTGACAAGCAGGTATTCTTTATTGCGGCGCCGGGAGACACGGGGGACAAATCCTCCTAACGTGTGTCCCCGTACTGCTATACAAGCCACCCTTATATAGTCACTGGGCATACATACATATTCATGAGGCTACGTATGGATTACATCATTTTCCAGAGAGTTCCCCGCATGCGTACAGAATTGTGGTGGTGGTCTCTGAGGGTCAGTTACTTCTTCCAACAATCTTCATCACTTCTGGCAGCCTTTGAAGCACGCGCAGTAGATGCTCATACCAGTTTAATTGGTTCGTTAGCACCAGAGACATAATAATCCTCCTATCCTCCTACTTATCAGTTAGTTTAACTGTAGCCCATCCTGGACACCTGCCATTCCCAGACACTCCTTATCCCTGTGTCCTGTTCTTCTAGACTGTTTTTCTTAAAACTAGGCCAACTATAACGATTTATCTTGTGAGAATTCTTAGTATGTTCTCTAGTTGTACTCTGTTTTTTTTCTCTATGTATCCTGCACCTCAGTAATTTTCCATTGCTACTGTTACAAAGCCATCAAACTTAACATTACTTAAAACTTCTTATAAAAGTTTCTATACCCCATTTTGTGATTTTGTGCCCCTTTGTCTCAAATTCCCCCCTTTTTCTGTCCTTTTGCAAATTCTTTTGCAACATTTTATATATTACCATTACCACCAAAAGTCTTTTTGAAATAATATCCCGTTTCTACCTGGTGCTTAGTTTCATTCCGTTTCCATTCTTCGTAATTTATCATGGACCGTTTACAACACCAGAGGGAACATTGTATCATACCACAAGTAATCAATATTAAAATAATTAACACCAATATTCCTGCAACCAGTTGCCTCAACCCGGAGAGATTGGGTAACCATGAAGTTAACTTTTTCCATGTTTCTTCAAAGCCCCAGGAGGTGCCATCCATGGCCATTTCACGAAATATCTTAGTTTGTTTCCAAATTTCCTCCAGATCTGTTTCAATTCCACCACTTTAGTCTGTATAGGAACTACAGCTTTCATTGATTATGGAAGAAACCCCTCTTTGTGATGCCAGTAACATGTCTAGAGCCATTCAGTTTTGTAATATCACCTTAGATAGGCTAGTTATCTCTTGTTCTGCCTGGATTATATCGATGTTTTTACTTTCCATTTCCTCTATGGTTGCCGAGATATTTACAATTGCCTTCTCTAATTCACTTACTGCCAAAGATGGAATTAGCCCTTTTACAAAACTGTGAAATGAGTTGTGCTGTTGAATAATAGAGTTAAACCCTCAATTAATTCGTTCAGCAAAACTTCTAATCCAGGTCCTGGAAGGGTACCTGTTGATAATAGTAAAATTGGGTATTACAGCACCTAAGGTGCATGCCCCCTTCCAGTTGGGGGTAGAATCTTATAAGCATTTTTCCACATAACCAATACCATCCTTTCCCTTTGGGAACGGGCCATCACTGAACTACGATACCATCTATGTTAATTGTTAATTGTATGATTGTAATTTGAATGGTGACCTACATCTGTGGCATTTAAACAAGCCTGATCTCCTACTCTGGTTTCTGATGTAATACCCCTTTGTGCACAGGTGTAGTATTTATTACCTGGGTTAGGATTAACTATTTCAAATGTTAACCTTTCCTTCGAATACAGATCGCTAGTGTTCACCCACAAATTTGTCCATGAGACAGTGTTAGGAATTGGAACTCCAATTAATGGGAGATCCAGGCTTTCTCCTGATTTAGGCAACTGTGCACACACCCAACAGTCATTATAATGAAAATATTAGTAACATTCTGCACTAATTTCAGGTATAAATTCTGGTCCCAAGCTTGTGCGCCAGTTATCATATGAGTCCAAATTATGACCGACACAATTTCATACGCAAGGGTACTGAAGGTTCGATCCACCCTGTCTTCTCTGGCTCTGGTGCTTTCTTTATTCTTGAATAATGTGCCCAAGCAGGTTGTTCCTTTATCTTCACTGCTGTAAAGGTGATCAATAATATCTGGTACAGTCCGCTCCACTTCTCCTGTAGAGGATCTCCTGAAAAATTCTTAACATAAACCCAGTCTCCAGATCTGAAAGGGTGAATTGGATAATCCAAACCTCTTGCTCTTTTCCCTATTATCTCCTCCAATTGTTTTTCCAGATTGATCAGAAACTGTTGGAGATAGCCTTCTCCCACTTCCTGAAGACTTTCTCCTTTAAACTGGGACTGATACGGTCTTCCATACAAAATCTCAAATGGGCTAACCTCTTCTTTTGACCGGGGTCTAGTTCGAATTCTTAATAAAGCCAGTGGTAATGCCTGGTACCAATATAAATTTGTTTCCTGACATATTTTACTAATTTGTTGTTTAATCAGATGGTTCATCTTTTCTACTTGCCCACTGGCCTAAGGCCTATATGGAACATGCAGTTGCCAATCAGTTTCTAATTTTTTCCTAATTTCTTGTAACAATTTTGCACTAAAGTGCGAGTCTCGGTCAGAATAAATTGCCTCTGGTACCCCAAAATGATCTTATTATCTTGTTAAATAATATTTTAATCACTTGTTTTGCATTATTTATTCTGTAAGGGAATGCTTCTGGCCAGCCTGAAAAAGTATCCGTTAACACCCATAAATATCGATAACCACCCCTTTTTTTTTTTTTGGTAATTCAGAAAAATCTATTTGCCACTGCTGTCCGGATAACTTCCTCTCCCAATTGTCCCAGTTTGATTTCTATTTTCAGTCTTAGGATTATTCTTAAGACATAGCTGACATTGTTTTGTCACTAATTGAACTGTGGTGTATAGATTTGTTTGTCTAAATATTTATGCAAAGAGTTGCTACCCCAATGAGTTTTATTATGTTCTTCCTGAGCTAACATTCAGAGCTGGTTATAGGGGATTACAATTCGCCCACCAGGTATTTGAGCCCAACCCTCTATTTTCCTGTCCCTTTAGATTCTCAATCAATTTTCTATCCTCTTTTGAATATCTAGGTTTAGATTTTTCAATTGGTATTTTGCCGTCAGGGATTAAGGACATGATTTGAAATTGTTCAGCTGCTCGTTTGGCTTCAAAATTGGCCAAATTATTTCCAATTTCTTGATCAGAGCCACCTTGTTGATGCCCTTTACAGTACATAACAGCTACTTCCTCAGGTAGCTGAACAGCTTCCAGTAATTGTAGAATTTCTGTAGCATGGTTAACCTGTTTCCCTTGTGTGTTCAAAGGTCCACATTCTTTCCAGATAGCACCATGGACATGGACCACACCAAATGCATATTTAGAATCAGTCCTAATATTTATCCTTTTATCTTTAGCCAGTTCCAGGGCTCTTATTAATGCTATTATTTTTGACTTCTGGGCAGAGGTGTTACCAGGTGAAGGTTTAGATTTTATTTTTTTTTTTTTTTTTTTTCCCTGTGAAGTGGTGGTAATGGCATATCCTGCCTTTCATTTACCATTTTTCATGAAGCTACTACCATCAGTAAACCAAGAATCAGCATCTTCCAGAGGTCTTTCTTTCAAGTCTGGTCGGCTCGAATATACAGTCTCAGAACACCATAATCATGGATCCAAAATCTGCACCATCCAGTCACTCCCAGGGATGTCCGGAGCTCCTTGACGGTCGCTGGTCTTGGAGTCTGGCAAATGGCTTCTTTTCTAGCAGTTCCAAGTTCTCTCTGTCCTCCTGTTATTTCATATCCTAGGTAGGAAACTTGGGTTTGGGTTAGTTGCGCCTTTTGTCTGGATACCCGATAACCATTCAGTCCCAGAAAATTTAACAATTCCACTGTCCACTTGATACATTCTTCCTTTGTTTCTGTAGCAATTAACAGGTCATCCACATATTGTAACAGAGTCCCGTTTGAGTAGGTGGCATCCATGATTCTAGTTCTCATGCTAGCTGATTTCCAAAAATTGCTGGACTGTTTGTTTTTTTTAACCCTTTATGTAAACTATCCAAGTTAATTGAGTCTCCCTTCCTCTGTCAGGATTTTCCCATTTAAAAGCCAATAATTGTGGCTTTCTTTGGCCAGTGGTAAGCAAAAGAAAGTGTCTTTTAAATCCAGGATGGCAAACCATTTTTGATTATTATTCAATTAATAATCTATATTTTAAAATTTATCAATTTTTTTTTTTATTCCCTTTGATCTTCTAATTTTAAGGGATACTGTTTTATTCTAATTGGGTAGGCCCCCCCCTTTTTATTTCCACTATAACAGGCAAAGCATTTTTCGCCTTACCTGGAACTTCAGGTGCCCATACTCCCACACACACCTGATTAAGGATTTCTTCTATTTCAGGGAGGTCCTCCTTTTTGCTTTTCTGTTGAATTAAACTCAAAACTGCAATTAATTGTTTTTAACTCTGAAGTCCATTTTGCCTTCTTTAAATGTTGCTTCTCGCCCTAACAAAGATTTTAGAGAATTTGGCATGCATAAAAATTTATGCATTCCGATTTGTTTTCCCAATTTGTACTTTAAAGGTTCCAAAAAGAATGCCTTTTTTTTTTTTTCCTCTTTTCCTTGGTGGCCAGTAGCTCCCACATCTGTAACGAATTCTTTTCTCTCTTATTTAACACCAAATAAGTTACTCCTGTATCCACTAAAATTCCACTTTATTTCCCCTAGTTCATAGTCTTAATGTAACCAGTGGATCTGCTAGGGTAGATTCCCCAGGTCCCCGTCAGTTTAGTTCCAGTTCAGTCACCGGAGCCACTCCATGGCACTGCCCTCCCCAGGCAGTCTCACTTCCAGCGTCCAAAACCCCCCATAGCACACACACCGGTCCGGTCCCACAGAAGAGAAGAGCCCACTCCACCACCTCCTGCAGACATCCCTCCTCCCACGCTCAAACACTGGAGCTGCTCGAGCTCCCCTCCTTTCCCCCTTGGTTTTCCTTTTTTTTTTTTCTTTTTCTCACAGCAGCTCCCCCTGCTCTGCAGGGCCTGCAGATGCCTGCCTCTGCAACAGCACTTCTGGTTTAACCCCTTCTTAACTCTGAATGTGGATGTGCCGCTTGTTGCCAGTGACAGAAATCTCTTCCTCCTTATCAATATCAGATAGGACAGAGGCAGAGGGTGCTCCTCTCGGAGGTACCTGTAGTACGTGATTTTCCACCTTATGTTCCTGATTACTGTTTTTTAATTTTAAACATCTTTCCCCAATATCAGAGGCTGAGCATCTCCAGCGTAACTATCAGTTTTTCCCTGTCCTTTTCCAAAGCCAAAATTAAGGAATCTGGTGGAGCTATATTAATTTTGCATTCAGTCTGTCACTCTGTGTGATTTCTTAAAGTGAAAAACGTATCTGCATACATTACTTCATCCCATTTTCCTTGCCCCCTTAAAACAACATTAATTGTAACAATGTTTTATAGTTCAGAGTTCCATTTTTAGGCCATTTTTCCTGATCTTCCAAAGTATACAAAGTGCCACCATTGGTTACAATATTTTACCAATATTTTCTTATTTACCAAGCCCCCAGGAGACCCTCCAAGTTTTTTCCAGTGTGCCAAAATGCACCCAAAAGGATTCTTTTTCAAGATCTCTTCACTCTGCTGATTTTCCATTATCAATCTCACATTCACACACACACACACACAGATGGGATCCCCAGGCATACTCCACACAATTACAACACTTGAGACAAAGACAGAGACTTAAATTCAACCAAACAAACAACAGTTAATAACACAGTTATAACATCCTGTCACCAGTACCAGAATCGCAAGACCAAAATCATTACTGTAACAAGCCACAAAATAAGCGAATACCAGTAGAATCAAAAGCAGTACTTCCTAACCCTTATAGCTCAGACCATATTGTAACATTAATAGGGGGGTTTCCTTGAACCCTTTATAGTTGACCAGCCTGTCAGTGTCCCAGGAAGGATGAGACCCTTGTGTCCGACCAGCCTGTCTGCGTCCCACTGTGGGAACCATACTGAACAGCCCACTGTATCGGAGGGTGATTCTACTAACCTATTCAGGGACCCCCGCTGACAGCATCACTGAAAAAAATCCCTTATGGGCTGTTGATAGCACACTGGACCCAAAACCATTTCCACAAGACACCCCCCTGTGTCTTGTAGGACCTAAATCACAAGATGATACCCCCTGCTTAGTTATAACAGTCTGTCACTGATACCAAAACCACAAGACCAAAATCCTTAATATAACAAGCCACAAAATAAATCAAATACAAGTAAAATCCAAAACCTTTTTCTGCAAGATACCCCCTGCGTCTTGCAAGACCCAAACCACAAGAAGCCCCCTGCTTCCTTTGGGTGTATACCAGTAAAATCCAAAACCTTTTTCTGCAAGACACCCCCTGCGTCTTGCAGGACCCAAACCACAAGAAGCCCCCTGCTTCTTGTGGGTGTATACCGAACGGACGCTAGCAGCCGGGTATACGCCTTTACCTACGAGATTTCTTATCTCGATTTACGGAAGGCTTCCAAACCATGCGTACGCTTACCAAGCCAATTTACCAAACCAATTTATCAAACCAATTTACCAAACCAATTTACCAAACCAATTTACCAAACCGAGGTGCCCCCTGCACCTTACAAACTATACAAAAAAAAAGAATACCTTTTATGAGATGGTCCTTGTCTGCTCCTGCAGCGATCCGAATGAGTCGAGGGGTCCCTCCGGGAAAAATTCCCGAGGGCCCTAGGGAGCCCTGTCCTCAGCGGGTCCTGCAGCCGAGCAGAGAGGGTCCCACCTGGGGTGCCAAATTGATTCGGAGAAAACTCCAGGAACAAACTTGCCAACAAAGTTTTCAAGCTGACAAGCAGGTATTCTTTATTGCGGCGCCGGGAGACACGGGGGATAAATCCTCCTAACGTGTGTCCCCGTACTGCTATACAAGCCACCCTTATATAGTCCCTGGGCATACATACATATTCATGAGGCTACGTATGGATTACATCATTTTCCAGAGAGTTCCCCGCATGCGTACAGAATTGTGGTGGTGGTCTCTGAGGGTCGGTTACTTCTTCCAACAATCTTCATCACTTCTGGCAGCCTTTGAAGCACGCGCAGTAGATGCTCATACCAGTTTAATTGGTTCGTTAGCAGCAGAGACATAATAATCCTCCTATCCTCCTACTTATCAGTTAGTTTAACTGTAGCCCATCCTGGACACCTGCCATTCCCAGATACTCCTTATCCCTGTGTCCTGTTCTTCTAGACTGTTTTTCTTAAAACTAGGCCAACTATAACGATTTATCTTGTGAGAATTCTTAGTATATTCTCTAGTTGTACTCTGTTTTTTTTCTCTATGTATCCTGCACCTCAGTAATTTTCCATTGCTACTGTTACAAAGCCATCAAACTTAACATTACTTAAAACTTCTTATAAAAGTTTCTATATCCCATTTTGTGATTTTGTGCCCCTTTGTCTCACTTGGCGTGGTTAAACTTCATAAGGCTGGCATCAGCCCACCTCACAAGCATGTCAAGGTCCCTCTGGATGGCATTCCTTCCCTCCAGCATATCAACCAAACCACACAGCTTGGTGTCATCGGCAAACTTGCGGAGGGTGCCCTCAATCCCACTGTTCATGTCAGCGACGAAGATGTTGAACAAGACTGGTCCCAACACCAATCCCTGAGGGACACCACTCGTTACTGGTCTCCAGCTGGGCATTGAGCCATTGACCACAACTCTTTGCCTGCTGCCATCCATCCAGTTCTTTATCCACTGAGTGATCCATCCATCAAATTGATGTCATTCCAATTTAGAGGGAAGGATGTCGTGTGGGACAGTGTCGAACGCTTTACACAATCCAGGTAGATTACATCAACTGCCCTACCGCTGTCCATCAGTTCTGTAGCCCCAACATCGAAGGCCACCAAATTGGTCAGGCAGGATTTCCCCTTAGTGAAGCTATGCTGGCTGTCACCAAGCACCTTGTTGTTTTTCATGTGCCTTAGCATGCCTTCCAGGAGAATCTGCTCCAAGATTTTGCCAGGCACAGAGGTGAGACTGACTGGTCTGTGATTGCCCAGGTCATCCATTTCTCCCTTCTTGAAAATGGGGATTATATTTCCCTTTTTTCAGTCGTCGGGAGTTTCACCTTTCTGCCATGATTTTTCAAATATGATGGGCAGTGGCTTAGCAACTTCATTCGGCAGCTCCTTCAGGACCCATGGATGGATTTCATCAGGTTCCATGGACTAGTGAACATTCAGGTTTTTAAGATGGTCTCAAACCAGATCCTCTTCTACAGTGGGCCCAGGGTCTTCATTCTCACAGTCCCTGCATCTGCCTTCCACAGCTTGGGTGGCACGGTCAGAGCCTTTGCCAGTGAAGACCAAGGCAAAGAAGTTATTCAGAACCTCAGCCTTCTCCAAATCCTGTGTAGCTAGTTCTCCCGAGAGCTTTCAGAGGGGGCCTACATTGTCCCTATTCTGTTTTTTATTCGCTACCTACCTATAGAGTCCCTTCCCATTACCCTTAACATCCCTAGCCAAGTTTAATTCTAACTGGGCCTTAGCATTCCTAACCTGGTCGCTAGCTTCCAGGACAACATCCCCGTACTCTTCCCAGGTGGCCTGTCCTCGCTTCCACTTTTTATAAGCCTCTTTTTTCATTTGAATTTTCCTCAGCAGCTCAAGTTAGGTGGAGATTATGGATATTATCCAATTACATGCTAGGAAATTACTATGAAATGCTGTATTTATGTAGTGTGAGTATGAAATAGCTAATCTAATTATTATTTTTAAAGACACAAGCATATCCAGTGTAAATTAGATGTATCCTGAGCCTGGACAAAGTGCAGATCAGCTGACTGTTCATTCAGTTAATCAATAGTACTGTCTGTGCTTTTTCATTGACTTCTTAATGCTAGATTGTAAACACTAACAGCCAGATCTGCAGCAGTCTAAATTGGCCTAATGGGTCATTAGAGCTATACTGATAAACACCAACTGGGAATCTGGTGTGGACTGTAGACTGGAAATTTAGGAAATGGAATACTGCTATTTTGTAACATGCCTCATTCATTTCTTATAGTCCTCTGTATTGCACAGTGGTTTATTTGATTGCTGTATTGAATCGAGCAGGTATACTGTTAGCAACAAATAATGCAATAACAACTGGATTGAAATTGGATTCCTAGTGTGTTTCACAGGACTCTAGATTAATCTGTGGTATGGGGTTTTAAATTGCCTGTTCAGTGATGGTAGAAGAGATGAGTAAAAGGCAGGCTTTCTATTCAGTGTGTTTTTATTTGTTGCCGTTTTGTTTGCAAAATGAAATTATTAGTCTATTTATGTTCCTGGACCAGGGAGGATGTGCACCAGGTGATGTGGCTGATACATGTAACATACAGTTATATGTATTCTAGCTAATAATCTTCCAACAGTAGCTCTTGTGATGCTTAGTTCTATTACAGTGTGTTAGGGATCTTTTGTTTTTATTGGGTTTTTTTGGTTGGTTGGTTTTGATCTACCAGCTAAAATAGGATACCCAGTAAGTCCTGTTTCCTGCCTACTGGTTGAGATTGAAGCCTTTTTTGCTGTTTTGCTGCTTTCTTTCCTGTTCTTTAG
Organism: Neopsephotus bourkii; assembly: GCF_033783945.1. Classification (NCBI taxonomy): domain Eukaryota; kingdom Metazoa; phylum Chordata; class Aves; order Psittaciformes; family Psittacidae; genus Neopsephotus; species Neopsephotus bourkii. The sequence continues at coordinate 43,923 of NW_026901130.1, read as the reverse complement.
TGATACCTCTTGGGCTTCAAGGTCAATAACTAAACAAGTCACATGTGTGGATAGGAAGACTAATTATAGAGGGGAAGAGTGAATGGTTATAATTAAAAGCATGGAAACTTTGGAAAGAGTGTTATTAAACTTCATATTTTAGGATTTCACCTTATTCAGAACTCAGGTTGTGAACCTGTGGGGAAGAGGGTTAGCAGACTATCCCATACCTCTGTTTGAAGGGCTCTTAAAGCTCTGCTGAGATATAACCCCTGGCAGAAAGGGGATACTGACTCATCACAGCATGACTGGTTTGACAACGCTTTTCTGAACTACAGGGCTGAAAACATATTTGCACCCAGCTTAAATAGGATCTATTTTTAAACCTCCCTGTCTGATTGCAGAGAGGTTCTCCTAACTACACCTCACAGTCAAGGAGTAAAAACCCAGCTCATCTTTGCTTATGTTTCCATTTAGCAGTGGCCAAATAAATAGTTTTATTTAAACTTGTTTTCTGGATTCTTCTTTTCCAGCTGAGTGAATCATTCTACTCTTCCCCTCTATAAAACTACGTAGCTCATAGTCTTCTAGTCTTCATGTCATCTTGCTGCAAGAGGCAATTTTCTGGCATTGATCTGGTGTTCTACAGATGTTGTAGATGCTTTTCTTCACTCAGCAGCAGTCATACACATTCTAGTCTTCTGTATACGCTGGTAAGAAAGCCTTGTTTACAGTGGGTACACATGACTGTGGAGATCTCTTTAAGCAGCAAAGCGTGGTGCAAGAAAGTGATAGAAGACATGAGAGCCATTTTCCTTGGGTGCCAGACAACTTCATGTGCCGTCATCTGATGTTCATGATGCCTTGCAGCCAACAGCTTATGAAACACAACTGTCTTGAGCTGCCACACACCAAATTTTTGAATGAGATTATTTTTCTTGTTCTGCAGTTGGATGTAAAAGTCAAATACCGATTATGTGGAGGACACAGTGACGCCTCCTCAGAAGGTTTATTCGTCTGCAGTACTTTCCCAAGAAGTCATGTTGTAAACCAGTGGTTGTGTGTAGTAAAGCAGAGCTGTATTGTATTTGCAAACCTCAGCTTGAGAAGGCTGGTGACACCATGGTGTAGTAACTTGGTGGAGGGGTTATGTTAATGGCCAGCTGAATAAGCCTATGTGCTTCCTCATGGTGCTGCTGCTCCAGTTGCTTATTCGCTTGCACCCTGTTGAGATAAGCAAAGCAAACTGATTGTGGGCAACCTCTGGGCTGAAGGAATGCTCCATTTGTGCCCATGTAGGTGGCAAGATCCTAAACTTCAGGCTTTGTCATTTAGGGCTGTTTTTCTTGACTTTTACAGAAAAAAAAAAAAAAAAGTGCTTTGGTGAAGGTGAAGTGGTATTTTTCATTTGCATCTTGGGGCCTGAGGGATAATAATTCATTATTTCCTTCTAGTGAATATGAAGTCAAACACTGCAGTGTCTTTGTTTACAGTTGAGACGTTGCATGAGAGAGGCTTATTTTAGAGCACCTTGTCTGGGGAGACTTATCTTTCATTCAGCGCACTGGCTAAGGGTGTTATTTTGTTTGTAGCCATCTGTCAAATATGCCAGACAATACACAAATGTCTAATGTGAAAATTTAAGGCAACCAAAGGATAAGGCAAAGTGCAGAGCATAGGGGATGATCAAAATATAACATCTTACCTGCTTCCCTCTTCCTCCCTTTCCTTTGCAGTATTTTACATCTTTTTTTTTTTTTTTTCCTTATGCATCAGCCTTGGCACAGTCAGTAAGCTAAGTTTATATGGGCAGTTTATTAGAAGTGGACTTTTAAGAGGGTTTGTATGTGAAAGTCTTTGTGAACTGACTCAGAAAAGGGAGTAGTATTTCTTCCATTTGTTTTCCCAGCTTTCTCCCACAAGAATCAGATGAACTGCTCAGTGTTGCCCCAGCTTTTCAAGCTCAGTGACTGAGAAAATGAAAAGGAATCTATCCTGGATTTCTTGCATGGTAATGGAAAACTCTACCAATATCCCTAGGACAGCCCATCCTGGAGTGCTGGTAAACTGGCTGTCAGTGCACTCACTACAGTACAGGAGGAGTCCTTATTCTTTGCATCACAGGTGTCCTTGCAGCAGAGTTTGATGTTTCTACAAACAATTGAAAAATCTTACCTTTAAAAGTTCTTGTTGAGATTTATCTCCGATGGCAGTGGCTTTCTTGTTGTGATCTTTAATGAAAAACCTGTTTCAGGGCATAATTCTTCTACTGCCTTTTTGATGCAACCTCATTTTGTGTAACCACATCTCCTGGTTTTCTTTTTCTTGGCCTTAAAATAATGGGTAAAGATGCAGAAACTGCATGTTCTGGGTGGCTAATTTCTGTCAGCTGCAAGATCAATAGAACTGTTCAGTAGTGATGCTAAGATTTAACAGAGACTACTGCACTGTTTATTGTTTTTATTTTAATAAAAGAAAAAAAGAGAAGGGAGAACACAATTAAATATGAACTATACCAAGGCTAATACACATTAACGCAGCCATGAGTTAGGAAGTGCTATAGTGTATATGCCAGACGAAAAAATGGAGCTCAAAGAAGGGAGAGGCAAGAGATGAGAGAAATGCAAAATCAAGTATCCAAAATGTTCCGTATTGCTGAAATGATACAGTAAGTGGCAAGGGATAGATCCATGTAAATCAGAAGCAATTATTTCAAGGGAAATTTCTCTTGTTGCTGAAAGCATTAAAGGATGTTTTCCATGAGAAGAAATCAAATAAAAGCACAAGAAGCAGAGGTTGTCTGATTCGATCATATTTTAGAGTGTGAACGTTGAATTGCTTGTGGCTATATATAATAAGTAGTGTTTTATGTGTGCATAAGAGGAAGAGATACGAAAAAATCATTGGCCTGCTCTCTCTTTTATAAGCATCTTCAGCTGCACACTGCCCTTCAAAGCTGTCCTGTCAATGGCAGCATTAGGATTATGAACAAGAATTATGACTGGGGGCATTCACCGTGGGGAGATGCTATTTTGCATGCTCAGCAGAGCTGCCTGGGGTCATCACAGCTTTTTGCTAGTCCTGAAGCTGTTGGCCCACAATCCAAGTGCTGCTGATTGCCCTAGGAGGTAAAACTTGCATGCTGATGACATACTCAGACAGACTGAGCTGGTGCTGGAAGAAAATACACCCTGAACTATTCCTGGCATGTTAATTTTATGCTTAGAATCAGATATACCTCTTGCTACTTTTTATCTCTTGTATGTTCATATACCACAATATGTTCACATTCTTGTATGCTAGTCCCCGAATTAAGAAGAAAACTGGCTAATAAGATACTTCTGAGACTAGTCCTAACTAAAAGGTGAGCTCTGATAGAAGTATCTGATGCATCTGAACATGCAGCAGTGAGCTTGCAAAGTATAAAGAGAACAATAGATCTGTTTGCAGTGTTCCACCAAAACCCTGAAAACTTGAAAGAATTGTCATTTGTGGTGTGCTGGTGATAGACAAGAGCTGCAGCTCTGCCCCAAGTGTTTAATTTCCAAGTGATTAGATGACTAATTCATCTTCAGATTATAGCTGTCCTTAAAATACAAGGTTGTGTGTGATGCTCAATAATGTGGTACAGAATATTTTATTAAATCTTCATATATGCAGTGAAATTCATAAATGAGAAGACGATGACAGTATACCTATGACAGCCCCTCACATACATCATGCAAGTCACAGTGTTGTGTCTGGTCTGATACTGAAGTTGTAACCTCTGCTGATCATAAACTGTATATTGTAGGTGCTTGATCAATCGCAATATAAAGATTCTTCTTAAAAAAATGGGTGGTTACTGTTGCTGAAAGAAGAGCTGATTTACTAATTTTTGTAAATTGAAGTTTTTATTCCATGAATCCAATGGGTCTTAGCCTGGTAAGTGAAAGGAGCCTTCTTCTATTCAATAATTTGCTCTTTATGTCTGTTCACACACTGTCAGAATTCATATTTACAGTTTCACTTGACTGAAGAAATAAAAATAACTTCTTTAGTGGCTTATTGTAGGGCAGGTTTTAACAGTTTTAAGGCTATTGCACCTTTTAAAATTTTTAGTGCACTGCACAAATATCCAGTGGGGGTTTTTTTCTGCATTTGGTATACACACATGCAATATAACTTCCCTCATCCTCCACCTTTTCTTCTGTGTAGAGTTGAGAGACTTAGGTCACATTTGAAAAGAATAGTGGGGAAGGTACACCAACTGATTTTCTCAGTCTCCAACATGATCATTTCCACTTCTACGTCTGTAATGCAAAAATATTCATGATGCTGTTTGCATTTAGATGTCTGCAGGAAATCTGGCGGCCTGACTTGCACTTGGCAGAGCAGCTGGGTATGGCTCTAGGGGCTATGGAGTTGTGAGCAGTGCTGCTGCCCAGAGCTTGCCCTGCTGCCGCTGTGTCACTGGGTGCAGTCTCCTCTGAGCTGATTAGATGTGAAAATTAGTGTGCTTTGCTCTGCACCATGGCCTGATTTTACAGACCTTGTCCAGGTTGCTAGTGGTGTTAATCTTACATTTGTCTTAGTAAAGACTGGCTTCTTTCGATGACCTTTCATGAAACTAATAGTTCACTTCTTGACAAGCTTTTAGAGTCCAGTAATTAGGGGCACTTGCAGAGCCCCCACCACTCACATACTGCTCCACTGTGCTGTCAGCACAAAGCCTGCAAGGAACTCTGTCTGGAGGTGATTTGACTGAAAAAAGGTAGGAGGCTGTTTACACTTAGTTATGTCTCAGAAAACTTGATAGCAACTCCTCCTCAACACAAATAATTACAGGACAGTAAAGAAGGGGAAGCATCCTCTCAGGAGGGCAGCATAGACTCACAAAGTCATAAAATAGTTAGGGTTTGGAAAGGACCTTAAGATCATCTAGCACCAGCCCCTCCGCCATGGGCAGGGACACCTCACAGTAAACCATCTCACCCAAGGCTCTGTCCAACCTGGCCTTGAACACCGCCAGGGATGGAGCATGCACAGCTTCCCTGGGCAACCTATTCCAGTGTCTCACCACCCTAACAGTGAATAATTCCTTCCTTATATCCAATCTAAATTTCCCCTGTTTAAGTTTTAATCCACTGCGCCTTGTCCTACCACTACAGTCCCTAATGAACAGTCCCTCCCCAACATCCCTATAGGCCCCCTTCACATACTGGAAGGCTGCTATGAGGTCTCCATGCAGCCTTCTCTTCTCCAGGCTGAACAGCCCCAACTTTCTCAGCCTATCTTCATATGGGAGGTGCTCCAGTTCCCTGATCATCCTTGTGGCCCTCCTCTGTATATAATTAGTACATTAGCATGTACTAGTTTTCTGTTAAATAGTATTTTCTTTAGCAGAATTGGCCTTGTGATGTCTGTCGTTGTGAATGTGCTCACAGTGGAGAGCTAGAAATATAAATACAGCATTCTTTTTCTCTTATTTCTTTACTTTTCAACAGAGTATTGAGAATCTGAAATGTAGAATTAACTGATGTAATGTTCTAAAAGCAACAGGAGCTGGTATTTCTGTTTTCAAAAGGAAACTGTAAGAGATTAAATGTGGGTACTTTCATATATACCAGATGATGAGTATGAATTGAATAATGAGTAACCTAATCAGATTTTTAGCCAACCTTGCCTGTTGTACTGCAGAAACTGCCAGTTATCTTGGGCCTTAAAGCCATGTAGATCTTTCCCCACCTTCCAACCTGTTTGATTTTAGAAGTAAGCTCTGTATAAGAAAGAAGCAATGCTTAGGTGACATACATATCTTAACTCAGTCTAGTAACCAGGAACACTTCCTCAGTGCAGGTACTGCCATGGTCCGCAAGATGTCTCTTAAAAATACTTTAAAGTGGCAACAGCTTTAGCTTGAGTCAAGAGCAGTTTATTCTAGTCTTGGAGGTCACTGGCAATGTCAACAGTCACAGGCTTCCCTTGGAGGCAACTATAGCCCTGTTCAAAAGCACAAACCAAAATGATCCTCAGGCATATTTCATAGGTGCTGCTAGAGGAGGAAGAGTAAGTATTTACTTAAAATCCCTTCTTATGTATGAAAACTGTATTTGTTTATAGAGAGGACAAGAACACAGTGCCATTCCAGATCTGAAAGTTGGTTACTAGGTACAGAATCCTATCTCCAGACCAATAGACTACTTCCATCTCTTACAAACTCAACTATTCTGTGATTCTCTGAGGGATAAACTCTCTGTTCTGTAAAAGGCTGATCAAAGAGCAGTTGCCTTGTGCTGAGTTTTGAATGTGTTGTACTTTGCCACATGCACCTCTAAGCTGCATCCATTGATCAGTAGTTGGTGTGTCTGTTATGGTTGTGCTATGACATTCTGTTTGCACAAAGGTGTTCCAGCTTTGATGTTTTGGCTGAGAAGTGCAGAACTCTACCTATGGCAGAAGTAGTGTTAGAAATCATGTCTAGCAGAAGTGGACAAAATATGACTTCAAAGTGGGTTTTATTATGAAGTGTTTTTTAGTATAACGTGGTTCTGCTCACCTTTTCAAGGAAACCATGTTAAAAGGTTCGCATACTAATTACTGTGCACCTATCTGGTCCCTTGGAGTGTCCCTTTGACACACTTTGCCTGCAATAGCAGCCCTGATAAGACAGAACAAGTGCAAACCTGATGCCATGTCCCTAGGCACAGGACCGAGATTGAAGTTATGGTTATGTGCAATCCTGATGGCTGCTCCAGGACTCACTGGTGGCAGAAGGAAAATGCACCTTTATCTCCTGCAGGAGGGTGGGGAGAGAGGTTGTGAGGGGATGAAATTAAGGGGAAGGCTCCCAGTTCTGGGGAGTAACAGAGCAGGAAGGAATAAAACATTTCCTTTCCTTTTCCCACGTTATCACTGTGCTCTTCAAGATAGAAAGGTATAAAAGCAGAGGAAGAGAAGAGTCTTAGAGGTGATAGAACTGGCACAGAAGATGTGCACAGACTGGGGAGTGAAAGTCTGATGGGGAAATTGTGATTGTGCTATATTTGCAGCTGCATTTAAATTGCTGCAGAGTTAATGTAACAAATGTTGCTTTAACAGCTTCGCTCTCTGTCACTCGTGTCACCTTTTTTGCTAACATTCTCAAACACAACCAGAATACATTTTCTTTTGTCACTGCCTGCCTCTTATTGCTCTCTGGTATTTGATAACTTCAATTTATATGGTGTTGATGTAATTCCGAAGCAATTTGGAATCTTATTCTTCTGAAAGAAGCTGAATCAAAATGGGCCTCTTTACTGCAGACTTTTGTGCACATAATTAAAATAATTCAAACAGTTAAGTGTTCTTAGAATTGGGCTCTGGATTTGTACTTTATTGGTAATCTCCTGTTGAAAACCAAGGTTAATTCATATCTGTAGTTATAGTTTGAAAGCATTAAATGCTTACTTAACAGGTTAAAACTGTTGATATTGGAAGATTTAAGTGTCTGGATATAAAGTTGTTCTTGCTGTATGGCCTTGAAAAAAAATTTTGATATAAAAAGTGTAATGATTTGTGTTCATGTTACCCACAAAAACATTTCTAGTTTGTTTAATGAGTTTGTTTTAAAAATGTCTTCATTTTGGGTTCTGTCTTTTTTTTTTTGAAACTTCAGAGCTTTATCTACAAAAAGTGAAATAGCTCTTCTGTTTTCATCACTTGAGAGGGGGTGATTGAGTTTGATTTCAGTTATGTATGGGCTAGCTCACCACCTATATAATGCAGGCTTATAAAATAATTTGTTCTTACTTTCTGATCAGGCAATTCTCTTGAATAAACCCCAGATATTCTTACATATTAAGAAATATTCCTCTCATGTAAAGAAAAGTCCAACTTTTTATTTTTAATGAAAATCCTTGAGACCAAGTTATAAGAAGGTGTAGGGTTTGGCTGGCTAGGAATCCAGGAAGAGCATCTACTACTCTGATTTTCATTGAAAAGGTTTCCTGAGCCTTTAGAAAGCCAAAAAATTAGCACAATTCTATTGGTGCTACAGGCAGCCTTGCCTGAAAACTTAGCTAATTTATGGGCAGTACAGAGACTTGCAGATAGGGACTTGCAGAAATCCTATGTGACTGTTGGAGTCTAAGATAGCGGGATATACTGCGGAGAAGCTTCCTTGTCAGGTACTTACACAGTTAGTGCAAAACTCTGGCAGTTTGGCTGGCTGTGGTCACGAGTTTGGGTGGGTAACACCTGGGAGGTGACCAGCTCTGTCTTTGCAGGCTTCTTAATTGAGACACAGAACAGAACAAAACTTCAGGGGATTGCAGAGAGAAAGTTCATTGGTCTCTCTGCCGAGGGGCAGTTTTGGGCTTCTCAGTTCCTCTCTGCCAGAAGTAAGCTAACTTGCATAAGGCTGTCTCTCCATTTTTAACTGTTTTACCTAGAAACTGCAGTATGGTGCTTGGGGAACTGAACTGTTTCTCATAAGGTTTTTACAGAGTTTATGAGCCTAGAAAGAGACTTTATGGATAACAGTGTTAGCTGTATGCATTACATCATAACTTATTGTGATCAGATACACAGCTTCTGTAATGGGTCACACGTGCACCCTTGGTCTGACTCCAACTTCTTCATTAGCTGTATTTTTGCATTACCTGTGGCTTGTGGAGCCTGAGGCAGTCTGGCTATCTTTCCATGCCTTTGGATGTTAGAGTGCTGAGTGACTAAGCCCTATGGCCTTTCGTTGGTGTCAGGGGTGCACAAATGGTGATGAACACCGGAAAAACAGCTGGTAAGAGGGGCAGCTACCTGTAAGGAAGCTATGTCTCTGCAAAATTTGTATCTTTTTTCCCCCAGTTGTTTTTGTTTTGCTTTCCTGGATAATCTTTTTGTCAAACAAAGCCTGTATCACCTAAGCAGTTTGAATGCTAAAGGTATCCGGACTGTGAAGTTAGAATTGCATTGCTCATGGCAGCACCTTTCGACTTCCTTGAGATGGGCTGTGGAGCAGTGCTCAGCCATCTTAAAAAGAAGGTGAAACACAATGCTGAAGTGCACCAGCTCTAGTGGTCATGACTAGACTTTGTTATTCCTTGAAATCACAGGCAGCTGGGTAAATATTCGTAGGGCTTTTTTCTGGTTTGATTTTTAAGTCCAAACACGACAGTGAGAACATATCAAATGAGACTGCAAGAACACCTGCATTCTTCTCCCGTGTGCTTGAGGTCATGGAATTTGTCCTAGCTGCTCTACCAGAAGAGGAAATGTGTTGTGATATTCTGTCAGTCACTGTAGAGCCCTAATTGACAAGGTTGTTTTTAAAAAAGCAAGGCTGCACTACATATGACATTTCACCAGTAGTCACCAGCGGATGTTGTCTCCTAAATATAGGAAGACAACAGTGGGTAAAGCCTGTAATGACATCCAAAGTAGTAGTAAAAGAGTCCACTTCTTCCATTTCCACTTCAGACAACTATTGGAAAACTCCCTGCACAGAGATAAGAGGAGCTTGCAGCCTGTGGGAGAAGGGAAAGTGAATAAAATACGCCAAAAGTTGTGAAACTTTGCTTCCATCTATCTGTGTGTTTTCTGTGACATTTGGATCTTCAGGGTGTGATTGCTACTGTCAGGAGCATATTGGGCTGCACTATTTGATTCAGTACCTTTATTTTAGGTGCTGTTTACCAGGCTGTTGTTACAAGGAATGGTCAGATCTGCAATGAGGCAAGGGAAGGGCAGGGAAGGGTGAAGTTCAGGTACGCTTGCCTGCTTTATGAATGATACGTTAAAGCTTAGCCACCAAAAATAGCAGCTTCACCGTGCCTCTGTGTAAATCTCTGTGGGATTGAAGAAACTATTCTGGACTAAAATGCACTCTCCCAGAGGGACTTTTTTCAGCACTGAACCCAATTATTTTTTAAAATATGGGGTTAGCCCCCAGGAAGCCATAAATATGTCCATAGCTAAATGTAGTGGGTTAGGTATTCCCAATTGTCCTATTACAGGATTTCAGTAAAGAAAACAAGAGATTGTTTTCCCTAGCAGAAGTACAAATAGATGTTTTCTTGCAATCTAAGTAATACTGTACATTTTATTCTTGAATATCCAAGTAGTGTTTGGCCACATCTAAGTTCATGAAAATTTAATGTCTCAATGGTTGAAACTGGCCACTTTTGGTTTTTGGACCCTGGCTGCTGCAGATGTTCTAAGTGTCTCTTGATAGCTGATTCTAAATCTTTATCTTCAGGGATGGGCGATAGGGAGCAGACACAGAATAATTTACGTTAGAAAAGATCTCAAGAAGTCAACTGGTCAGTTCCCTGCTCAAAGCAGAGCTAACTCCAAGTTAGATGTGGGAGATGAGGATCATGGGTACAGAGTCCAGCCCTCCTGCACTCCCACTCCAGGCTTAACTGGTCTTGGGGGAAATTATTTTTTACTTATGTCCAAATGAAAAAAAATAATTCTGGAGAGCTGCTGTCTAGCCAGATGATCACCAGCTAGAGACCCTGCTCTCCAGGGACACTGTACCTTGTGTACATTGCTTTTTCAGTTTAAGGTCACTTGGAAGTTATCCATACAGGTAAATTTGCCTCCTGGCTTACTCTTTGTTTTCTTGAACACTGTCCATATGCTTTAGAGACATTGCCTTTCAAGTTCAGTCACTTCTCCTGAGCCGCTTGGCATTCAAAGTAATTCAGCTGCAGGCTTACTAGTTTCCTTACCACATACCAGTTTCCTGAGCAAGCAAAGATGGCTGCTCTGAAATCCAGGATCTTCAACTTGCTATTTGTCTTCCTCACTTTCCTCAGTATTGTAAATTTTTGTATCACCTCATATTCTTCATGTCCATTCTTCCATTTCTTCAAGCCATTTCTTCCTCAGTTTGTACCATATCCAGCAGCATGCTTGTCTGCTTGAAGGAGTACCTGAAGAAACGACAACCTTGTTCCTAAAAATCAACAGGGTGCTTGGTGAGAGCCAGCATGGCTTCACTAAGGGGAAATCCTGCCTGACCAATTTGGTGGCCTTCTATGATCGGGCTTTGGAAATGATGGACAGAGCAGTTGATGTCATCTACCTGGGCTTCTGCAAAGTGTTCGACACTGTCCCACACGACATCCTTGTCTCTAAATTGGAGAGATATCAATTTGATACATGGACCACTCAGTGGATAAAGAACTGGCTGGAGGGCCTCATGCAAAGAGTTGTGGTCAATGGCTGAATGCCCAGCTGGAGACCAGTAATGAGTGGTGTCCCTCAGGGATCGGTGTTGGGACCAGTCTTGTTCAACTTCTTTGTCAGTGACATGGACAGTGGGATTGAGTGCACCCTCAGCAAGTTTGCTGATGACACCAAGCTGTGTGGTTTGGTTGATACGCTGGAGGGAAGGAATGCCATCCAGAGGGACCTTGACACGCTTGTGAAGGTGGGCTGATGCCAACCTTGCGAAGTTTAACCATGCCAAGTGCAAGGTCCTCTACCCGGCTCGGAGCAATCCCAGGCACAGCTACAGGTTGGGCAGAGAAGAGATTCGGAGCAGCCCTGTGGAGAAAGACTGGAGGATGTTGGTCGATGAGAAAACGAACATGAGCCGGAAGTGTGTGCTCGCAGCCCAGAAAGCCAACTGTATCCTGGGCTGCATCAAGAGGAATGTGACCAGCAGGTTGAATGAAGTGATCCTGCTCATTTACTCTGCTCTTATGAGACCTCACGTGGAGTATTGTGTGCAGTTCTGGTGTCCTCAACATAAAAAGGATATGGAACTGTTGGAACAAGTCCAGAGGAGGGCCAGGAGGATGATCAGGGGACTGAAGAACCTCCCGTATAAAGATAGGCTGAGAAAGTTGGGACTGTTCAGCCTGGAGAAGAGAAGGCTGTGTAGAGACCTCATAGCAGCCTTCCAGTATCTGAAGGGGGCCTATAGGGATGCTGGGGAGGGACTCTTCATTAGGGACTGTAGTGATAGGACAAGGGGCAATGGGTTTAATCTTAAACAGGGGAAGTTCAGATTGGATATAAGGAGGAAGTTCTTTACCGTAAGGGTGGTGAGGCACTGGAATAAGTTTTCCAGGGAAGTTGTGAGTGCTCCATCCCTGACAGTGTTCAAGGCCAGGTTGGACAGAGCCTTGGGTGAGATGGTTTAGTGTGAGGTGTCCCTGCCCATGGTGGGGGGATTGGAACTAGATGTTCTTAAGGTCCTTTCCAAACCTAACTATTCCATGATTCTATGATTCTAAACAAAGACATTGCTTTTAAGATTGCCAGCAAATATCTCTTCCCCACAAAAACAAGCCCTGTTAATTATAAGTCTTCTTCCAGTTGTTAAAGAAGGTTTTACCCACTTTGTCTCTTCTTGACTGGGCAGTCTGTACTATGTGCACACCTTATTTACCTTTGTTTGCCGCCCTCGTGATCTCGATCCACAAGCATTTCTGTTTGACTCCTTGGATCAGCACCATGTTGTGTTGTTGAAATAGTGGGAAAACTATGCTGTGTTTCAAGAAAGTGAAGGAAACCTAGTGCACTGCTGAGAAAATATGTTTGCACTTAAGATGAATATCAGTTTACTCCTCCTCCTCCACCCTGGCAAAGGATGAGTAAATCCCCTCCCTTTGCTTCTCCATATCTTGGTCTGTGAAGTCTCTGTGGTTGATTGTCGTATATATCGGGTCAGGGTGTCCTACTGCAATAGATAGTCAGTGTGTAAGTGCTGTTACTTTCTAAAGATTGCAGGAGTCATTAGTATTTCATAGAATCATAAGATGGTTTAGTTTGGAAAGCACCTTAAACGTTATCCAGTTCTAAGCATCCTTCTGTGAGTAGCTTCCAGTAGACCAGGGTGCTCAAAGCCCTACCCAACCTGGCCTTGAGCACTGCCAGGGATAGAACAGCCACAGATTCTCTGGGCAGCCTGTACCAGTGCCTCACCACCCTCACTGTAAAATTCTCCTCCTAATATCTAATCTAAATTTACGTTCTTCCAGTTTAAACTCATTCTTTTTTCCCCTATTGCCACATGCCCTTGTAAAAAGTCCTTCTCCAGATTTCTTGTAGGCCCCTGGAAGGTACTAGAAGGCTTCTATAACGTCTCCCCTGTGCCTTCTCCAGGCTGAACAACATGACTGTATCCTGCATCCTGTCTTCATGACTGCTGAGTTTCTGTGATATACAGAACCTGCAAGTCCACTTCCCAGAGGCAATATAGAATGTGAATATCCCCATGCGCCAAAGAGTTGAAAGGAAACCTGTTTGCTAAAACAAGTGTATGTTCATACAGAATTCTCTCATTACCAGGAACGTAGTGATTTTGAGCATGTTAGTGGAAAATATACTCTAATTTGCTCTGCCAAATGTACAGATTTTGAATGTTCTCAAGTTACATGCGTAAGCTGGTTAGCACAACAGGGCAGGATGAAAACAAACGAAAATGTAGATGAGAGCATCCTGAAAATAAATACTGAGGCAACTATACAGATTACTTGTACATGTGGCAAGACAAAGCATTTTCTGTATTTTTCAGTCTCTTGAAAGCTGACTTCTGCTTCATTCAATGACAACTGAGTTAAATCTTATTTTATTTTTGTAGTATTCTTTGTTTGGATTACAATACATGGTGATACTGAGAGCACTGTGTGCTTTTCTCTATACCTTCTATGAAAGAATCACCATTTTTAGGCTGAAATATGTGCATGAAGACCTTAATTAAAACAAGATGTTTTTCTAAACTATCCTGCATGTAATATTCAGTGTCTGACTGTGGTGTTCTCCACTTCTCTACCTTCTCTTCTCTGTTTTGCATTACCAGTTGCTGACAACTTGTTCCCCTTAGATTTCTGCGTTGAGAACTGTGCTGCCTCCCCTAAGTAATTTTAAGCAATGTTTGGCACTGTTGTATTTTGGCCATGGTGGTTGACATTAGTTACTTCTGCAACTTCAGGTTGTCAGTGGCTGTAGATCAGGCAATAAAGGGTAAATGGCTTAATTAATCTTAACACCATTTTGAACCTGCCTTGCAATCAGTTGATCATGGTTATACCTATACTTTTTCTGACCTAAAATCCTACTGAAATAAAGGGGGCTTCAATGGACAAAGTGAGGGTTTGCAAGACCCATCCCTAGCTAGTATCAGCAGCTATGCCTTGGTTTAAACAAGACTCGATTTACTTTGATTTCTAGATTAGTGAAGGTTACATTAAGCAGAACATTTAATGTATCTCATTGATTTTCCCTGTAATACTGTTGAAACACAAGTCATTGCTCTAATCATTTGTTTTACCATTAAAATTCTCTATGCAGATCTGGTCCCTTGCGATATCAGTGTGTAACCAGATACTCCATGATCTAATCAGCTTCTGCAAGAAATATGCTACCTCTGCAACACTTAGCAGCAGAAAGCTTAATCAAAATGGAAAATTTATCTAATATTTAAAGCAAAAGGCAGTTCAAAGAGACAACCATGAAAAGCAGGGATGTACAAAATCTTAAAACAGTTCTCAGATTAAACGAGGCCAAATCCTAGCCAGAGTCGACCATAATTTTTTGTGACTCCATTTATTGTTAAGGAAGAAAATGTTATAGCTGTGACTTCAGTTTCCAGGGTTTGCTCCAGTTCAGTTAAAATAGCATTGAAACAAGAATGGCTGACTAGCAGGATTTCATTAATGTGGTACTTGCCACAGCATGCATGCTTTGGAAAGTAATTTTTAAAGGCACCTACAAAAGTGTCAGTAGCAGGCAAGACCTGTGCTCTGAACTCATTTTGATGCTAGGATTTGTGTCTCTGAGGCCCTAATGGTACAGCCCATTTCTGAAATAGAGTTCTACTGACACTGAAGGAGTTTTACAAGCAGTGTTACATAGGCTGTGGAGCTTGTTATGGTGAATCTGACCAGAAGCATCTCTTCTGGCCGGGACAGTGGGACTGTGTCTCTGCCTGCAGCCAAACAGTATTTCTGTATAAACTGCCAGATATCACCATCAGTGTTCAGAAGGGTAGTGGTATTCAAGGGTGATAAGCATCTTCTAGTGCCAGCTCACCTCTCCATGAAGACAATGTCCCTTATGGGGGGAATGATCATGTGTTTGGTGATGTCTTTAGCTTTCTCAGCTGCTTTCATGTAAATGTCTAAATGCTGAGCAAGATAAGTTGTTTTGTCGTTGAGGGTTTTCTTAATGGATGCACCTTAGAAACAGTATTTTGCATAGCAAGGTATCTCATACCTTTTTATTCATGTTTGTTAAGTTGTGGAATGTGGTAACTTCTGAACATAGGCATGTTAAATACTACATCTTGTTCAAGAGCATGCATTGGAGTTTCCGTATTGTATCAGTGACGGGCAGTGCTATTCTTGGCTCTATCTGTAGCGAAGGAAAACAGAATTTGAGGTAAATTTGAGAAGGAAAACAGCGTTGTTGATGAGACTTGAAATAAAGAAAAGGTCAGAAAGCTTAAGTGTCCTTTGCATTTTCAACTCATATTTTAGCTGCAATATAAAGCCAGCTATGATGTTGCTGGTTTGTTTTCTGGGTTTTTTTTAGTTGTTTTAATTTTTTTTCTTTGTTTCCGTAATCTACACAATGCATAATTCAGTGTGTAGGGCCAGACTCTCCTGTTTTCGTTGTCTCTAGGGATTTATTATGGGACTATCTTTGCTGGGCTTACACCAGGATTGCTTTGATGTTCAAAGCCCAATGACTTCAGTGACCTTAAAAGCATAATAAGAAAGTGAGGAAATGCCCATACAAGCAATCAAAGCAGTGCCTGTTTATTTCAAGTTCATACAAGAACTTCATGCTGTTGTAGTAAATACTGAGAGACAAATGTAGCATATTGAGAGAAAGGGCAGGGGAGGAGTCTGTTGGTGAATGCTGGTACAGGTCAGAAAATTATCAAGAATCACTAATAACACATTAATACAATATTGATTGTTTTCTTCTATTGTGTTTTTAGGTTCTCATGACTCATTTAGCTTTTACATCGATGAAGCTTCTCCAGTTGGTCCTGAACAGCCAGAGACGGTCCAGAATTTTGTGTCTGTTTTTGGGACTGTGGCTAAAAAGCTGATGAGGAAGTGGCTGGCTACACAGACCATGAACTTCACCAGCCAGCTGGGGGCAGGTATACGGTATTTTGATCTTAGAATTTCTACCAAGCCCAGAGATCCAGACAATGAGCTCTACTTTGCTCATGGTTTATTCAGTGCCAAAGTCAAGGAGGGTCTGGAAGAGATCAATGCGTTTCTTGCTGACCACCCAAAAGAAGTGGTCTTTCTGGATTTCAATCACTTCTACGGGATGCAGAAATACCATCACGAAAAGCTTGTCCAAATGCTCAAAGACACATACGGAAACAAAATGTGTCCTGCTATATTTGCCCATGAAGTAAGTCTCCAATACCTGTGGGAAAAGGAACACCAAGTGCTGGTGTTCTACCACAGTCCAGTGGCTCTTGAGGTAGCATTTCTTTGGCCAGGCCAGATGATGCCAGCTCCCTGGGCAAACACAACAGATCCAGAAAAGCTGATTCAATTCCTCCAGGCATCAGTCACTGAAAGAAGAAAGAAAGGTTCCTTCTTTATATCTCAAGTAGTGCTGACACCAAAGGCTAGTACAGTGGTGAAAGGGGTTACTAGTGGTCTCAGAGAAACAATCACAGAAAGGTAAGTTTCTTTCAGGTAACATGCTGCTGTGCTGAATGTATGTGTTTGGTAATGCTGCTTTTCTAACGCTTTTTAAAGAAACTCCATCCTACTGTGGGTTATTCAGAACTTGTGCATAATCTTAAAATATTTAAAGAGACATACATTGAAAGACAAGTTTTTGTATTTTGAAATAAAAAATTGCACTAAAGCCTAATACGATTATGGGATTGGGATTGTTTTAGCCTTTTCTTATTTCTTTTTTTTTGGGGGGGGGGGTTTGTTTGTTTTTGTTTTCAAACGTGGTTTCTTACCATGAGCACTGAACACCTTGTCTTGTTTTTCCTTACTGATGTGGACAAATCTATCTGAATTATCTAGATCATGTACGTTTCTATTTATGCATCAGGTTTCAGGTATTGGGTAGATATTTTTTTGCTCATGAGCAAAGCCTGAAACTGCAGAATTTGCATCCTTAACTACCTTTACATACTTTAAAGATGTACGGATTTTCTTTCTGCATACCATCACACATTCTATCAAAGATATCAGCACACTGTTACAGTGAGTTTGCCTCCAAAGCAGCCTTCATTTGTCATACAGAAATGAGACTGCAGACCACTGTACAGGTTCTGTATATGGAATATTGTGTTAACAGACCATTAGTTGTTAGATTACAAAAAAAGCAGTCTGCAAGACGTGAGTTATTACACTATTCTGACTTGAATAAATCACAGCAAGTTTTCAGTTTAAAGGCATATATGTATGACAGTTCTTGCCAACATTGTAGGAAATGTGAAATTTAATGCCAAGACAGAAGAGCTATTTTTTCCCCTTAAAAAAAAAAAAAAGAAAAAAAAAAAGAAGGGTTGCAGATTTAAAAAAATTATAATGGGGGTCAATGGCCTTCTAATGTTCTGCTGTCTGCATGGATGTGCCTGTGTCAGGAAGGTCTATTTGGAACACTGTCCCCTTCTGTATCAGATGAACGCCACAGTGCCTGTGACACTACAACCTGCAAAAGAAAACATGCCTCATTTTTGAGAAAGACTGAGCCATTTTTATGGCAGCTTTCCCAGATGACTGTTAACTTGAAAAAACAAGGAAAATCTTTATCTGAAATGGTAAAACACTGACACAGAAGGTTTTATAAACACTGGAATATGATTCAGAAATGCTTGTATGATTGCACTTGCAACTGTTTACATCCTTCACGTGTTTTTATAAGTCCATTGGACTAGGGATCTCTCTTTCTGCAGAGTCTGAAGAGCACTTCTCTCTATTGAAATACTACTTTCTTGATGGATTTCAGTGTTAAACACTCACTTTGATGTTCAGGGATTTGTTTTCTCTCGTAAACATCTTTCTGAGTGTTCTTCAGACCATGAAGTAGCAAGAACAAGAAACTGCCAGGTTCTTTTTAAAATCTGCTGCATCAGTAAAATATCCATTAAAAAAAAAAACTTTTTTCTTCTCTGACTCAGATTGTGCTTCCTCAAAGCTGTTCAGAAAACTAAAAAAGAGTGGATTGTGAATAAGTTTGTCTGAGCTCTGAATGACTTGAGCCTTTGAACTCTTAGTAAGCCTTTCTCTACAGCAAACTTTGAGATTATAACTTGGAATAATGGGGCTGGAATACCTGGGAATGTTGTTTCCAAATTGCAGTTGAGGTTTTTCACATGAGCTCCAAGTGTGTAACCAGCAGCTGCTGCATGAATGTACTTTTTTTCCTTCTTTACCTAACTTTTAACTATTGCAAAAGACAGGGATTTTTAAAATTATCTCCAAAGCTAATATTTAATCTTCCAAGTGTGGCATCTCATTTTACATTTTTATTTGTATTTTTGTTACTAAAATACACTGCAGAAGTACACAGGCTTTGAATGTTGTTAATCAACGTAGGAACTGAGCTTCTATATTAGTAACTGCTCTAGAAGTAGACTCAGAACTGATTCTCATTTGACGATGATCCTGTTAAAAAATCCATAGACAAGCAATTAAAGGATGTGGCACAGTTAATAGAATTTACAGAATTCACTTCAATCTCACTGCATTAATGTTGCAGTAACTTAGGAGCCAAGGCATAAGTTCCAGCTTCACTGTTTGTTACTTTGATCTGTCTCACAGTTATTTATATAAAGATTATTCTGTCCTTTTCAGAATAAAAGACCACATTATTGTGTTTAGATAGATAACATATGTGCTTTTGTTGCCAGTTGCTGCATGGTTTTATATATTTTATACTATTTTCTGCTTATCAATTAATGCTGGGAAGAGCTTTTCATTAAGAATGCAGTATCTTGCTTTTAGCAGCAGTTTTGCAGTCATATTTGGGTTGGGTTTTTCTCTCACACTAAATTTTGACAGATCTGAATGCAAACGTAGAATAAGATTGAACTTTTCAAGTAATTCTGGTGTGTTTCCCCCACCATCCCCCAAATTAAATATTACATTGCAGAAATGGTTCCTTTGGCATTTTTCGACATATCCTGTAGTTGTCTCTATTTCTGCCATCTGTAGAGTAGCCATTTTCATTTACATATTGATTTATTTCTGAAAATAGAGCAAAGCTCGGGTCCTTTTGGATCAGAACCATCATATTAGGTTTTGGTCTCTGAAGCTGTTTGTTAGTCATGAGATTATGTACAATTTGAAAAGCAGTGGCCACCTCAGAGGAGGAGCCTGGTTTCCCAGTTGCAACACACTGCAAAAACTGCAAGCAGACACTGAGCAGCAATCCATGCCCCTTTCTACTGTTTTGTATCTCATGTTGTGAAAGAACTATTCCTCCATAGCCAAGCTGATTGGTTTAACAGCTTTTAATTGCAGCTGCATGTGGTGGTGGACGTCCACATGTTCAAACTACAGTAGAAAATTCTCCTAAGTTGATACATTTCAGAAGGAGACATGACATTTTCTCTCAGCCTGTTCCCCATAGCACAGATATGCAAGAGGGGAGGCCCATGGCAACTTTGATTAAAAAAGAGCTTTTGAGTTCAGTAGAAGATATACCAGGACTGGGTTTTACTGAGAATGCTTGCTCACAGGCTTTGCTGTCATCACAGGTAATGCTCTGTGGGACAATAATTTGAAAAAAGGACAAATGATAAAGTAGTCAAGATTTCTATTCCTGCACAAACACAAGCCATTTGTTGTATGCTCTTCTTAGGACCACAGCTGAAAAAATTTGAGGACTAACAATATGTTTTCAGGCTTAACATTCTGTCAGACACAGCTTACATGCCAAGGCATACTCTTTGATTAGCAAACAGTATGTACCAAATGAATTGCATTCCCACTGCTTATTGAATTAACTTCACAGTGAGGCAGCTGCCTTTAGTACATTTCAAAGGTGGTTGTGAAACAACCTTTTCATGAGTGTAGGGTTGTTCTTCATAATGATCTACTTTGTTTTCTGATTTGCAGTGAAATTGCTAATTTTATCCCTGACACTGGAGACAAGCCTGATACTCTCTTTTTTGTCTCTGAGGTTGAGTAATACAGATCAGGAAAAAATAGAACTCCTTCAGAGGACGCAGAAGTCCTGTGGTACTTTTAAAGCTTTCAAGAAATAGATGTAAACACATACCCTGTCAATTGTCACTTGATTTCCAAAATAATCTCTAGGGATAATGTTCCCTGTATTCCACATGTGACTAAATCCTTGCCTACCATGCTAAAGCTTCCCCCTTAGCAACCAAAGCAAATTTAAAAACAAAACAAAACAAAACAAAACAAAACAAAACCAAACAAAAAAAAAAAAAACAAAAAAAAAAAACAAAAAACAAAAAACAAAACAAAAACCAAACCCAAAGCCAGGAAAATCCCAACCTGCACATGAGAATGAATCTTTGGAGTAGAAGCAACGCAGCCAAACTGTTAAAGGCTGGTAAACAGGCCACAGAAGCTGTCTGCAAAAAAAGCCATTTCTGGGTGCAGTCATAAACCTAAGCAAAGTCAGATTTAGTGAGCACATAGGTGGATATTAAATGAAAAATAATCTAATAATCCCTGAAGTTTCAGGAAGTGGGTTTTTTTGAAACAGTTGCTGAGGGTGCACTCATCCAAGCCATATCTCAGCCAGATGAATTTGTGAGAGTTTCTATGTTGCTGGAAGAGAGGGATTTGATCATGTTTTGATACACACTTAATATTGACTTGATATTCCCTATTTTTTGAAAAAGGAAACAGAAATGTCACCTTGTGGGAGCTGTATTTTTCTGATTGTCTAGGCATCCTTCCTGCTTGTAGCCTTGATATCTGTCTTCATTATGGGCTGCAGGAGGGTGTCAGGCCACAGTGAGCTGATTTGTGTTTAGAACTTAGTGACCCCATAGCAACATAGGTGGTATGTGAGCTCTTTAACTGCCAACAGACAAGCGCAGACTCCATCTCTCACTAATATATGTGGTACAAACTGTCATTCTGGTATCTTACTAGGGAATTCGAAAGTACTCTGGGCACTCCAGCCTAATCCTTAGTATTTCTGTTCATCCTCAGACTACTCTTAATTACTTTTCTAGTCTTTCCACACAAGAGGCAATCTCTGTTTGCATACAGAGCAGTACAGGGAGACCTTGTTTTCATTTGAAGTATCTACCTGCCATGTCAATAGGCCTGCAGACTAAAATTCCAGATAGGCTGTGTATGCTCAGCCTAATTTTGCTGGCAGGCATTTTAGTGGCATTTCACCAGAGGAGAATCTGTCTGCACAAGGATTTTAATAGAGGGTTCCATTGGGAAGCGCTGAGTGTCTGGTGGCTTTGGTCATGAAACTGGAATAGTATTAAAATGTCATAAACTACATGAGCACTGGAGTTTCAATAACTTTATTAGGGAAAAGTATTTATCTACATACAGATTAGTATCCTGTGGGATTTAGTCCAAAAAGGAAGTTGGCATGGTGATCACCAGCTCTGTGACCTTTAGAGCTATCAGTGGCTTAGCTTTGGGATGTGTGTTTGGGGTAGTCGGTGTGGTGTTCTCTTCTGGTAGTTTGGGGTGTCATAGAATCAACTAGGTTGGAAAAGACCTCTAAGATCATCAAGTCCAACCATTACCCCAGGCGTGCCAAGGCCAACATTGAACAGTATCACTGAGGGCCATATTTACACGGGTTTTGAACAGTCTTTTCTTCTATTTGGCCTGCTCATAATTTTTATCATGTTATGCAACAAAAGACCTGCTTGCAGCTCTGCTATATGCTGTGTGACTACCTGTAAAGATATTTTATGTTATCCATCATCACATTCTGAGTGCCATCAGACCCTGCATGTACAGAAGGCAGCAAGTGTTTTTCATCATGAAAGGAAATGTTCATTCCTCCAACCCTGCTGCTGTAACCTGTCACTAATGTCTATTTGTCTCAAAGATTTCATGCTTTAGTCTGCGTGGCTGCTCTAGTGAAATTGCAAATGGATCATTAAATCAGTTGGGTTTTCTTTGATCTTTCTGACATTACTTAGATCACTAAGGAAACTACAGCTAATAGACACTAACAAGCGCTTACCCAGGGGAAAATGCATTAGTCATGCTAACTGCTTTTACCTCATTGTGAAGAGAATGGTTTCTTGGTGGGTTGGTCATTCTCCTTTTCATTTATAAGTTACAAAATGAGTACTGAGGTTTACACAAACAAGACTTTCCAGATTTACTCTCAAGGTGGCTTTCAAGCTGGTAATGAGGTTCTGTAATACAAAAACATATATTAGCAAATATACCTGCTTGGTCTGTAACATTTTTTAATCTATGTTGTATTCACACTTGCATTCTGCAAACAGTCGACTTCAGAACTATTCTGGTAAGTAGATGAGTAGGTACACCCTTGTCAATTTTTAAGCAGAGAACTGGGCAGTTCTAAGAAGCAGTTAATGTGTGTTTGGAAGTCTGAATTTTTAATCTCCTCTAGCTTCTCTGTGGTCCTGGAGCGATAGGATGTAGATAGAATTTCTCAGAAAAATCTTTTCAGCTCTTAAAACCCTCTTGCATATACTGTATCATTCCTCACGTGTTTGGGCAATTCTCGGTATTCTCCAAAACCTTAGAGGGCTTTCTAGACAGACCACACGCATGCTCTCCCTAGAGAAGTCACCTGCATATTCCCAATTTCTGCAGTGGCTATGTTTGCTTTGATGGTAGGCTTAAGGAAGTCTTAGCTACAGAAAGTCTCTGGGACTCATTGATCCCAGAGAAAGTGATCAGAAAGTCTACAGAGAGTCTCTGGGATCAGAGAGTATACCAAGCCTCAATTATTTTATTAGATGATTCCCATGCTTATAAACATATAGCCTTTGTGGAATAAATGAGCAGCTGGGGCATGCAGACTACAGCCAGAGTTTTGTTGGGGCAAAGCCTGCAGAGGACGCAGTAAAGGATTTTGGCATCCTGGTGCCACATTTGTACAGGTGGCTGCAACAGAGTGAGTAGGAAAGAACTTGTAAATAGGAAAGGCAGCCAGACCAAAGTTCTTGGTGATGCATCACCTTCTGTATGATGCAGAATGTGCACAGGGTTATAAAAATGCCCGTATTTTTCCTCTGTTAAAACAGAGATGATAAAGCTTGTTCCCTAGGAATTCAGTAATGTCTGTGTGATGCAATGCAGTTCTTTCTTAGGGAGAAAGCTTTTGTTCTTAAAGCCTGGAAATGTTTAACTTCATTTTCACAGTATCACAGTATCACAGTATGTTAGAGATTGGAAGGGACCTCAAAAGATCATCTAGTCCAATCCCCCTGCCGGAGCAGGAACACCTAGATAAGGTTACACAGGAACGTGTCCAGGCGGGTTTTGAATGTCTCCAAAGAAGGAGATTCCACAACCTCCCTGGGCAGCCTGTTCCAGTGTTCCGTCACCCTCACTGAGAAGAAGTTTCTTCTCAGGTTTAAGTGGAACCTCTTGTGCTCCAATTTGTACCCATTACCCCTTGTCCTTTCATTGTTTGCCACTGAGAAGAGCCTGGCTCCATCCTCGTGACACTCCCCCTTTATATATTTATATACACTAATAAGGTCACCCCTCAATCTCCTCTTCTCCAAACTATAGAGACCCAGCTCCCTCAGTCTTTCCTCATAAGGGAGATGCTCCACTCCCTTAATCATCTTAGTTGCCCTGCGCTGGACTCTCTCCAGCAGGTCCCTGTCCTTCTTAAACTGAGGGGCCCAGAACTGGACACAATATTCCAGATGAGGTCTCACCAGGGCAGAGTAGAGGGGAAGGAGGACCTCTCTCGACCTACTAACCACCCCCCTTCTAATACACCCCAGGATGCCATTGGCCTTCTTGGCCACAAGGGCACAGTGTCGGCTCATGGTCACCCTGTCGTCCACCAGGACCCCCAGGTCCCTCTCCCCTACACTGCTCTCTAACAGGTCGTTCCCCAGCCTATACTGGAACCTGGGGTTGTTCCTGCCCAGATGCAGGACTCTACACTTTCCCTTGTTATATTTCATCAAGTTATTCCCCGCCCAACTCTCCAGCCTGTCCAGGTCTCGCTGGATGGCAGCACAGCCTTCTGGCGTGTCGGCCACTCCTCCCAGCTTAGTGTCATCAGCAAACTTGCTGATAGTACACTCAATTCCCTCATCTAAATCGTTGATGAATATATTAAATAATACTGGTCCCAGTACCGACCCTTGAGGCACTCCACTAGACACAGGCCTCCAACTAGACTCCGCCCCATAGACTACAACTCTCTGGCTTCTCTCCTTCAGCCAGTTCACAGTCCACCTCACTACCCGATCATCCAGACCACACTTCCTCAATTTAGCTGCAAGGATGCTGTGGGAGACTGTGTCAAACGCTTTGCTGAAGTCGAGGTAGACCACATCCACCGCTCTACCATCATCCATCCACCGTGTTATTTCCTCATAAAAGGCTACGAGATTGGTCAAGCACGACTTCCCCTTGGTGAAGCCATGTTGACTGCCCCTCATAATCCTCTTATCCTTGATATGCCTTAAGATGGCACCAAGGACAAGGTGTTCCATCACTTTCCCAGGAACGGAGGTGAGGCTAACCGGTCTATAGTTACCCGGGTCCTCCTTCTTGCCCTTTTTGAAGACAGGAGTGACATTTGCTTTCCTCCAGTCCTCAGGCACCTCTCCCGTTTCCCAAGACTTGGTAAAGATGATGGAGAGCGGTCTAGCAATGACCTCAGCGAGATCCCTCAGCACCCGCGGGTGCATCCCATCTGGACCCATGGATTTATGGATATCCAGATTGCTCAACTGGTCTTTAACCCATTCCTCATCGACTAAGGCAGACCGCTCCGTTGGCCTATCTTCATCCGAGGTCTCAGCGGTACAGGGCTCTTCAGGACTGCCTCCGGCAGAGTAGACAGAGACAAAGAAGTCATTCAGTAACTCTGCCATCTCTGTATCTTCTGTCACCAGGGCACCCGTCCCGTTCATCAGCGGGCCTACATTGCCTCTGGTGTTAGCTTTACCTGCCATGTATTTGAAAAAGCTCTTTCTGCTGTCCTTGACCCCTCTCGCCAGCTTTAATTCCAAGGAGGCCTTAGTCATCCTAGCAGCTTTCCTACATCCTCTAGCAGCAGCCTTATATTCTTCCCAAGTGGCCAGCCCTTCTTTCCATGACCTGTAAACTCTCCTCTTCCACTTGAGCATACCGAGCAATTCCCTATTTAGCCACGCAGGTCTCCTGACCCTCTTCCTTGACTTCTTACGTGTCGGGATGCTCCGATCTTGAGCTCGGAAAAAGCAGTCCTTGAACGTCAACCAACTATCTTGGGCCCCTTTCCCTTCAAGCAGCCTTGCCCACGGGATTTCCCCTAGCAATCGCTTGAAGAGGCCAAAGTTTGCCCTGCTAAAGTCCAGGGTTGCGATTCTACTTGCTATTCTACTGACCCTACCACACAAGATCCTGAATTCTACCATCTCGTGGTCGCTGCAACCAAGGCAGCCCTCAACCTTCACTCCTTCAACCAGACCCTCCTTGTTAGTGAGGATGAGATCCAGCAGCACACCTCTCCTGGTTGGCTCATCCACCATTTGCATGAGGAAGTTATCATCCATACACTGGAGGAACCTCCTAGACTGCGGCTGGGTTGCCGAGTAGTCCTTCCAGCAAACATCAGGGAAGTTAAAATCCCCCACGACGACCACGGCCTGTGATTGTGAGGCCGCTGTCAGCTGCCTGTAGAAGGCCTCGTCAACTTCCTCACCCTGATCCGGTGGCCTGTAACAGACCCCCACAACAGTATCGCCCCTGCCAGCCTGCCCCTTAATTCTCACCCACAGACTCTCGACTCGCTCATCATCTGTCCCCGGACAGAACTCAACGCATTGTAGCTGCTCTCGCCCGTAAAGAGCAACCCCACCACCCCGCCTGGCTGGCCTGTCTTTCCTGAAAAGGACATAGCCCTCCATGACTATATTCCAGGCATGTGAGCTGTCCCACCACGTCTCTGTAATTGCCACCAGATCATAATCTCCTGACTTAACACAGGTTTCTAGCTCCTCCTGCTTATTTCCCATGCTGTGCGCATTGGCGTACAGACATTTCAGGGAGCGAGCCGAGCACACTGATTTCACCCTAGGATTACAGGAGGCCTCCCAATCTTCATCAATTCCGGAGCGCTGTCCCACTGAGGCAAGCCCAGCTACAACCCCATCCCCCTTCAAATCTAGTTTAAAGCTCCCCAAATGAGCCCTGCTAATTCGTGCCCCAGCATCCTTTTACCTCTGCGCGATAAACCTTTCCCATATGCCAATGTCCAGGCCGGTGCCCTATAAAACCAGCCGTTATCAAAGAATCCAAAGCCCTGCCTGGCACACCAGCCTCGAAGCCAATCATTTATGGACTGCATTTTCCCATTCAGTCCCACATCATCAACAGAAGATGGAAGGAGAGAAGAGAAGATCACCTGAGCCCCAGAGTCTTTCACCATCCGCCCCAAGGCCCTATAGTCTTTCTTTATCTCCCTCAGACTGCGGGAAGCAACTTCCCCTTCACCCGTCTGGAAGACCAGCAGCGGGTAGTAGTCTGTCGGGTGCACCAGGTTGGGGAGCACCCTGGTGATATCCCTGATCCGGGCTCCAGGCAGACTACACACTTCCCTATGATGAGGGTCAACTCTGCATATTGGGCCCTCTGTTCCTTTCAGTATGGAATCACCTACTACAATGACCCTTCTTTCTTTCTTACCAGAAGCAGTCTTGAGGTGCGAAGTCGACCGCTTTTTCCTATGTGGCCTTGTAGGCGGGCCTTGCACCACATCCTCACCTACCTCTCCTTCCAGATCCAGAGCCTCAAACCTATTTTATTGATCTTTTTTTTACAACTTTACTTTTGGACAACTGTTTCATAATTCCATTTTCTTCCAAGATTTATTCTTCTGAGGGTGAGGGACGTGGGCTAAGATATAAACTTCATGTATTCAGAGATTATAATAAAAGATTGCCTATAATTATAATGCTAGCATTGCATGTATTGTCCCAGGCTGTGCAATTGCTTCACCAGAGCACAGCCTATTATATAAAACGTCTTTCAGTATTTATCTCAGACACAAAGAAAAATAATAAACCCCGTGTCTTTAAGACACTGAATGATCATAGAGTGGGATTTGACCTTTGGCAATATTTTAATATTGTAGCTGTTGTTCTGAGAGTTTTTGTAACTAAGCAACTGTCATCCAGAATGTATTATATCATAAAATAGTATTAAGATATAAAAGAGAATGAGTGGTTAGAGTGGAGTAGGAGCCATGGTGAGCTGCAGGCGCTTTTCCACTGAAAATTTCTCAGCTATAGCACAAAGGAATCCTACCATCATTTGTTTCATGGTGGGGTATTGAAACCTACTTATCTTTCAAGTGCCGCCATGGCACTCTCAACATGGCAGTTGTGCCAGCAAGCACTTTAAATCAAGAGTGAAATTGGATCTTTGATGATAGCCTCCTTAATTTTGCTGCTGGACAATGAAGTGGGACAGCCATGGATCTTTATTCCCTTCCTACTTGGATTTATATACTCTGAAGTCTGAAACTACCTTCTCTCCTTTTCCAACGAGACCTATTCAAATTGCAGCTGCAAGGCAATGCCATAATCCAAATAATTACTACTGCTGCAGGGCTTGTAATCACTGTGCCTGTGTCAGGAGGAGGATCTGCCTCTGCTCATGACCACTGTTCTTGCATCTGTTCCTTATCCACCTTTCACCATCTCTATTTTTCCCTCACACACTCTTTTAACTTAGTTTTCATTTCTTGCTCTGGACTGTTGCAAGCAATCAGCCCAGCAAGTTTCACTTCTACTTCAGCTGCATGCATGGTGATGGTTAGGGTTTGCACAATTAAGACAAAATAATTAAGTCTGAAACTAGAGTGTAACCATCCGTCTTTAAATTTGCCACTGGGAGGAATTAGGAAAAGCTATTTCATACCCAGAGATGCTGTTTCAAGCTGTCATCGAGTGCTGGTGGGTGGTCCTAAACCTCATTGCTGGAAGGTCATCGAGGTACTTGTGTATTGTCTGAGACCAGTGCTGTTTCTACGAAGAGTATGAGTGCGTGGCATGGTGGGTGTCTGCTCCTACTCTGGTTCATCTGTTAAGCATCCTTCAGCAGAAAGTAAAGGGTAAGGATGAGCCGAGAGAGTTAAGTTCAGCCCTGCAGAACTGGAAATTAGAGGCATGCTCTTGCCCTGTTCTCACACCCTCATGCTATGCATTGTAGGTTCCTCTCAGTCTGTTACTAACCTCAGCGAGTATTTGGCTGACAACGATCTGTCTCACCTCTGCTGCTGCCTCCTTCTCTCCATCAGACAGCATTTCAGTGCTATTACTGCCTGGCTGCACTAGAACAGAAGAGACATACATCCAGCTGAACAGTTTTCTCATGGTAGCAAGCTCTGCCCTCTGAGCTCTGCAGTCTGAAGAGCCTTTGTGGAAATAGTAATCCATGTGTTGAACTTCCGTTTTTTTTTTTTTCTCCTAAGCTATTTCTCATAACAGTTATAAGTAGGCTGTTGCTTGAAAAATATTTTCCAGCTCAGCCAGGACTTCTTTTTGTTCTCTAGTAACTGGAAATAATGCACTGGATGGACTGACCACAAAGCTCAGTTACTGTAATTCCCTGTCACCAACCTTCTGGGCTTCTCTCCTGCTTACAGACATCATCAACTGTACTGGCTGTGCAGCTGTTTGCAGGGTACATCTCTTCTGAGACGCAGACTCACATATGCTTTGTTTCCAAAGTGCCGTATACTTTTCCCTAGGCCCAGCTTGTGAACTCTTGTCATCTCTTAAATAACATGTCTGTTGATGCATAATATGCCAGCATGTTCTGTCACACTGACCAAGGCTCTGCTAACAGGTCTTCCCCCAAGTCACTGCTGGGTGAGGGGTGCTGGGTCTCTCTGGCTGGACTTTGATGCATGATGCGAGGCAAATGCTCAGCTGTCACATCAGCATCTGGTGTGAGAGGTTTGTAGGAAGAAGGGTACCAAAGCAGCTCTATGGTGAATGTGCCAGCCTGGTTTGTATCCTTCAAGGGGAGTGTGAGCCGCTACAGTGATTCTCATGGTTAGTGCATGACTGATGTAAGAAGTATGTTTCCTTGTGGCTATGGAGCAGAGTGGTCCAGAGTAACTCCATGAAGAAGGAGGGAATGACCTCCCTTGGCAACCTATCCTTGAACACCTCTTGAGTGAATGGACCTCAAGGCGGGGGCAGGTGGAGCAAAGTCCCTCCCACTGTAAGAGAACATCAGGTTTGAGAAACCCTGAGGCACATGAACATCCATAAGACTATGGGACCTGATAAGATGTGTCACAGTCCTGAGGGAACTGGCTGCTGCAGTTGCAAAACCACTCTCCATATTTGGAAAGTCATGGTAGTCAGGTGCAGTCCCTGAGATTGGGAAAAGGGAAGGATTGTACCCATTTTTACAAATGGTATAAAGGACGCCAATGGGACCTACCAACTTGTCAGTCTCCTGTCTGTGCCTGGGAAGATCATGGAACAGATTCTCATAGAAGCTATGGTACATGGAGGACAGGGAGGTGGTTTGAGGCAGCCAGCATGGTTTCACCAAGGGCAAGTCTTACCACACCAATGCAGTGGCCTTCTCTGATGCAGTGACTATGTCAGTGGACAGGGGAAGAGCTACAGATGTCATCTATCTTGACTTCTGTAAGTTCGGATAGACACAGTCCCCCACAACATACTTCTCCGAAATTGGAGAGATGTAGAGTTGATGGGTGCACTCTTCAGTCGGTAAGGAACTGATTAGATGGTTTGCACTCAGAGAGTGGTCAATGGCTCAATGTCCAAGTGGAGATCAGTGGTGAGTGGTGTTCCTCAGGGGTCTCAACTGGAACCAGTAAGGTTTAATGCCTTCATCAATGACACAGACAGTGGGATTGAGAGCTCCCTTTGCAAAAAGCTGAGTGGTGCAGTAGATGCCTGAGGGATAAGATTCAAAGGGAGGGATTCAAGCTGGAAAAGTGGGTGCACGTGAACCTCAACAATGTTAAGTACAAGGTCCTGCATAGGGGTTGGGGCAACCCCTGATATCAGAATATCTCAGGGGATGAAGAGATTGAGAATACCCTTGAGGAGGAGGATTTGGCAGTACTGGTGGATGACAAGCTGGACATCACCTAGCAGTGTGCACTAGCCCAGAAAGTCAACTAGATCCTGGGCTGCATCAAAAGCAGTATGGTCAGTAAGTTGAAGGAGGTGATTCTGCCCCCTCTGGTGAGACTCTACCTGCAGTACAGTACTGCATTCAGGTCTGGAGTCCTCAGTGCAGGAATGACATGGACCTTTTGGAGAGGATCCAGAGGAGGGCCACAAAAATCCTCAGGGCACTGGAGCATTTCTCCTCTGAGGACAAGATGAGAGAGCTGGGCTTGCTCAGCATGGAAAAAAGAAGGCTCCGGGGAGACCTTATTGCAGCCTTTCAATACTGAAAGGGGGATTTTAAGAAACATGAGGACAAACCTTTATAGGGCCTGCTATGATAGGACAAGGGGGAATGGTTTTAAACTAGAGGAGGGTGGATTAAGACGAGATATAATGAAGAAATTTATTATGATGAGGGTGATGAGACACTGGAACAAGCTGCCCAGAGAAGCTCTGTATGCTCCATCCCTGAAGTGTTCAAAGTCAGGTTGGACAGGGCTTTGAGAAACCCGGTCTAGTTGAAAATGTCCCTGTTGATAACAAGGTTGGTTGGATTATATGACCTTTAAAGTTCCCTTCCAATCCAAACTATTCTGTTATTCTACCACCTCTTTGTTATGGCATGTCTCAACCAAATATCTCTCCTGACTGCACTCCAGGAGGATTTTAGTCTGTGGCTGATATATCTTCTGGAATGCCTTGCTGTATTTTTACAAGTTATATATGCATTTTTAGTCTACATTTTCTCTGATGGACTGTCATGTGGTTATTTCATTTGTGGTATAGCAACCTTAGTTCATCAGTGTGGAGTTCTCATTAAATAAAATACCAGATCAATTCAGTAATAGCAGTATTACTGGAAACATGAGACTTCTCACAATGTCCGACTATTTTTAGTGCTGATCAGAACCAGTAAGAGCTCTCTGAATCATCAAAACATTTTTTGTTTTTAAAGGTAATTTAAGATCACATCTGTGGTATATTGGTTAATATTTTATTTACCTTTCTAAGAGTTTGGTCTGCAGTTGTTAGTTTTGTCAGATGGGGCAGCAAGTGCATGTTTGTGTAAATTGTTTCCACCCAGTGATTACAAAACTAACTTTTCTTTTTCCCATTGGTGTAGCTTTTTATTGAAAACTGCAGGTATCTTAAAATCTACTCTTTTTTCCAAGAATGCATCATATTTTTCTTTTTTTTTTTTTTTCTCCAGGAGAAGTCTACTTTAACAAAATGTGAAAACATTTCAACTTTCGTATTTCTATTAATTCTGTCTTGTCTTCAGGTTTGTGTTGCACTATTAATTGTATACATAATAATTAATGCTGTTTCTATATTCACAGCTTTCCATTATTGTATTTACAAATAGGTCTTAAATTTTATTCGGTGGGGCACGCCAACATTTTGTATTTGCTTTCAAATTCAAAACAAAATCACACTTTGAAATGCTGGAGTTTCTCACAAAACAGCAGTTCTTGATTTCAGGGCAGATCTATTTAATACCACAACGGATGTCTAACACTAAAGTACACAGTTTTTACTTGCCCCCCTATCGCTGTTGATCAAGCAACAGTCTGCAGAAAATTTTGTACTTTTTTTTTTTTTTCTTATTCCTAATGTCCGTTTTAGTTTTGCTCATGACTGTTGGAAATAACAATTTTACCATTAATGATAGTGTATACCACTGGACAAGCAAAGTAACAGGATTAGTAACAATAATTATTCACTTGTTGTGTATGGTAACAAACACGATAAAAGGACAGAGTTTTTCAAGGATACACTGTCTTCTAGGTAATACTGTGTCATAATTCCAGGACTTTTACTGTTTTTCAGGAAAAAAAAAGTCAGAACGTGTTTTAATTTCTCTCTAAGAAAGTTTAACTTCATTATTTTGTTTAACCTCATTATTTTGGCCAAAAGTGAAGTGGCCCAAATGCTCCCTTTAAAAATTTAAAATTGTTTGAAGTCAAGGCAAACCGCGTGATGGTAGAGATAGCCCAGAGTTAGTGATTCGGGACTATGCAGCGTGGAGGAGTCTGACACAGCTTTATGGCTGATATGAATTTTGCTGCCAGTTGTGTTTTATTGCCATAAGCTTCACCTCCAATACTATTGGTATAAGTTGATTTAAAAGAAAAGGTGACTATTAGCATTTGATTGCAAAATCTGCCAGTAATGAATGTTAAAAAGGATGGCTCAAAGGTAAACATAAATATCTACCAGGGTGAAACAAGCAGATTTAATTCTTTCAGTGAATTCCTTCCACACAGGAGTAAGTAAATTGTGCCATGGTTGCCTTGGGAGCTGGTTAAATAACTGCATTAATTCTGCTTATCCTCTTACGAAGTTCTGCTATATTCAGCATGGATCTTGGATATTTGTTTTTCATCCAGTGTTTGAATTATAAAGATTCCTCTTGAAGCCTTTGTGACTCCTGGTATCACTGGGGAAGATGTTTTATAAAAGCTGTAAGAAGGAAATACATTTAAGAAGAGAGGAAAGTGATCTGCTAATTTCCATAGCAGAATTGGTGAAGGACTAGCATGAGCATTGCCCACAGTGAAGGAGACCTATAAAAAACTGTGCTTTAAAGTAGAAAGCAGCAAACATAACACCTGTATCTAAAAATGGCAGAGGAATGGTCTAAGTCCCCACAAGCTTTCAGAAGAAGGCAAGGAGACCGAAGAGTTTAACTGGAAAGAAATGATAATTAAAGATCCAGAGGTTAATGGAAAGTAGGATGAATATTGATGAAGTTTTGCCAAAGGTGGACAGTGTCGAACAATCTTCATTTGTTTTTGTAATTCTATGGGCATTTTACAGGAAAATTTTGCAATTTCAGTAATGTAGCTGATGAAGTGTTAAGTGGGATATTATCAACCAAAATGGAATTTGGGAATTGGAAATGGAGTTGGGACTGTTTTGAAGAACCAGACTGAAAAGAAGGTAATAGTAGCATTCTTCAAAAAACAGCCTCTTCATCTTTAATATTTCTGTGAAGGACCTTGGATTCAGCTGTAGGTGACTGCTAATGGTATTTGCTGATAACACAAAGTAAGGGGATGTATCTTAATAACAGAAGAAATCTGAGGGATAACATAAGGGAGGAACTGGATGCCTGCAATATTTAGGAATGAGCTGGAATTCAGTGATATAAAATGCAAGGTCGTAACAATGGGAGCAAGCTCTGGTAAGAGACCTCATCAGCTGGGATAGCCAGGCAAGACAGATGCTGCTTAAAACTGGGCCCTCAGTGGAAAGCATCTGGGAAAAAAGAGCAGTATCCTCCTGATATGCACTGAGGCATCTCCAGCATATGCATAAAGGTGGTAATATTTCTGACCAAGGTGTGGGTAAGATATATTTTTGGATATCGTATGCGATTCATGTTCTGTGAATTGCAGAGGAGGACTATTAACTGGGATAACCAAGGAGTCGATTGCTGAAGACATTGAGAGATCTTGTCTTCTTTATCCTAGCACAATGAAGCCTGAGAGGCTATGTGATTACTGTCTATAAATATCAAAGGGGAATAAATACCAGGGAGGGAAACGAACAGTTTAGGCTAAAGGCTAGTGTTCTCACAAGAGCAACACTTCTACACTGACTAAATAAATTCGGGCTGGTAGTGATAGAAGGGCTCCCTCCCATCAGAGCAGTGGTTTTCCATCAGTCTTACAGCTGGAAAAGTGGGCGTGAGAAAGGTGATGAGCTCTATCTGCTTTTGAAAGAGGACAGAGATCATTAGCAGATTCCTGCCAGGCCCCCTTATATGGGAGAATGTTGCAGCTGCTAACCCACTTTTTCAAAGGCAGCTGTGCATGGTCTTGTCTATGTCACTGGCTTTGTCACTGGAGGTGGGAAGAGAGGAATGCAGGGTGCAATATTCCTCTCCCTGCGAAGTTGCCTGAGGGAGTCCCAGGAGGATTCATGTCTTGAGGAATGTGAGAATTTACAGCCTGATGATGAGGAAGCAGGTGCTGTTGTAGTATTTCTTCATGGACCCACAGGCTACCAAGGAGTCAGAGAAATATGTGTTAGGTGGACAAATTCTCCTGGTATTGGACCAACATGGCAGAAAGATAGTCCAAATTTGGCATAAATACAATTGGTGTAATTCAGGGTTTCTCATATGAATGCTTTGGGTTTGTTAAAACTGGCTTGTGAGGAAAGCAATAAGAATGAACAAGGAATAGCTCAGGGAAGGCTGCTCCTGGTAAATGATTCACAGTAATGCCCAGAGTGCTTTTTAGGAGGATATTGCCTCTGGGATCCAGTTGATTAACAAAGCTGGTTTAGTTGTGTTAGGCCAAAGCTAGAAGCCAGAAAATGTATGAAGAATCATAAGCAGCCTAGTCTCCCTCTCTGGTGAGATGAAGCAGTTGTGGAGGAGCTACAGTGTGTGCAATGACACCAGACCTGCATCAGATTGTAGTGCTGGGTGGCACTGACAGTGTAATAAGTATCCTTGGTGCTGTGTAGCTATTCGATACACACCTTGCAAGGGAAATAAGAAAAGTAGTTCTGCACGTGAAGGCTTGGTAGAGAAAGAGGTGCAGGAACTTCAGTCCATGCAAAAAGGCTGAACAATCAAATAAATACAATCAAAGGAAGCAGAAGAGGTGGTGCTGAGATGGAGAGAGGTACAGCAGGGAGCAATTTTGATACTAAACAGAAATTTGCTGGAAATACAGATTTGTGAGCACCACTGATATTGTTTGAAAATTGGGTCAAACTCGATGACTAATTGTAGCTGAGGAAAATTATGTAGGAAAACATCTTATCTTGATATTTTCTAACTTCATATTTCAGAAGCATAGAAGCTTTGCAAGTTTCAAAATAACCTTTGTTTTTAAATGACACCTAATTTAAAATAATTTAAAAGACCAAAAAGTAAGAAAAGAATGTTTAATTGGCTAGGTTGAATATTAACTAGATGTTCAGGTTTTTTAATTAACTGAAAAACTGTATGTTGCTATTTAATTTTGTGCCCCACTATCTCATTTTCTGACTTGCTTTAATCACAACATCATTCAAGTCAGAACCGTAATTATGCTGAATTTCTGTTACTTGGATGTGCAGCCTGAAGCTCTTAGTATGTTCTGTGTTTCTTCATGCTGCCCAGATAGCAGCAGTGATGAAAAATGACTATTTCCTCATACCTTTTTTCAAAAGCAATTATTTTTGTCATAATATTCTATTTAAACTTTATTGGGTGGATTGTGTCATTGTAATCTGATGATGTTCCACAAATGAAGCAGATTCCCACCTTTGAAGAATCAGAAAGTGTTAAATTTCTGGGAATGCTGCAAAACACATTCTTCAGTGCAGCATTCTTTGATTTGAGTATGGTTATTTTCCTTGCATTTTTCAACAATATATGAATTATTCTACACTGTGTCTGAATAATGTATTGTTGAATATACTGAGCAAGGTACTATGGCAAACTGCTGTGTGCAGTATTTTATACTCTGGTTGTCTTTTCTGCTACTGGAGACTGACTTTATATCTCCATTTCATGAAACAAAAATGTCAGAACCACTTGGAGTTGTTTACTGGAAAGAAAATGGAAATTGCTTTTTTCTGAACTCAATAGCAAATGATTCAAACGTAGGTGAGATTTAGTCAAATTTTGAAGCATCAGCAGTAAGGAAACAATTTTGCAGGCTACACCATAAGACTAAAAAAAATCTCCTTATTTTATCTATTTAATTAAGTAACTTGGATTTAATGTTGTATCTATTTCAGTGGAAACTGTGCAATGATGTGTAAAATTCTATTACAGGTCTTACAGTGGAGTGATAGAGCTGGCAGCTAGAAGTTTCTTAAATAAGCTCTGTTTCCCATCTACCTGCTCTGCTTTCCCTGATAGCAATATGTATCTTCTTATTAAATTTTCCTGTTACTCAAAAGTGGGATTTTCAGAATTGCTTTGCTAATTCATCAGTGTTCCAAGGTTCTAGGCAGGGCTAGACACCAGACTGGTAGAAATCACTGCTTGTTCATTCTGGTAGACACTATTTCCTTGTTCTCCACATTAAATTTTAGAGTACCTCCTCATGCACAATCTTTTTTTTTTTTTTGTCTTTTCCTTTTTTAAAAAATTCCTCTTATTCATTTCCTTTTAATCTCTCCTTTCTTACATCAGTCAGGTTTTACGTGTGCAAGAAGGTGAGTTTTGTAACAAGGGGCTGAGGCATCAGCAGGAAGTGAAACTGAACTGGGGAGTAGCTGGGCAGCTGGAGTCCCATACCAAGTTGTTCAGCAGGGGGTTTGAATGGTTTAATACAGTGATTCAAGTGTAATGAATGTATGAACAAAAAGTAACTCTTTTTTAAAGAACTAGAAGATGGGGGGGGGGGGGGGAAGAAGGGGTTCACAAACCTGTAACTATTCCCCTGATTACTGATAGATGTTTTCTTACATGAAGCAGAGGTTTTATCTGTTTCAGATCCTGTTTCCATGCATCCTTATCCACTGAGTGGTCCTGTCACATTTACATCTCTCAATTTTTAGAGATAAGGTTGTCATGTGGGACAGTGTCAATGCTTTGCACAAGTGCAGGTTAGAGGAGCAGTTGATGGGTTTGTCTAACTTAATCTGCTGTATCACTGAGAAAACTAGCCTTTAAACACAGGCAGTAGTTTTCCTGTTAATTTGTATACTATCATATATTTATCCATACTAGCATAATCATATGTGTTACAAAGCCTTCAGTCATGACGTAAAAGCTAAATGCTTCACTTTGTGTGGCAGCAGTTCAAGCTTTTATCTCGGGCAATGCCCACTTCAGTTACATGCTCCATTGACTGAGAGTTGCTTCATTAATGACCTCTTTTATACTACTGAGCTCCTTTCCCAGCTGTCTGCATTCCTTATGCCTTATGTGATTAATTAATGCCAGAGGTGCAATAGCTAAAAACACAGAATTGGGGAAAAATGCTGAAGGATGTTGAACATTAGTAACCTCCAGAACCACCTTTCACTCCTATTAAATATCCTCTGTCATTTTTATACAAGAAGAGAGGGACAGGTTCAATAAATTCAGCTGAAATGTTCTCTGATGGGAAGGCAGGAAAGACTTTTTTGAGCCTGTTTTAGCTTCCTCATAAAATGAGACCTAGAAAGCCAACAACAGCTCAATAGGAAAGCAGAGACATCTGGTCCCTGGTGACTCTGCAGAGTACAGTACTACAATCAATTATGTTAAAATATTAATCGGACCCCAGCATGGTAGCCTGTTGTCTGATTTCCAAACTGTATAAAGCAATTGGAGATGACTGAATTATAGATAAGCATTTCAGAGGAATAAATTCAGGTCTTTTGGGCGTCTTTGTAGGTAGGTCTTGCAACATGACAGGAAAGGAATCCCACCTGTGTGTCTTCAAGACTATTAATAATAAAACGTCACCCAGTATTGTCCAATTTTTCTGTTTCTAGTCAGTCTGGTCTTTGTAATGCCAATTCTATAGCCACACGACTACTGCCTACAGAGAATCTGAGGGGTAAGGAAGTGAATCTAAGGAGTTCCTTCCCAGCCCATTCATACTGAACTCCTGTAAATCTCTGTGCTCCAGTTCATTTATTCTTTGTTTGTGCCAATGCATTAGTTTGGGAGATCGTGTTTGGGAGATCCTGTTATAAATCAAATCTTATCAATAACCTGGGCCATTTGAGAAAGAGAGGTAACAAAAATTTTAAATTTGTTTCTATTAACCCAGACGATTTCCATGTTTTGGTTTTTATTTTGTCCCTAGAGGTCTATTAGCACAACTGAGAGAATTGTAGGTTTTGATCAGGGCATAGAAACAAACAGCTGGCATATAAAAGAGGACTTTAAACTATTTTGCCACAGAGAAAATTATGACAGAATGAGGTACTGTGAAATGGTACCTAAGGTCCACGTTCTACCAGGAAGCTTATTTACTAATGAACATCAAGTCTGCAGCAGGAGTAAAGTCACAGTGAACACTCTTGAGCAGCACACTTTAATGCCATTACTTTTAATGACATCTATTTGTGGGCGCTCCAGTTGAAGGTAATGAAGATGTATAAGAATGTTTATGTAGGGATGCTCTAAATACAAAAGAGGGAGGTTGTGACTTCTCCGTGACTGAGGGCATGTAAGTACTGATTAATTGAACATTTGCTAGGTGTGGTTTGTGTTGTTGAACTTTGTGTAGGTGATCATGCACAGGGTGGGCTGGAGGAACTTGAATGACTTTTCGAGGTTCTTTCCAATTGTGATTTTTATGAGTCAGTGAGACATAAAATCTCTATTGCTCCCACTGAAGCAGTGAATTCTCAGCATCATTGAAACGCCAAAGTCAGCGTATGCTGAATTACAGCTGCAGAATTAATCAATGTTCTTGCAAACCTGGGTAAAACTGTATAGCAGGGAGAAAAGTTAAAGGGATTCAGATTCAGGCTCATGTGCGTACATTCTCCTGCAGAGGAGAGCTGGTTTTCCTTGAACAGTGGCACCTATTTGCAAAAGGCAGCAGGGAGGCAGGGTGTGTGCTTCGCTGGAGAGGGAAGAAATGTTACTTCTGCCCTAAGGAAGTGCACATGCTTCATTTCTCACTGGTCTTACTGGTAATGGGCACTTAATGCTAGGAACCATTGTAAATGAGACCTGTTTCTCATTCTGGATGAGATTGCACTGGCTGCTTGTACTCCAGAAGAAAATCTGCTCTCTGCCTTTAGTAATCAAACTCATTAAAGAGTGAACAGCCCTTTCGTGTTTACGAAGTTCCTTTGCCTTCTCCTTTCCCTTGAAAGCTGTGCAGAGAGGAGTGGCTGTTTTGCCACAGGAAGTCCTGCCTCAGAGCTTTGCTGTTGCAAGTCTTCTGTCACATTGTCAGGCTTTGATGATTCAGGCATTGAAAAAAAAAC
This sequence comes from Neopsephotus bourkii, assembly GCF_033783945.1. Classification (NCBI taxonomy): domain Eukaryota; kingdom Metazoa; phylum Chordata; class Aves; order Psittaciformes; family Psittacidae; genus Neopsephotus; species Neopsephotus bourkii. The sequence continues at coordinate 4,802 of NW_026901130.1, read as the reverse complement.
ATAAAAACCAACCACCCCTCTTTCTGAACTAAAATAGCTGAAGAGCAAATTTTTAAAGCAAATTTTAGTACAATTTATTAAGTAGCATTTTATTTCTGAAAGATGTTAATGGGACTCACGGCTTTGCTGCTTGAACTGGAGCTATTTGGATGTTTAATTATTTTTTAAACAAAAATCGATGCTGTTGGAGTCTACTTGAGATCTTTGATAGATTAAAAAGAAAAAAGTCTTGAATATTCAATAGATTTGAAATGAGCTTTACATCTTTTGTAGTTTAGGGTTGTTTAGGGCAGTGTTTCTCAGCTGAGTTCTTTAATGCATCAAAAAAACAGTTCCTGAAAGAAGTGAAAAACTTAAACAGAAATCTGCACACTTTTCTGTTTTATAAGAGGAAGCAAAAAGAACAGAGAAAATAGCGGCAATAAAATACTTGTTAAGGCTGAGCCTAGATTTTACTGGGTTGTAAACGAAAATCACTGAGCCGTGCTATGTGAGAAAGTACATGGCTCCTCAACAATAAAAGGCTGGAAACAGTGATGTATGGCAAGTTTGCGTGTGTGATGCAAGCCATCCTGATACCTAAGGCATGCTCAAATCATTAGTACTTCTGTCTGACCTAGTAAGGGATCACCTAGGGTTAAAAGCTTTGGTCTGAAAAGAAATCTGGTCACATAAAATATCTTTGCATGACACTGCATTGCCGTGCATATGCAGGTGCCTACTGCCCAGATCTCCTCTCTCCTCCCCCTTCTCATGCAGACTTTTTGATGGGTCGGAAAGCTAGGCAGCCTGGGTGGTGGGGTGGATCTGCCCACTGGGACTGAGGTGCACCAGTGGTGGGCTGGGACTGGACTACAGCCGTTTGCTACAGCCCTTTGCACAAAGTTCTGTCACATCGCATCCTGTCACATCACTTCATCCCCATGCTCTCTTGCTCTCCTGGGAGGGAGGAAGAGCAGTCTGGTACTTCCTAGTTCCCAGTCAGTGCAAATAAATAATACCTTTTCGGTATTCCTTCAAGACAGAAAATTTTTCACCAAAATTACTGATCTCAGTACATAATCAAATCCAGGTAACATGCTGTTCCCCTACTTCCCCACCACTCTTTCAAGCCCCCAGTCCTGTGGCTTTCCCCTCCCTGCTCCCTCCTGCATCTAGCCAGCCACTCCTGCTGTGGACGTGAAAACAGGAGTTGACTTCAGATGCAGGTTTGTGGCATAGTTCTGCACTGTCCTGGCAGGGTTGGATCTGGCCAGCCCTGACCCAGGTCAATGGAGCTGCAGCAGGATGAAAACTATACCCCAGATATTGGGACAAGAGGAGGAGACTTCTTGCACAGGTTTTGCTGACAGGCACACCTTGGCTCTAGGCTAAGGCAAGCAGCACCTTTATGTGTGTGAGGCTCAGTGTTATACAGTGTCTTTTGAAGCCCTTAGCAGGTAGAAGTGATACCTTTAAAGACTGTGACTGCGACAGCTGGGCTGCACAGCTGGGGGATGCAGCTGACTCAGTAAGCTGAAGGACTGCAATTCAGCATCTGTCAGATTTTCCAGCTGCCTGGCTCTGAGTTTATAGTATATTAACATAGGAGTTTTCATCCTGTATGCCCTACCATTTAGTCATGGTGCTGAAACCTTTTATATTTTTATATTAATATTTGAGGACAGTAGGACTGCTGATGAACATATCCAGTTTTCACTGCATCATTTACAGCAGGGGCAGCTGAGGCACAGGAAAGCTGGAAAGCTTGATGTTGCCCTCAGGAGAGCTAGAGCCATTCCTACATGCAGATTCAATAGTGGCATTTTTGTCATTACTGCCATCATGACACTGTTTTATTAGGAAGAATCATTACAGTAGCACAGTGAGAGCTGAGGATGTAGTTACTGTATAACTCTGTAATTAGTGGGATAACAGCAGAAATACTAACCTTGAGAATCTACAAGTGTGGTCTGTACTGACATGGCTGGACTGTCCTCACCCCTTAGGATCTGAACCATTGGTGCCAGGTCTCCAATGAGATCCTTAAACACAAACATCAACATCCCCCCTAGCAGAGCCAGGACTTGCCTAACACAAAGGCAGTGATGCTCTCACGATGCGCAGGCTGAGAGGCATGCATATGCTTACACGCAAAAGCATTCCTTATCAACATTACAAGAATATCTATGAGGACCTTCACAACAACTGGGTTGCTGAGAACACAGTCATGTAGATAGCTGCCACACAATGTGGTTTGTTCCTCTGACTAAAACACTTAATGGGAACAATTACTAGTTGAAGGCATGCAGAGACTGGAAATTGTAAGGAAGACTGAGCCAGGTTTGTGCTTCTATCACAAAAGCACCCTGAGGAATGTTAAAGCAGGCTTATTCTAATAATTCTTATGAACATGTGAGGTATTTTCACTGAAACTGAGTAACATGGATTCTTACAGTCATTGATGTAATCCACTTTCAAGATAGCACTATGGGAGGAAGACAATCTGTATGAGGGTTTTTTTCTATGTATTTCTATCACAAGCATAGCCTAGATAAAATCTCTAGGGTCAGTGGAATCTTTTGTTCAGGTATTTTTATTTATTTTTTTCACAGGATTATTTTCTTTGGCATTGCTACACAAATAATCTTTTTGTTGGATAATGTAATTCACTTTTTGACTTTTCTTTAAATGCTCTATAGTCTCATGAACAAAGATTTCTGTGACTTTATATAACAATTTCTGTATTAGCAAAGGGTTGTGCAACTGTGTCCTGTGTGAAATATCAGTAGAATGTAAATTACCCATTTAACTACCAAGCCTAACTGGAGATGAAGTGGCAGGGCAAACTGAGTTAAAGATAACCAAAAGGAGGCATGATTATCTGTTGAAGGCTGGCTTAATAAGAACACAGTAGGAAAAAGAAAACAGGATTTCAGTCTATATGGCTAAGCACATAGAAAGCAAGTTCTATGGTCTGAAGATAGAATTACATCAGAACCAGCTTCAGAACAAATAAAGGACACCAAAAGAAAGTAATTATGCCTCAAGCAGGAGTAAAATATCAAGGGTATCAACTTATGCAGAAGGAAGAAAGAAAAAAGCTGTGCCTGCCTGCAATCAATCAGTTCACCTTTAAAACTTAAATTCTTTGAGTTTAAATAGGATTATACTAAAGACAAAGGCAACATACAGTCATCTTAGAAGTTCAGCCTTGTGTCTTTGTCCGTTGTTCAGCAGTATCTCTTGCATGTGAAGATGCAGTGGAGTTCCCAGCTGCTCTGATGTGCCTTTTATCACCTTGGTGATCCATGCTGTTTTGCTGAGATCTGTCCTGATTCTTGCACTCACAGATCCTTTTAAACAGTCCGGGCATCGCTGGAATTTTAACACCTGCCCTATGCCTGTTATGGTTTCATGGAGTGCAGCTTTTTAAGATAACATAAACTTAAATCTGAAGGTGTTCTTATGTAGCAGAGTGCTTAAGCTCAGTTTTATGCGCAGGTGTGCATACATACGTCTGCTTCGGTCACTGAATCAGTGTGTGAAATAAAATGTGTTGCATGGATCTTGTGGATTTAAGCACATTTTGCTGAAGTGAAGGCTCAGGCTTGTACATCTGTAAAAAAATAGAGGAAGCTAATTATAACTGGTTGGGATTTTTTTTCTGAAAAAATGGCTGATTCTGGTAGCCACTAGCAATTACAGTCTGGTTCTGCTAATAGCTGTTTTCTTTAGATCTGTTTTTTCTAAAGCTTTTGTGATCTGGTTCAGCATGTTCAGCTTCATTTAAACTGCTGTCAGACCAACATTTCATATATAGCTTGCCTCTGTGAAAAAGGCAGTACAAAAAGCTGGCTGTAGGGAATCACAAACTCATGGATTTTAGAGCAAAGGGAGAACATGATGTTCAGCTAAACTGACTGTGGCCTTGCCCAGTCCATAGGTTATTTATTTAACCTAGCAGCATAACAGTGCATATTTGGAACAAAATCTGGGCTTGATTAGAATCACAGAATAGTTAGGGTTGGAAAGGACTTTAAGATCATCTAGTTCCAATCCCCCTGCAGTGGGCAGGGACACCTCTTACTAAACCATGTCACCCAAGGATCTGTCCAACCTGGCCTTGAACACCACCAGGGATGCAGCATTCACATCTTCCCTGGGCAACCCACTCCAGTGCGTCACCACCCTTACAGTAAATAATTTCTTCCTTATACCCAATCTATATTTTAACTTTTTTTAACTTTTTTTTAACTTCTTTTAACTTTTTTTAACTTTTAACCTGTTACCCCTTGTCCTATCACTACAGTCCCTAAAGAAGAGTCCCTTCCCAGCATTCCTATAGGCCCCCTTCAGATACTGGAAGGCTGCTATGAGGTCTCCATGCAGTCTTCTCTTCTCCAGGCTGAGCAGCCCAAACTTTCTCAGCCGATCTTCATATGGGAGTTGCTCCAGTACCCTGACCATTCTCGTGGCCCTCCTCTGGACTTGTTCCAACAGTTCCATGTCCTTTTTATGTTGAGGACACCAGAACTGCACACAATACTCCAAGTGAGGTCTTACAAGAGGAGAGTAGGGGGCAGGATCTCCTCCTTTGACTTGCTGGTCACGCTCCTTTTGATGCAGCCCAGGATGCCTGACCACCACCTGGTTTTCACTCCCAGGTTCTTCTCCACAGGGCTGCTCTGAATCTCTTCTCTGCCCAGCCTGTAGCTGTGCCTGGGATTGCTCCAACTCAGGTGTAGGACCTTGCACTTGGCATGGTTAAACTTCATAAGGTTGGCATCAGCCCACCTCACAAGTATGTCCAGGTCCCTCTG